>NC_138349.1:76566426-77166426 GCF_046562875.1 Panthera onca
TTCCTCCCTCCAGAAACCCACAGAGGAGCTGAGCTGGCAGGACACGCAAGGGACAAACACGGCTTGAGGCATTGACCTCAGGGGTTTAATCAGGCACATGCATCTTGAGAGTGGCCCCTCAGAGTTTTCTAGGACTCTCTCCTGTGCGGGGTTAGTGCTGTTTTCTGGGGGGAACAGGGGTAGAGAGGCATTAGTGAGACCACCCTACTGGCCATGTTTCAGAAGAGAGGCAGGCTGGGTAGAGAGGAGGGAGTGTTGTAGGAGCTCTGAGCTTCCAGAACAGGAAAAGGGAGGGCAGAATCTTCCTAAACCCAGGAGTAGATTCTAAAAGCCCCATAGGTGATTCTTTTTTTTTTTTTTTTAACTTTTAATTCTTTTAAATGTTCATTTAATTTTGAGAGAGAGAGAGAAAGAGACGTGGGGGAGGGGCAGAGAGAGAGGAAGAGAGAGAGAATTCCAAGCAGGCTCTGCAATGTTGGCACGAGCCTGACTCGGGGCTGGAACTCAGGAACCATGAGATCATGACCTGAGCTAAAATCAAGAACCGTAAGCTTGACTGACTGAGCCACCCAGGTGCCCCTACAAGCCCGGTAGGTGATTCTGATGTCTCCCACTTCCTCCCCCGCAAACAAAACCGCTGGATAGGAGGGATAGCATCTGACCACTGGTTAGATTCACCTATTCTACGGCAGCGTTGATAGATGAATAATTTTAGTTTATGGTAACATAAATCAGCAGTGGAAGGTGTTGTGAGATTAGTCACAAATGTACCTGTCACCTTTCATCTGCCATATTCTCCCCCCACCCTACCCTTCTTGGCCATTTTTAGATAATGCACGAGCCTGACATGACTGTGCACGTGGGAGGGGCAGGGGTCCTGTGGATCTCAAGTGGCTGCTGTAGGATCTGGCACTGAAGACAGTAATGAGAATCCTTAAGGACAGATGTAAAAACGTGATGGGGCACCTGGGTGGCTCAGTCGGTTAAGTTTCAGGTCATGATCTCGAGGTTTGTGGGTTCGAGCCCTGTGTCGGGCTCTGTGCTGACAGCTCAGAGCCTGGAGCCTGCTTCAGATTCTGTGTCTCCCTCTCTCTCTCTGCCCCTCCCCCATTTGTGCTCTGTCTCTCTCTCTCTCAAAAATGAATAAACATTAAAAAAATTTTTTAAAAAACATGGAAAGCACCTGTTAGTGGCCCACAGAAAACAGATATAAATTTTCTTACTAACATTAGTGCCCACCTATGATCTGCTTAGCCCAACAATTCTGGACCCTGGCTGCACATTAGGAATCACTGGGAGAACATTTATAATGCACCAGTGCCTGGGTCCCATTCCCCAGAGATGCCAGCTGGACTGCTTTGGGGTGGGCTCCCGTCACTAGTATTTCTTCATGTCCTGGGAACGTCTCTGTGTTGCAGAGTGAGAAAGCCTGGGGTAAACCAGGCATCCACATCCACGGGGTGAGGGGTCCAGACAGGCCACAGCGTCAACTCTTCATGTTCCGTGTGTGCAGGCTGCTCCCACATGCTCCCGGGTATGGCCCTATGTGAGTGTCTGTCTCTAAATTTCCCCTTTTTATACGAACACCAGTCCTGTTAGATGAGGGCCCACCCTGATGACCTCTCTTTAACTTGATTACCTCCATAAAGACCTTATTTCCAAAATATTCTGAGGTTAGGACTCTGACATATGAATTTGGAGTTGGGGGCGGGGCGGGGGGGGGGGGGGGCACAATTCAACCCAAAACAGTATTGAGTGATTTGGTGTTGAGTATTTTACAGCATTTATTTGGACTCTGATATTCCATAGGCATTTAATAAGTGGAACGGGTGGGTGAATACATGTCCTCTAGTATTGGGGGTATCGTATGTGCTGCCCACTGATCTGTGCAGAAAACACACACAGCCTGATTGTTTACATCCTGTTCCAAGCAGAATGTCGGAGCTTTCCCAAGTACCCTCCATGCGAAAGTTACGTTCTTAGGAAAAGAAGATGAGGGAAGTATTATTTCCTCTCTTTTTTTTCTTTTGCATGGGTGTAATTATTTTGTATCTGGTTGTAATCACACCGTACAATGTCATGATTTCCTTCTTTCACGTAATGCAGTACCCTAAGCATCCTTTCCAAGAAGTTAATGGTATGTAATCAAAAGAGTAATAATTATAATTAACATTTTTAAGCCCAAGAGTTCTTCCAAGCACTCAGCTATGTGGACTCACTTAATCTTCCAAATGACTCAGTGGGACGTACTATTTCTACGTCCGTTTTACAGATGCACGCTGCGACACAGAAGGGTTGAATAATTTAAGGTCACACAGCTACTGAGTAGTAGAGCCAAGATTTGTTTTTCATTTTTCTGAAATTCATTTATTTAAATTCAAATTAGTTCACATACAGTGTAGTATTGGTTTCAGGAGTAGAACCCAGTGATTTATCAGTTACACGTAACACCCAGTGTAGAGCCAAGATTTGAGCCATGTAGGCATTCTGATTTTGGGAATCTGTTTCCTCCTTTATGAAATGGGTATAATCGTGCCAGGAGACTGAGGAAAGATGTTCGATAAATACCTGGTTAGTATTGCATCTAAATGAACTCCATCCCATACTTGAATCACTCATCCTGTTCCAAGCTTGTCTCCTCACTTCCAGCTCAAGCCTGATTGAAATTTTGAGGCCCAAAGAGGGATGTCATTCCCCTCTCCTTCCCCAAATGAGAACTCAGCACCATATAATGGCCTGATGTGGACAAAGCACTCCCAGCTGACTGTTTACATCTGCCCCCACAACAGCCAAGCCCAGCCCCTTCTCTCCCTGTGATGTATCACACGCCTCCTACCTGCGCAGGGTGCTTTCAAGATGGCGTCCATCCACTTGGCCATGGGCAACTTGCCCCACTGTCCCACCATTAGGGACAGGGACGGCCCTGGCCAGCTTGTGGCTTCCTCATATACACAGGTTCGAGCCTCCCAGTGGTAGAAGTATTGCGCCTCAGTCACAAAGAGCGAGAGGCTGGTCTTTCCATTCTGTCAAGCACCCCCCACAGGTGGTGATCCTGAGGCCGCCTCATCTGGCGTGGGTGGGCCAGAGAGGTGCCCCTTCCTCTTAAAGGCAGAGGAAGGGAAACTTCTTCCGCCAGTTCCTTCAAAGAAGTCTCTTCCTCTTATATAGGCTGAATGTGGGGTTGGGGTAATTGTCACACCACCTCTTTTGGTCCACTTTGTAGCTCATCCTTTGGGGTTCCCCTGGCCCCTTTCTGTGGAATGCATGCATGCCATTGTCCTCAGCATGGGGCCCCAGTCAAAACTCTTAAGAACCCTAGGAAAATATCCTATCTCACATCCTGTTATATTATATTCTTGGCCATGAGTCACTTAAGAGTTTCCTTATCATGGGACTTGAGGCTGTTTCAGGTTTTTTTTGCTGTCCTAAACCCTGCTGTGGGGAACTTCCTTCCCCCGCACCCCCCCCCCCAGCCCCCCACGTAAGGCTGTATATTCCTTACACTACATTTGCATCTGTATTTACAGACTAAACCTAACAGGCCAGACTGCCAGTCTCTTCTTCCGCTGAATAAGTTCTAAGACCTCAAGTCAGTTCCTAGTGACAAATGCCACCAAATACAAAGAAGATGCTGTTTTTATCTGTTGAAAGCCTATCAGTAACCAAGTGATTTCTTTGAAGTTAAACAAGCCTCTCAAAAATAGAGTTGCACATGATGTTGCCCAGAGTAGATGGGGGGCAGGGGGCCCACACACAGTTTTTAAGCCATGGAACAGCAGCTTTGCTTGTTGATAGTATTATCCAAAGTACCACGTGATGACCAAGACTGAAGTCCTGAACCTTTGTAATCCGGAAAACTATCTTCATTAACGATCGATGATAAAGTCGCAGCCCAAGAAACTGATTAATCTTGTATCTTGTGTATTCGTCAAAGCGACAGAAGTCTTTTATTTCCAACACATGTTTTCTATCTTAGGTGGGACTCCCCCCTGTGACCTTGACCCTTCACCTACCATCCATGCCTTACATTTCTTCCAACTCTGGGTCCTACCTTCTTCCCAGCTCCCAGAAGCTCACGCCTAATTCTTGTGCCTTATTTCCTAAGCTCCTGTTAGCATCCGACTTCGGCTCGGGTCATGATCTCATGGCTTGTGAGTTGGAGCCCCACGTTGGGCTCTCTGCTTTCAGCGCAGAGCCCCCTTCAGATCCTCTGTCTCCCTCTCACTCTGCCCCTTCCTCGCTTGGGCACACTTTCTCTCTCAAAAATAGATATCTAAAAATAAAATGTCAATATTTGCAATATACTAGAAATTACATTCTTTCCAACCAATTAAACCAAAACATCATGTAAAATTGTGAAAGCTTACGTAGTTTACTAATTTTTAAAGACCTTATTATTAAAGCAGTTTTAGGTTTACAACAAAATTGGGAGGAAGGTACAGAGATTTCTTTTTTTAAAATTTTTAATGTTTATTTATACTTGAGAGAGAGTAAGAACCAGCAGGGGAGAGGCAGAGAGAGAGGGAGACAGAATCTGAAGCAGGCTGCAGGCTCTGAGCTGTCAGTACAGAGCCCGATGTAGGGCTGAAACTCACAAGCCACAAGATCACAATCTGAGCCAAAGTCGGACACTTAACCAACTGAGCCACCCAGGCACCCCAAGAGATTTCTTTTTTCTAAGTTTGTTTATTTATTTTGAGAGAGAGCACACTAACTGGGGAGAGGCATAGAGACAGGGAGAGAGAGAATCCCAAGCAGGCTCCGAGCTGGCAGCACAGAGCCCAGTTTGGGGCTCAGTCCCATGAATTGCAAGATCATGACCTGAGCCGAATCAAGAGTCGGACGTTTAACCGACCGAGCTACCCAGGCCCCCCTAATCCTGACCGCTTAGGAAGTGGGTTTGGGCCCAGACGTGTAGATTGACAGCTCGGCATCTTCAGAGCTGAAGGGGACCACAAAAATCATGTTGTTGGCGATTTCTTTTGTTTCATAGTGGAGGGAACCAGTGTCAGTCGATTGAGGGGTGGAGTTGGGACCTTGTCCAGCGTCACTTGCCCACCCCCGATGCCCAGCATTTCTGAGTCAGTAACAGCTGCCAGTTACCAGTTGCCGCTGGGCCGCTCGCCTAGGGCGATTTTAGGCTTTTCCCACAGTTCTAGATGATATCCGTCTGGCAGAGTAGCCTGGGTAAGAACTACTGGAATAAAACCGGTAAATGGCAAGGTCGCTCTTTCCTTCAAATTGTATTGGGAGGTAGTTGGCAAAACCCTCACTGCCTTGGCAGAGCAACTGGTCTGCCAGACTCTCTGCGAACCCGAAGCAATTACGTGCGTTATAATAACAGAGAACGGACCCAAGTGGCACTTGCTGTTGATGGTATCTTACCTGAGTCAGCCCGGCAGGCTGCTACCTGCTCTGAGTGATACGTGGCGATCCTTTTCAAGCGCCAACAAGACCTGTCTCATAGACTGGTGAGCCCTTTGCTTTGTTCTTTGAGGGACAAGCAGATAGTTCTGGCTTCGGGAAGTACTTGGCAGTGTCTCACTTCGTCCCTGAGACGATGTTTCGAGAATGAGGAAGCAGTGCTCTTAGAGAAAACTAGAAAACTTTCCCTAGAGCCTCTACTTGCTATTTTTAACTCTGGTGAGAGGGACTCCCTTTGGCTTTGAGGCCAGTATCTACCAATCCAAATTTTAGACCGCACTTTCTTGAAACAGGCTGGGGGGGGGGTGTGGTTCTTGATACACAGCTGCCTGGGCATTGAGAGGACGGAGAAGGAATTTCAAGGGTGGGTTTCGCTGGACCAGAAAGCACCTGTTCTGTAAGTCCATGTATCCCTCACCTCCCCCTTTCCCTGCTCCCTCCCTCCTTCATTTACCCACCGTCCCATCCTGTCCCTGCTGTTGACTGTCTAACCTCTACTATAACGTGCCTGGGGTGCCACATTGGGGGAGCAGATACACAAGCCACTAGAAAGTTAAAATTAGGGGAGTAGTACCAGGTGAATTTGATTAGGGTCTTTCCGAGGGGCAGATCTCTTCTTTGTCTTGATTCTCTAGACGGTTCTGCCCCATACACACAAGGATCTGATTCTGTTTCCCAGGATAGAACTTAACGTCCTCGAGTTGTATCATCTGACTTTTTCTAGACTAAATTTATGTGTCTGGCATGGTGACCTCCCACTGACCTGCCTCTCTCTGCTTGTCCCATCTGTCTTATGAGACAGATCATCACAGGAAACAAACCCTCCACCTCAGACTCTGAAGTCCCTTCCCCCCCCCCCCAACCTTGTACCCTTTTCTCTCTCGCTCCCTCCCCCGCCCTCAGGCTCAGCACACAACAGCCCTCCACCTGTCTGGTGTTTCGACGGGCTCTTGCTGATTTTTGGTGGACCCTGTGTGGCCAAGCCCTTGGGCTTGGGTAGACCAGGACCACCTGCACTGTGTGTTTCTGCATGCTGGAGAAAATAGCGGAATGCAAACTGCTGTCCCCACTACAAATTCATGCTGCCCACAAAAGTTATCCTTTGAGGTCCCTGCAGATCTTTTCTTTTGTAAACTTCTCAGAAGTGAAATTTTAAAAGAAAAATCAAAGTACAGCCAGTCCCCAAGTTTTGATGGGCGAACTTACAATTTTTCAACATTATAGTGGTGGTGAAGTGATACATATTCAGTAGAGACTGCACTTCGAATTTCGGAGTTGGATCTTTTCCCAGGCGGGGGATCCGCATCGCTCTCCTAATGCTGGCCACGGCCTCAGCTCCCACGTGGCCACATGACCACAGGGGTCAACAACCTACACACTGACATCCATTCTGCACCCACACAGCCCTTCTGTTTTTCACTTTCTTTTTATTTATTTATTTTTTGAGTTTATTTATTTGGAGGGAGAGAGAGAGAGCATGTGAGCAGGGTAGAGGCAGAGAGAGAGAGGAGACAGAATCCTAAGCAGGCTCTGTGCTGTCAGCGTGGGGCCCGATATGGGGCTCGAACTCATGAACCACGAGATCATGACCTGAGCCGAAATCAATAGCTGGGGACTTAACCTACTGTGCCGGCCAGGCACTCTTCGCTTTTCACGTTCAGTGCAATACTCAATTACAGAGATCTTCAGCCCTTAATTATCAAATAGGCTTTGTGTTAGATGCTCTTGCCCACTGCAGGCTAACGTAAGTGTTCTGAGCACATTAAAAGTCGGCTGGGCTGAGCTATGATGTTCAGTAATGAACATTCATGGTAGTGAACACATTTTGAATTTAGGATATTTTCAACTTATGATGAGTTTATCAGGATATAACCCTATTGTAAGTCAAGGAAAATCTGCACTCTAATTTGATGTAGTCTAATTTGATGGTTTTTTTTTTTTTTTTTTTTTTTTTACTTATTTCTACTTTCGGGCCAAGTCAAGATAACATATTTCTGGTAAGACACATAGAAGCCAAAGGGCAAAAATGCCTGCTTTCTAGCACTTAAGTAGTTATTTCCCTAAGAACAGCACACGAGAAGTTTATTAATCATTAAATTATACAGTCTCTAATCTGCTCTAATTGTTTGACTTAAAGGCTTCTGTTCTCATCATCATTCAGTGCTTTATTGACTGTAATGCCTTTGAATTTCACTAGCAACTTAGGATTTCACTTAGACTTCCCATTGGTGTGGGTGTCGAGGTACAGTATGGTTTGCGTGGTTGAGATGCAGATTGATACAACTTTTGGAACACTATTTGGTGCCATCTGTTACTCATTGATTGGGCAATGTCACTATTCAAGGACTTGATCCTATGGAAATTATGGCAGAGTGTATTTGAAATAGAAAAAAAATTAACCGGTCGAGTAAATTTTGGTATTTTGACACAGTATAATTAAAACCATTAAAAAGAGGAGACCAGGGGCGCCTGGGTGGCTCAGTTGGTTAAGCGTCCGACTCTTGGTTTCAGCTCGGGTCATGATCTCACAGTTCATGAGTTCAAGTCCCACATTAGGCTCTGTGCTGACAGCACGGAGCCTGCTTGGGATTCTCTGTCTCCCTCTCTCTCTGCCCTTCCTTCTCTCCCTCTGTCTCTCTCTCTCTCTCAAAATAAATAAACATGTAAAATTTTTTTAAAATTAAAAAAAAGAGACCACTGACCTGAAAAGATATCCATAAAGTATCATTAAATAAAGCATGTTGTAGACTAGTATGGTTTGAGGCTAAAAAAAAGTGGCTCAGTCTTGGTTCCTATGACTAAGGAATCAGGAAGGATGTGCCCCAGATTGTAACCAGTGACCTCTGAGGAGGGAGAAGCAATTGAGAGATGAGCTAAGAGCTGGAGAGAAAGAGCTTCACATCTCTTATGGATTTAAAAAAATATATATATATGATATTTGAATAAAGGTATTCTTCAACTTATAATGGGGTAAACTGAAAATATTTAAGTCAAAAATGTATCACTACACCTAACCTACCGAACATCATAGCTCAGCCAGCTGACCTTAAACTTGCTCGGAACATTTACATTAGCCTGCAGGTGGGCAAGAATATCTAACACAAAGCCTGTTTGATAATGAAGTGTAGAAGATCTCATGTAATTGATTGAATACTGCTCTGAAAGTGAAAAGCAGAAGGGCTGTGTGGGTTGTTGACCTTTGTGGTCATGTAGGAGCGGGGAGCGGGAGCCACTGCCCAGCATCACGGGAGAGGACCATACCCCATGTCACTACCCTAGGAAAAGATGCAAATCCAAAATTTGAAGTGAGGTTTCTCTAAACACATATCAGTTTTGCTCCATAGGAAAGTCAAAAATCATGGTTTTTTTTTTAAGAAAAATTATCAGTCAGGGGTGCCTGGGTGGCTCAGTCAGTTGAGTGTCCAACTTCGGCTCAGGTCATGATCTCACAGTCCATGGGATCGAGCCTGCATTCGGCTCTGTGCAGACAGCTCAGAGCCTGGACCCTGCTTAGGATTCTGTGTCTCCCTCTTTCTCTGCCCCTCTCCCGCTCACTCTCGCTCTTTCTCTCTTCTCTCTGTTTCAAAAAATAAACATTAAAAAAAGAAAAATTATCAGTTGGGAACTGTCCTTTTTTTTTTTTTTTTTTTTTTTTTTTTTTTAAATAGACTCTACTGGGCGTGGAGTCCAATGCAGGGCTTGAACTCAGGACCCTGCAGTCAAGACCTGAGCTGAGATCAAGAGTCAGACCCTTAACCAGCTCAGCCACCTGAGTGCCCCGGTCCTTTTTATTTTGTGTTTTTGGTTTTTTTGTTTTTTGTTTTCAAATTAAAGGAGAAAGTAGTGGAGTCACTCATTCAAACATTTAGGTGGCATTTAGGCCCAATAAACTTCCATACACTGGCACTTGACCCCCAGTGGTCTTTCTTCAGCCCACACGTAATTATGCACTGCGGGAAAATTATAGGCTGAAATGAGGGGTTGCGAATGCACGTCCTCATCTCGCAGCCTCGGAGGAGTCTGTGCTCTGGCATCGCATGTGTCCTCCGCCCGGAGTGAGGGTAAGACTAGGCAGGAACCCCCCGCCTCTCTGTGACACCCATTGCCTTTGTGCATGCAAATCATCACCTCCTGTGAAACGCTTGGTGATATTTCTGAACAGTAATCATGCACAGGGGGAAAACCCCTCCTTCCTTCACCTTTGAAACCGTAGCAAGGGTATGAAATTACATCTGAGTGTGCCCAGCCTCCAAGTCCCAGGCACAACTGCTCCAGTCTTTGACCCCGACTTCAACTCCAGAGGTAGCCGGTCTTGCTCGTAATTGGACAGAACCCTCATTGAAGAGAATAAAGAACCAAATGTACACAGAGCCACAGATTTGCTCTCCTCCTAGCAAAGCAGGGTGGCATTCATTCAAATTTCCATTCTTCTGTATTTCATTCTTTCAAACTCAATGAAACTTTTCCTGTTCCCTGAGGGATCACCTGGATTCTTGCCCACCCTTGTGCTCCCCTGGCATTCTCTCTATGCCTTTCTTTTTTAAAATGTTTTTAATGTTTATTTATTTTTGAGAGAGAGAGAGCATGAGCAGGGGAGGGGCAGAGAGAGAGGGAGACACAGAATCTGAAGCAGGTCCCAGGCTCTGAGCGGTCAGCACAGAGCCCGACGCGGGGCTCGAACCCACAAACTATGAGATCATGACCTGAGCCCAAGTCTTACGCTTAACCGACTGAGCCACCCAGGCGCCCCTGTATGCCTCTCTAACACATTTTTCATTCCTTGTGGTGTCAGTATTTTTGCTCACGTCTTTGTTGCATTGCTGGGTTGTAACCTTGAAGCAGCAGGGATGTGGCTCCTTTGTCTCCATATCCCAGGCCTAGAATGGTCTCTTGCACCAAGTAGGTCCTTTCTAAAGGCCAGCTTCTAGAATATACTTTCAAATAAATAGGTATGTATAGTATCCTTCCATAAAAAGTGAAAGTGTAGATGGTTGCTACGATAACAGTAACTACCTTGCAGAAAAAGAATGAAGTATAAATTGTTTTAGAAAATCCAACAGGAGATTCATAGTCCATTCCTAATGTGTAGAAGCAGATGATCGATAAATGCATTCAGAAGAGAGGGGTGCCTAAGTGACAGCCAGGTAAGCATCCAACTTTGGCTCAGGTCATGATCTCATGGTTCACGAGTTCAAACCCCATGTCGGATTCCGTGCTGACAGTTCAGAGCCTGGAGCCTGCTTCGGATTCTGTGTCTCCTTCTCTTTCTCTGCCCCTCTCCCCACTTGTGCTCTGTTTCTCTCTCTCTCTCTCATAAATAAATAAACATTTAAAAAATTTTAAAAAACAAAAAACAAGAAGAGTTATAGAGATACTCGCTCTGTCTTGGGAATTTACACCACTGAAAGCTACTTGAGTGTCACTAGCCGTGTGACAGGAGAGAGTCTAGAACAGTGTAAATCCATGCTATCAAAGCCCTGTTACTGTTGCACACCTGAGCTTTCAAAATCATATTTCCAAAGCCATTTCCGGAATATTTTCTTAAAGCAGAGAGCTCAAGCTTTAGCATTAGTTGCTTCCCCCCAAAGAAGCTACTTAAGTAATTCCCATGGAAGACGGCTCTTTTCGGGCTCTTTGCCTGTAATTTGGGTTACCGATACCAGGTTGAGCAGTGATAACTTGGTTTTGCTCTTTGTGGAAACCTCCAACCAGACTTAGGTGATCATCAGGTTAACCAACCTGTTGAGTGCTTTCCCACCCGGTTATCCTTTCCCTAGTTTGCGAAATAATAAAGATGGAACGAACTCTTTATTAATTAGCTAAGCGTAGGCATTAAAGATGGAACTCGCCAGTCCAGAAGAGCGTGATTCACAGAAAACTAGCCCCTAGGTACCAGTTAGTACCTTCCCTGTCAATCTGTCAGCATCTCCCGCCGATCCGTCCATCCCCACGGGGGATGGACCAGACCTGGCGTTTTCCCCACAGTGTGGGGTTTTCCCCACATGTGTTCCTGGCCTTTGGATTTTTGCTGCCCAGAGCCCTGTGTGAAATCGCCAGGTGTAAATCTCCAGAAGCAGCTCTTCAGCACCTTGTGCCTGCAGCTCCCTAAGCATGATGGAACCGGGCTGCCAGCTTCTAAGCTATAACCAGGGTACAAAATGAGTATAACCACACCAGCTTTCTCTCTGCTCAGAGAATTCAGCAGTTACCGCCTTTGCCCAAATAGAAGCTAATTCCCCCCATATTCACAGTGAGGAGGCTTAACAAAATGGGGATTTTCTTTAGCCTAGTTGAATATATAAAACATTGGTGTTTAACTTTGTGGTACCTTCAAATCTCCTAAGAAGAGTAAACCAATTTTTTTATTGTGGTAAAATACACATGACATAATATTTACCATCTTGACCATTTTTAAGGGTATGGTTCCGTGGCTTTAAGTCCATTCATGTTGGGCAGCCATCACCCCCATCCATCTCCAGAACCTTTTCATCTTCCCAAACTGGAACTCCATACCCATTAAATACTAATTCGCCATTCTACCCTCACCCCCCTCCCACCTCCTGGTAATTGCTATTTGACTTTCTGTCTTTTCAACGTTTATTTATTTTTGAGACAGAGAGAGACAGAGCATGAGTGGGGATGGGGCAGAGAGAGAGGGAGACACAGAATCCGAAACAGGCTCCAGGCCCTGAGCGGTCAGCACAGAGCCCGACGCGGGGCTCGAACTCACGGACCATGAGATCGTGACCCGAGCCGAAGTCGGACGCTTAACCGACCGAGCCACCCAGGCGCCCCGACTTTCTGTCTTTTCAATTTGATTCCTCCAGGTACCTCATAGAACTAGACTCACACAACATTTTTCCCGTTGTGTCTGGCTTATTTCACTTACCGTAATGTCCTCAAGGTTCATCTATGTTGTCATGTGGGTCAGAATTTCCTTCCTTTTTGACGCTGAATAATATTCTACATTTTTTTACTCCATGTATCTGTCAATGGTCATTTGGGTTGTTTCCATCTTTTTTTTCTTATCTAGACCTTCCTCTTCTGGCATTCAGGTCGAACCGTACCCAGGAACCATTCTTTCCCACAAAACCAGTACTTTAAGCTCAAATCTCATTCAGAATTAAAACAAGGCCTTTGAACAGAACTCTTTTCTATCATTTGCAAATCGTAGTTCTTAGCTCCTAAGAAGCGCTTGGAGGAGTCAGTGAGCTAACCCAAAGCATCATGCACGTGGCACGTAGCAGGCACTCTGCAGAATTAAGTCCTTGAGAAATCTGGAAAGAATTAGGGAAGAATAAAGAGGGTGGAATGAGGAGGCTGGTTTCAGAGGTTGGCTTAGAACAGGGGAGAATTGTGTATGATAGGATCCCTGGAGGGGAAGGGGCAGACGTGCAAGGGAAGAGGAGGAGTTGGGACCCCTTTAAGGCCCTGCCTCATTTCCCCTGCCTTCCTGGGTTGCTCACAGCTAAGCCTGGTGCCGCTCTGACCCACAACTCTGTCCTCTGTGTTCCTGGATCAGTTTTAATGGGAGCAGCGAGATCTCACGCTACAGCTTGTGCGGCTGAACATTATTCATTCCCTCAGGCCCCAGCCCTAGGTCCCAGGGATGCCACAGCCTGGACCTCTGTGCCCAAGTCACAGCGTCCCGGCATCCTGAACTCCAGTTCCTAGAACTGGGCTTACAGTAGATTCCTGCCATCAGCAACCTCCTGAGGACTGTACTGGCCCTGGTTGTCCCCAGGTGTCATCTGCCCACATTCCCTACGGGTATCATATACCCCTCTGATATCCACGTGGAACCCGCAGTCCCCTTTTGGAAATTCTCCACGTAGGCTGCTTCCAGAACCATCACCGAACTTGCCACATCCTCTGTATCCTGTGTCTTGTCCGTGAGCTGATCCTCTGTCCCCTCCCTACCTCAGACCATTCCTCAAGGCTGAACTGGTCCTGGAGGCGAGTCCCGTGTTGTAGCGAGAGGCCACCTTGTGACGCTTCTGGGTTCAGTTAAGTTGAACTAACATTTTTGAACCACGGTAACTAAGGTCAGTGCTAGGCAATATAAAAGTGGACAAGACCTGTCCCACCCTTTGCAGTAAGTACTCTTAAAAACCTCTGCACAGGACCGTAATTCGAGGATACAGGTCAGGCCTTGAAGATGAAAAGACCCCATCTCTTTGGAGATAGGAGAAAAGGAGAATGGGAGCAAATACATCGGCCGAGCCCTTTCTGGGAGAGTAGGCACAAATAGGTACGGGGCCTTCAGCAGACTGGAAAAGGTTTGGAACAAGACCCGGTAGGGCCTTAAGGGGGACAGTTGGAAGAGAGACCGAGAATGACCGAGGAGAAGCTGAGACCCAACTGAGACCAGATACGTGATCATATGATGTGTGAAGTTTGTCCCTTCTTTTTCCCAGCCATACTCAGCAATTTGGAACAAGACAGGGGGAAGGAAGGGCAGAGCTAAGTACTGGCCAGGGGCCCACAGCTGATGGACAAATCTAGGGTGTTTTTAAACCCATCCCTAAGATGCTGGACCCTGGCTAAGTGGACAGGAATCCAGGGGAGACCAGAACAACAGAGCTGGGATGGAGGCCACAGAATTGGTGGCCAAGGAGACGAGGCCAAGGAGCAGAGTCAGAGGGCATGACGATGACATAGGGACAGCATCATGGAGAACGTTTATCCCCTGGTCTAGAGAACACAGACTCCACGCCATAGTTGTGTCTTCTTTCCTTCCTCCCTCCCACTCGCTGTCCCTTGCACAGATACTATGTGTTATCTGTCTCAAACGTGCTAATCACAGGACAGCATGGACAAGGGCCCTTGCCTGGTAGTCTGGAGTCTCCAGACTTCAAACTCCCACACCCAGTGTCGCCGTCCAATGGGGCGGCACGTACAGGTGTGTGGGAACACCCCGGGCACGTAACCCAGACTGGGAGTTTGCAGAAGGCTTTCCAGGAGGAAGTGACTTCTGAGCCGGGACCTCCAAGATAAGAGAAAGTGAGGCAGATAGAAAGGCTGGGGAGGCTAGCACCACAGACACCTCTGTGTCCTCGCCGCCCCCTGGTAGAAGCCGGCTTGCACGCCCACCTCTCTGCTAGAACCGCTCTAGGATATGGCCGCTCATCCCCTTCACCAAATCTCGTCTCCAAACGGCCCCCAGAACTTCCAGCCTTTCCCGGTCTTGATGCTGTCTCCCTCCTCTCTGACCTCCCTTCTCTGCTTTCCTTCCTCGTTCCCTCCCCTTCCACCGAAATGGGGGTGTTGAAGTGCTCCTCAAGTTTGTGACCACACGTCTTGCTCTCCAGCGTCTCTCTCTCTCCTTCCATAATCCGTCAACGTCCATGTTTTCCTCTCCTGCCCTGGCGTCCCTCAAGGACCAGAGCCTTGTCTTCAACACACAGGGACATCTTGTGGTCTTACTCTTCAAAACTCACCCTGGATTTCACCTCCCTTCACCTCGTGACTGTATCTCTGCAGGGGCTGTAGCTTTATCCCTTCCTCTCCCAGATGGATGGTCTGGGGTCTCATCAATCGTCACCTCCAAGGCCATCTTGCTTTCCCCCCACCACACCCCACCACCACCTGGCCTTTACATGCTCCCTAAGTGCCATGTACCTGTGCTTTGCACGGCCAGGGGGAATTTCCTGCTGTGCTCCTGGGCAAGCATAGCTGCTTCCGGCCAGAGCTCCTTAGTGACCCCCCCCCACCCCCCAATATCTGTGAGATGGAGCCTAGCTCTTTAGATGGGCTTTCAGGCCTCAGTCCAGCCTCAGAGCACCATCTCCTATCCCATTGCCTCTCATTGCCTTTGCTTCAGAAAGACTCCAGCTAAATGCCCTTGCCTCCAAGTGCCCACTGTCCAAATTCCCAGCAAAAGCTCATCTCAATATTTCTGGTTCAGAGATTCAGAGAAACTGCCTCTGTTTTTTTCTGTTGGAAGAAATGTCTCCTCTCTGACTTCAACTACACCTCCCTATTGGAACTCGTCCCCTTCTGCCTTGTATTTGGGTTATTTGTGTACGTCTCTACTGTCCCAGTACATCTGGGGGCAGGCCTTGAGGCCAAGGGTTCAGATTATTTTTATTTTTTTGTCTTTGCATATAGGTTCCAGCATGGGAACTTGTACATATTACATTCTCCGTAAAGAAGGTTTGAATAAAGGCATACGTGTGGTTTCAGTAAGGCCATAAAAATGCAAAAATAAGTCTTTTATGATTTCACTCTTTGAAAACTAACCTCATGGGGTGCCTGGGTAGCTCAGTGGGTTGAGCGTTGGGCTCTTGATTTCAGCTCAGGTCGTGATCTCACGGTTCATGAGATCGAGCCATGCGCCGGGCTCCGTGCTGATGGTATAGAGCCTTTTTAGGATTCTCCCTCTGCTCCTCCCACCCCCTCTCTCAAAATAAATAAACTAAAGGGGTGCCTGGGTGGTTTAGTCGGTTAGGTGTCCAGTTTCGGCTCAGGTCATGATCTCGTGGTTGAGGAGTTCAAGCCCCACATCGGGTTCTGTGCTGAATGCTCAGAGCCTGGAGCCTACTTCACATTCTGTGTCTCCCTCTCTCTGCCCCTCCCCCACTTGCGCGCGCGCGCTCTCTCTCTCTCTCTCTCTCTCAAAAATAAATATTTAAAAAAATAAATAAGCAAAAGTTTAAAAATGAAAACTAGCCTAAAAGTAGCATCACATAATAATTAGAGCAAGAACAGAGATCGTTGATATTCTTGTATTATTCTGTCTCCATCAACCTTCGCAAGTAATTCTGAGTCATGTCATGTCCCTTATCTCTGTCATGGGGATAATTCTGGCCAGACATGGTGTTCGGTAAGAATGTTCTCCAGGTGATAAGAAACCGAGTCATGTATGCTCCATCACGGAGTCTCCCATTAAAAGAGAGTTCACGTTTCAGCAGGGACCTCAGCTGTACCACGGAGGCTGACAGGTTTGAACATTGGTGCCTCTTAACTCCGGCTGAAGGCCCCGTTTCTGTTTCCTCCTGTGCATGTTTCCAGTTCGGTGAGCAGAACCGTGGCTCTTGATAAAAGAACATGCCTGCCTGGTCCTGCTGAGGCCGCGCAGATGTGGGAAGGCAGGTCCCTGCACGAACCACCGAACAGTGGCCCTGCCTGCCGTTGGGGAGCTTTAGCCTCCCAAAAGTGAAAAAGTTGTGTAGAGACAGAGTTTTGTTCTTTCAAAAACTCCCCGTAACTCTTACAAACCATACGTATAGAGCGAGCAGTGTGCTTTTTATTCCAGTTAGGACGTTGGCAAGGACCAAGACCCAGAAGCAAGAAATACTTAGACCTGGGGCGCCTGGGTGGCTCAGTCGGTTGGGCGTCCGACTTTGGCTCAGGTCGTGATCTCACGGTCTGTGAGTTCGAGCCCCGTGTCGGGGTCTGTGCTGACAGCTCAGAGCCTGGAGCCTGCTTCTGATTCTGTGTCTCCCTCTCTGTCTGCCCCTCTACCCCAATTGTGCTCTTTCTCTGTTTCTCAAAAATAAATAAACATTAAAAAACATAGAAGAAGAAATACTTAGATTCGTTGAGGGGAAAAATCTAGCTGATAAAACATAGGAATGCTTCTGGTGTGGAAAAACAATGAGGCCCGTAATTAGACAGCTGTATCTACATTGCTGAGACATGGAGATTTATGAGCTTGGAGTGAGGGGGGAAGGCTTCTTAGAAGATTAAGAGGAAAAAGACACCAGGGAATTAGCACATCTTTAAGGACAAAACCGAGAATGTAGAGCATCTTAGAGATAAGCTAATCTATCTGCCCCCTTAATCTACAAATGAGGATGCAGAGACCCGGATTGGTAAATTATGGGTGCAGCTGGAGTAAATAAAACCCAGGGTTTTTGACCCAACACCGTGGCTTCTTCTGGACCGCGATGGAGGGGGTAATCCTAGCCGCTGAGGGAGGTTTTCATTGTATGAAGATGGAGTTAACATAAACAAACATGCACTGACCGTGGTGTCCTCTGTGGACTTCCTTGAAAACACACTCACACACACCCCCTTCCAACAAGGTCACGGTAAATCCCTTCATGTAGCATGCTGTAGGGCACAACCTTGCTTGTAAAAACAGAACCCCCCTCAGAAGGGCAGAAACACGATCCTCAGGAGATTTGCACACTGCTTTCTAACAGTTTCTCTTTGCTGTTTTGAAATATATTTTTAAAAAAATGGATAATAGGCGCCTGGGTGGCTCAGTCGGTTAAGCGTCCAACTTCGGCTCAGGTCATGATCTCACAGTCTGCAAGTTCAAGCCCCGCATCGGGCTCTGTGCTGACAGCTCAGAACCTGGAGCCTGCTTCGGATTCTGTGTGTCTCTCTCTCTGCTCCTCCCCTGCTCACTCTCTCTCTCTCTCTCTCTCTCTCTCAAAAATAAATAAACATTAAAAAAGTATAATAGATATGGGAACAAATTGTAACCTAGACTGACAACAAGCCCAACAAAAAGTGGGTAGGGAATAAAAACAAGAAAAAGAACCCCAGCGTGAAATAAAAATAAAACAGTAGCACATTGTTTCATGCATTGATACCTTTTTAAAAAATAGAGTCACTCATGTAACTGTCATTTGTTGAGTGTCTACTGTGTGTCAGGCACTGTTCTGGGCGCGGGGTGGGGGTGGGGGGCGCAAATAGACAAGAGCCCCTGCCCTCCAGGAGCTTATAGAGGAACGTGAGTGATACTGTTCTTAAGCACCATCACCACCACCCCTGCCCCCACCGCCTGCCAGGCTTTGGTGGAAATGTAACTAAATTGGAAAATTGATAATATCTCCACAAATGGGGATGATTCTAATGAAGGTTGCTTTCCGGTTTTCAGGGAGAAGAAAACGGCTTTCCAGACAGTACTGGAGAACCCCTTTCAGGTAAAAGATTGACTCCACGGATGTCTGGGCTTCACTGAGAACTGGCATGGCTGAATTAAAGATAATTTAGGAATATGTTTATCATTAACTTTGAAAATCTGTATTACAGCCTAGAGAAACTTTCCAGCCACCGGTCATGGTGAACTGCAAGGAAATGTTAACCAGATTTCACAAAAGCCTTCAAAGAGTCTTTTCTCCGAGCTAACCCTACTGTGCGCAGGGGCGGGGCACAGCTGGGTTCCCAGTGGGACAAGTTTAGGATGGGGCAACAGAACAGAGCAAGCAGACCCTTCTCCCTCAGGAGTCCTAGGAGGCTTGCCATTGCTGGAAAACTGTGACTGGTGGAAGAAAGCAATGGGGCTTAGGTAAACCAGGTCAGCACAGGAAGGGCCAGCATCCTCTCTCGGTACCTCAGGCACTCGGTTAGCCAAGGGGACCCTCCTGACACCTGGCCATGTGTTATTCCCTACCCTCTTTCTGCTACCAGTGTGTTTAACCAAAGAAACATGAAGGATTGCGTCCTTTCCCACTTTTTATTGTAAGATGGAAACTCTGGCAGTCTTTAGGTTTCTTATTAATTAATCTTGGGGAAAATCTGGAGTGAGCATTAAAATACACTACCAAAAGAATAATGAAAAGATATAGAAAACTCACTCATATTTTCTATATCTTTTAAAACACATATTAAATGACCTGAGTCATCAGAGTTTTGTTTCTTTCTCTTCTAATGGGAGGGTGGCAGACCCTGAAGCCCTCAGGATAATCTCACCAATCCTACCTAGCCTCTGCCAGTGTAACCATGCTGAAAACCAGAACATGTGTTGTCTAATCACCTTAGCCACAGTGATCTCTGGTGGTGAGACTGTAGGTGATTTTTTTTCCCCTTCAGCAGATCTATATTTATTAAGGACCTACTGTGTGCCAGGTTCCCTAAAGAGGCCGTGTGGCAAAAGTATAGTTCTGGGAGACAGAAGTGGGGATCCTGGTTTCAATTCAGCCATTCCCCTGCTGAGATTAGAGCAATCAAAAGAGAAACTGAGCCAGACGAACTTGCATTAGAGACTTCCCACCAGTCTCATGGGACAGGCCCAATGTCAGGGTCCCATCCGGACACCCCATTGGAACTTGTCTTCCTTGGGCCACACCCCTCCCCTACCAGAGGCTAGGACCACTGGCCAAGGATTATCCCTCTTCCACAAATGCTACAGCAGACAAGCTCACATTAGAAGCACCTAGCTGGGTGATGTGAGGAGGAGAAGGCATCTTTGTATACAAGCAGCCACTTTTTTTTTTTTTTTTAAAGTAGGTTTCATGCCCAGTGAGGGGCCCAGTGCAGGGCTCGAACTCACAACCCTGAGATCAAGACCTGAGCTGAGATCAAATGTCAGACGCTTAACCGACTGAGCCACCCAGATGCCCCTCCACTACCCTATATTTTTAAAATTTATTTTTTTTATTTAAAAAAAAATTTTTTTTGGACATTTTATTTATTTTTGAGACAGAGAGAGACAGAGCATGAATGGGGGAGGGTCAGAGAGAGGGAGACACAGAATCTGAAACAGGCTCCAGGCTCTGAGCTGTCAGCACAGAGCCTGACACGGGGCTCAAACCCACGGACTGTGAGATCATGACCTGAGCCGAAGTCGGCCGCTCAACCGACTGAGCCACCCAGGCGCCCCTAAATTTCTTTTTTTTTTTTTTACCATGCACCTTTTTTTTTTTAATATGAAATTTATTGTTAAATTGGTTTCCATACAACACCCAGTGCTCATCCCAACAGGTGCCTCCTCAATACCCATCACCCACCCACCCCTCCCTCCCACCCCCCATAAACCCTCAGTTTGTTCTCAGTTTTTTTAAGAGTCTCTTATGTTTTGGCTCCCTCCCTCTCTAACCATTTTTTTTTCCTTCCCCTCTCCATGGTCTTCTGTTAAGTTTCTCAGGATTCACATAGGAATGAAAACATATGGAATCTGTCCTTCTCTGTATGACTTATTTCACTTAGCATAACACTCTCCAGTTCCATCCACATTGCTAACAAAAGGCCAGATTTTTTTAAATTTCTAACATGAGTTAGAAAAAACTCTCCCCCAAAACTTTAACCTGTATATGTACACAACCTATATATATACATAACCATTATATATACACAAATGTATATATAAAGATGATCAGATGTAGGCAAATGCATAGAGTGTGTGGTAAAATAACCAAAGAAATCCATAAAAGGCCAACTGTTATCGATCTGGGTGTTAAAGAGCATGATTTCTTTCTCCCCATGCTCATCTAAATTTTCAGCTTTTCTGCAATAAGCACATATTTCTTTTCTAATTATAAAAAATCTATACACTTTTGAAAGACTAACACCCTATACACTAATGTGGAATGTGAGCTAAAATGAGAATGGATAGAGCTGTTCAGGAATATCTAGAAAACTTTATGCATTAAGGTTGTTATTAACTAATAGATTAATCAATTTTCAGTTGTCTCTTAAAAATTTTTACCTGTGTCAAAATGAAATGGAAGAGCTTCAAAGAGAGTAAACTTTTCACAGTGATAGTCATAGCAGGTAGTGTTAATGCAAGCAGATTGCCATTGAAATCAACATCTTTAGCACCTAGCACGGTGCTTTGCACACAAGAACAATCAGGTGTTTGGCTCGATTTTTGTTTTTGTCTTCGTAAACAAGTAGGTGAGAGACAGTAACTTAATGGCTTTGCTCTTGGATAAACTGGTGAAAACAGATCTGGATACAGTAAAACCTCGGATTGCGAGTAATTTGTTCTGTGAGTGTTCCACAAGACGAGCAAACGTTTCTAATAAATTTTAAATTGATAAACGAGCGATGACTTGTAGTACAAGTAGTACATGACGCTGAGGGTCACATGATCACAACTGAGCCAGTGGTTCTTCTCTCTCTGTCTTTCTCTCTGTCTGTGGGATTGTGGATGGTCATCTCCCATGCTCGGATGCTCGGTCTCAGGCCACGGTGTTTGGCAGAAATCAGTGATCTTTCAGAATGTTGGAAGGTGCCCACAACGGGCACTACTGTGTTTTTGGTCACTTCAAAGCACCTATGGACAGTCCTTTGTTTTTCCAGACAAGAGTGAGCTTAGGAATGCCTTGCTTCCTTCTAGGTCAGGCTGCCTGCAGATAGAGCCCCTTTCCTCTGCTGCCTTATTGCCAGTTACATGAAATACAGTCTATGGCAAGAGTCTATTAATACTGTTCTGTAGCAGTCATTCTGTTAGTGGTAGTGAAAGTCGCCTTACGCAATAACCCTCTTCTCTCTTGCCTCCCACACACCAGACACGAAGGCTTTCAAAGGTAAGTGCAGGTTAATTTGTTTATTTGTCTTTCTGGTTTGTATTTTCTTTATTATTTTGCATTATATTATAGTATTGTGATCATTTTTGTATGACTATTTTTGGATTATGGAACGAATCGTCTGAGTTTCCATTCTTTTTTAAAAACATTTTTTGATGTTTTTATTTATTTTTGAGAGAGACAGACAGAGCATGAGTGGGGAAGAGGCAGAGAAAGAGGGAGACACAGAATCCAAAGCCAACTCCAGGCTCTGAGCTGCCAGCACAGAGCTCAAAATCATGAACCACAAGATCATGACCTGAGCTGAAGTTGGATGCTCAACCGACTGAGCCACCCAGGTGCCCGAGAGTTTCCATTATTTCTTATGGGGAAATTTGCTTTGATATACAAGTGCTTCAGACTATCAGCATGTTTCCGGAATAAGTTATGCTCTCAACCCAAGGTTTTGCTGTATTTCAGTCATTGAAGGAGAGTAGCAAGCTAAGTAAGATTTATTTTATTGTTTTAGTCACATGCACTAATTCCCCACTTACTGTGTACCTGCCCCAGTTCAAAGCACTTTAAAAATGTGCTTATTAGGAAAATGTGCTTAGACAGCTCTGAGTTTACTTTCCTTACCGGGTGGATGTTACAGAAGCGATGCTGGGTCACGTGGCTCGTGCTTGGTCTCACAAGTCGTAAGTGGGGTTCAAGCCCCCGGCCTGCCAGGAGCTCATTTCCAGCCACCACATGGGGCTGCCCCTCTACTGGTCAGATGCCTTGCCTGAATAGTGCACACACTGAATGCTGAGTGTCCTACCGCGGGGTCAGCGGGATCTCAGGTAGAGTCTTAATCTGGAACAAAGCCAGCGTCCACCCCCCTCCGCCAAAGACACTGTCCTAGAAGGAGGGGTTAGACAGACGTGGGAAAGGACAGCTGACAGTTTGTAATCAAGGAAAGAAAAAGAACACAAAGCAGAATCAGCCACCCCTAGAAAAGCAAAGCCCCCTCTGTGGAACCATTGAACACGGAAGCAAACAGCCACAGGAGGCAGAGCACAAGACCGAGGATACTCCTTGCGATGCCTGGGTTGAAACGGCAACACAAGTGACGGCCTGTGTACCCTGCTGAAGGAAACCTTAAAGGCGTTCGATGTTCTCATACAGACTTTCGAAATGAAAACATTGGGGCATGAAAGGAACACGAGTCAGTTATCAAGAGAGTATCCCTCCGGTTGAAAACACACAGAACCCCTCCTCGCCCTCCCTTTCTGAGAAAGCGGTAGCTGTCGCATGGTCACACGGACCACGGTGCTTTCTGCACCTGCTCTCGACGCCTGGCCGGTTTCCCGAGGATGACTTTCTGACCACCTTGCATAATTCAGCACTTGCCTGATGGGAACCGAATGTCCCCAAGACAGACGAATGTAAAGTAGGACTTTTATTTTTTTATTTTTCTAGTTAGGCCCATTAAATGGCACTTTGTTAATGTGTTGGCATGACATAACTTCTGAGTCCAGATTCACATGGAATTCTGTGCTGAATTTTTACCCAGGTCCTTTCTTAACGTAGGTTCGTTTCCTTTTGAAAGTGCCCTCTACCTTCTGAGTGTGTGTGATGACACAATTGAGGCACGGCGTGATTTACCAGCCTAGATCCTTCCAGTTTGTCAGTTAGACTCCCCAGTGCTGCCGCCGACATGATGTCTCCTTAAAGGGGTGTTTTAGAGAGAGAGAGAATGGGATTATATTGTTTTTCCCTTCAGTTAAGAGATCAAACGCCCACCAAAAGCCCTTGGGGTAGTTTCTTGGGAGATAAAAATAGTTCATCATTTTCCAGCTCAGAGCATATAAACCACCTCTGATGAATAATGTGGTGTGTGTGTGTGTGTGTGTGCATCCCAATGATTTATCAAAGCCGTAAACTGACATTTTAAATATGTTTCTTTCCACCCACATTGGAAACCACACATAGGAAAAAAGCATGAATTTATACCCTTAACACACACAACTGCAGAAGTACTCGACTCTGCTTTGACCCTAGTTGGTATTTTCAGGCTCCAAATCGAATAGTTTATAGACCCCTGGGATAGAGTTATTTTATTTCAGGATCACAATATTTTGCTATTTGCAAAGTTGCCAGTATAAAAAATGCTTCCCGTTTAATTGTCTGAATTAACTCAAGACCTAGTCACCCCGGGGAACGTTACTATAAATGATCTAAGAGCGAGCAGTGGTCCTGAGCATACTGGAGGGAAACACCCGTGTGGTAATAGTTCTCGAACAGCCAGAGTGTACAAGATAAAACGGCACTCACCCCTGCAGGGAGACACGTTAAGTCAGTCTGTGATCCACTGCCAAAATCCTGGTTGGCGCCATTTTCTAGACCCAGCTAATCATGACCTTTGTGGATCCTGGAGTCCTGTTCCAATCCACAATTAACTGTTAATTGGCCATTATTTTAAACCTTGCCAGCCCCAAGCTGGAGTTAGACCCTGCACCGTCGGACATGACCGGTTTCTTACCATTGTTTTAAGTGACATAGACCTACCCCGTCAGTGAACATTCTTGAATCCTGAACTCTTCCTTAAAGTGTATGAAAATGTGTGCGAGAGAGACGATAGAGCACAGGGAGAGAAGACCGAAAACACCCCACAGGAAAACCCATTCATCTACTCTTGAGGGTGGAGAAGTGTTATCTGTTCAAAGACTTAACGACCAAACCGACATGGTATCTCCCGAAGAAAAGTAGCAGCTATGATTCGAAAATGTCATTTAGCAGGCCCTTCTGGCCAAGAACTTACCCTGCAGATGTCTTTAAGGCAATGGTTTTCAACCCTGGCTGCATATTAGAATTCCCGGGGGAGCTTTTAAATATCCCATGTCTGCCTGCACCCCACACCAATTAACTAAGGATCTCGGTAGACGATCCTTGGTCAGAGTCAGGATTTTGTAAATCTCCTTGGCCGGGAGGGTGGGGGGGTGGGTCAGGAGGAGTTCCTTCTTGCGGCCAAAGGTCCAGAACGAGTGCTTTTAAAAAGGCTCTTGGTTATGCTTCCTCACCCCCAGCTACTAATCCTTTGTTGCTCACCTGTGCACAGAATGAAGTTTCAGTGGATGATCTTATTTAATCCCCTCGATAACCTTGGGAAGTAGATCCTACTGTCCCTGGTCAGAGAGTGAGGCTGTGGCCTTAGCAAGCTCATTACCAGTCCAAGTTGCACACCTGCACCGTGCTAATGGGCATTGACTGTCAGCTGGGGTGTCCCTAAAGCTCTTGTTGATTGGTCGTACACAGTGTGTACTCTTTCTCCATAGCAACCAGGCGTCTTTCTTCTGCCTGGTATAAGCTCAGCACTAAACAACAAAAAAAAGCTTCAGTTCATCTGAAATTTTCTAGATAGCTCTTCTTAGGCTGCCCAGAGCTTTCCAATTTGTTTCTCTAAGACACACTCTTCACTCATTTGATTTACTCAACAAATATTACTGAATGCCTCCTGTGTGCCTGGAGCGAAGTGGTGACATCAGACACCAAAGTCTCTTTCCTCTTGGAGTTTAATACTAGCTGGGAGTGACAGTCATTACATATGGTGGTAGGTGTACCGTGAGGAAAATAACGAGGGGAACAGAATTTTGCCTGGCAGGGGAGGGTGCTGCCTTAGCTAAGAAGATGCACAGAGACCTGAACAATGCAGAGGAGCCAGCCGTGTGAAGATCTGAGGAAGGAGGACTCCGGGGAGAAGAGCTAGCTGGTGCAAAGGTCCTGGGGCAGAGCCGAGCTTCATGTTCTAGGGACAAGTGCGGGCAGGGAGAAGCCATAGAGAAGGAAGTGAGCTGGGAGATAGCAGCAGAGGCCACACTGCGTGGGGACTCTTTTTCTTTATGTATCCTTAAAAAAATGTTAAATCTAACATCTTTCAATAACATTTACATAAGACCTGACAGAAACGCCATTACATCATTTATCTCATTCAACTCATGAGATACAGAAATGATCATTTTAATTTTATAGATGAGGAACCTGAAGTCCGTAGATGTTAAATGCGTGGAGAGGTCAAGCTCTAGGAGGTTGGAGGGCTGAGATTTGAAGATGCTGCTCCGTGCAGGGCTGGTCGTATGTTAGCCATTCCATGAATGACCGTTGTCCCGATGAAAAGACACTGAGAGGGGAGCCTGGGTGGCTCAGCTGGTCACAGTGTCCAATTCTTGATCTCGGCTCAGGTCATAATCTCATGGTTCAGGAGTTCGAGCCCTGTGTCGGGATCCTGACTGATGGCGTGGAGCCTGCTTGGGATTCTGTCTCTCCCTCTCTCTCTGCCCCTCCCCTGCTTGTTCTCTCTCAAAATAAATAAACTTTAAGAAAAAAAAAGAAAGAAGAAAAGACATTGAGAAATCTGGCATTTCTTCCTCTGACAAAGTCTCCCTGAGTTTAAGCCAGTACTCAGACTAGACTCACAGAGAGCAAGTCTTTCCAGGGTTTTGGTCTCTAAAATAAGAAGTCATCATAAATTAATGGTGGGTTCCATTCTTGCTTTGCATCAGCAGAAAATACACAAGTCAGGTGTCCAAATATGGCAAGTGAAGACCCTCATTAGTAGAGAATCTGAGTGAATTTTTATACATAAGTAACTTCTTTTTTGAAATAGCCCTCTCCTCTCTGCCCCCAAATCTAGAATCCCCTTGTATCTTAAGACCAATTCTGTACCGTTTTCCACCGATACCTGTTTATTGCTCAAGAAACACAAGCAACATTCCTTTTCCTTTATTATTAGTTCTTCAGGTCATAAGATGCATCAGATAATAAGAACAAATCTGCCTTGTCTCATGGGGAGAAAGTATAGTTCTCATTCATTCATTCATCTGGCAGACAATTTCTGAACTTCACCTACACAGCAACCCTGTGCTTGTTTTTTGAGAGGCATCAAATAATATTCCCATTTTTCCCCATTTCTGATGAAAGCTTCTTCGGTGCTATGACTCTCTCCCCCCACAATTGTTTCTCCCCCAAGGCATCACCCAGTCTAGCGTTTTATGTGCACTATTACATGATAGGTGTTTAAAGCAGGGCAGGACAAAATGTGTTCGATACAAAACAAAACATGTTCCTCCACTTCAGTCTTCCAGAGAGCTAATTATAGTTTATGATTCCAAACGGCAGCTTCACATTCGCTACTGTTGCCATTTCGGGTAGATTTCAGTTCACGGAGTGGTTTGTGATTTGTGTCATGAGAGATACAAAAGGAAAACATCCATAGGGTTTTGGCACGTCATGTGTTGTAAAACAGACTGATAAATGGTCAGCATAATTGTTCAAAGAATAAAAGCTTCTCTTACACTAGAAGGCTTAAAGGAGCTTCCCAGGAACCTTACTGATGTCTTTCTTCTTTTTTATATTATTTATTATTATATTATTTTTATTCTTCTTCACTTGACCTTAGCCAAAAGGCTGAGAAGTGATTATCATTCTCTTCCTCCTAATGGAGAAAACTTGCCAACCCTGAATCTGACACAGGAGATGCTGGGGAGGACCTTCGAACATCAATACATTTAATTCTGGACTTTGAGATACAAACCCTCCTTTATTTTTCTGTGACATTTAAAAATATTTTTAAAGTTGGAGCACCTGGGTGACTCAGTCGTTGAGCATCTGACTCTTGATTTCAGCTCTGGTCATCATCTCGAGGTTCGTGAGATCGAGCCCCACATCAGGCTCCATGCTGAGCCTGAAGCCTGCTTCGGATTTCTCTCTCTGTCTCTGTCTCTCTCTCTGTCTCTCTCTCTCTCTCTCTCTCTGTGCTCCTCCCCTGCTTGCTCTCACTCTGTCTCAAAATAAATAAACATTTAACAACTATATTTTTTAAAGTATCCAAAGAAACACAATCATATAAAAAATTAGGAAATATCCATTGTTAACGTGTGTGTTATACATACTTCCAGACTTTTTCTGTGCCTGTGAATATGTATATAATATATGCTTTATGTGGATATGAATGACTATACCATTTGTTTTTTACAAAAACGGAATTAGGCATACTCTTTTTTTTTAATGTTTATTTATTTTTGAGAGAGAGAGACAGGCAAAGCACGAGTGGTAGAGGGGCAGAGAGAGAAAGGGAGACAGAGAATCCGAAGCAGGCTCCAGGCTCCAAGCTGTCAACATGGAGCCCAACGCGGGGCTCGAACTCACGGACCCTGAGATCATGACCTGAGCTGAAGTCAGATGCTTAACTGACCAAGCCACCCAGGGCCCCTAGGCATACTCTTTAGTAACCTGCTTTCCTGGCCATTTGACAGAATATTGTGCATTTGACTGTACCTTTTTTTTTTTTTAAGTTTTATTTTTTTTTAATGTATATTTATTTTGAGAGGGAGGGAGAGAGAGAGAGAGAGAGCACGCGTGTGATTGGGGGAGGGGCAGAGAGAGAGGGAAACAGAATCCGAAGCAGGCTCCAGGCTCTGAGCACAGAACCCCACGCGGGGATCAAACTCACCATGAGATCATGACCTGAGCCAAAGTCAGACACCCAACCAACTGAGCCACCCAGGCGCCCCATGACCCTATCTTTAAATAAGAGCAAAGAAAATTGCAAAATTTCCCTTATACCTCTTTTAGTGAGAAATCACCTTTACCATTACCAGGTTCGTTTTTTAAATAAACTTCTGTCCCATCGTGCTAAAGCTATACTTCTTAATACATCATTATTAATGTGGCTGAAGAATAGTTCCATACATGGAAATGTAATGCAACATTTTTAAACTCTAAGATGTGGAACACATTGCAGAAAGATCTGGATCTGGTCTTGGGCCGTTTAAGGTGTAATGAATGAGGAGCCAGAAAACCATACAGAACATCTCACTGCAAGGCTGAGTCAGGAGATACAGACAAAGTGATGGGATTCTGTGAGGCAGTGTTCTGGGCGTTGGCTGGGGAGATTTCATGCAATGGGTGAATCACGTGGGGTCTGTAAGGTGGCTGAGGTTGAGCAGAGAGAGAGAAGTTAAACAGAGGGAGAGAAGAGAGAAAATTGATCAGAGAGAAAACACCACGAAAGACATGAAGGTAGCAAAATATGAGCTATAATTTTGCCACCTATGAAATTGACAAACATGGTTACCCATCCGACTTCAGCTCAGGTCATGATCTCACGGTTTATGGGTTTGAGCCCCACATCGGACTCTGTGCTGACAGCTCAGAGCCTGGAGTCTGTTTCAGATTCTATGTCTCCCTCTCTCTCTGCCCCTCCCCCACCTGTACTCTGTGTCTCTCTCTGAAAAATAAACATTAAAAAAAAAAAAGAAATTGACAAACATTTTTTTTTTTTTACTTGGTGCTGACAAAGGTCAGGTGAGATGAACCCCATCGCTGTTCCCTGATTGGAGTATAAATTGGTTACCACTGTTATTTCTGGAAAGCAGTTTTGGGCTCATGCATTGTCAGCTGTGGAATGCTCATACTTTTGAGCCTAATAATCCCGTTACTGGGAAGGTGAATAAAGATGTGGCCAAGAGTATATATGCAAGGGTCTGCATCAAATTGTTCCTCATTGTCATGAGAATTTGTAAAAACCCTAAATGGTGAGTAGTTTATACAAAACCTATAATGGTATACAATTTCCAAATTTTCTACACCGAATTGATATTAGTCTTTCTTTTAATTAATCTGAGGTAGGTTTTATAGGATGGATGAAGTTCAGGGAACAGAGCAGTCCAGCTTGTCTAGAGCACAGGTTATATTTAAGGAAGTCATGGGAAATAAGGGGCACCTGGGTGGCTCAGTTGGTTAAGCATCCCACTTCGGCTCAGGTCATGATCTCACAATTCGTGAGTTTGAGCCCCACGTCGGACTCTGTTTTGACAGCTCGGAGCCTGGAGCCTGCTTCAGATTCTGTCTCCCTCTCTCTCTGCCCCTCCCCTGCTTGCGCTCTGTCTCTCTCTTTCTCTCTCTCTCTCTCTCTCTCTCTCTCTCTCTCTCGGTCTCAAAAATAAACATTAAACAAAAATTTTTTAAAAAGGAAATAAGACAGGAATTGTAGCATGGAGAGTTTCCAGTAGAGGCTGGGACGTGGTAACTGGTTGGATACAATGAAAAAGTCTGCAAGGACACCAGGAAACTGCCAGTGTAAATAGGGGAGGCAGAGTCCTTTTGGTGCATGGGGTTGGGGGCAAGTTACTGTATCGTCTGCCCTGAGTTGGAGATTCATCTAGACATCAAGAGGGGCTTTCCAGTGGTCAGTTCTGGGGTGCAAAAGAGCAGTTAGGCACTCATGCATTCACTCACTCAGCAAACAGTGCTTAAGCGTTTGCTGTATGCTAAGGGCTGTGCTGGGTCCAGCAGATGCAAAAAGGAGGGGCCTTCCGTTACAGCGGGAGCGCCTGGTGGGGGGTGTTGGGAGTGGGGGAGGGGACCGAAGGGAGGGAGTGTGGACGGGGAGAGCTTAGTGCTAAGAACAGTACCAGAGCACCTTCTTGTAACTCTCAAGGACTCAGCAGTGAGACAGGCGGAGATCTCAGCATGTCAGACGACAGGGGAAAGGATGCAGCGGGGACATGGGGGTGTTGGGCCTGCGCTGTCAGAAGGAACCTTCCGGGAGGATGCAGCCTGCCGTGCCATATACAGTGTCCAAAGGGACAAAGGAGCATTGGGATCAGTTCCAGAAGCAGCCGTATCTAAGGAGGGGCTAGGGTGAAGGGGGGGCAGCCATATCTAAGGAGGGGCTAGGGTGAAGGGGGGGCAGCCATATCTAAGGGGGGACCGGGGTGGAGGGGGGCATTAGAAGCAGCAGGAGGGGTCCAGGTGACCTTCAAAGTCAAGTGGGGACCTGCGTGTTCATGTGATACGCTGTGCTGGTTATCACAGAAACAAAACACCGCTGGAGAAAGTTTGGAAAACAGAAGCGTAATCCTACCGAATTAAGATAATGACTGTTACTATCCTTGTACATTTCCTTCCAGAGTAATAGTAACATAGAGTTTTCACATAGTTCTAACATAGAGTACACACACATCTTACATCTTGCATTTTTCACTTAACATTATAGCACAAGCATTCTCTGGGTTGCTACACAGTGTTCATACTTACTTAACTAATATTCCGTCAAGTTGTACAACAATTTGTTTCACGAGCCCCTTCTCTTTGACATTTGTTTAAAAAATGGATAATAAGGATAAGACTGTAATTAAAAATTGTCATACGTAGTCTAGATTATCTCTTATTCCCAGAAGTTATGTTAACAGGTCAAAGAGCATGAGCGTAATCTTCATGGTCCTTGTCGTTTGTATTTGCCACCAGATCGTTCCCAACGATCACCAAAGTGACGCCCTTTTTTCCAAATTCCTTACTTTACTAAATCGGGAAGTCCAGGGCTCAGTGTAGTAAAGGTCATTATAACCTCCCAGAATTTTCCAAGCTAGAGATCTCTAGCATAGCGTAGCTATTAAAATCCGTGGGGCGCCTGAGGAGCTTAGCTGGTTAAGTGTCACCTTCAGCTCAGGTCATGATCTCAGGGTCTGTGAGTTCAAGCCCCGCATTGGGCTCTGTGCCAACAGCTCGGTGCCGGGAGCCTGCTTCAGATTCTGTGTCCCCCTGTCTCTCTGCCCCTCCCCTGCTCGCTCGCTCTCTCTCTTCTCTCAAAAATAAATAAGCATTAAAAAAAAAAAAAAAGTGAAAATCCCTAGGGAGAAGGAGCTAGGAGACCTAGTGCTGATGTAGAATTTAAGTCACTTAGGTTACTATGTTGTGCAAACCCACTTGCAACTTTATTGTAAAGGACTTCTCTACCCCTTCCTCCCCCTCCTAACATGCTTCCTAGTATTAAAGTGAGCTAAAGATGACTGATGGAAGAATGTTGCCCTTCCTCTGGGCTGGGGCTGTGCCCTTCTTGGTGAGGCTCAGCTCAAAAGCCTCCTGTTCATCCAGCCCCCTGTGCACACCTCAGGCTGTTGGCTGCGCTTCAAAGGCAGCCCCGTGGGTGAAGAAAACACAGATAAAGGCAAAGCGATGATAAGGTGGCCGTAAATCTGAAAAGTACGTCTTCTGGCATTATCAATTATCACTCCGTTTCAAATATGCATATGGGGTGGATATTCCAGTTTTCAGTGTGGTGTGTGTGTGTGTGTGTGTGTGTGTGTGTGTGTGTGTGTGTGTTTCAAGGCCTTTTAAAACGTTGCACAATCCTTTATACCCTAATGTGCTGTGTGTTTGGCATTAAAGAGCTGTCAGGGCTGACTTGTAGCTTGGAAAGGGTAAGGGTTGAGGTACAGGCAAGTATGGGCTGGTTTACTCACGGGACAGAGTCTGACTCCCGCTGGTGACCTGCCTACAGAGAGAGCCTTGCTCCTCGGATCCCAGATTTTGGTCCACACTGTCACAAATGCACAATGTAAGACACAGGGAGTCTCCAAAAGAAAGGGAAATCGACTGTGTAAAATCTTACTAGTGCTCCGGCAAAGCAACCCATCCTTGGTTGTCAAGAACACCACATTTGTTGGGGCGCCTGGGTGGCTCAGTCAGTTAAGCGTCTGACTTCGGCTCAGGTAATGATCTCAGGGTTCGTGGGTTTGAGCCCTGTGTCCGGCTCTGCACTGACAGCTCAGAGCCTGGATCCTGCTTTAGATTTTGTGTCTCCCTCCCTCTCTCTGCCCCTCCCCTGCTTATACTCTGTCTCTCTCTCTCTCTCTCTCGGAAATAAACATTAAAAAAAAATTTTTTTTTAAAACACATTTGTTGTGGGGGTCTGCAGAAATGAGTATTCTGAAACATTCCTCTGTAAGATACGGTGTGTGGTACCTACTCGAGCGGGAGAATAAAGGACCGAGGAGATGGACGCGTGCGCTCGCTGCCTTGCTGACGTGGGGACTGTGTTGTCTGTTTCTGCAGATATAAGCAGAGGCGAGTCCTGCAAGGAGGACTGCACTTGTTCTGCCTGCTCGCTCCGGGCCCCCACCATAAGTGACTTACTCAATGATCAGGACTTACTAGACGTCATCAGGATAAAGCTGGATCCGTATCACCCGACAGTAAAAAACTGGAGGAATTTCGCAAGCAAATGGGGCATGCCCTATGACGAACTGTGTTTCCTGGAGCAGAGGCCTCAGAGCCCCACCTTGGAGTTCTTGCTCCGGAACAGTCAGAGGCCGGTGGGCCAGCTGATGGAGCTCTGCAGGCTCTACCACAGGGCCGACGTGGAGAAGGTCCTGCACAGGTGGGTGGATGAGGAGTGGCCCAAGAGGGGGCGTGGAGACCACCCCAGGAACTTCTAGACCTCTCTGCTTCCCGCTGGCCTCTTTGGACATTGAAACAGCCACAGGTTAAGGAGGAATGTGGATCTGTTCTTTCTTAAGGGTTTAGGATGAGGACACATGACAGTGGACATTGGTTTTCCCCAAAGCTGGTGTTTTTTTTTTTTTGGAGGGGTAGGTTGTGTCTTGGTGGTGGATTTTTGTTTGTTTAGTTTTGCACATCTGTTTTAATTTAACATTTGACTCTGGAATTGGGAAAAATACTTTGTAGACTCACATAGGGACCAGGGCCAAAGACTACAATCAGAATGGACTCATGCCATGATGAAAATAAAATTATCCTCTCCCTTAAATACTGTGGAAGATTGAAATAAGAACTAAGATTGTTGATGGCCCCAGTTGATCATCGTCCATAGGATCCTTCATGCTGGACGGGACGCCCACAGCTTAGAAGAAAACATAAGGGACATTAAAACCTTGGTTTGCGAGTATAATTCGTGCCAGAAACATGCTTGTAATCCAAAGCACTTGTCTGTCGAAGCGAATTTCAAGAACCCTTGGCTCAGTTGTGACCATATGACATTCAGCGTCACGTATGACTCATATGGCAAGACATCGCTCGTTTATCAAGTTAGAATTTATTAGAAGCGTTTGCTCGTCTTGCAGGACACTAGCAGAACGAGTTACTCACAATCCAAGGTTTTACTGTACTTAGGTGAAGTAGCAGGATATTGGTATTATGGGGCCATGCCTTCACACCACATGTGCCATTTTTTTATTCAAATACTTTTGTCATCCGTGCACTGTCAAAAATGTCATCTGCTCAAGTATTTTTGCAAGAAATAAAAAAATAGTGGTTTGGGGAGGAAAGAGTCAGGAATCAGGAGGGAGAATAAGGACCTTAGGAAAGTGTTTCACAAAGAGAGTACACAGAATGCCCTTTGTTACCCAAGACTTTTTAAAAATTAACTTAATATGTACTTTTCCATCTTTTGTGTAAGGCTGAGTGTTTTCACCCATGAGATCAAGCTTCGTTAAGAAACAAATAAAACTCACCAGGCCCAACGTTGGAATGTAACCACTTCCAGTACCTACTGTCCCAGCTGGATACAGAGTCACGAACAAACACTACACAGAGGTTTAGCCAAGAATGGGGAATCTTTCACGCTGACGCTGGGGCAGGAGATCGGCATTAAAATCCAACTTTTAAAAGATTTCAGACCGAATGAAAAATTGGTTCCAAAGAATATCTGATGTTCTTAGATGGTTTTAGGGGGAGGTGAAGTGTGGTTGATAGAAGGGTTTGCTGCTGGAAAGATGGGAGGAAAAAGCCCTTTCCCTCCTGCCATCTCCCCCTCCCCCCTCCCCCCTCTAGGTCTCCACCGTCTCCAAATGGAGACAGAAAAGAGCAGGTGGTCCTCCACCCTCAACCCCAGCCATCGTTCCCATGGTGGGAGGATGGAAAGGTTCCCTTATTCCCAGAGACTCCCTCCACCCCCAGTGACACAAGAGAGAGGGACAGCGCCAGAAGAAAGGGCAGCCTGGTGGAGGAGAGGATTGGAATAAGAACACCCCCACCACGGCGCCCTCCCTCCCCTGCTGCGCCATCTTCCCTGGTCTTCCCCGTCGCCCCCCCCCGCCCAATTCCCAGCTCAGTGGATACTCTGCTCTATTGAAACCCTTGGCACATCACATACCACCCTCGGTGGCTTGGAGCAGTAGCTGGGGGACGTGGCCTTCTAAATTTCCATTCAGTAGGGTCACAGCTGCAAATTTCACAAAAAAATTTAAGTTTGGGGCGCCTGGGTGGCTCAGTCGGTTGAGCATCTGTTGGCTCAGGTCAGGATCTCGCGATTCATGAGTTCGAGCCCCACGTCGGGCTCACTGCTGTCAGCACGGAGCCTGCTTTGGATCCTCTGTCCACCCCCGCCTCTGCCCCTCCCCCCCGGTTCTCTCTCTTTCTCTCACTCTCTCAAAAATAAACAAACATTAAAAAACATTTAAGCTGCTAACATCCCAGATGTTAAATCTGGAGACTGGTGAAAATTTTTCCCATGAAAACGCTTGTTACACGTGGTGATTAGGTTCTTTAGAACTGTCAGTTTTGTATTTCCCAAATTTCTGAATTAAAAGTTTTTCGTAAGCTGGCTTGGGAATGGTCCCTGTTGGCACTACTTTTGGACATGTTTCCGATTTCAAACTCAAAATTTCTTTTTTTTTTTTAAATATAATTTATTGACAAATTGGTTTCCATACAACACCCAGTGCTCATCCCAACAGTGCCCTCCTCAATGCCCATCACCCACTTTCCCCTCTCCCCCACCCCCCATCAACCCTCAGTTTGTTCTCAGTATCCAAGAGTCTCTTACGGTTTGCCTCCCTCCCTCTCTGTAACTTTTTTCCCCTCCCCCTCCCCCATGGTCTTCTGTTAAGTTTCTCAAGATCCACCTATGCCAAACTCAAAATTTCAATCTCAAAACAGACTTTGAACTCACCATCGTATCTTGAACATGGCTGTTGTTTGTAAATGTCAGCTGAGTTTACCTGTGAGTTGGATCAGAAACATTAACGGGCACCTGGGTGGCTCAGTCGGTTAAGTGTCCAACCTTGGCTCGGGTCATGATGTTATGGCTAGTGAGTTGGAGCCCCGTGTCAGGCTCTGGGCTGACAGCTCAGAGCTGCGAGCCTGCTTCCGATTCTGTGTCTCCCTCTCTTTGCCCCTCTCCCGCTTGGGCTCGCTACCTCTCTTTCAGTCTCTGTCAAAAATGAGATTGTAAATAAACATTTAAAAATAGGGAAAACATTAATTTGACAAACATTTATTTAAAAAATGTTAAGACGGAATTTAGGTGATTCAGGTGTGGGCAGGGCTGAGTGTGTTCCTTTACGGTCAAATTCAGGACTTCCAGGAAAACAGTGTGAGCACAGGGTATCACCCCCTTATCTCTCCTTTTGGCATCATTATGTCCAAAGTCCTGATTGCTAGCAATTTCCACCACTGGCTACGAAGGCTTAAAATTCCTGTTTATAACTGCATGGGGGCAGTGCTAGGGTGGACAGGATTTTTTTGCGCAGGGGAGTTGATGGACACGTGCTGTTTGAATTTGAAGCGACCATGATTGGCACATCCTCAAAATCTGTATCAGTTGGCATTTGAGTTCACGAAAAGCTTTAATTATTAGAAGTATGATATTAGCAGAGAGAAATTTAACTAAAAGGTTTTTTTTTAAGTCAAGTTCATTCAGCCCCTAGACTTTGATTAAAGGTAGGACAGCTTTTCTCTCTCTTCCATACAGACATATCAAAGAGAAATTAATTCTCAACTGAAATAGAACCAGAACTCCACTGCCTAATAAGCCAAAATAATTCTCAAGTTAATTTGCAGCAAGTAAACAGAACAGCATAAATATGCCGAGACTCCGCAAAAGAGAGAGCGGAAAAGAAGGAAAGCGCTTTCTGATGAATTGATCAAATAACTTAAAACGCAAGTTCATCACACCTAAGAGTTTTTCTCATTATTCTGCTCCGAAGGATCTAGGTTAAGCTGACCACGTTAGAAACGAAACTGCTTATAACGAGGTCCTTTTGCTACTGGGAGGATGAAATCACTTCAGCTAAGTTCCAGGAGATGGTCTTCCGATAGTGTTACGGAGCGAGGCTTTATGTTACGAACCAATTTTATTTGCTCGCGTAGAAAATCACCGCATGAGAGAGAGGGAGGCGAAGTCACGATAAACACCACACACGCCCGAGACACATAGACCCAGAGGAAGGCTCGTGGAAAAGGAGGCTCACAGAGGCACGCTTTCCTTAAAATTTTTAAGATTGAAAATGGTTAGGGCTTCAGTTGTTTGCCAGGATTGCCCACCGATATTTCAGGATACCCCGTATGGACAAGTCGCCCATTGTGGTGACGCTGAATAACATTTACTCAGTAACATGGGAAATTTGCGGTAACACGTCAGTTTTTCCTGGAGAGTAATTTTTGTGTGGGACTGCCCTCTGCTGGAGCGTAGAATCTGCACACACATCCTTTCTGGTTTGGCTGCCGTCCTCAGAACAGCCTAGAACCAACCTTGTATTCATTATTGGTGTTATGTTAGAACCCTTATACGTAGCCCCCGATAAAAGATAGGAAGAGTGCAGTTACTTTACAAATTGACATAAGCAGAATGAGGCCAGCATATTTGAGATGAGGGTCCAGTGGCCCCAAGATGTCCATCGTCACATAGCCCTGTCATTCAGGTCCCGTATGTGACCAGTCTGTTCTAATAACAGTTCCACGGTCTGGGAATTGTCAGTAAGACCTTTCCTCCATGTAGATTTACAGTTAGCTATTTGTGGGTCCTTTATAATTTATAGTATAAAAAATAGATCCTTTTATTTATTTATTTATTTTTTAATTTTAACGTTTATTTATTTTTGAGACACAGAGAGACAGAGCATGAATGGGGGAGGGTCAGAGAGAAGGAGACACAGAATCTGAAACAGGCTCCAGGCTCCGAGCTGTCAGCACAGAGCCCAACGTGGGGCTGGAACTCACGGACCGTGAGATCGTGACCTGAGCCGAAGTCGGACGCTTAACCGACTGAGCCACCCAGGCGCCCCAAATAGATCCTTTTAAATACAATATTAATAACTAAGGTCTAGCAGATTTTCTTTCTTTCTTAAATCAATAAATGTTTCATTTAGTCTTGACCCAAGACCATCCTCCTTATAATATTTTCTGGTTCTGCCCTTCCTGTTCTAAAATCTTCCTCTCGGAGTGCCTGGGTGGCTCAGTCAGTTAAGCATCAGATTTTGGCTCAGGTGATGATCTCACAGTTTGTGAGTTCGGGCCCCGCGTCGGGCTCTGTGCTGACAGCTTGGAGCCTGGTGCCTGCTTCGGATTCTGTGTCTCCCCCTCTCTCTGCCCCTCCCCTGCTCATGCTCTTTCTCTCCCTCAAAAATAAATAAACATTAAAAATACATATTAAAAAATAAATACAATACAATCTTCCTCTCCTTTGGGGCCGTGTCTCTGCTCTTTGTGTTGCTCATTTTAGAGCTAGTCCCTCATTTCTCAAGTCAGATTTTCTCGCTGTTCCCATGGCCTTCTCCCTCCCAGCCGTGAGCTAATGTCTGCTTCCTTTCTCCCTTGCACATGCAGATGCAGTTTGTTGAATCATCTTCAGAATGTAATGACACTCTGGGCCTACTAGTGTTAAAAAAATCGTTCCCTCCGAAACATTGTAACCGAAACATATATGACTACATCCGCCCCAAGAAGTGCGAATTCACACTCCACTTCCGAGCCCTGTACACTTGGGTATAAATGGATGAGAGCAAGTCTTGCTTCTTCGGGGTCTAGAGACGCCTGTGTTGGGGTCCCTGGGTGGCTCAGTTGGTTGATCTTCCGAGTCTTGATTTCGGCTCAGATCGTGATCTCACAGTTCGTGGGGTCGAGCCCCGAGTCGGGCCCTGTGCTGGCGGGGTGGAGCCTGCTTGCGACTCTCCCTCCCTCTCTCTGCTCCTCCCCACTCACGCTGTCTCAGTCTCTCTCAAAATAAATAAATAAAAACTTAAAAAAAAAAGAAAACATTTATAGAGAAGCCTATAGCCATGGTGCCCCGGCTGGAGCCTTGGACAGGTGGGTGCCGCAGCTGGGGAACTCACCACCTGGACGCCCACAGCAGAGGGCGGCCTGTCGTCTGTCCTCCTGGGGCTGTGCTTAGCTGAGTATGCCTGTAGAAACGAACGCCACCCTTCAACTGAAGTGATCAAAGCAGTCAACAGTGCAACTCGAGATGAAATGGTTGAGTTATTAACCCCTTTGGGAATGTAAAAAAGGGTAGCTTCTCACAGCTTCCCAAGCTGAGCCGTGCCCTTCTGTGTCCCATGACAGCTGGCCATTCCTTTGAGGCGTGCCTTCAGAGGCTTCTGGGAGGACGCGTCGTCAGCTGATAAAGGCAATGCTTTTAAACTACTGAATTTTTGTGATACTCTATTTATATACCTTAATGGCATGCTTTTTAGGTCGCCCTCATTTTGATCCCTCGTATGATTTCGTATTTGTCTTATAAATAACTAAAGATTATTTTGACTATAATAATGGGTACTACAAAATTAGAGATTGATGTCAACCACTGTCTCTACTTGGTGCTTTTATGGAGATTCCAACACAGTCAGTGATTGATGTGATCTGTTGGTCAGTCATCAGTCAGAAAACTTGTGAGTTTCTAAAATGTGTCCTGGGGTGCCTAGGTGGCTCCATCAGTCAAGCGTTGGACTCTTGGTCTTGGCTCAGGTCGTGATCTCACGGTTTGTGAGTTTGAGCCCCGTGTTGGGTTCTGTACTGACAGTGTGGAGCCTGCTTGGGATCTTCTGTCTCCCTCTTTCTACCCCTCCTGTGCTCACTCTCTCTTTCAAAAATAAATAAAACATTTAAAAAATAAAGGGGCCCCTGGGTGGCTCAGTTGGTTAAGTAGCTGACTTCTGCTTAGGTCACGATCTTGAGGTTCATGAGTTTGAGCCCCGCATCGGACTCTCTGCTGTGAGAGCAGAGCCCGCTTCAGATCCTCTGTCTTCCTCTCTCTCTGCCTCCCTCCCTCTCTCTCTCTCAAAATAAACATTAAAAATAGAATAGGATAAAATAAATAAAATGTATCCTGGTCACTGGGGATGCAAAGATAAGCAACAACTTCCTACCCTCGAGAAGCCTATAGACAAGGGAGAATTTCTGTACATGATGAGAGAGATTCCTGGAGAGAGCGGGGCACGTGTAGTCAGCAATGGCAGAACAAAACTGAGAATCACTGAGGTAGGAAGAAAGGTAAGCAATCCACCCAATGCTTCGGATACTGTGATGTCTGTAGGTAAAGGATGGTTTTGTGGTTACGTTCTGCCTCTCCTAACTTCCTGTCTCTGGCCGGGGCTTGTCCTCTGAGCTGCCAGACATCACGAACTAATCGACTTGACATTTCCACGTGGATGCTTTGGGTACCTCAGCTCAGCCTGTCCTAAAGGGGATCTGTTTCTCCCCAGAGTTCCCCTGTGTCACCACCCACCCTGTAGCCAATGTCATCATAAAGACCTTCCTTTCCTCTCCCACCAATTCCACCCCCCAAATGCCACTTAAGTCTCCTCCCCTGACTCCTTCTGGACCGTTATCGTACCCAAACATCCACCCTTCCTCACCCTGAAAGGGCCTCCCAGCCAGTCTCCATATAGCAGATGGAGCCCGTCATCACCACGTCAAACACCTCTTCGATGGGTTCTCATTTGCAAGATGAAGTCCTGTGTGACTGGCCCTGCTCCCACTGGGCGCCATCTTGCTTCGTTCTCCCCCGTCTCCTGATGCTTCAGCCGCGCCGGATTCTAGGTCCCCGAGGCCATCGTTCTCTCTCCTGCCCAAGTCCTCACCCCCTTGCCGCTTGCTCTGCCCTGTCCACCCGCAGCTGCACTTGCACCTGGACACACCACCCTCCCCAGCTGGTCCTACGCCGCACCAGGCCTCGCCCGCAACACCATTAGCTCAGGGAAACTGCACCTGACTCCCAGACTTGGCTGTCTTCCTGTCATTTACCTCATTTACCGCCACAGCACAAACCACGAACGTAACCCCTTGATTGCAGGGTCGTCCTGCGAGGCAGCAGACCCCCCAGGACAGGAGCCTTGCTTGTGCATTCACCTCTGGGTCATCAGTACTCCCTGGGCTAGGAGAGGTTCTAAATATGCTGAAGGAGTGAAATGGAGCTAGTGGATAAATAAATGAAAGACACTAAGTAAAGCGAAGCCTGTCTTTATGATCGCATGGCCTGTGAGGAGGAAACAGAAATACATTATTATAAATAGAAAATACAAAGTGAGGAGATTCGCTTCCCGAATCGTGAATGCCTCTGGACGCTGGAACTCTTGTTCATTTTGATGACGTTCACCCCATCCCGTCCCTCTCGTGGGCTTAAAAGGTCAAAACAAAAATGTTGTGGAATTTAGGAATTTAGGTAGTGGTGACGGGCGTACTACAACTTTGTGAATACGCTAAAAGCCGCTGAATTGGGTATTTTAAAATGGTTGATATGGTGAATTTCATGTTGGGTAAATTGTACCCCAAGTGGGGGAGAAAAAGAGCTTAAAAAAAAAATCAGTGCTGTCCCCACAGGAGAACGTGAGGCAGAAAGGCCAGCTGCCCACTGAGAGACAGGGGCCTGGTGCTGGAGGGGGGAAGGGGCAGGGAGAAGGCGGGAGGCGGGAAGGCGAACAAGAAGCTGGCTGCGTGCCTGAAGCAAATGTAACGTTCTCAAATAAAAATTTATTTTTTAAATAATAAAATGAAATGTAAAAGTAAAAACAGGGGTGCCTGGGTGGCTCAGTCGGTTAAGCGTTCGACTCTTGGTTTGGGCTCAGGTCATTATCTCATAATCTCGTGAGTTTGAGCCTGGCATCGGGCTCCAAGCTGACAGAACAGAGCCTGCTTGGGGCTCCCTCTCTCTCTCTGCCCTTCCCCAACTCATGCTGTCTCTGCCTCTCTCAAAATAAATAAATAAAGTTAATGGGGCAGCTGGGTGGCTCAGCCGGTTAAGCGTCCGACTTTGGCTCATGATCTCGTGGCTCTTGAGTTTGAGTCCCGTGCCGGGTTCTGTGCTGACAGCTCGGAGCCTGGAGCCTGCTTCGGATTCTGTGTCCCCATCTCTCTCTGCCCCTCTCCTGCTCATGCTTATGCTCTCTCTCTCTCTCTCTCTCTCAAGAATAAATAAACATTAAAAAAATTTTTTTAAGTTAAAAAAAAAGTAAAAACAGAAACCAAGGAAACAGGACAGCCAGTAAAGACTGGGCTCTGTGACCCCTAACCAGGTAAAGTGTCATCCTTCTTCATAGTGACAGCAAGGTGACAAGAAGCACCCTGGAGCCCCATTCTCCTTTGCTCTCCTCTCGACGTGCCTCAGGGCTGAAGATCTTCCTCCTCAGAGGGTCTGTGCAGCCAGGGGCCCTGCTCCAAATGTCACCATGCATCCAACCACCTTACCCTGATGGCGCCTCGGCCCCTCTGTCTCCCGGAACAGAAGAGAACAAAACACAGAAGAGCCGAAGTGATCAGGGCTGTCACTGTTGGATTTGTACAAGTTACAGAAAATCGTCATATGTTTGGTGCAGACTCAGTAAATAGAGGAGGAGGACCAACTGGACCCCAAAAACAGAAGGGAGTGTAAATCAAAGACAAAAAATAAATTATGATATTTGTCTTCCATTCGAATTTCTCCCACCTGAAAACAAAACAAAACAAAAGGCCTTGGAGTTCAACTTCATCTTTCTCCTTTCCTTCACAGCCTAGCCTCTTGAAAGAGTTGTCCACTCTTTTGGTCTACAACTCTTTTTTTTTTTTTTTTAATGTTTATGTATTTATTTTGAGGGGGGCAGGTGCAGAGAGAGAGGGAGGAGAGAATTTCAAGCAGGCCCCATGCTGTCAGCTCAGAGCCCAACGGGGGGCTCAGTCTCACAAACCGAGAGATTATGACCTGAGCCAAAATCGAGAGTCAGATGCTCAACCGTCTGACCAACCCCGCGTCCCTTGGTCTAGAACTCTTAATTTCCCATTGGGTTCTGTGACTCTTTGAAGTGTCTGGCAGAGGTGAAGAATGACCCTCTAACTACTGCAGTATCCACTTATCCATAACAACCCACAGCCTTATGTAGAAAAGAGCTCATTTTGCTCATGCTTAGCCTCTAGGGTCCACTGGGAGGCTCAAATCTGTTGGCAAAGTGGCACCACAGACCCAACAGAGAATGGTTGCTTGGGATCCAAGTTGCTGCTGGGAAAGAATTCTCGTCACAGCTACTGCTAGGCGGATCTGGAAATGTTGGGGGAATTGGCCAGGTCTTCTCCCCAAAGTCATATTTGCAGGGGCCTCCCAGGAGAGAGCACATTCTGAGAAAAGGAACCAAGTATGGGACGCCTGGCTGGCTCAGTCGGTTAAGCATCTGACTCTTGATTTCAGCTCAGGTCACGATCTCATGGTCTGTGAGTTCGAGCCACACCTCCGGTTCTGCACTCATAGCGCAGAGCCCGCTTGGGATTCTCTCTCTCTCTTTCCCTCTCCCTCTGTGCCTCCCCCATTTGCTCTCTATCTCAACATAAATAAATAAGCTTTAAAAAAACCCAAACACTCCTAAGGTACCGACACATATCACTGAAAGGAAGCAAGGGTTTTCAGCACACTACAGTGGATGTTTCTTGACTCTTCCCCCAGTGGATACCCCAAATTTTGAGATCCCGCCAACAAACAACATAACTGTGGCTCAAAGGGGAGGAGCCCACGCTCCCTCACTCTGCCTCGGGTTTCCCTGAAGCTTTGGCACCCTGACTGCTCAGGGTGACCATGGCAGAACAAGACCATGAATAGCAGAGTGGGGAGTTGCAGTTTTAGACCCCCGGCCACTGTGGAGCCACAGCCATGTGGCTGGAGAAGGGCCCACCATGCCCAGGGGAGAAATGACTTATCCAGAGAAGCCTAAGAATCCCATGGGAGAGAAACACAGGTGTGATGCCCCCAAGGACTCCTGGGGAACCATTTCTGGTTGGAGAGAACGCAGAGGGTGCCGGGGGCCTCGTGTCTGCAGGTAGAAGTGAGAAGCTGGGGAAATTTTTCTTTCTTTCCTCCCTCCCTTGGCTTCTGAGATGCCATTCTCTCTTGATTCTTTTCTACTCTGTTTTTTTCCTTCTCCTCTCCTTTGTAGCTTCCTCTTCCTCACCTGTCTCCTTAAGTGTTGGTGGTCGTCAGTGTTGCAGTTTTCCTTCCCTGCCCCTTCTCATGTTATGCCCAGTCTCTCTGGCTTTGATTACAACCTCTGTGCTGGTAACCCCATGATCCTATTTCCTAGCCCTGACCACCCCCCCTTTGCCTCCTATACGTATATGCAACTGTCTGTGAACAAGTCCCAGGGGCCTCAAATATAACACATCAAAAATGGCAGACATCCTTTCATGCCCAAGATCTGTTCTTCCCCCTCCACCACCTATCTCAGAGAAGAGAGCCATTTACCCCAGTAAGAAACCGGGAAGTCGAGCTTGGCATTGCCCTCCTTCATGACCACATCCTGGTGACCACCAGTTCTATCCGTCTTGCCTCGGTCCCTACCGCCCAGACCAGCCCATGGCCTCATCTGCTGTTGTGTGGCTTATTGCTGTCATCATAACTTGTCTCCCACCACCCCCCTGCACGATTACAGACACGCTTGGGATAATGTTTAACCAATGTCTGAGCACCCCATGGCCCAGTCAAGCAGACAGAAAAAAATTAGCCATCACAGTATGCCAATATGTTTGACCGAAACTGGAATACTTTTAGGAAATATCAACCGTCTGATAAGGTTTCCCTTTATGCCTCACCACTCCGAGTCAGATCACTACCCTGCTTAACCTCCTTTATTTGCTGCCCCTGCACTCCCCCCTCCCTTCCCCCAGCCAGATCAAATACCTGTCCCTGTGAGCAAATGAAACTATTTCCACTCTTTCCAGGGACATGATGTATGTTTGTCTCGAAGCAATATGGTAACTCAGAAGTAACATTCTGTTCAGGTCCTTGACGGATCTATTTTTACTTCTATTCATGAAAACAAAAAGTCCTTTTACACACCACTCAGGAAAAAAAAAAGAATACAACGGACATCGTTTTATCTGTTCTTGGCAAAGACAACTTAGCTCTTAACAAGCATGGAAACTATGAAGATGATCTTTTGCTCCAAGTTAATATTTGAATATTTAATTAGAAAGCTTTCAAATGGAGGCGGGCATTCACTGGAAAGTTTCTGAAAGTTTCATTCATTTGGCAAATAATGCTATTGTGCGAACACCGTGCCAGACCCCGAGGACCCAGGCAGACGTGGCCCTGCCCTTCTGACCCCGTGCCCAGGGATTTTCAAAACGGAACCAATAGGGTGTGTACATACATCCATGAAAAGATTTATTCTAAGGAATTGGCTCATGCGGTTCTGGAGGCTGACACATCCCAAGATCTGCAGTGTGAGTTGACAAGCAAGAGACCGGGGAAAGCTGATCACGTTACATTCCAGTCTGAAAGCTGGCGGGCTCAAGACCCAAGAAGAGCGAAATTTCAGTTTAAATGTAAAGGCGGGAGAAGATGAGCCCCTGCCCAAGGCCATCGGTCATTGGGAGTCCCGGGGGAGGCTCAGACTCTTTGTTCTATTCGGGCCTTCAACTGACTGGGTGAGGCCCACCCACATGGGGGAGGGCAATCTTCTTGCTCAGTTTACAAATTCAAATGTTACTGTCATCCAAAAACACGATTACAGACACACTTAGGATAATGTTTGACAAATGTCTGAGCACCCCCTGGCCCAGTCAAGTGGACACAAAAAAAAGTAGCCATCAGAGCATGTCAATATGCTTGACCGAAACTGGAATACTTTTAGGAAATCAAGTGTCTAATAAATGTTTAGAAATTATTTTAATACATTTTTTTTTAAATGATGGAGAATAGGGCGGAGGGAAGCTCATCGGTGGGGCTACGTGCTGAGTGCCTTAAAAATGATGGAGGGCTTGGGGGCAGAGAGTCATCTGGGAGATCATCAAAGCTGGATCCACATGGATGGGCCTTGAGGACGTTGTGCTAAGTGAAATAAGTCAGACAGAGAGAGACAAATACCGTGTAATCTCACTTATATGTGGAATCTGAAAACAAAACAAACAAAAAAACCAAGCCCATAGATACAGAGAAACAGATACGTGGTTGCCAGAGGCAGGAGGGGGGGGGACAGGCCAAAATGGGTGAAGCGGGTCAAAAGTCACGGGGATACGATGTACAACATGGTGGCGATAGTGGCATATGTGAAAGCTGCTAAGAGAGTTGATCTTAAAAGTTCTCACTACACACACAAAATTTTTGTATCTATGTGTGGTGGTGAATGTTGACCAGACTTACCGTGGTGATCATTTCACACTATATACATATATTGAATCATTATGTCATACGCTGGAAACTAATATAATATTATATGTCAATTATACCTCAATAAAAAGAAAAGAAACAAGCAGATAAAAAAATGCTCCACGGGGTGCCCGGGTGGCTCAGTCGGTTAAGTGTCGACTTCGGCTCAGGTTATGATCTCACAGTTCATGGGTTCGAGCCCACATCAGGCTCTGCACTGACAATGAAATTCTCTTTCCTCTCTCTCTGGCCCTCCTCCACTCACACTTTCTCTTTCTCAAAAACAAATAATGAACTTAAAAAAAAAAAAAAGACGCTCCACATCATATGTCATCAGAGTATGGCAAATTAAAACAGGATACCGCTGCACCCCTTTTAGAATGACCAAAATCCAGAACACTGACAACACCAGATGCTGGCAAGGATGGGGAGCCACAGGAACTCACCTTCCTTCCTGGAGGGAATACAAAACCATTCAAAGATTTTGGAAGACAGTATGGAAATTTCTTTACAAAACTAAACATACGTTTACCACGTGATCCAGAAATCACATTCCTTGGTACTTACCCAAAGGCCTTATCCACACAGAAGCCTGAATACACATGTTCACAGCAGCTTGACTTACTTAGTTCTTAAAAAGTTACACCCCCAACTGTGTACAATAAAAACACTTTAGTTGGAAAAGGAGGGTTTTATAAGTTTGAATGAAAGCAGGAACGCTCTTCTTAGCTCTGACCAAGTCAGGACACCTGAATGGCAGCTCTGTATCGCCCATGTTTTAGTTAAGCTTGTAAGAGTGCACCCTTGATCACATTGTCAGATAACCAACTGATTCTAAGACCCACTTATCTGAAGTTGTATTTCTTTCATTCTCCGTATGACTAGCACAAGGATGAAGAGATACTTATGCCGAACATCAGGTAAGGTTCAATGCCAAGAGTATTTAATTCTAAGACCCTCCCTTACCTTGGAGATTCTGGTGCCCATTCTTTTTTTTTTTTTTTTTTTTTTTTAATTTTTTTTTTCAACGTTTTTTATTTATTTTTGGGACAGAGAGAGACAGAGCATGAACGGGGGAGGGGCAGAGAGAGAGGGAGACACAGAATCGGAAACAGGCTCCAGGCTCCGAGCCATCAGCCCAGAGCCCGACGCGGGGCTCGAACTCACGGACCGCGAGATCGTGACCTGGCTGAAGTCGGACGCTTAACCGACTGCGCCACCCAGGCGCCCCTCTGGTGCCCATTCTTGATAGTGGCCTGGACACTCCTTCTAAATCCCCAGAACTGGTGGGGACAAAAGCTGTCTGTGTTGTAGAATTCGAGTCAGAAAACATCCCCGCTTCCTGCCACTTCCATCTGTATTGCTCTCTTAACGCTATCTTATTTTGCAAGGAAAGACCTAGTTAAAATACGGTAAATGTTGGGGCGCCTGGGTGGCTCAGTCGGTTGAGCGTCCGACTTCAGCTGAGGTCACGATCTCGCGGTCCATGAGTTTGAGCCCCGCGTCGGGCTCTGGGCTGATGGCTCGGAGCCTGGAGCCTGCTTCCGATTCTGTGTCTCCCTCTCTCTCTGCCCCTCCCCCGTTCATGCTCTGTCTCTCTGTCTCAAAAATAAATAAATGTTAAAAAAAAAAATTTTTTTTTAAATACGATAAATGTTGAATGAAGGTATAACCTATTCTTATTTTCTGTTGCTATGAGAGAAATTGGGGGGGGGGGGTACCTCTGTGACACCTAAATATGACAAAAGCCATATCCAAACCAAAAGGCATGTGGGATTTCCAGAAGTTTGCAAAGTAATAACAGCGAACGTACTCACACACGGCATTTACCACCTGTTTACATATGTTACATATGTTAACTCATTCGGTCCTCACAGCCCTAGGAGGTAAGGACCCTTCTTAACTCCATTTTATGGCTGAGAGGCCTGGGGCACAGAATGGCTCAGTCACTTGCTTCAGGTCACAGTACTAGCGGGGGGCGGAATCCAGATTCCCACGCAGGAGTCTGGTCCCAGAGGCTCTGGGCTGCACCAGTCAGCTATGCTTTCAAAACAACCTCGGGATAGGAAGTGAAGAAACACACAGTCAGAAATGACTACCACAGGGAAGTCATAAGATTCCTGGAATGTCTATAATTTCACTTCTCTTGTTTTTCGCACACACCTCTAGTAACTAGGGGCGTAGGACGTGCGTGGAGGCCATCAGGAATTGGTTTTAGGGACCCTTAAGTACTTCCCTGATTACCTGATTTTTCTCAAACCACATTAGTCCTACACTACACAGATGAGAAAGTTGATTAAATATTTATAAGACCCAGATTATTTAAAAAAAAATTAATCTTTATTTTTGAGAGAGAGAGAGGCAGAGTGCAAGCGGGGGAGGAACAGAGAGAGGGGGAGAACACAGAATCCGAAGCAGGCTCCAGGCTCTGAACTGTGTCAGCACAGAGCCCTATGCAGAGCTTGAACTAATGAAATCGCAAGTTCATGACCTGAGCTGAAGTCAGACGCTTAACCATCTAAACCACTCAGGTGCCCCATGACCTAGATTATTTTAAAGGATGACTTAAAAAACAAAAACAAACAAACAAAAAAAAACCTCTGTAAACCGGATTAATTTGTGGACTTTTGCACGTAAACAATGATGTTGCAGAAAAAGCATCTTTATTGGCATATGAAGATGTTCATTCTCTGTGGTTGCCCTGGGTATGTGTAACTTACAGGTCTGTTAGCGTTCTTCTAGTTTATACATTGTTTCTGTAACAACCTACTGACTTTGTACTAAAAATGTAAAGATTTCATTTGAAACAACAACAACAAAAATGACTATACAAACCTCCTTCTAAGAGAAAGTAGCCCTTGGACTTTCTGTTTAAATGAAATAAAAAACTTGCCCAAGATTAAAAATGTCTGGGGGCACCTGGATGGCTCAGTCGGTTAAGCATCTGACTCTTGATTTCAGCTCAAGTCATGACCTCACGGTTGTGAGATCGAGCCCGACATCGGGCTCTGTACTATACGTGAAGCCTACTTTGGATTCTCCCTCTCTCCCTCTCGATCTGCCCCTCCCCTGCTCAGGCACTCTTGCTCTCTCAAAATAAATAAACATTTTAAAAATAAATAAAATACAGGGGCGCCTGGGTGGCTCAGTCGGTTAAGCGTCCAACTTCGGCTCAGGTCATGATCTCATGGTTTGTGGGTTCGAGCCCCACGTCGGGCTCTGTGCTGACAGCTCAGAGCCTGGAGCCTGCTTCAGATTCTGTGTCTCCCTCTCTCTCTGCCCCTCCCCTGCTCATGCTCTGTCTCTCTCTGTCTCTCAAAAATAAATAAATGTAAAAAAATTTTTTTTAATAAAAAAATAATAAAATACAAAATAAAAACATGGCTAAAGGCTTACTCGGGCCTCAGGGACAGAAGTGTACATCCAATTAAATGTACAATTGTGAGTTAATGTCTTTGCATCAGTGGCCCCCAACCAAATTCTCTAAGAAGTGTGTGTGTTCATGAGCGTAGAGGCCACAGGCTAACGGTGCTCAATGAAACGGGGGAGCAGGTAGGAGCCACACAAAAGTCAGGATGCAAATTGATGTGAAAAATCAAGATCCTCAGGCCAGGCCCTGAAGTTTCCTCTGATGAACTAAAACATTACATTTCGAGGTTGGCATAATCATGAACGAAAGTGGGAGAGAAATCTAGTGCTTTTTAAAGGATGCCTACAGAGCTTCCGGATATACTAGTGTGTAGGATGCAGCTGGTCATTTGCTAGGCTTGCTGCATTTCTTGGCAGGGCGTTCCGCTGGCAAAGCCCAGACATCTAAACCAAACAGCCAGAATTTATCTTAAATATTTGGACATGATATGCCCCTACCAGATTGGTTTGACTATGTGTCTGCTGTGATAGCGAATTAAATAAACACCTCCCTGATTGTTAAGGCCTCCTTGCCGTAAAACTTTGTGTTAGGACTGGGTAAATAATTATTTTCCTATGCACACACATTCATTGTGTAATCTTGCCTATGTGTTTAGATGGACAAGAAGGAAGTGATAAGTATGTGGATACAAGTTATCTACTGCACTAGCTTGGGGGAAAAAAAAAACTACCTACAGAGGACGAATTCCTTGATGAATTTTACGAGCTGTGCACCTTTGTAATTCTAGCAGAGATGGCCAATTAAGAATCTTAAAAAACCCGAAATTACAATTTTCGCCTAACAGCCTCCAGATATGGATCATTTTCAAAGAGCTAAGATCCCACACAGACGTGTCTTGACTTAAAGACACACATCCGCAGAGGAAGTTGTGGTGGCACATAGATCCGAAGTGTCAACCGGGTTGAGTCTTCTGTCTCTTAAAGCAACACGCTACTTCACCGCAGAGTGGCATTCTAGAAGGAAGCCTGCCAGTGTTGGGGTGAGGCCTGGAAAGGTGGCTGGGAAGCTGGGATTCTGTTCATCTCTGTGGTGCATAGTGCGAGAAGCAAGGGAAATGATTCATTTCCAGAAACACCAAATAAAAGCTGTGCTGTCTAGTTAACGGTAGGTTTACAACCTATTGGAAATAAATACGAACACCCACCCCTCCCCACAGTGGAGTCCCAAACCCTTGGACACTTCATTTCCTGGTTCTTCGAAGGGCCCCCCCACCTCCATTTGGGGGGCTTATTTTCAAGGCTTTGCAATGAGCCTGCGCCAAAGAACTGAAGTCCCTGCCTCACCTCAGGGAATGCACATTTGTTCCGGTCAGGCTGCTTTTTGCCTTAAGTGGGCATAGCGATTTCAGGGTTAAGGCTGTAACCTCTGTAGTTCTCAGCCAATGAGGAACCAGGGGAGGGGCTTGCGGGCTAGGAGATAAATTGTCTTGGGTAACTGCCCCATCAGACACCTACTCTTGCAAGAAGGTTGATTAAAGGCTCGCTTCGTTGTGCTGGGAGTTCCCGCATCCCTCCTTTGATTGGGTCCATGGGCTTATTTTTCACGATAGGCAATTAACAGAGGAAAACTCCCGTACCGTTAAATCTAGCACTCGGGGTGTTAATACAACACAGAGGGCAGTGCTGGCTGATCCCAGGCCCCGAGAACTGGTTAAGCGCTCTCTTTAAATGTGCCAGTCAGGGGACACCTGGGTGGCTCAGTCCATTAAGGGTCCCACTCTCGGGTTTGGTTCAGGTCATGATCTCAGAGTTGGTGAGTTCGAGCCCTGCATCGGGTTCCATGTTGACTGTGTGGAGACTGCCTGGGATTCTCTCTCTCTCTCTCTCTCTCTCTCTCCCCCTCCTCTGCTCTTTCTGTCTCTCAAAATAAATAAAAAAATTTAAATGTGCCAGTCAGTCTCTCAACTCCACTGTGCCCCTTCATCCTGCTGATGGGAGTCAATCCTGGCCTGCAGTCTGCCCCACCATCAGGTTTTGTGATAAAAATCACTCTATTTCCTTTCTTTCTAAAGCTTGTCACTGAGGGATGGGGAGATTTTATAGAAAGAAAGCATCGGGGCATTTGGGATCGTATTAGATTTGTAATTAGATTGTCTTCACCTCTTTTAAAATATTTAGTTTCAGGGCGCCTGGGTGGCTCAGTCGGTTAAGCATCCAACTTCGGCTCAGGTCATGATCTTGCAGGTTCGTGAGTTCAAGCCCCACATCGGGCTCTGTGCTGACAGCTCAGAGCCTGGAGCCTGCTTTGGATTCTATGTCTCCCTCTCTCTCTGACCCTCCCCCACTCATGCTCTGTCTCCCTCTGTCTCAAAAATAAACACTAAAAAAAAAAAAAAAATCAGTTTCTAAGTGAATCTAGCTTTAAAGGCCTGAACTAGTGATCATGGCCAGTTCCGCCTCCCAAATCTTAAGGGTTCATTCTCGAAAAACTCTCAAGGGGTATCGGGCTGGCTCTCTTAAGGTGTGCTCTTTCATGTGCGTTTTCTAGAATGATCTGACCATTAAGAGTAACTGCTGTAGTTTAACAAACACATTCACCACCTGAAGTGCTAAAGGTCAAATTGTCCTTGTAACTTGACGCGGGGCCCTATACAAGCAGATGGCTCTGTTCCTAGAAACAGGCCAGCTTCTTTATCACGTATGGCCTCTTCTCCTTGAAGGTGCTAAGGCAGGCCTAGTCTCTGTGCCATGAGGTGCAGCGCTCAGGACCAAACCTCACGGCATGCCGAATTTTGACGGTATTCACACTTTGAATGGCTCTGATTCTGTGTAGTGACTCTTACACATCTATGTCCCCGGTGCCTATACAATGGGTGTGTTAATAATGTGGCTGGTTATGAAATGATAGGTAAGGAAGAATAAGAAGTAAGGTGAGCTGGTGGTCTCAAATTCCAGCTCCTGTGCTAACTTTCCTGGGTAATTATTTTCATGACTCCTTCTCGTAAAAGCCCCCCACCCCTCAGGGTCCCACACAGATTTTCCCAACAGTGAGGTCAGAATCCAATAGTTTTCCAACGAACCTGTTCCACATATGAGAAGGGTGATGATCTGCAGATAACATGAGGAGCACAGGGCTCCTGAGTGTTTGTGGTTGACAAACCCAGATGCTTTCTTGCCTAATTATGCAGATTTAAAAGGCCAGAGTCTGCTCCTGGAAACGTGTGTGCAACATAGACGTCCACGGCCGCGGCTTTTTACTGTCACATACACATTCTGCATGCTCACCAAATTCATTTTTTTTTTAATTTTTTAAAAACCTTTATTTATTTTTGAGAGAGAGAGAGACAGAATGTGAGCAAGGGAGAAACAGAAAGAAAGGGAGACACAGAATCCGAAGCAGGCTCCAGGCTCTGAGCTGTCAGCACAGAGCCCAACGCGGGGCTCGAACTCGCCAACCACAAGATCATGACCTGAGCTGAAGTTGGAGGCTTAACCGACTGAGCCACCCAGGTCCCCCCATGATTCACCAAATTTGTTAAAGCTCCGGTGAATCAGAGCTTTATTTTCTTGTGAAGATTTTGTATATACAACTAGGGAAAAAAATTAGACACACACAGAAAAAAAAGATCTAAAAGAAATTAGACTTGCGCCAAAGAGAAACAAGTTTGTGATGAGGAAACATTTCAGCCAATTGAAATTATTTCTCTGCCTTTGATGCATTACTATTAGCTACATCATCGTGAAAATAATGCTTGAATAAACAAGGAGCTGCTGAAAATGTGGTAGTCTGGTGAAAATTGGCCACTATAGTATGTATATGGTATGCATGTAATTAAGCATACACATAATTTTAGAATAAGAGGGTTTCTGGAATTTGTCAGGAGACCAATTTTACAGCTGTAGAAACAGTAATAGCTTCCAGTTCAATAAAATACACTTACTTCAACATGAGGAAGTTAATTCTCGAACACTTTTTATGAAGAAGTCTTCCTTTGCTTGCTAAGCTTTTCTTTCTCTTGGTCAGGACAATAATTTGTTTTCATTGAGCCCCTTAGGGAAATGGTGCATCTCAGGCCCAAGTAAACACTCAACCAGAGCTTTGTGATGGCCCATGTGGGCAACAGCGCGAATAAAAACAATTATTTAGCCCATTTTTCTTTGCCAAAGAGAAATAAATGGCAAGGACTGCTTTTTCCTCCAAGTGTCTGTCTCTGAAGTGAAGAGATCAAGAAAGAGCTATTTTTCTGGAGTGAGAGATTTGGACTAACGGCTTCCACCTCTTTTAGATGATTTCTGTTTCTAGTTTTAATGTTAAATACATACTAATAGGAGAAACCACATTAATTCAGGCAACAAATATTTCCTTTTATTTAAAAAAATGTTTAAAGTTTGTTTTGAGAGAGAGAGAGAGTGTGTGTGTGAGCAGGGGAGGAAAAGATAGAGAGAGAGAGAGAGAGAGAGAGAGAGAGAGAGAGAGAATACCAAGCAGGGTCCTTGCTGTCAGTGCAGAGACTGACTTGGGGCTTGATCTCATGAACCACGAGATCATGACGTGAGCCGAAATCAGGAGTTGGACGCTTAACCGACTGAGCCACCCAGGCGCCCCAACAAACATTTCCTGATCACTTACTGTGGTCAGATCCTCTGCTATCTATCTGGGAATACAATTGACGACCGACAGTCCTCACCTCAAAGGGCCAACGAGTCCAGGAATGAAGACAGATAAGGAAACAGGTCATTGCAACCCAGTGGTATAACTGGAATGATGACGGTATGTTGCAAACTTGCAACAAATACCTTCATCCCTTATTCTAATTGTCAATGAGAAGTTTACCACCAAAATAATGGTAGCATAAGAATGAATGCCAACGCAGAAGACGACGTCTGCTCGTGTCTGCTCACATAGGGTGATGTGTGTGAGCAGTTCACACGCACTACCCTGTTTCGTCCTCATGACTCCACGGGTAGGCTTTGTTACTCTCCATTTCATGAAGAATCTCACCTAACTTCACATGGGCCACCCACCTTCCAACTGGGATATGCGTACGTCCGGGCATAGATGACGACTTTGCTTGTGGTCCTCAGCCAAGAATCGGCAACCACCAATTGTACCCTTTCAGAACATTGACCTGCCTGAGGAAGTACCTGCACTGGGGCATCAAACTGGCTCCACGAACTAGAAGTAGGAAATACTTCCCATTTCACGATTGCCCTTCTCCCACTTTACCAAACTTTTCACCCTTCCTATATTTTATTTTATTTTATTATTTTTTTAATGCTTATTTTTGAGAGAGAGAGAGAGAGAGAGAGAGAGCAAGTGGGGGAGGGGCAGAGAGAGAGAGAATCTGAAGCAGGCTCCAGGCTTCCAGCTGTCAGCACAGAGCTGGATGAGGGGCTTGAACCCACAAACTGTAAGATCATGACCTGAGCTGAAGTCAGATGTCTAACCGACTGAGCCACCCAGGCGCCCCATCCTTCCTATATTTTAATATGGTGCATTGCCCTGAGGTATAAGAAGAAAGTCCAGGGGTGCCTGGGTGGCTCAGTTGGTTGAGCATCTGACTCTCGATTTGGGCTCAGGTCATGATCTCATGATCTCATGGATCAAGCCCCTCATTGGGCTCCGCCCTGGGTGGAGAAATTGCTTGGGATTCTTTTTCTTTCTCCCTCTGCCCTTCTCCCTGCTCACATGCTCTCTCTCTCTCTCTCTCTGTCTGTCTCTAAAATAAAAATAAAAATAGGGGTGCCTGAGTGGCTCAGTCGGTTAAGCATCCGACTTCAGCTCAGGTCATGATCTCATGGCTCGTGAGTTCGAGCCCTGTGTCGGGCTCTGTGCTGACAGCTCAGGGCCTGGAGCCTGCTTCAGATTCTGTGTCTCCCTCTCTCTCTGCCCCCTCCCCTGCTCATGCCCTGTCTCTCTCTCTCGAAAATAAATTAACATTAGGGGCGTCTGGGTGCCTCAGTTGGTTGAGTGTCCGCCTTCTGCTCAGGTCATGATCTCACGGTTGGTAAGTTTGAGCCCTGCGTCCAGCTCTGTGCTGACCACTCAGAACCTGGAGCATGCTTCAAATTTGTGTCTCCCTCTCTCTCTGCCCCACCGTGCTTGTGCTCTGTGTCTCTGTGTCTCTCAAATATGAATAAATGTTAAAAAAATTTTTAATTAAAAAAATAAACATTTAAAATAAGTAAAGTAAATAAAATAAAATGTCAATATTTGCAATATTCTAGAAGTTACATTCTTTCCAACCAATTAAGCCGAAACATCCATGTAAAACATGTGAGAGCTTGCATAGTTTACTATTTTTTCAAGACCTTCTTATTTTTCAAAAGCAGTTTTAGGTTTTACAACATAATTGGGAGGAAGGTACAGAGATTTTTCATGCCTTCTGCACACACACAGCCTTCCCCATTACCAACATCACCCACCAGAATGGTATATTTTTTGCTAAGGAACATTGACACATCATAATCACCCAGAATCCCTAGTTTACCCAAGGGTTCGTTCTTAGTGTTGTACATTCAATGGGTTTGGACAAATGTGTGATGATGTATGTCCATCATTATAATATTACACAGAGTATTTTCACTGCTCTAAACGTCTTCTGTGTTCTACCTGTTCATCTGTCCCCCACCCCCTGCTCCCCACCTATCCTTGACTTCTGGCAACCACTTCTCATTTTGTTGCCTTTTCCAGAATGTCATATAGTTGGAATCCTACAGTAGGTAGCTTTCTTAGCCTTCTTTCACTTAAAAGTGTGCTGTTATGGTTTCTCCATGTCTTTTCATAACTTAATAGCTCATTTGTTTTTAGCACCGATTATCTGGATATAGCACAGTTTATTTGTCCATTCACCTACTGAAGGACATTTTGGTGGCTTCCAAGTTTGGGCAGTCATGAAGAAAGTTGCCATGAACATCTTATGCAGGCATAAGCTTTCAATTCCTTTGGGTAGATACCAAGGAATGTGATTGCTGGATCATATGGTTAACAGTATGTTTAACTTGGTAAGAAACTGCCAAACTGTCTTCCAGAGAAGCTGTACCATTTGCATTCCCACCAGCAATGTAGGAAGAGTATCCACTGCTCTACATCCTGACTGGCATCTTGGCGTCCAGATTCGGGCAATTCTAACAGGTATGTAATGTTATTTCATTGTAGTTTTAATTTGCATTTCCCTAATGACATGTGATGTGAAGCATCTTCTCATATGCTCATCTACCGTCAGTCTACCTTCCTCGGTGAGGTGTCTGTAAGGACTTGGGCCCATTTTGTAAATTGGGTTGTGTTTTTATTGTTGTGTTTTAAGAGTTCTTTGTATATTTTGGATGACAGTCCTTTATCAGGAGTGTCCTTTGCAAGTATTTTCTTCCAGTCTGTATCTTGTCCTCTCATTCTCTCGACTTTATCTTTTAGACAGATGTTTTTACTTTAATGAAGTCCAGGTTGTCAATTATTTCTCTCATGGGCCATGTCTTTGGTATGGTATCTAAAAAGGCATCACCATACCAAGGTCATCTAGGTTTTCTCCTTTGTTAGTTTCTTTTTTTTTTTATGAGCATATTTGGGTTTTTTAAATTTTTTTGATGTTTATTTTTAAGAGAGAGACACAGAGCATGAGTGGGGGAAGGGCAGAGAGAGAGAGGGAGACACAGAATCCGAAGCAGGCTTCAGGCTCCTAGCTGTCAGCACAGAGTCCGACGTGGGGCTCAAACTCTCAGTGAGTTCATGACCTGAGCCGAAGTTGGACACTTAGCTGACTGAGCCACCCAGTGCCCCTTCTTTGTTATTTTCTAGGAGTTTTAGAGTTTTGCATTTTACATTTAGGTCTATGATCCATTTCGAGTAAATTTTTGTGAAGGGTGTAAGGTCTGTGTCCAGATTTTTTTTGTGTATGAACGTTCAGTTATTCCAGGACTATTTGTTGAAAAAATTGTATTTGCTCCATTTTATTGCCTCTGGTCCTTTGTCAAAGACTAGTTGACTATATTTATGTGAGTCTACTTCTGGGCTCTTTATTCTTTTCCTTTGATCTATTTGTCTATTCTTTCACCAATTAACACACGGACTTGATTACTGTAGCTTTATAGTAAGTCTTGAAGTCGGTTAGTATCAGTCTTCCAACTTTGTTCATCTTCAATATTATGTTGGCTATTCTGGGTCTTTTCCCTCTGTGTATAAACTTTAGAATCAATTTGTCAATATCCATATGATAGCTTCCTGGGATTTTGAGTGAGGATACATTGAATCTACATCTTGATAATATTGAGTCTTTTTATCCACGAACATTGAATATCTCCCCATTTCTTCTTTGCTTTCACTCATGAGAGTTTTGTAGTTTATCTCATATATATTTTGTTAGATTTATACCTGGGTATTTCATTTTGGGGGGCGCTAATATAAATGATATTATGTTTTTAATGAAAAAATCCACTTATTCATTGTTGGTATAAAAGAAAGCGATTGAATTTTGTACATTAACCTTGTATCCTGCAACCTTGCAATAATCGCTCATTAGTTACAGGAGTTTTTTGGTTGATTCTTTCAGATTTTCCACATAGATGATCATGTCATCTGTAAACAGAAGCAGTTTTACATCTACTTTCCCATCTGTACATCTCTTTTTTCCTTGCCTTGCCTTATTGCATTAACAAGGACTTCTAGTACCATGTTAGAGGAAAGGTTACATCGTTTTTCAAAATTCTATCACAGGTTATGTGAGTAGAAATGTTTAAAGACCACTTATCTAAAGTAGTATATGGTCAAGCCAGCACTGAGTTCCCTTTCATTCTCAACTCCAGAGCTCAAAGCTCGTAAATAAAGCTCCATATCATCTCCAGGTAATGCTTGGCTTGCTGCTTTCCTGACTCTCCCATTTCCAAATTAACAAAAGTATCAACATGCCTCACCTCACACAACATGAAAGGTTCATCAGTTGGCAGTCACAGTTTAACCTAAAAGCCATTTTTGTTAAAAGAGACCATTTTATTTATGAAAATAAACCATTTCATTAAAATAAACAACTCCTTACTGTGGCTCCAATGCAAAAGACCATACAATTCAGCCTCACCTTTCTACTAGAGATAGTTTTAGAGTGCAATATTATAGCCAAAAATATAGCTGAATTATAGAGAAAAAAGTGAATATAACCACTAAGGGGGAAGGAGGTTTTGGATGATTGTTGCCCATTCTGCAGAGCCCTTAAGCCCAGCCAACCTGAGCAAGGTATGGTTAGGTCATAGGACACCTCTGTGTATATTAGAAAGAGGTGGTCCTAACCCCACCCTCACCCCTTCCTCCTGGAGATGCAGCATCATGCCAGTTGGGCATGTCAAGTAGAGACTGCATTTCAGCTACTGTGTCTTAGCTCAGCTGTTGCCCTCGTATAAACATATGCAATGACTCCTTGCCAGCCAGCCAGAAAAAGAATGTAGAAGAGTAGCGCTGTTCTGGGTTAATTACCTTGGACCTCTCCCAATTTGTTCCAAACCCACTTGCATTTATTATTCCCACGCTTCTGTTCCTGGACGGAAGCTTTCATATTTCCTCCTGGCCCCTCTTTGAAGTCTCCCAGCTTTCCTTCCTGGCTTCTTGACTTTGGTCTTCCCTGTGGTTCCTGGTCCTGCTCACTCCTTTGGTTTTGGTTCTCCTGTCATCTCAGGTGACAGGTTCTCCACTGCAACCCCTCAGGGGTCACCTCCAACACCCCTTTCCCATAAGAGTAGCCTGGACCTTCCCCTAAGGTAGAGTAGGAACAAAGGATTTGAATGAACTCTCCAAAAGTACTTAAACTCATGTCTAGCAAAATTACATAGTGCTTAACTTTGACACAAAAATGTCACTTCTCAGAATCTATCCCAGAGAGACAGTGTGCAAATATACAAAAAGATGTGTGCAAACCTACACTCTGAAGCATCATTTATGATAGCAAAAGGTCCACAGGGTGAAAAAACTATGGTACTAAAGGATTCTGCATTCAATTCCAGTGTGTGTGTGTGTGTGTGTGTGTGTGTGTGTGTGTGTATGCGCGCGCGCACGTGTGTGAGTGTGTGTTGGGGGAGCAGGGTGTTTCCCCACATCCACAAGCAATTGTCTGACACCAGCTGAGGATTCCTACAATTCAACTCAATTTTGACATATCTACCCAGAGATAGCATCAGACTCCTTACGGGTTCAGTCCTACAGGACCACTTTTCTACCTCAAATGCCAGTGGCACCCGTGCTTCTGAAGGACCCACTGTAGATTAAATGTTCCTAGGACCCTTCCTTGGGCTCAATTTGCTACAGCAGCTCACAGCTCCGAGAAACATTTTACTTACTAGCTTACCAGGTTATTCTGAACAGATGTAACTCCAGAACTGCAGATGGAAGAGATACGCAGGGCGGGTGTGGAGAAAGGGTGCGGTTTCCATGTCTTCCCTGAGCCTACCGTTCTTTCTAAATCTCTAGGAGTTCAGCAACGCGGGAGCTCCCTAGCCCCATCCTTTAGGATGGCTGACAACCAGCCTCCATCCTGAAGTGCGGTCCAAAAGTCACCTCATTAGCATAACAAAAGGTGCCTTTCTGACTCTCATCACTTCGGAAATTCCAGGGAGCTCTGTGTCAGTAAAAGGGACAAAGACCAAATGTATATTTCTTACTCTACAATCACAATATCACAGTTACATCCAGGCAATAGTACAGTATGCAGCGGAAGAAGAAATGAGGAATATTTGTGTATACTATTGTGGAGTGATCACCAGGCTATACGGGAAGTAAAAAGGGCAAAGGGCAAAACTATGCACAGTGTGCTATCTTTTCTCTACAGTGTGAATGTGAATATAAAAACCATCTACATGTATTATGTGTGGAGTCAGGGAGGGAATAGGATGGAGAGGACAGGGATGGAAACTAGGATTCCACAAATGTGTTCTATTTGTTTTGTTTTGTTTTGTTTAGCATTTATATTTATTTTGGGGAGAGTGCAAGCAGGAGAGGAGCAGAGAGAGGGGGCCAGAGGATCCAAAGCCACTCCGTGCTGACAGGTTAACAGCAGCAAGCCCAATGTGGGGCTTGAACTCAACGAACTGTGAGATCATGACCTGAGCTGAAGTCGGACACTTAACCGACTGAGCCACCCAGATACCCCAAATGTGTCTTATTTGTAAATTTGTTTGTAAATTTGGCATTGGGACCGTGTAACTATTTAATAAGATTGTAATCCAGAATTAAATCAAAGTGAAATAAACTAAAAGCAAGCCTCAAGAATTGAAAACAAAAATGAAACCAATGAATCTAATGGTGTATTGAGTTGGTGGCTTATTGACACAGAGATAAATTATTTCAAGTTATTATTGCTTTTTAAACTGTGGTTAACACAACAGAGAAGTTACCATTTAACCATTTTAAGTGCACAGTTCAGTAGTGTTAAGTATGTTCACATTGTTGTACAACAAATCTCCAGAACTATTTCATCTTACAAAACTGAAATCCTATCCCCGTCAAACACCTCCCCATTTTGTCCTTGTCCCAGCCCCTGGAGGCTAACATTATACTTTCTGTTTCTATGAGCTTGACTTTGTTACATATCTCATGTAAGTAACTGTCTTTTTGTAACTGGTTTATTTCATTTAGCATAATGTCCTCAAGATTCATCCATGTTGTCACATGCAACAGGATTTCCTTCCTTTTAAAGGCTGAATAGGGGCGCCTGGGTGGCTCAGTCGGTTAAGCGTCAGACTCCCGCTCAGGTCATGATCTCGCAATTCGTGAGTTCGAGTCCCTCATCGAGCTCTGTGCTGACAGCTCAGAGCCTGGAGCCTGTTTCGGATTCTGTGTCTCCCTCTCTCTCTGACCCTCCCCTGTTCATGCTCTGTCTCTCTCTGTCTCAAAAATAAACGTTAAAAAAATATTAAAGGCTGAATAATATTCTACTATATGTATTACATATGTATATGTATATGTATATGTATATGTATATGTATATGTATATGTATATATACAGTATATAATATTTTGTTTATTCATTCCTTGGTCAAAGGACATTTGAGTTGTTTCCATTTCTTGGATTGTGAATAATGCTGTTGTGAACACAGGTGTGCAAATATCTCTTTGAGATCATGTGTTCAGTTTTCCTGGATATATAGCCAGAAGCAGGATGGCTGGATATGTTGCAATTCTATTTTTAATTTTTTTAAGGAGTTGTCATACTATTTTCCATAGAGGCTACATCATTTTGGTGCATTAATAGTGCATAAGGATTCCAATTTCTCCACATCCTTGCCAATACTTGTTAGTTTTTCTTTCTTTCTTTCCCTCTTCCCTCCACCTTTCTTTAGTAAAGCCATCTTAATGGGTATGAAGTGGTGTCTCATTGTGGTTTTGTATATTTTTGTATTTGTTTTTGTTTTTTTTTTAAGCAGGCTTCATGTTCAGTGCAGAGCCCCACACAGGGCTTGAACTCACCACCCTGAGATCAAGACCTGAGCTGAGATCAAGAGTCAGAAGCTTAACCAAATGAGCCACCCAGCTGCCCCCTCACTGTGTTTTGGTTTGCATTTCTCTAATGATTAGTGATGTTGAACTTGTTGGTCATTTGTGTATCATCTTTGGAGAACTGTCTGTTCAAATTCTTTGAACATTTTTGATTTGGGTTATTTGTTTTTTGTTGTGGAGTTATAGGAGTTATATAGATATAGATATAGATATAGATATAGATATAGATATAGATATAGATATAGATATCGTATATAGTGTGTGTGTGTGTGTGTGTGTATATATATATATATATATATATATATATATACACATGCATATACATATACTGCTGGATATCTAGAATCTATATCTGGTTAGTATCCAGAATATTCTGAATATTAACCCCTTACCAGATACATGATTTGCAAATATTTTCCCCTCCCTTGGGTTGCCTTTTCACTCTGTTGATTGTGACCTTTGTGCACAGAATTTTTAAGTTTGATACAGTCCTATTTGTCTATTTCTTAAAAGAAAAAATTTTTTTAATGTTTATTTCTTTTTTTGAGAAAGAGAGAGACAGAGACAGAGAGACAGAGTGCGAGCAGGGGAGGGGCAAAGAGAATGGGAGACACAGAATCTGAAACAGGCTCCAGGCTTTGAGCTGTCAGCACAGAGCCTGACACGGGGCTCTAACCCACCAATCATGAGATCATGACTTGAGCTGAAGTCGGACGCTTAACCAACTGAGCCACCCAGGTGCCCCTCTGTTTGTCTATTTCTTAATTTACTATCTGTGCTTTTAGTGTCATATCCAAAAACTCATTGCCAAATTCCAATGTCATGCAGTTTTTGCCCTTTGTTTTCTTCTAGGAATTGTGTAGTTTTATGTTTTTTGTTTAAGTTTTTAATCCATTTTGAGTTAATTTTTGTATAAGGTGTAAGCTAAAGGTTCAATTTTGCATGTGAATATCTAATTTTTCCAACATGGTTTGTTGAAGAGACTATCTTTTCCCCCACAGAGTGGTCTTAGCACCCTATTGAAGATCATATGACCATGTACATAAGGATTTATTTCAGGGCTCTCTATTCTCTATTCCTGTTCTATTGGTCTATAGGTCTGTCCTTTTTGCCAGCACCAGACTATTTGCTTACTAGTTTTGTAATATGTTTTGAAATCAGGAAATGTAAGACCTCCAACTTTTTCTTTTTTTTTCAAGATTGTTTTAGTTATTGAGGGTCCCTTGGGATTCCATATTAGTTTTAAGATTTTTTTTCTATTTCTGCAAAAAATGCTGTTGGAATTTTGATAAGGATTGCAGTGAATCTATAGATTGCTTTGGATAGTATTATCAAATTACTTTAAAACACAGAAACGTTATTGTATATCTCCTGTGCGATATGGCTTAAAGACAGAAAATAAATGCAAATAAACCTTCATTTTGTTATGTAACCATATTGTTAAAACAATATTTAACTTTTTATCCCCAAACTATTATATATGTAGAATAAAGCAAATAAGTAATTATGTTAGTGTTATTAGAAACCAAGATTTTTATTTTCAAAAATGAGGAATACATATAAAATAAAAAAGCTAAATGAAAACATTGTAATCCTAAATTGAATGAAATCAGTGTAAACTTAGATATATATTTATATTTTATATATTTTAAATTAAATATATATTTAAATGTATAAGATACATATTTTGAAATAGATTTTATATACTTAATATATATTATTTTAAATTTATTTATATTATATATGTGTGTATACATATATATATATATACATATACATATATATATATATATACACATATACATATATATATATATATATATATATTTTTTTTTTTTTTTAACATTCCTTTTGGCTTCATCTACTGAGGAAGTCTAGAAACAAACCCAGTGGCCATAAGCATCCCTAGTCAAAATTGTGGTCTCTATATACCATTTCCCACTAAAAATTTTCTTGGAAAAATTGCTTAAAAAAATTGCTAACTCCAGGTTTGGCAGAAAATAACCTGTCACAGAAATTCTAATGAGCTGTGTAAATACAAGCTAGAAGACAATTAGTTATACACAAGAAGGATTGGTTAAATATTCATATTGCATTCTGAGGGAAGCCTTTTAATAGTATTAAGAATCTCAGCTACTTTGCAAGAACAAAGATCACAATGAGCATTAACAGTTACTTACATCATCCTTTTGAATTTTAAAATACATGTGTATAATTACTTATTATCTAACTCCCACTAGATGTAAGCTCCAATGGGAGCTATATTTTTTACCCATTGTATCTCTAGTGCCTAAAATATTACCTAGTATAATATATATGTGACTTTAAGTATTTTATTGTGTTTCTACTTTTAAAATTACATAATTTCAGATATATTCTCATATAAAATAACAATACATTATTCTCTAGTTAACATACCTTAGTTTGCTAAGACTTTCAAGAAAAGTATTTTATTTTTAATTTTTAAAAAATATTTATTTATTTTGAGAGAGAGAGAGAGAAGGGGAGGGGCAGAGGGAGAGAGGGAATTCCAAGCAGGTTCCACGCCCACTGTGGAGCCCAACTCGGGGCTTGATCCCTTGACCCTGGGATCATGACCTGAGCCAAATCAAGAGTTGAATGTTTAACTGACTGAGCCACCCAGGCGCCCCAGGGAAAGCATTTTAAAAATAGGACAGTATCTCATTCTTTGAGCCATTGGGATGAATTAATTTAATTTATACTCCTCTGAAGATCTTCTACATCTTCAAGATTCTTTTATTTTATGACAAAACCATAGTTCTAGAAGCTTGGTTCTCACACTTGAAAAGACTGGATCAGGGACATGATCGTGTAGAACATAAGAGGTAAGCTGGATGGATCAAAACACAGGGGGGTCTGAAGTTTGGAAAAAAAGGTTGAGTGCTCTTGGGTAGTGCTAGTTAGTATTGAGGTGTGAGAGACTTTGTTCAAAGCAAGAGGATTCAAAGAAGAAATGAGTCCATTTACAGTGGGGGAGGATAATCAATCAGAAGAGGTCAATGGCACCAACCATGAAATTTCCCTGGGAAGTAGACATAGGTTTAAGGAATGTAAGTGCTGTGGTATTGTAAAGAATGCACTTCTGGGGCGCCTGGCTGGTTCAGTCCATAGAGCATGCAAGTCTTGATCTCGGGGTTGAGTTCCAGCCCCTCATTGGATGTAGAGATTACTTAAAAAATAAATAAATAAAAGAATGCAGTCTTAAAGACTGAATAATTTAAAATCTGCATAATTCAAGACAAATTTTCTCATAGAAGTAAAGGGAAAGCAGGGTATACAGTCTCAGAGCTCATAAATCTATAATTATTGTGCAGGGTTTTGAATTTTTTTATAGATTATTTTTGCTAAAGGTTCTAGAGTTTTGACTTCTAAATTCACAGCATGAATAATTATCGAAGCACTCATTTAAAGTACTTTACAGTGTTTTAGCACATCTAACTTGTATTCCAAAATTATTACTTGGTTTTTTTTTTGAGCACGAGAGAGAGAGAGAGAGAGAGAGAGAGAGCAGGGTGGGGCAGAGGGAGAGGGAGAGAGAGAATCTTAAGCAGGCTCTATGCGCAGCTCAGAGCCCCGTCTCACAACGATGAGATCATGACCTGAGTTGAAATCAAGAGTCGGAGGCTTAACTAACTGAGCCACTCAGGCGCCCCTGTATGCCACAGTTATTAATTTGAGGCGTATTTTCCCAGCACTGGCACCACCATTTAATCAATGCTTGGAGGCAAAGAAAAAATTTACTTATAATAACAAAAACCCAGCAACACAACAATAAGCAAAATCACCACCAGAAGTGCTTCCCACCTTTAAACAACGTGATGCACATCATTAAATATACATTATTTCACATTTTGCTTGTAAGACAATATCTCTATATCATACTATTTCCAAATCTGCAGCCACACGACACTATATGAATGTGTCTTCTTGAGTAAGGAAAGAGACCATTAAAAGATGAAATTGATCCCACTAGAAAGGATCCCTTCAGCTTTGGAACTCTAAGACAATTGTCTGCAAATAATTGGTAATCTCTATGTTGTTGTTTTGAACTGATATTCCAAAATTTTATTGCTGTGTGTTTTGGGCAACATCATCTCCAGAAGCACTCTCGTGACCATCCCTTTCTTCTACATGGTTAGTGTTTTCCGCTCTACTGGATCGTTCATATGAGTACTGTCAGTAGTGTGGTGGTAAATGTTTAACACCTGGCTTTGGGCTGGGGGCAGTGGGGGGTGGCCCTAAGTTGTCATGGTTGTCTATGTCCCTGGTGTAAGTACTTCCGTTCCTGGCCATTTTCAAGCTATCAACATGGAAGAGGTGTGCAAAATTGGCTCCTACAAGCCAGTGTGAGCCAGCTCCGACACTCCCCGAAAGTGTTCTTCAACCTCAGTTTCCAATCCATTAGTGGGGCTTGCAAACATTTTAGTGGGTAATAAGCAGCATTTTTAAATGGAGAATTGGGACGCGTTGTATAACACGGGTATTGTTTTGCAAATTTTTGTTTTCATGGTTTTAAGTCCGTACGTAACAAGTCGCGATGGAAACGTGGTTCTGATTGTGGCTGGCTTGTCCCAAGTCTGCCAAGCACCGCAGTAGTAGCTTCTCTTTTTAAACACAGAGATAGAAACAAAACGAAATCAAAGACTTCTTTTTACCCCACTGCTTTCTGAGCTACGGCAGTTTCTCTGTGTTTCACAGCGAAACTTGAAATATTGATTAGTCGTGATTTCTGCCACTTCTTCACCTCGTATTTCTCAACCCACTTCCAAGTCAGTCACTGATGACCTCCATGTTGCAAAATCCATTGCAAATGTCTTTGTTCCTTGACCTCTCAGCAGCATGTGACACAACTGGCTGCTCTTCCTTAAAGCACTTCCTTTCTTTGGCTTCTAGAATACCACTCCTGGCAAGGCTGCATGGCTGCCTCTTCTCAGTCTCTTTCATGGACTTTTCTTTTCCTGACTTATCTCCCCAGGGCTCTGTCCTCGATCAAATTCTCCATCTATCTACGCTCTTAGGTGACCTCATCAAATCCCATGACTTCATCTCACATCATTGTCTCCTTTGCTTTGCTTCTGCTATGCTTGTGGCCTCTCTGTTCCTGAACACACTGAATGCATTTCTCAGCCTTAGGGACCTTGCGTGAGCTGTTCCCTCTGCCTAGAATGCTCTTTCCCAAGATCTGCCATGGCTTCCTCTTTCACTCACCAGCAGTTCAAATATCACCTCTTTCCCTGGCACCCAACTGAAGTAGCCACCCAAGTGCTCCCAATGACCCCATCCTTTTTAAGTCTTCTCTGAAACTCATCACTATCTGTGTCCCCCATGGGAATGTCAACCCCATTGAAACAAGAATAGTGAAAACCCTCTGTCTTCATGGAGCTCATCATTTGGTGGGTGAAGCCATATAAAATAAAAAGGTAAATTATACAGCACATTGGCATATGGTTAAGTTCTAGAGAAAAATAAAGGAAGGAAAAGTGATAGGAATTGTGTGTGTGTGTGTGTGTGTGTGTGTGTGTGTGTGTTGGGAGGGGGTTTGCAATTTTAAATATGGTGGTCAGGAGAGGCTTCGCTGAAAATTGATATTTGAGTTTAGGGGGAGTTTAGGGGGAAAAGGAAATGTTAGATGCAAAGGTTTTGGGAGGTGTGACAAGCGTGCCATAAAAATACCAAGAAGGCCAGTGCTTGCTGCAGAATGAGAGAGGAGGCATGAACATGAAGTAGGAAACGAAATGAGTGTGTGTGGAGATGGTGGGCAGATCATGTAAGGACGGGGATATCCACTCAAAGAAGGAACATCAGTCAGTGGCAAGTTTTAGCAGAGGAGTAACATTGTTTGAATTATGTTTTGTCATGATCCCTCTGGTTGCTGAGTTGACATCAGATTGCAGGGGAACAAGGGCAAACGCAGGGAGACCAATTATGAGGCTTCTGCAATAATCCAAGGAAGAGATATGGGACTTCCATTTATTTATGTCTCTTCTTTTAAAAAAACATTTTTTTTTTTACATTTATTCATTTTTGAGAGACAGAGAGACAGAGCACAAGCGGGGGAGGGGCAGAGAGAGAGGGAGACAAAGAATCCGAAGCAGGCTCCAGGCTGTCAGCACAGACCCCGATTCAGGGCTCCAACTCACGAATTGCGAGATCTGACCTGAGTCAGACACTTAACCCACTGAGCCACCCAGGCGCCCCTATGTCTCTTCTTTGCATCTAGAAGTGTCCCACGAGGCAAACACTACAAAAACCTTTTAGTATACCTGTATCCCTTATCACTGTGCCTTGTCATGGTGGGCATTTAGCATATATTGGTAAGATTTTAAATGATGTAAAAACATACTGAGCTCATTAAACAAAACAGGACTAATGAGTGGGTTATTTCTAAGAATAGGTTCTCTGGTTTTGTGCATATGTTAATATAGAATTACTTCAACACTGGATTTCTGGCTCATTTACTTAGTCACATTTGCCCTTAACAAAGAAAAAGAGCACTGATGTGTACTGAGTTCAACTTCTTTTGCAAAGGAGAGGTACTAAACCCAGGCAAAATTGTGTAGATATCTAATTGCTCCCCACCTTGTCAATAACCTATTATTTCAACTCAATATTCAGTGTCTACTTCACGTAAAGCATTACACTGGGCATTGGGGGAACATACACGTTTCTCTTTTCAATTTAAAATCGAATTAGATAGATAAAACACAACCCGCAGAAGCAGAAGTACAAATCCAAGGTAGAGTACGTCAAGGGTTAAATGCAGCTATTGAAATTGGATCCTGGAAAGTGAATCAAACTTGGAAAATGAGTAGGAGAGAGAGCAAAAAGGAATAGTAAATCGGAACGTGAGTTCACAGGTATGGGATTTGTGATGAATTTCTCAATTTAAATACAAAATAATAAAAACCAAAGCCACCGAGAAGAAAGCCCAGAGCCGGGACACCAAAACGGTCTTTCAAAACAAACGTGGATACAAATCCAGCAGAGACAAGTAGGAACGTGAGAACTTTGCGGTCCCTAACAGAAAAGAAACTGAAAGCAGCCAGCTGTCCAAGGTACATGGCTTTATTTGTATTTCTGTTTTTACAGCAAACTAGTGGTCAGTGGGGGTCCTTGGGTGAGAAATCGGTCCTTTACTGAACATCTCCTCTGCTGGTTACTGTGCCCCATACTGCTGACATTTTTCCCTAGGGAGGTGTGTAATTTAGGAAACACCAACACACGAAGTAATTGGCGGGTGATCCACAGCGGAGGCAAGTCCATTAGACTAACCAGACGGGGCGCCCCGGGCCGGGCGCGGTCCAGCCGAACTGACCCCATCCCCCCACCATTTCACTGACACCCCAGGGTGTGCACTGGCAAAAAGGGGCGCGTCCACGTCGGGTTATCTTTCATAGCACCATCTGGACTCTGACCCACTGCAGAGGCCGGGACACCGGAGCCGGCGGAAAGCCCCGGGCCGAGGGAGCATCAGCTTTCTCCTTTCCAACCCACTTCCGTCCACTCCCACCCCGACTACGGGGCAGGGGCAGGTGGGTGCGCTCGGGAATTTGTAAAACACTCTCTGCCGTCCTTCCCCTCCGTTCGTCCCGCAGCAAGCCGGTCGCGTTCCGATCCCCGGAGGCTGTGCAGGAGGCCCGGCTGGGGGGTGGCCGCACGCCAGCAGAGCCCCGAGCACGCCCTGCAGACGGAGGCGGGGCCGACGGCGACGCCCCCGCGGCGCGCGAACCGGGAAATGGAAGCGGACTGACTCCTCTCGCTTCCCGTAGCCGCCCACGCATCCCGGGATCCCGGACGACGCGCGGCGGCGGAGAAACAGCCGGGTGCGTGGAGCGCCGGCCACGCCGATCCCGCGGTGAGTCGGACGGCGGCCATCCTCCGGGGCCGGGAGCCGCTGGGTGCTGCGGTGGGCGCGCCGGCCGAGGAGGGGATGCGGACATCGCTGTCTCCACTTCGGAGTTTGGTGGGTGGGACCTCTTGGGTGCACCCCGTCCCACCGGTCCTCTCCGCGGCAGCGTGGGGCGGGGTGGCGGGAAAGCTCCCGGGAGGGAGCGGGTATCGGGAGCCGCGGCCCTTCCCGCTGCCCCGCTGCAGACCCTCCCCACCAGGTCTGCCTTCGCACCTGCTGGCCCCCCGCCAGATTGCCCGGGGTTCTCCTGCGCCACCTTTTAAAGGACAAGTTCTGTGCGTTTAGTGACAGACCTGCTTTGCTCTCCCGGACCCTGAACACGTTGGTGCAAGATGCCGAGTCATTTGACTGCAGTGTTAAAGTTCGGAAACGGAGGTCACTTGAATTGCTTTGTCCGCAAAACATAATGATGGCTCTTTGTGAAGCGAATAAACTGCAGGACCCGTCCGTGTGGCTCCTTTGGGAACAACCGGTTTCCTGCAAGCCTGTGGCTTAAATCGGGTCACTCTGGTCGCGATGTAAATTATGAATGTGGCTATGGCATCTCTGTATCCTTTCCCTCTGCTCGTATTCGCGCTTCCTGAATTTTACGGAGCAGAAGGAAGAGTTTCGAGGTTTTGACTAACGTCTAAATTAATGACAGTTTAGGGCATTCAGGTGGTAAACCAAGAAGGATGCAGTTTCTTGTTTTTCTTAATAGAAACTCATAGTTGTGGTTACTGCGTATTGTTCTTTGGTGCGATGAGAGAATTGGCGGAAGTAAAATGTAGGAAGTTTTACTTTCGTTTCTCTTAGTTGTGCTTGATGTCTTTAATCTTCGCCGGAGCTATTAAATGGGTACCTCTGTCAGTGGGGTGCTTTCATCTTTCAAACTGTGGCTAATGCGTAGCAACCGCCCCCTGCCCCCCGCCCCCCATAGTTTTAAGCCACAAGGAAAACTGTATCCTTGTTATTCAAGGGATTAGACTTTTTTCTTTTTGACTAGTTTCCTTTGGAGGAGGAAGAGGAATGCCTTCTATTAAAATAAGAGCTCAAATTTAAAAAGCACTTTCTTTCCATTGCTTTATTAATTCATTTAACCCTCAGGACAAACGTGTCAGGTGAATGCTATTATTTTCATTTTACCGATGAGATAAATGAGTATCTTTGGTAGTTGTACAGGACGATTTGCTATTATTTTATTTTTAGTAATAAATTCCAAGTTAGAGAATTTCTAGGAATGTATTGTTTTAAGTTTATTATTTGGTTTATTTCTGTTTGAGCAACCTCAGGATTTTGGTGGTAAAAATAAAGGACAGTTAGTGCTGATTTTACTTATCACAATTAACCTCTTCTCCTGCGTTAAGGTGCCTGCATGATCTGATAAACTTGTTTCTTTTTTTATTGAATAGTAGTTGACATAGAACATTGTGTTAGTTTCAGTTGTAACATAGTGATTCAATAGTTGTATGAGGTTTATGTTTGGAAAAGTGTCTATTCGGGTCTTCTGCTCATTTTTTAATCTGATTGTTTGATGTTGAGTTGTAGGAGTTTTTTATGTATTTTGGATGTTAACCCCTTATCAGATGTATTATTTGCAAATGTATTCTCCCATCCAGTAAGTTTCCTTTTTGTTAATGGTTTCCTTCACTATGCAAAAGCTTTTTATTTTGATGTAGACCCACTCGTTAATTTGTTATTAACAAAATGTGTTTTTGTTGTCCTTGCCTGAGGAGACAGATCCAAAAAAATACTGCTAAGATTGGCGTCAAAGAGCTTACTGCCTATGTTTTTTCTTTTAAGAGTTTTATGGTTTCAGGTTTTATATTTAAGTTTTTAATCCGTTTTAAGTTTGTTTTGTGTATGGCATAAGAAAGTGGCCCAGTTTCATTCTTTGGCATGTAGCTTGTCCAGTTTTCTCACCATCATTTATTGAAGAGACTATCTTTTCTCCATTCTTGCCTCCTTTGTCATAAATTAATTGACCATGTAAGCGTGGGTTTATTTCTCTGCTCTCTGTTCTGTTCTATTGAGCTATGTGTCTGGTTCCCCCCCCCCCCCCCCAATGTGTCTGTTTTTGATTACGTACTTTGTAGTGCACTTTGAAATCTGGGAGCATGGTACCTCCAGCTTTGTTGTTCTTTGTCAAGATTGCTTTGGCTATTTGTTTTTGGTTTTGTTTGTGGTTCCATACAGATTTTAGGATTGTTTGTTCTAGTTACGTGAAGAATGCCATTAGTATTTTGAAAGGGATTGCGTTGAATCTGTAGATTGCTTTGGGTAGTATGGGCATTTTGATAACATTAATTCTTCCAGTCTGTGAACATGACATATCTTTTTTTTTTTAATTTTTTTTTAATGTTTATTTATTTTTGAGACAGAGAGAGACAGAGCATGAACGGGGGAGGGTCAGAGAGAGGGAGACACAGAATCTGAAGCAGGCTCCAGGCTCTGAGCTGTCAGCACAGAGCCCGACGCGGGGCTCGAACTCACGGACCGTGAGATCATGACCTGAGCCGAAGTCTGACGCTTAACCGACTGAGTCGCCCAGGCGCCCCGACATATCTTTTAACTTATTTGTGTTGTCTTCAGTTTCTTTCATCAGTGCCTTGTAGTTTTGAGAGTACAGGTTTTTCACCTCAAATGATTAAATTTATTCCTAGGTACTTTATTCTTCTTGATGCGATTGTAAATGGGATTGTTAATTTCTGTTTCAGAGAGTTCATTATTAGTGTACAGAAATGCAGCAGATTTCTGCATATTGATTTTCAATCCTGCAACATTACTGAATTCTTTTATTCTGATAGTTTTTTGGCAGAGGCTTTAGGGTCTTTTATATGTAGTAGGTCATCTGGAAATAGTGACGGTTTTACTTCTTCCTGTCCGATTTGGATGCCTTTTATTTATTTTTTCTTGCCTAATTGCTGTGACTAGGGCTTCCAAAACTGTGGTGAATAAAAGTGGTATTGGTGGGCACACTTGTTCCTGATACGGCAGGAAGAGCTTTGAGCTTTTTGCTGTTAAGTATGATATTAGCTGTAGGCCTGTATATGGCCTCTATTACATTTAGGTATGTTCCCTCTGTGCTCACTTTATAGAGATTTTTTATCCTAAGTGGATATTGAATGTAAGCTTTTTCTGTATCGAGATGTTCATATGATTTTCATTCTTCGTTTCATTAATATGGTGTATGACGTTGATTTGTGGATATTGAAACAACCTTGAATCCCCAGAATAAATCCCACTTGATCATGTGTATGATCCTTTTAATATACTGCTGAATTCAGTTTGTAAATGTTTTGTGGTGGATTTTTGCATCTATGTTCGTCAGGGATATTGGCCTATAATTTTCTCTTTTTGTGTAGTGTCTTTCTATGGTTTTGGTATCAGGGTAATGTCAGCCTTGTAGAATAAGTTTGGAAGTGTTCCTTCCTCTTCAGTTTTTTGGAAGAGTTTGAGAAGAACAGGTCTTAGCAATTCTTGAAATGTTGGGGTGCCTGGGTAGCTTGGTTGGTTAAGTGTCTGACTCTTGATTTCGGCTCGGGTTATGATCTCATGGTTCGTGGGATCGAGCCCCACGTTAGGCTCTGTGCTGACAGTGTGGAGCCTGCTTGGAATTCTCTCTCTCCCTCTCTCTCTGCCCCTCCCCTGCACATGCTCTCTCCCTCTCTCTCTCTCTCTCTCTCTCAAAATAAATAAATAAAATAACCCCAATTCTTGAAATGTTTGGTAGAATTCACCTGTGAAGCTTTCTAGTATTGAATTTTTGTTTATTAGGAGTTTTTTGGTTACTGATTCAATTTCCTTACTAGTAATTAGTTTCTTCAGGTTTTCAGTTTCTTCCTGATTCAGTCTTGAAAGATTGTATCCATTTCTTGTAGGTTGTCCAATTTTTTGGCATATAATCATTCCTAGTAGTGTCTTATGATCCTTTGTATTTCTGGATATCAGTTGTAACTTCTCTTTCATTTATGATTTTATTTTTTCGTCCCTGTCTTCTTCCTTCCTTTCTCCCTCCCCACCCCTCCCTCCTTCCTTCCCTTCCTTTCCTGCCTTCCTGCCTTCTTTCCTAGCAGGGGAGAGGGGCAGAGGGAGAGAGAGAGAATTCCAAGCAGGCTCTATGCTTAGTGTGGAGCCCAGTGTGGGGCTCAATCCCACAACCCTGGGATCATGATCTGAGCCTAAATCAGGAGTCAGACACTCAACTGACTGAGCCACCCAGGCGCCCCTGTCTTTTTCTTGATGAGTCTGGTTAAAGGTTTATCTGTATTGTTTATCTTCTCAAAGAATCCTTTCATTGATCTTTACTTTTTTTGGTCTCTATTCATTTATTTCTGTTCTGATTTTTATTATTTCCTTCCTTTTACTAATTTTGTACTGTGTTCTTTTTTTCTATTTCCTTGAAGTTTAAGATTAGATTTTTTTCTTTTTTTCTTTTTCTTTCTTTTTTTTTCTTTTTTCTTGAGATAGGCTATGAACTTCCCTCTTGGAACTAGTTTTGCTGCATCCCATAGATTTTAGAATGGTGTGTTTTCATTTGTTTAAAGGTATTTTTTATTTCTCCTTTGACTTTTTTTCATTGGCCCTTTGGTTGTTTAGTAGCGTGTTCTTTGGTCTCCAGATGTTTGTGGGTTTTTTTTTTGCTTTCTTTTTGTAATTGATTTCTAGATTTCTAATTCCACTGTGGTTGGAAAAGTTGCTTGATATGATTTCAGTCTTCTTAAATTTATTGAGACTTATTTTGTGGCCTAACATGTGATCTTTCCTAGAGAATTTGCATGCGTACTTGAGAAGAATTTGTAATCTGCTCTTTTTGGAGGGGACGTTCTGAATGTATCTGTTCTGTCCACCTGGTCTAATGTGCCTTTCGAGGCCAGTGTTTACTTACTAATTTTCTGCCTGGATGATCTATACAATGATGTAAGTGGGGTGTTAAAGTTCCCTACTGTTACTGTATTGCTGTTAATTTATCCTCTTGTGTTTGTTAGTATTTGCTTTATATATTTAGGTGCTTCTGTGTTGGGTGAATAAATATTTATAACTGCTACATCTTCTTGTTGGGTTGATTTATCATTATGTAATGCTCCTTTGTTTCTTGTTTCAGTCTTTGTTTTAAAAACTTTTGTCTGGTACAAGTATTGCTGTACCAGCTTGCTTTTCTTTCCTATTTGTGTAGAATGTGTTTTCCATCCTTTCACTTTGAGTTGGTGTGTGTCTTTAGATCTTAAGTGAGTCTCCTGTAGGCAGCATATAGATGTTGAAGAGAATGTTTTTTTTCTTATTGCATGTTTTGTTTTGTTTTTTCCAATTCCTTATTCCCTCATTTGCTGAAGATTAATTAACCATAACATCACAGGTTTATTTTCTGTTTCTATTCTGTCCACTTGATCTGTGTGTCTATTTTTGTACCATATTGTTTTGAATACTGCAGTTTTGTAATATAACTTGAAATCTGGAATTGTGATACCTCTGGCTTTGTTTCTCCTTTTCAAGATTGCTTCAGCAATTCAGGATATTTTATGGTTTCATACAAATTTTAGGATTATTTGTTATAGTTCTGTGAAAAATGCTGTTGCTATTTTGGTAGGGATTGTGTTGAATATGTAGATTGCTTCGGGTAGCATACACGTGGTTTTTCGGTAGCATCAGCATTTTAACAACATTTGTTCTTCCAACCCACGAGCCTGGAATGTCTTTCCATTTGTGCCATCTTCAGTTTCTTTCACCAGTTTTCAAAGTACAAGTCTTTTACCTCCTTGGTTAACTTTATTCCTTAGAGATTTTACTATTTTTGGTGCAATTGGAAATGGGAGTTTTCTTAATTTCTCTTTCTATGTTTCATTATCAGTGTATAAAAATGCAGATTTTTGTACATTGATTTGGTATCCTGTGGCCTTACTGAATTGCTTCAGCAGTTCTAGTAGTTTTTTGGTGTGGTCTCTAGGGTTTTCTATGCATAGTATTATGTCATCTGCAAATAGTGACAGGCCTTATTAACTAATTTGGGTCCCTGCTATTCTTTTTTCTTGTCTGACTTCTGTGGCTAGTACTTCCAGTACTGTGCTGAATAGAAGTGGTGAGAGAGTGAACATTCTTGTCTTATTCCTGACGTTAGGGGAAAACCTCTTCAGTTTTTCCCCATTTAGGATGGTATTAACTGTGGGGTTTCATATATGGCTCTTATTATATTGAGATATGTTCCATTTAAACCTACTTTGTTGAGGGTTTTTCTCATGGATGGATGTTGTACTTTGTCACATATTTTTTCTGCATCCATTGAAACTACTGTATGGTTTTAATCCTCTTATTGATGTGGTGTATCATGTTTATTGACTTGGGAATATTGAACCACCCTTGTATCCAAAAGTAAGTTCCATTTGATCGTAGTGAATGATTTTTTCAATGTATTGTTGGATTTGATATGCTAATATTTTGTTGAAGATTTTTGCATCTGTGTTCATCAGAGATATTGACTTGTAGTTCTCTTTTCTTGTGATATCTTTATTTGGTTTTGGTATCAGGATAATGCTGACCTCATAGAATGAATTTGGAAGTTTTTCTTCCTTTTATCTTTTTTGGAATAGTTTGAGAATAGGTAGTAACTCTTCTTTAAATGTTTGGTAGAATTCACCTGCGAAGCCATTTGGTCCTGGACTTCTGTTTATTGGGCATTTTTAATTTTCAGATTCAGTTTCATTGCTAGTAATCGGTCTATTCAAATTTTCTATTTCTTCTTCAATTTAGGTAGGTTATGTGTTTCTAGGAATTTATCCATTTCTTCTAGCTTGCCTAATTTGTTGGCATATAGTTTTTCATAATATTGTCTTACAATCCTTTGTATTTCTGTGTTGTTGTTTTTTCTCCTCTTTCATTTCTGATTTTTTTGGTCTTACTTAATGAGTCTGGGTAAAGACATATCAATTTTGTTGATTTTTTCAAAGAAAAGATCAGCTCCTGTTTTCACTAATCTGTTCTATTGGTTTTTTTAAGTTTCTGTATCCTTTGTATCTGCCGTCATCTTTATTGTTTCCTTCCTTCTGCTGGTTTTTTTTTTTTTCTTCATAGTTTCTTGAGGTTTAAGGTTAGATTGCTTAGTTTGTTTTTTTCTTTTTAATGTTTATTTATTATTTTGATAGAGACAGAGAGAGAGAGAGCAAGTGCAAGTGGGAGAGGGGCAGAGAGAGAGAGGCAGACACAGAATTCAAAGCAGGCTCCAGGCTCTGAGCTGTCAGCACAGAGCCTGACATAGGGCTCAAACTCATGGACCACAATATCGTGACCTGAGCCAAAGTCAGACATTTAACTGACTGAGGCACCAGGTGCCCCTAGATTGTTTAATTTTTGATTTTCCTTCCTGAGGTAGGCCTGTATTGCTCTAAACTTCCCTTTTATAACTGCTTTTGCTGCATCCCAAAGATTTTGGACTGTTGTGTTTTCATTTTCGTTTGTGTCCATGTATATATTTTTTTATTTCCTCTTTGATTTTTTTTATTGACCCATCCAGTGTTTAGTAGCATGTTTTAACTTCCATGTATTTGGCTCTTTCCACATTTTTTCTTGTGGTCAACTTCTAGTTTCACCGAAACTAGAAGAAAAGCTGCATGGTATGATTTTGATCTTTTTTAATTCATTGATGCTTGTTTTGTGGCCTGACATATGATCTGTTGTTGAGAATGTATACTTGAAAAGAATGTGTTTTCTGCTGGTTTAGGATGGAATGCTCTGATGTCTGTTAAATCCATCTGGTCCAACGTGTCATTCAAAGCCACTGTTCTCTTGTTGATGTTCTGTTCGGATTATCTGTCCATTGATATGAGTGGGGTGTTCAAGTCCCCTACTACTATTGTATTACTATTGATTAGTTCCTTTATGTTTGTTATGAATGGTTTTATGTATCTGGGTGCTTCCATATCAGGTGCATAAGTATTTATAATTGTTATATCTTCTTGTTGGGTTGTCCCCTTTATGATTATATAGTATCCTTATTTGCCTCTTGTAGTCTTTGTTTTAAAGTCTGTTTTGACCAATATAAGTATTGCTACTCTGGCTTTCTTTTTAAATCTGTTTGCCTGATGTTTCTCCATCCCTTTACTTTTAGCTTGCATGTGTCCCCTTCTATTCCGAATGATAGCCTTGCTTGATAGAGTATTATTGGCTGCAGATTTATTTCCTCTCAGCACTTTGAATATATCATTCTATTCCCTTCTGGCCTGCATGGTTTCTGTTGAAGGATCAGCTGATAGCCTCATGGGGTTCCCCTTGTATGTAACTGTTTTCTTTTCTCTTGCTGCTTTTAAAATTCTCTTGTTGTCACTACTTTTGTGCCATTTTAATTACTATGTGTCTTGGTGTGGACCACTTTGGGTTGATTTTCTTGGGGACTCTCTGTGTCTCCTGGATCTGGATGTCTGTTTTCTTCCTGGATTTGGGAAGATTTCAGCTATTATGTCTTCAAATAACACTTCTGTCCCCTGTTTTCTCGCTTTCCTTCTAGGATTCCTATAGTATGAATGTTGAGCTTGATGGAGTCACTGAGTTCCCTGTTCTCATTTTGCATAATTTGTTTCTTTCAACTGCTCAGCTTGATTACTTTCCATTACTCTCTCCTCTAGGTCATTGATTCATTCTTCTGCTTTGGTACTCTACTGTTTATTCCATTAGTGTATTTTAATTTCATCTATTGTGTTCCTCATCTTCGATTGTTTTTTTTGTTTTTTTGTTTTTGTTTTTTTTAAATCTCTGTTCAGTGTCTCACTGACATCCTCCACTTTCCTCCTCAAGTCAGGTGTGTACTTTATGGCCATTACTTTGCATTGTCTATCTGGCATATTACTTGTCTCCCTTTTGCTTAGGTCTCCTCTGTGGTTTTGTCCTACTCTTCTGTTTGGAACGTATTCATCTGTCTCCTCATTTTGTCTAACTCTCTGGGTCTGTTTCTTTGTGTTAGGAAAGTCTCCTACATTTCCTGCTCTTGAAAATCATGGCTTTATGAAGAGGAGCTCCTGTTCACTGAGGGGTATCGTGTGTGTGTGTTGCATGCACCCTGCTGTTGTGGCTGAGCCACTTTTGACTTCAGCCCATTCATTTGCAGTGGCTGTCTTTGCCGGCTGCGGACAGCGTTTGGTCCCTGTGGTGTTAGTGGACCAGTCTCGGGCTGCCTTGGGCTTGAGTTGAGTCAGAGCAGGCATTTGCCAGAGATGCAGTAGCTCCGAACTTCAGGGTGAGCCGTCTGCGTTGTTCCCTGAGAAGCTTTAGTTGGTGGGTGGGGTGTGCAGTCAGAGCAGGTGTCTGCCCCCAGCCCACTGCTGGGTCCACAGTCAGACTGGTGTGTGTGGTTATCGTCCCCTCTCCCCAGGGTGGGAGTCACTTTGGAGTGGTGCTGGCCCCGGTTGGGGCTGCTTGCACATGGCCAGGCCTGTGGCCCTGGTTTGAATGGGCTCCAGCCCAGAGCGTATCGGAGGGGGTGGACCCCCAACATGGGGGCTAGAGGGGTGCGGTGGGGCAGTGGTGTTAGCAAGGTTTGCCTGCTGCTGGTTTTCTCGCAGGAGAGGTCCTGAAGCAGAATGAGGCAGGCCTGGCTAGGAGGGGCAGATTCCTGAAGCAGTGGAAGCAACTCAGGTGGTGAATGTCAGCACAGCTTTGGCTCCCACAGGTGGCTGTGTGTTTATGCAGGGTGGGGAGAGGGAAATAGTGCTCACCAGGGTCTTTGCTCCTGGAGCAGTACCCTGTTGATCTCTGTTCCTGCTGGATGTGCTCAGAGATGAGTGAATACATCTCCCGTGTGCCTCAGGCATTTTTCAAATTGCTGCTTATCTAGGCAGTATCTCTGGGCTGTTTGTTGAGCCATTTCTTTAAGGTCAAGGATTCAGCTTCTCTCCCTCCCGGCTTTCCCATAGCTGAGCCCACTGATTTTTAAAATTCCAGGTTTAAATCCCACTGGTTGCATGAACTCACAAAATCTAGCCCCTCCGGTTTTCAAAGCCAGATGTTACGGGGATTTGTCTTCCCTGTGGGGTCTTCTTGGTGTGATAGTCCGTTTCCCTTCTCTGCACCTGTGGGTTCCTCCCTCCTGGACTGTGTGTTTAGCTTTCCACTGTGTCTCCACCCTTCCTTCCCTCTTCTGTGTGGTCTTTTTTCTTCATTTAGTTGCGGAGTTTGTTCTGCCTTTGGGCCATTTTCTGTTTTATGCTGATATGAATGTTATCTGGGAACACCGTGAACTTAGGGTCCTCCTACTCCACCGTCTTCCCACAGTCCTCTACCTTGTGTGTTTTTGTTTTTGTGTTTTGTTTTGAAATCCATTCAGCCATCCTAAGCCTTTTGATGAGCATTTAGTCCATTTACTTTTTTAAAGTAATTATTGACAGGTATGTATTTATTGCCATTTTGTTGATGGTTTTCTGGTTGATTTTACAGTTCTCTTGCTCTCTTCTCCTGTGACTTTATGACTTTCTTTCATGTTATGTTTAGATTCCTTTCTGGTTTTTTTGGTAATTTCTTGCATTTTCCCTTGGCTGATGTTCTCACTGTTCATTCGCTCTTCTCCCCGGTTCAGTAAGCATCTTTTCGACCATGACTTTGAACTCTTTATTGGGTACATTGTTTTGTTTTGTTTCATTCTTTTTCTGAAGTTTTGTCTTGTTCTTGTGTTTGGAACATACTGTTCCGTCTCGTTTTGCCTCACTCTGTGTTTGTATGTATGAGGTAGTTCAGCTCTGTCTCCTGGTCTTCTTGTTCTTGAAGGAGCGGCTTTATGTGGATGTCCTATGGGGCACAGACACGCGCTCCCCCTTGGCCACCAGAGGCAGCTGCTCCAGGGTTCTCCCCTGCGGCAGGGCTGCGACTGTGTACGTGCTCTGGTGGGCAGGGCTGGCCTCCTGCCCCGCTGGCTGTTGGGCCTGCCTGAACCGCTTCAGGTTGCTCTGCTGGGCAGGGTCACTGTCCTGTTGGCAGCAAGGCCACGCTGAGACATAAGGTTACGTGGGGCTCTCAGCAGTGTGCACCCCCTGACATGAGCAGTCTAGAAAGCGGATTCCAAAATGGCGTCCACCAGGATCAGCATGGCAGAATGAGAGAGCAAAATGACTGCCGACGGTGTCTCGGTTCCCCGGGAGAGGCCCAGCTGTCCTAGCTTCTCTCGCAGATGCTCCAAGGTTAATAAGTGGGTCTCCTTCACCTCTGGTCTGTGTGTTTTTTGGTCTGGTATTTTTGTACTGGTTTCTGGGCCGAGGGAGTCTTCACACAGGCCCTTCAAGAATGGGTTTTCCTTCCCCTGTAGTTCTATAGTTTTCATGGGTGATTCCCTGTTGGTTCTGAAAGCCAGCTGTTTTGGGGGCCGGGCCATCTGTGCAGGATGGAAGGGTTGGGGTGCCTGATGCGAGCTTGAATCTCTGACTCCTCTGGGAGAATTTCCGTGCCTTTGAGATCTGTCTGGACTGTGGAATGCCGTTGCCTGGGGTGTGGTTTTTCCATTCGTGAGGCTGTATCTCTGCCTCTTCTTGCGGAGGCTCTGTTCATCCAGATCCCAGGCCCCCTTCAAAAGGAGGTAGTCCATGTGTAGCAGTAGAGTCGCTGTGTCCGTGGGAGGGGGTGAGCTCAGGATCTTCCCGTGTGGCCATTTTGAGCCCTCTCCTCTACTAATGTATATTTTAAGTCACTGTTTCCTGTTTCCTGCTGATAATCCCAAATTGTTTGGCGTGTAAGTACACGAGGGAAGGTACTTCCCTGATCTGATCTGGGGGTCAGATCGTTGATGGTAATAGCAACCTGTTATTTGGTAACTAATATAACTTAAACTTGGAGTCAGTTACGATATGAAGAAAAATGATGCATGCTAATTTTTCTTTCCCTCTGTTTTGATTTTACACAGGACAGGTGCCTCCGATTCAATCTGAGAAGTCTTAAAACCTTCGATCATACGTAGAATAGAGACCTCAATCAACGATAAGGTGGAAAAGAATGATGTTGTCCCTAAACAACCTGCAGAATGTCACCTATAACCCGGTAACTGATTCCTATGAAATCACTTTTTATCTGTGGCAGGATGTAGAGCAAATCCAATTGGATAGTAATTATCTATTCCTGGGGGGGGGGGCGGGGGGAGACCATGAAATTCAGTGAACGTGTATGGAAAGTACCCACTGTGTGAGAGGGACTGTGCCGGTTGCTGACCGAAAAACAGATACGGCCCTCGGAGCTCGGTCTGGTGGAGGACAAAGTCACAGTGACCGTACAGGGTGGTGAGAACGTGTTCTGAAGGGAGAGCATGGGGTCTGGTGGAGGGAAGCTGACTTTGGTGCTGGGAGGATCATCACAAGACAATATTTTAAAGGAAAATGGATTCATTGCTCTAAAAGTTTTTAATTTTCTTTCTTAATTAGACCCTGGTCATGAGAAGTAAATGTCTCAGCTTTTCCCTTGCCTTTCAAATACTGCTTCGTACTTGAGCAGGGAAAAGGCCAAAAGCTAGTGGCAAGACGGAGAAAGAGAAGAATGAGAGTCTTGTGGTTCAAGGGCCCCAGCTACTGCAGTTGCTGGAACTTTCAGTGTACGTCCTTGGAAATAATGAATGGGTTTTAGTTTTACGTGGTGATTAAGAGTCTTTAGAAATGTCTAGTTTCCACATATATGAAGCTGGATCCTGAATTTAGGTCTAAGATAGAGTTACTTTTTTTTTTTTTTTTTTTTTTTAAATAACCCCCTGTCCCCAGAGACTCGTGGGCAAGAGAGGGACGGGGAGGGTCCCCGAAGCATGACCCTGACCTGGTCTCATTTTCTTGTTATTCACTTTGTAGTTGTAACTCTTTTTCTTAACCTAAGCTTTGACGTCATTGTGCAGAATGAGGTACCATCGCCACATCAAGCAAAACTCAGTTTTAGAAGAAATAGCCTTAAATAGTACTGGCTTCGAAAGGAAGACTGACTGAATTTGAAGTCAGTGAGACATTTAAAATGCTTTTCTGGATCCCAGAGTTCAGAACATCTCAAGGTTGTAGACTGACTTTCTGCAAAGATTAAAAAAAAAAAAATGCTGCCTGTCAAGGGTGACTGAAGTACCGTGTTGGCTCCGGCCTGGAGGGGGAGGGATGGTCAGGTCACACTCCTCAGTTCTGCGCTTCAGTAAGATGACTTCTGTGAACGTTACCCCGAAAGCAGTTTTGCAGGTTAACGTGCGCGCGCATCTTCCTGAGGAAGGTTCATTTCCTGAGGAAGGGCCTGGGGAAGTGGTGCTGCCCCAGGGCAGGAAATGCAGCCAGGGCTCCCAGAAGGCCTTGCTGCCGTTCTGAGCATGGTTCGTGGTGACAGTGTCCCAGAGCAGATAATTTTGGCAGATGGCCTATGTACGTGTATATATGTATATGTATGGTCTCTTCTCAAAGCAGAAAAGGATGGAGGTAGAAAGATTGAACTTAATAGCAAAACTGACATTGAGCCCTGTCTTTAAATTTCACTTCTTAAAATACTCGCAGCGCCGAGCACGCACACTCGGCTCCAGCTCTCCCTCAGGGTTTTGACTGATCACTAACAAAATAACCGTAACGCAAGAAAGTAGTGTTTTCGAAGGCTAGCTTGTGCAGTATCCCAGCTGATTACCTTAAAATCTCAGGAATTTTAGCAGCGGCTCAGATTGGCTGTTGTGAGTTAATAGGCCGCTTGTAACCATTCATTCCACCTGGCGCTCAAAAGCTCACCATTCCGCTCTCCTTCGGAAGCTCGCTTCCACATTATCTTTTTCTCCTTTGTCCCTTACCATTTGACCCGACATCCTTTGTCCCTTACCACTTGACCTTAAAACAAAACCGTAAAATCTTTTAATCTCCGAGGTCCCTTCCAGCCTCTGTTCCCTTGTTCTTCCCTTGCTGGTCCCGGGCCTGAGAGCGTCAGCGTCTGTCTCTGCGGACTTGATGTCCTCACCACAGCTCTGCCCTCTGGTTTTCGTTTTTGTTGTTTTTTCACTCTTTCTTAAATTGTTTTCAACTCTTTCTTAATTTCTTTCTTGTCTTCACTAGTCGTGTCTTTTGCTTTCTCTTTGTGTCTTTCCTGATCATCGTCAGACCTTTTGAGCGTGTACACAGTGTATAAATTGTTCCGGCCTTTTACCTGAGGCTCCCGCTTCTTAGACTTAGTTCAAAACCAAAGTCGTGTCTTCCTCCCTGGATCAGCTCCCCTCTCTCGGGTTTGTTTCCGTTTCTGTCCGTGTCTTTCTGCTGTTTCACTTCTGCTGTTCCCGTGCCGCCAAGCCCCGCATAGTTTGAACAGAAGCTGCGTTCAGAATTTCATTTCATTTGTGTCAAACCTCAGTGGCTTTTCCTTTATCATCATTGTTTTTAAAATCTGAAGAGAGTATGTGTAAATCATTTGTAAGAATTCAAAGAGTATTTGAGGGTTTCACGAACACATAAAATTGCCATGTACCCTGTGCTCAGTTCCCCTCCCTGAGGGCAGTCACATTCAGCAGGTTTTGTAGATCCTTCCTGAGAACACACGTGAGTGTCCGAGCGTGCGCGTTGTGTGTATCACTTCATAGATCCTGTTTGCTTCCGCATCTGGGTCGTACAGTAGGATCCCCCGTTTTACTGAGTGCTTCGCACAGAGCGAGGGCTCGTGGCAGCCCGCTTTTCCAACAGCATTTGCTCTCTTTTGCTCTCTTCATGTCTCTGTGTCACAGTTTGGAGATTCTGGCAATATTTCAGACTTTTTCATTATTATCATATTTGTTATGGCGATCGGTGATTACAGCTTCCTGAAAGCTCAGATGATGGTTTGCTTTTTTTAGCAATATTTTTAAGTTAAGGAATGCACTTTTTTAAAGATACAATGCTATCGCACACTTAATAGACTGCAGTATAATGTAACCGTAACTTTTTTTTTTTAAGTTTATTTTGAGAGAGAGCGAGCATGCACAAGCAGGGGAGGGGTAGGGAGATGAGAGAGAGAATCCCAAGCAGACTCTGTGCAGTCAGCTCAGAGCCCGATGTGGGGCTCGAACCCACAAACTGCAAGAACATGACACAAGCTGAAATCAAAAGACGCTTAACTGAATGAGCCACCTAGATACCCCGAAACAACTTTTTTATGCACTGGGAAACCAAAAAATTTATCTGAATAGCTTTATTGCAGTGTTCACTTTATTGAAGCGGTTTAGAAACTGAACCCACAATATCTCCGAGGTATGCCTGTATATAAACTGTTGTGTATGCGGCTTTTTTCCATTTGATACATTTTGGAGAGACTGGCACACTTATAGCTTCTCACTTATTTTCATGGCTGCATAATTGGGCCACTGTATGGATATACTATAACTCCTTTAACCAGTTTCCATTAAGGGACTGTTTCCTTTTGTGATTGTATCTAGTGCTGTGATGTACATCCCAGTATATGCGTCTTTAAGCATACGTGCCAGTATTTTGTAGGATAAATCTGTAAAAGCGGAATCACTGGGCCAAAAGATATGATTGCCATTTCATTATCTTTTTTTAATCTTCCTTATTTTGCCGTGTCCGAGATGTTGACAGTCTTCCCGTATCGAAAGGACTTCCCTGATATGAGTGTCCAGCCTGACCGATCGATCGTTCTCTCCTTTCTCTCTCATTGGCTGCATCAGGGTCTCCGACACACACCCCATTGTGATGATTCACTGGCACAGTCCTGCTCACGGCTGTGATTTACTATAGTGAAGTGATAGCAAAGTCATAAAGGGAGAGGCACCTGGGGCAAAGTCTAAGGGGGACCAGGCGCAAGGTCCCATGGGCCTCTCTCAGTGGAGTCACCCAAGATGGACTTGAATCCCCCAGCAGCAAGCTGTCACGGTGCATGTGAAACGTCGCCTACCGGGGAAGCTCATCAGAGAGTCACTGCCGGGAGATCGTATCTGGGGCCGGTCTCGCGGACTGCTTCTGCCTAGCACGTACCGAAATTCCAGACTCCTGGAAGGAGAGCAGGTTTTTAGCATAAACTGGATTGTTTGCACACAGTTTGCAAACAGGAGACCACCCTTTTCCATGTGGGTGGTGGGTGCTGTCCCCAAATCCAAGTTCCTAGACACCAGCCAAGGGCCAACCTCGTAAGGAGGCCACCTTTCAAGGACAGCAGTCAGTTCTGCTTTGTTCCCTTTTCTGCACACTCCCTCGCTTTACAAACCCATCGAGGCTTTGCCCCTGACTTTTCCTTCCTCTCAGTTTATCTACCTGGATATCTTTCATAATCACCTCTGCTCTGACTTTAGAGCATGAGTTCTGGCCCTTCACTTAACTTGTGCCGAATCTCCCACTCTGTTCAGTCATACAGGCTCTTTCTTAGATGTCCTGCTGAGCCGTCGCACGGGAAGCGTTCAGAACTAAACTCCTCATCATCCTTCTGAATCTGTTTCCTCCCCAGTTTCACCATTGTAGTTGGTGGCCCGATATAGATGGTTTCCTTTGAAATATTTCTCGTACCTCGCTCTTCCTCTCCCCGCCCGCAGCGTCTGCTGCCATCAGCCTGGATTATATTTTCTCCTTATGCCAGGCTTCCTGCAAGTAGCCAGTCTCCCAGATAACCCCTGCCCTCCGGCACATTTTTACCCCCCTGGACTGTTGTTCCTAAACCCCATTTTCATTATATCATCCTCTTTGTTTTTAACATGTTTAAAAAAATTGTTTTCATGTTTGTTTAGAGAGAGAGTGTGAGTGGGGGAGGGGCAGAGAGAGAGAGAGAGAGAGAGAGAGAGAGGGAGGATCCCAAGCAGGTTCCACCACTGTCCGCGCAGAGCCTGGGGCGGGGCTCGAGCCCACGAACCGGGAGATCATGACCTGAGCGGAAATTAAGAGTCCCACGCTTAAGCAGTTGAGCCACACAGGTACCCCTCCCTCGTTGTATCTCTCTAAAATCTGACCCTGCCTGTCTGGCACTGCTCCCTTGCTGCTTACTCTCTAGCAGACATGTTTTATCTTTTCCTGCCTCTCTGCTTTTGTAAATGGACATTTCTACCCGAACTGGCTTTCTCCTCCTAAGCTCCCAGCTCAAATCACACCTCCACCATAAAGTGTCTCTGGGCAGCTCGGAACTCTTTATACACTTTTCTGAAGCACTGATTTGGCACTGGCTTACCACCCCATATTTTAAGCCCTTGAGTCAGTCGTGGTTTGTAGTTGCGAGCATAAAAGCCAGCCTCTAAGCAGAGATGATTAATTTGTGAATCGCTAAACTAAGATGTATCAAATGAGACCGCGTGGTTCTCCGGATCGCTGGTAGGTTTGAAGAACCGGACTTGGCGAGGCCTGGTCACGGACCACGTCCAAAGTGCCGCCTGAAGTGTTTCCGCCGAGACCTCTGGCGCCACCCCTGGACACGGGTGGTACCGGCAACACCGCCAGCGCCTCGGCTGCGCCTGCGCGTGGCCGCTGCCCGCTGGCGGAGCGAACGCCGCCCGATGGCGGCTTCTGGGCCCTGGCTCCAACTTGGAGTCTGAGGCGGGGCTCCTGAGTGACCGGGTTTCGTCGTACACCCTGGCCGCTCGCTGCAGTCTGGGTGGGGCCGAATGTTCGCAGGTGGAGAGGCTCTTCCAGTCGTGGAAGGAGACTGTGGTTCTGAACGGCCAGAGGGTCATGTTTCTCCTCTGCTTCTCCTTCCGCGGGTGTCTGACTTCTTCCCGGCTGTTCTAGGAGCGCCTCCGGATGGGCCGTCGTGCGTCTTTCTAGCTGGAGTCCACCCACGACCGTCGTGTGGAGCGACACTGAATAAGTAACCCTGAAACAGGCGAAGCGGGATGAGTCAGGAAGTTCTGGGAGAAAACACTAAACTCAACGAGTGGGGCTTAAGCTTCTGGTATCGTCTCCGGAGCCATCGTAACCGTGTTTTAATTTTTTTCCACATGAATTATTTGCGAAGCATCAAAGCTTGAAGTTGCCTACAAAGTCATGCCCCTCTCGCTTTTTCAGAGGAGCAGTTTTGAGTTGAGGCTGTGGGCTGCAGGGCATTTTGTGTTACCTGGCCCAAGTCCCTCGAGAGTTACATCATTTAGGGTGCTCTCCCGAGCAGAAAGCGTTCGTCCAGATGCCGGACACAGCAAGGGACTAAAATGTTCAGCGCTGTTGTTTCCTAGACTGGAACAACTGAGTAACGATTGCGAAGAACTTACTAGCAGTGATGGGAATAGATTATTGGTCTCAGAAAGCCCTTTCCAACCCTAAAATTATGCAACAAAAACTTGCGGTTATAAAAATATAAACGCTTATTTTCGGGAAAATATAAAAATACAGGATGAAAAACACAATCCCGTCCCTCAAGAAAACTATTAACATTTTTGGCTTATTTCTTTTTTTAATGTTTATTATTAACTTAGTTGGGATCAAACCGTGTGTAGTTTTGTAGGCTCTGTTCTCACTTAATATTATCCCTAACATTTTTGCATTATTAAACATTCTGCATCAATAGAATTTGAACAGGCGTAAGACTTGAAGCTACAAAAGCAGGTCTCAGTTTATTAAGAGACTTAACGCCGTGGAAGGGAATCCGCCGCGGCCGGGAAGATCAGTGTGCGAGCGGAGTGCCTTCCACGTTCTCTGCACAAAACCCACGGCTTGGACGGGCGTCTGCGGCCACACCGTGCGCATCTGGGGGGTGTTCTTGGGCGTGACGGGCGCCGCTCGTCTCAGCCGCCCTGCCCGCTGCGTCTGCCGTGAGGCCAGATGCTCGCCGGCCTCGGTTACTTCCGGTTTTCGTTCATCTCTGCTCGTCGGTTAAGGCCACGACCCGCGCCGCTCGTCCTGCGTGTGGGGCTGCCAGAACCCCGGCACCGGGCCGGTGGGAGCGCGTTCGTCTGACCTCGGTCCTGGGGGTGTAAAGGAGCCGGCCCGCCCCGTGCAGCTCACGGGCCGGGCGGGGTGTTCGGTGCCACGGCCCAGGGTCGGGAAAGGGCTCCACGGAGGAGACCGCGCTTGAGGCGAGAATTTCAGCTTAGGAGCCACCAATCCGCAACCACTTGGATGTGCCCGCTCTTGTTTTAGGCCTCAGCTCTTGGCGACCGGCTACCTAGGAGAGGTTTTAGCATGCGTGTCACAACTCGGGGGAGCTTGGCGGGAGGTATGATGGGGTCTGGCCGGCTTGGCTTGCTCCGACGTTCCCGAGTGGAAGAGGGTGGGGGTTGTGATGCCGCAGACGCAGCCAGTGGACGGGGAGCCTGTCACCCCTGCGGAAGGGGAGCGACAAGATCTGATGGTGTGTCCGGCCCCAGACAAAGAGGTGGGGCTCCGGGTGATGAGGGGGCAAGAGGAGACACGGATACCGTGTCGAACCCAAGCCCGTGGCCGGGACCGGGTCAGGCCTGTGGGGGGGGGGGGGGGGGGCTGCTGCGTCCGGAGAGGCCACAGGCCCCCAGGGTCATCCCTGAGGTCTCGTGGTTCTGGTTTCCAGCAGGGCCGGTGAGCTGTGGGCGGGAGGCCTGGCAGGGATTAGACACCCCCATCCCAGGTGTGGGGGAGGGGCTCACCTGGTGCCCCTCTACAAGCGGGCCGGTGAGTGTCCCGGTCTCCATCAGTGTGGGCACGGGACCTGGTGTGGTCTCATCCTGCCGTCGGGATCATCCATGGAATGTTAGGAAAAGGGGAGGGGGAGGGGACCTGACTTCCAGCACGTTGTTTTTTCTAGATCATAATTGTCCTATTAAGTATCTTATTTCACAGAGCCCCCGGCCAAATAAAATGTTCTGTGAACTTTCAGCTGTGTCTTTTCCCACAGAACTCAGGTGTATAGATATTGTCACTATCTCGGCTGTTGCAGCAGTGATCTGGAAAATGCTAGATTCTGAGCAGATTTGTATGCAGACTCTCAAAATGTAGTCTTCCCGTTTTGTTTATGTAAACGTACATTTGTTACAATCATTTTTCTAGGTAATCCCCTATGTCGGGACGATTCCTGAGCAGTTGGAGCCTGGAACTTTGATTGTGATACGTGGGCATGTTCCTTGTGATTCGGACAGGTAAAAACCATGGTGTGAGATGGAGGAGGTGACTAAGCTGTCTTCTCGTGACTGTGGAACAACCACAGAAACTGATGCGGGGGAGACCATTTCGATACTCTTGAGGCCAAGGTGCCGAGGAGACTGGAATGAAGACCGAGATCAAAAAACTTGAGTTTTTCATTTTATTGTTCGAAGTGTGGTTGGAATATGATCAGATACACGGTTAATGACAGGGACTGTGGTCAGACGCCAGGGACGAGGTCTGGTTGCCGTCTGACACCCCCACGGCATCTCTGAAGATCGATTTCGGGCTGTTTTGTCTGATGCTCGCTTTGGGCACAAATTGCGGACTAGGCGGCATCGGGGCCGGGCCAGCTCTCTGTGGCTGATGCTCGGGTAACAGTGGTTTAAATAAGTGAAAGTGAAGTCTGAAGGAGAAAGCCCAGACATTTCCAGGTGACTCCGTCGTCTAGAGAAGCAGGCTTCGGGGTCACCGTTCTCCTGTCCCCAGGGCGAGGTCCTTCCTGTTTCTCCTGGCTCGCGGCAGCTAGAAACCCGGCCCTCGCTTCCATGTTCTGGGTAGCTGGGTGGGTGCGCGGGGGTGAGTCGCGGGTCACTCAGCTCGCCAGGCCTCCACCTGCAGCCCGCCCCCTGGCTGCCCGAGACCCTCCCTCCTCACTCCTCCTCACTCCCGCAGGTTCCAGGTGGATCTGCAGTGCGGCAGCAGCGTGAAGCCCCGCGCCGACGTGGCCTTTCATTTCAATCCACGCTTCAAGTGGTCCGACTGCATCGTCTGCAATACTCTGAAAAATGAAAAATGGGGATGGGAGGAGATCACCTACGACACTCCTTTCAAAAAAGAAAAATCTTTTGAAATTGTGATTATGGTGTTGAAAGACAAATTCCAGGTGGGTTTGGGAGAATGAAGGTAATGAGAAGCGGCACCCAAGGCAGGCTTGCGCGTTGGCGAACCCGCCCTTACGTTACTTAAGTCAAGAGAAAGAGTGGCTTTATCGTTTTGCCCTGAAGTAGGGGCGCGGCGGGTACCTAAGTGTGGGCTGGGACGCAGCTTCTGCCTGCGCCTCGTGGCATCCGGAATTGTGGGGCCGGGGCCTCCAGACCTCTTTGTGTGGCATTTCTGCTGCACAGCCGAGCTTACTTCTGAATTGGCGCAGAGCTGTATCAATTGTGGGAGAGTAAACTGTGGTCACCGTCACCCGGGGAGGGGGTTGGGAATCTGGAACTAACATCGACGGGGAATCCTGCCGCAAGTCCTTCAGGATCGTGAGATTCTAGATCCAGAGTTCTTAGAAGTGCCACCGCTGGCTTCATCGAGCGGTCTAGACACAGTGCTCATAGTGCGTACGTGTGATGGAAAGCCCTAGAGCTTTGGATGCACCTGCCTGCAAGCGCCGTAGAACCTCGAGCCCCCCAGACTAGAGAGAGATTCGCACAATTTAGCGTGAAAACCTCCCCATCTCGGGCGCGGACTCCATTCTCCCCTCCCTTCCCCGGCTTCTTGGGCGCCTGTACCTGTATCCTTCTCGAAAACTCTTGTTCCTGTCCTGTTGTGCGTTTTCCTGTGTTTATTTTACGTGCCAAGGGGATTTTAAGCTCCTTGAGGTCCGAGACCGTTTCGTATCCTGCTTGTTTTCCCGACATTCCCTATTTGGGAGGGAGGGACAGGGAGTGGGTTGCCGTCAGGCAATGTGCTGCGGGCACTCACGGGAGTGACTTGATCACAACAGCAGCCCTTTCTTCAGGAAGAGCTTTGTCCTGCTCTAAGCAGGAATCGCAGATAAATTGAGTAGCTTGCCCATGTCCGTTCATTCAGGATTCAACAAATATTTACTGAAAGCCTGCCACGTGCAGCGTCCTCTTCCTTGGAGTGTGGTCCTCAAGGAGAGCAGGTGGGCAAGCTTGCCGGGCGGATTGCTAACCTGAGCTCACAGGCCTAGGGCATCCGGGGAACCTCTGAACCCCGGATGCCTCGTGTACACGCGTAGGTGCACACATGCATGCAATATATTCATGAATGCCTAATTGGTGTGGAGGGAGAGGGTCCATGGTGACTAATCAGATCAGAGCTCAAAGGAAGTTAAGAACCACTGCTAGTGTTATGGATGCTTTCAGTCACAGTTTGATCAGACGTGTGATGTGCAGACCTGGGGGAAGAGGTATAAAATGAAACCCAAGGAAACGGGATTTAAATTTGGACACGTTAACGTATTAACTTTTTTTTTCTGGGGGTGGCGGGGTGTTCTGTGTCCATCTAGGTGGCGGTAAATGGGAAACATATCCTGCTCTATGCCCACAGGATTAGCCCGGGGAAGATAGACACTCTGGGCATTTATGGCAAAGTGAATATTCACTCAGTTGGTTTTAGCTTCAGCTCGGTGAGTACCCTTCCATAGCTTGGGGTCTTTGATGGTGTTTTCTGATGAAATGGTAGCACGTATCTTTAATTAACATCTTCCTTTAAGATAAAAATACTATAAATGTCTCCATCATGAGTATGTTGATTTCCTAGAAACAAAGCTTTCAGACTAGTAGTGTGCCATTTAGCGCTCTAATGTCTGTAGGATCTTAAATCTAGTATGGTTCTGACAACAACAATAAAAAACCCCAACAGTAATTACAAAACAAAACCCTTTGGAACAGGGGCTAATTCCCTGACACAGGAGAACAGTGGAGGATTTCTCCTGAGATCACTTCCTAGAAGCGGAATGTACTGAGAGGGTATTTGCATTTTAAGTTATGACAGATACCGCTAGCTTGCCCTTCAAGAAGATTCTAGCAGTGTGCAGTCTCAGCAGCTGTGCCCATTTGTCACATTCCTCTTGACACTCGTTCTTAGGCTCTTTGAGGTCTGCCCATCTGATAAGGGGGCAAAGGACACTAATGTTAAGTGCATTTTTGGATCATGATTCTCAAGCCTATTTTCACGTTTAACACTATTTGTAATTCTTTTTGAGATGTCAGGGAGGTTATATTTAGAATTCTGACGGATGTCAAAAATTAATCTTATCTTTAGGATTTAAGAAGTACCCAGACGTCTACTCTGGAACTGACAGAGATAAGTAAAGAAAATGTAAATATTCAATCTTTTAAATAACCACCAGTTTAAAAATGTTCTTTTAGTTGTCAAGTAAATCAGGTGGCAGGCAGGCTGAATTTTTAAAAGTTATGTTAAAAGAAATTTTTTTTTTTAGTGTTCATTTTTGAGAGAGACAGAGAGACGCCAAGCTGGGGAGGGGCAGAGAGAGAGGGAAACACAGAATCTGAAGCAGGCTCCAGGCTCTGAGCGGTCAGCACAGATCCTGACATGGAGCTTGAACTCACGAACCGTGAGATCATGACCAGAGCCGCAGTCGGACGCTTAACTGACTGAGCCATCCAGGCGCCCCCCAAAGTTATGTTTTTAACTTGTGAAAAATTGTTTTTAATATCAAGAAGGTTGGAGTAATCATTTGCAGACTAAGGCATCTACTTCTGTGGGACCAGGCACTGGAAGTTTTGCAGATGGTTGAGCCATCAGTGTCTGTGACCACCACCTACCGTTCTTCTGTAAAAAACCTCTCTCTTAACTGTTGAGTAAACTGTCTCACAGTATTTATAAATGTTGAACACAGTCAGCACATTGGGAAGCAAACTCCCACATGTATCTTCTCCCCTGTAGGAACAAGTACAGTCTAAACACTGAGTCTTTGTCATTAATAGAAAAAGTTACATCTTACTGATCTCAGAGCATGTGACCTCAGAGAATATAATCTCAGCATTTTGGGAGCCCCTTGGAAAGAACAAGTAAAACATGTGTAAAGTTCATGTGTGGTCCTAGGACTATAGGACTATCAGACCGTGTTCCCAGCCTGAGCACCCTTCACAGCCCGATACCACACCTGTCAGCATAGGCCGCTCGCTGTGTGTCACATCCAAGGCCAAGCGGGTGCTACTACCCCGGGTTCTGGCCATTTCAACCAGTAAGATCTGACTGCTCATGTTAAAATTTTTCCCTTTCAAATGTCTTCATTTTGACTTTCTCTTCCAATAGGTACAAAAGTCTGGCACATCACAGTTTGTAAGTATTTTTGCCTAGGTTATAATATATGGAATGTTTTCTAGAATCGCCCAGGAAATGAATAGTTTAAACCTTGGAAGCCAGCTTCATTTTTTCCACACCTTATTGCAGAACTGTTTCCCCAACAGCCTAGTAATAGAGGAGACATTTCTAAAATCGTACCCAGAACTGTCTGCACCAAGAGCAAAGGTTCGACTGCCAATCACAGTTTGACTTGCGCCAAAATACTACCTACCAACTGTTTGTCAAAGGTTTGAAGAGCCAAAAATTTTCTTAATTCTGTTTAACAAATTAAGTTTTAATTAGCTGGTATATGTAACTTCCACCCTCAGTAGAAACCCACAGGCGCCACTTTGCACTTCTGTGCTGATCCTGGACAGATAAGAGTTGGCCGGGCGTAGTCTCTGAGCCAGGAGTGTGCTTCCTTAACGCCTCCCCTCAGGCAGGACGTGTGGCCCAGCTGCAGTCCCCAGCGCAGGCAGGTCCCGTGTCCCGTTAACCTATTTCATCGCGTGAACCGTTTTCGGCGAGTCTCTGCCATGAGCCAGGCGGCGCCGACCACTGGGGTTTTACAGGGTCATGGCCTTTAAACGTTAAAACGTGTCTTTGGACAGTTGTCCCACGAGACCCCTTTCTGCAGGCTTCCTGGTGCCGACTGTGGTCTCTTTACAGACTCTGCCATTCGTTGCGAGGTTGAACTCCTCGATGGGCCCTGGACGAACTGTCGTCATTAAAGGAGAAGTGAATACAAATGCCAAAGGGTCAGTACCGTTGTTACCAATAATGGTGCGAAGAGTTTGCACGTGTCTCTCTCGTTGCCTTAGACCCCAGCCAGTCTTGTGGGACAGGCGGGAGCCGCGTCCCAGTCCTCACCTGGAAGCCGAGACCAGCAGAGCAAGAGCTTCGAGGTCACGCCGCTAACCAGACTGTCTACGGCTGGTTGGGGCAGAACCAGGACTCAGGCCCAGTGTTCTGAGCTAGGCTTTTTGCGGCCAGACAAGAGGGTGGCATTTTTGTCCCCACCCCCGCCTGCCTTGTAGAACTCCAGGGCAGCTGAGAGGTCAGATAACGTTGGTTAGGGCCCCTCACCGCATGTGACTTAACGACCTTTCCTAGAGATGTTCAGACTTCTGAAAGCTTGAAATTAGCTATTTCCTAGAAAATAGTACATTTCCGAGAACAGAACACTTGCGAGGACCCCATCCCCCTGCAGCCTAAAGTAACAGGCGTGCGGTTTACTTGCTCTTCAGCTGCTTCCCAACCAGACCTGTGGCCTCAACACTGAGGCTAAAAAACTATAAATTTTTTTATATTTTTATCTTGCAAAGAATGTATTTACACCAGTGGAGCGATAACTGAATTTAAAATTTTACCTCATCTGCATTCCTGTCTGTGTGCATACATGTGTTTTGTGTTGTGATCAGAGTTCAATTCTGATTGCTAAAATGGCAGAAACTGCACTTCCTTCTACTTGGTTAATTAGGGTTTGTTTTTTTTTTTATTCTCTCAAAAGCTTTAATGTTGACCTAATATCAGGAAAATCCAAGGACATTGCTCTCCACTTGAACGCACGCCTGAATATTAAAGCATTTGTAAGAAATTCTTTTCTTCACGAGTCCTGGGGAGAAGAAGAGAGAAATATTACCTCTTTCCCATTTAGTCCCGGGATGTACTTTGAGGTAAGATGATCTTATGGGACAGGAAAAAGAATCTTGGGAGGAGGGGTGGGATAAATGGTCTACTTACGTCAAGTCCTAGCTTAATATGTGGAGGTAGCACGTAGTTTTTGTTTACGTGGAGACTGCATTATAAAAGGGGCATTCAAAATACAATCAGTCTAAATGGCACAGCCAGCAGAATACTGTATTATTTGCCCTGGGATTCTTATTGTGTGGCCCATATTAGTTCATAGGAATTTGAGGAATAGGAATTTTAACAGGAGCCTTGCCTCAGGACTGGAAAAACACGTTTAGGACAATCTCCTGTGTACATGAGCACACAGGAACTAGAAGACTGCCTGCACTCTCCGTCGCGTGCCGTCTTGGTTATAGGTAGCTTTAGGTGGCAGTCCTTTCTTACGGGGAGTTTGTCCTGTTTGTATATATTCAAGGAAAGAGATGTTTAGACCCTGGAACTCGAAGGTCAGGTAACTTTTTTAGGGCCCCTCATGTCGTGTGACTTGAGGACATACTGTCCCGGGTCCCCCAAACGTGTGAATATTATGGTGACACAACCTTTCCGAAAACGTTTCTGGATGCTGAGCAGACAGTAGTTTCTTTGACGCGGACGCTGGGTGGCTGGCTAGGTTCAATCACTAGTTGAGGTGACGTACTGCCTCCCATGGTCATTTAGGGTCACTGATTTAGGGTCCTGCTTCTACATTTTAAAACTGTCACTTGCTCTGGACCAGTAGGTTGAGTTTTTGAGCACTCATCAAAACCAGTTGTTAAAAAGCAGGAACACCAAGACTGAATAAAAGACAGCAGCTGGACATGAATGTGTATTCCTAAGTTCTGGTATGTGGGGTAACAGTTGTGACCTCATCATAGGAGGGTCCCTGGAAATTGCGGATACTGGTTTGGAAGTCAGAGGCATGCAGGAGAGTGAAGTTAAAGGTGGGTTTTCCAGATGGAGGGGATGATTTGAACAAGTCACTGGAGGTGGGGAGGGCAGCACAGGGGTTTGTCGGCTTGGCAAGAATCCAGGTATAAGAGGCCACTTGGGGCTCACTGGAGGGAGACAGAAGTGACTGCTCCAGAAGGAAGTGGATCCTTGTGGTTGGTGACAGGAAACCAGTGACTAACCTGCTTTTTGATCTGGGCCCCATCCATGTTTGCTACTGGATTAAAATGGAAAAGGACAAAAATTCCTTTAAAATCTTTTCCTTAGTTTTCTACCTCAGGAACAGTCATTACCTCGTGTTGGATTATTTTTAAGTTTCTGTAGTGATCGATTTTTCTCTGCTTCAGACTCCTGCCTTTTTAATATGCTTTTATTGAGATCCTTGGATTTTCCCATTATGCCATTACTTTGATTTTAACCAGTTATCTTCTCTTCCCTGTTGTTTCAAATTCATTTATCAGTTCCAGCTACTCGTTTAAAAAATACCTTTGTCTTGTAACTTCATCTGTGAGTTTTGTTTGTTTTAATCAAATCATGTTCTTACGAGCTGTTCTGTAACATCAGATAGTTGTGGGGGGTTTTGGGACTGTCTTTTGCACATGGTTATGGTATCTGTTCTGCAGGAGTGCATCTTCCAGGCCGCGTGCCCTTCTTTTCCATCGGTAATGCAGGGCGCCGCACCTGCTGTGTCGTACGGTGTTGGTGACTGACGGACCTTCCCACTACGTGCCTCTGATGCCAGCTTGTTTTCCCTTCTGGGCGTGAGGCCGTTGTTTTGTGTTCTCTTGAGATTTCTGTTAAATGTACGTTACCAAAGGTCCCTTCTGCCTGGTTGAAACTGGGATTTCCAGCACTGTTGTGAGGATAATGTGATTCCAGTTACTGGTATTTTCCTCGGTTCTCTACATAGACCTAGAGCCTGTTTCTGTCCGTTCACTGTTTTAGCCAAGGAATCGCCCCCGGCAGCCATTTATCACCAGTCAGAGCAGAATAAATAATCTGTTTCTCTGCAGATTCAGATTCTGCCTCCGTCTGGCCCCCGGGGGTGGAGCCAGGTGCGAGGCAGGCTGAGCTGCTCTTCAGAAGCTTCGTGGTGCAGGTTCACCAGACTGGGCTTTGCGGTGTGGCTGGAGAATACACGGTAGCGTGGTGGCCAGGCCGCAGCGGGAAGTGTGAGGCTGGCGTGTCAAAGTGATTTAAAAGGACTGTAGTTTCTTTTGATGTTCACGGGTTTGTGTTAGGCAGAGACCGCTCTGAAAGGCTAGCACAGAAGGCTGCCACTGGCCACGGACGTGAACTCACTCTGCCAGAAGGCCAGTTGCTCCAGAGAGCCACAGAATCCCGAGCTTGAGACACAGGTGGGAGACCACGATGTGTGGAGCTGGGGTGGAAATGGAGTCAAGGTTGCCACGCGGCTGTGCAGTCCCGGCGAGTGCCCTAAAAGCTCTGAAATTCTCTACTGTGGCATTTGTCTAAGACCCTGTGGTTTAAGGCCGAAGAGTCGTGATCCAGGTCCCTTGGTTTCTAGCCTGTTACTCGCAGTCAGCTCCTCTGTAAGGGTCAAGATGGCTGTTTTCCTACGTCATTACGGTTCCCAGACACGGGGAGGGGAGGGGGGTGTGGGGAGGGAACGACTTCCCATTTCGCTGGGAGAAGGTGCGGTGGATGGAGGGTGCTGAGGGAAGGCAGGCCTCGGGCCCCGGGGACAGCGTGAAGCTGCAAGCGTGCTCAGAGTCCCTTCCCCAAGTGGGATGAGGCAGAAGGTGCCACTACTGGATACACTGTAGTTAGAATCTTAGTAAGAAGGGCCGTTAACACCAGCGGGCTGGGAGAACTGCCTAAACCGAGGGAAGCCACTAATGTTGTGTGTCCTTTCCTTCCAGATGATAATTTATTGTGATGTTAGAGAATTCAAGGTTGCCGTAAATGGTGTACACAGCCTGGAGTACAAACACAGATTTAAAGAGCTCAGCAATATTGACACGCTGGAAATTGATGGAGATATTCACTTACTGGAAGTCAGAAGCTGGTAGCCGACACGCTTGCTACAAAAACTGAAATACAAAATGGCTTATGTGACACTGGCCTTGTTAAAGTGCATCTCACTATTATTGTTTATATTGTTAAAATGAGCTTGCATAACAAAGTCCTCCTAGGTGTTCTCAGTCTTGCCACGCAGCAGCAGCGTGGCTTTGTCTAGCCACAGGGTAAGGAAATTCAAGGCAACAACAACTGACAGCCATTATTCAGGCCTTTCTGTTCTCTCTCCCACCTTGACTTCCTTTTTTAAATGCGATTCAGATTCAATAAGTATCTAGTAATACAGTAGCTAACACACTGAGTACTTATTTCCTGCCAGCACTGCGCTAGAAGCTGGGGATATGTGTATACGGTGGAACATAATACCACTCTGCTCCCTCTTGAGCTCAGAATCTTTTGGGCTCTGCCCTCGTGTCACCAGTTTTTCTATAGGCATTAATCGTATAAAGTAACCAGAGACTTAAAAGAATTACTCAACTGTTAAGTCACCTAGGCACGAATTTACGAGACACTATTCCTTCTCTAGCTATTGCTTTCGTAACCAGAGTTCGATCATATCCCGTAACTGAAAGGATCGACGTTGCCCTTACATTTGGCAGTTTTCTTTAACATGATAAATATCTAGCTCTGCTAGCTATAAGCATTGCCAAAGAAATAACACTATGATATCCGGACACAGCGCAAAGTCAAAAAAACGCACCAAAACAAAAACAAATGGCATGAAAGTTAAGTTGATGTCAATCTGAAGGCCATGGATGTCTATACCAGTAAATGCTTACAGGACTTGCACTTGGAGTTAGAGGTCTACACGCACTCCACTAGAAAGTTTAAGGTAGATGATTTCAATCTGTAAAACGTTTATGGGTGTAACAAAGCAATTGTCAAGATTAGATTTAATGATTGTTCATGAAATAGGCACACACTATCAGAAAATAAAATACACCGAGACCAATGAGGTAGAGAGCAGCAGTGTAAAAATCTGTTGCTTGTCTGCATGCAAACAAACCCCACTTCTCTGCTCTTCTAAAGATTAGTCCCTCATCAACAAGCCAGATCAAAACATTGTTCTACTTTAAGTGATTAAAATCAAACCTGTATCAGCAAGTTAAATTGTTGCATTTCTGTAATTTTTTCATTCTTTGAAGTGAGTTGGCAGAAGTTCTTTATAGAATTCTTACAGGTCAGATCTTGTCACAGGAAATTTCAAAGGCTTGGGAGTGGGGAGGTAAAAAAGTTAAATTAGTTTGATCATTTTATCATGTCAAATTGCTACGCCAAATATGCTGCCAGGGTTTAGGACTATTTTCATTACAGATTTTGGTTAGATATTATTTGTACCCATATACTGAAAAGAATACCACTACCAACCTGATTTTTTAAAAGTACTCAGTGTAGAAGATTCTGGCACGTGATTCTTTTCTATTCATGTTAATTTATCATGTTACATCTTGCCAAGCTCACGGCAGGGTGGAGTGGGGTCCCAGCTTTCATTGGGAGAATTGAAGAAAGAATCCCCCAGGGTTTTGGTTATTTTTTTTCCTTCATGTAAAACATCAGAGGGCGTGACTCAGATGGAGACTATAGGCCCCTCAGGAAAAAAGCCCCACATACATTGTTTCCTCTAATTCTTAAACATACTTCACTTTTTGTTTTACGTGGAGCTGTTACTAAGACGTAAGATTGATTCTTTGACAGAAACAATACAAAACAATAAGATGTGATTTGAAAAGAAGCTATTAGCATTTTACTGATTAATCTTATCAAAACATTTTTTAAAAGGGAGTACGCATTCCTAGCAAGCTATATCTCTACAACTACAATTCAGCCTTTTGCTTCTTTGTCACAATTTGGCATGAAATTTCTGTAATAAATTAGAACAAAGGCTTTCAAACTAAAACCAGGGGATAGTTCTTAGATATTTTAAACTTATTTTTAAGGCACAAATTAGACAAATCTGTCTTTATTGAAGGTAGTTTATTTGAGCCTTTCCATCAGGGATTAGAAAACTTGAAAGTTCCAACGCGCCTGGGTGGCTCAGTCGGTTAAGCGTCCGACTTTGGCTCAGGTCATGATCTCATTCGTGAGTTCGATCCTGCACTGGGCTCTGTGCTGACAGCTTGGAGCCCGGAGCCTGCTTCAGATTCTGGGTCTCCCTCTCTCTCTGACCCTCTTCCACTCACACTCTGTGTCTGTCTCTCTCAAAAGTAAACAAAAAAAAAGACAAAACTATATTATAAAGTTTGAAAAAAAAATTTGATACTTTCTCATACAAGTAATTCTTGAATTACCATCAGGGGAAGTGTGGCCATTTCTAATTCTGGAGGAGCCATGCCACCTAGTGTTTCTGGGCCTTTTCTATCTGTGGGATCTGAGAGCCTATTGCCTCTGCCCCCACCAAAGACTGAAGGGTACAGAAGACAATCCTAGTCCTAAGTAGAAAATGCATTCCAGAACTAATTCCCACTGTGGCCACGCACAAAAATTATGGCTGAAGTATCATCTACCCAAAATGTGAAAAGTATTCCAAATAGCTTTATAGTCCAAAGCATTGGTGCTGAGTAACTGTCACTTTCTCGAAGAGCTACCTTGAATGAAATCCAACATGGATACCACGTACGTAAGATAATCCCTTTACGGGAAAAGTTAAGGCTTTAACTGTCTAAAGATGAGGTGCCTTTACCTTTGAGTGCTAAAATTCACCAGGTCTGTGATATCAAGAACATCAATCAGAAATGACTGTGACAAATGCTGAGACAAACAGCAGTCTGTATAAAAATAGGCATCGTTTACTCTTACTGCAGTTCCGTACAAGGGGCGGGAGGGCGGCACGCCAGCTGGTTTCATACAGAAGTCCGCGCAGGGGTGAGGGCACCAAAAGTAATATGGTACCAAACACCCACAAATAAAAACATGAATAAATCCAACCTCTGAACAGAGTAAGAAAGCCCCGAAACCCGGAGTCTTAGAAGTAGCTCTGGAGTGGCTCCCCCAGTACGGCCTCCAGCTGCTGGACGGTCCTCTGGCACTGACGCTCCACTTCTTCACATTCATCTAAACACAAGAATGAAAACTGCCTCAGTTATCGTTAGTCTAATTCTTTAGCTCTTGCATCATCTGGCCACCGTTCAAAGGACGGAAATGAAACCTGCCCACGAAGCAGAAAGCACGGCACCCTCCTTGCAGCCCCCGAAAGAGCGGTACACAGTGGGAATCCCAACTTCTAGTGACGCCCCTGCTCTAGGCCGCAAGACACACCGGGGGCATGTACTTGTAGACGAGCGCTTGTCTGCTCGCCTCCTCACCCCTGCTGATTCGTGCGGCCTGGTGGCAGGGCGTTCGCCACGCCCAGAACTCTGCAAACCTGGCCTGAACGCCTGTTCTACCCGTCACACTCACTTTGTTAGTTTATCAAAATCCTTTGAAAGCCTCCAGTTTCTTCCTTTATAAAACAGGGATAATAGCACACACATCGTGAGGACTGAATGAGATCCTCCAGGCAGAGCATGGAGGAAACGTTGGCTGGTATTAACAGGCAGCTAATCTACTGTGATCTTATTGGCACTTCTGACACAGTAAATCTACGGGGACTAGAATAATCACATAAATGTACGAGGATAATGAGAAACATCAATAAATGCAAAAGTAAAGGTGGTGGAGATTTCCTTGTGGACAAGTTTCAGATGATCGTGGGGTGGCCACCTAATACGGTCTCTCAACCCTACTCGAAACGAGCACCCCGCCTCCTGTCTGCAGTGTGAGATGTGGAGGAGGCAGAGGATGGGGTTCTATCCAAATTTCCATGATCACTGGGCACATTTTCACAGAAGTTTACTGCCATTATTTCTTACTAGTTTAGGAATTACCTTCCATCAATTCAGCTAAGAAAGGAATGGACTCTGGCAGCAAGACAAGGTAATTCTCCTGTAGTTTTTCAGCCAGTGCTAATACTGTAATCAGAGCAGCAAATCGAACCTGAAAGAGAGAAAAAGGTAAAGAAAGAGGATTTAACCCCTCCCCCCCTCCCCTGCCCAGGACTAGCATTGCTACATTTACATCTCACAACTGTCTAACTTGAGACAGGCTCCGACTTTTTAAACAAACTGGTTCCCCCTCTGTCCACTCCACTTCCATCTCAGAACACCAATTTATTTAACAACTTGGGGTCTGTTTATAATACGGGCAACCTTATACGAACCAGTGTTTTTTAAAGTGTCTTATAGTACTGCAGGGCTTAATGTGAGTACCTTTTTCTAACATTTTCCTTTAAAAACAACAATCAAAAAGGCACACACAGACTCAAGTATGTCATCAAGTTTACGTGCACTGAAGCTCATGGGCTTGCTGGGCTGGGCGATGAGGCCGCCTGGCCCCCCTCAGGCAGGACCCCTCCCTCCCGACTACAGTGGTGGGAGGGGCTGGGCATTCAGCACGGAATTAAAAATAATGTATCGTGACTTCCTGATCTGGGAACTTAAAAAAAGTCTGGGTGTTTCTCTTTTCCTATTTCATATACCTAATTCATATATTCTCTATTTCATATTTCTGGTCTACGGAATGCAAGCAGCGGTCTGGCTCTGTTAGTGGTTCACTTTGAAACAAAAGCTGTACTAATCCTCTTTCTGGTTTTGGACGATTAAAAATACTTGGATAAAGCAAAATGATTTCTTTAAAAAGCCTATGAACTACCTATGTTCAAGCCAGACTTTTTTTGATATTGTACATTCAAAACAAAACATTAAGACAAATTTAATGCTATAAGCTTGTAAGAACCTACAATGTAAAATCTGGGGGTTCATGAAAATAGCCTCATTGTTCTCTCCTGTAATAAATGTTGTATGTTTCAAGTAATAAATCTTTTGACAAAATTCTGCTTCGGTCTGCTTTATTCACTGAGGTTCTCGTATGCTAATTAGACCGAGAACTGGTGACTGGAAATGGAGACACAGGCAGGGGACTGTAACTTCGTTCATCCTCGCCCACGTGAGTGAGTGTCCACCACTCCTTATTTTCCATTATTTCACAAAATCCTAAGCCTGATACACATGACGGAGATAATCCATTGCTCTAGCTCAAAGGAATGTTCTGTGAACAGACTGAAAGACAGTCTCTGGGAGCACAAAGACATTTAAATATGTCACTACTTGCGTCTAACACACCGTGGGGGTGGGGGAGAGGACTTCTATTATTTATAAATAGCCTTTAAGTAAAAACCAAACATTTCTCAGGCTCAAACTTCTGCCCAAAAGAGCAACCTCCGGTCCTAGAAGACAAGCAGCTAGTTTACCATGGGCCTACAGCCACGACCTCTTTGGGACTGTTTGGTTTATATGGGGAACGCACGCAGCTTCAGTGCCTGTCAACCACAGCGCCCACCTTGGGTGAGGAGTCTCTCGTCTTTAGCAGAATCTGGTAGTTCAGTGGTTTCCAAAGAGAGTCGTCTGCCACGGCCACGGAAAACTGCGCTATGCACGGGATGAGGTGCTTTGTCACTCGCTCCTGGAACCGTTCTTCTCCTCCCAGCCTGTTTTCTAGCTATGAGGGAGACAGGGACTCTGAGCAACAAGTTTTCTGTCTGAAAAATTCCCAATGTATAAATAAACTTGTTTACTCTTTCATATCAGCAGGCTCGATGACCAGGTGTGTAATTCTAACACTCTCTAGAGCAAATTTACCACCTTTTGGAGCTGAGGCAGACTGTCATGGCCCTTAGCGTCACCCCTCCCTCCAGGAGAACAGCTGAGAGGCTTTCTTCCAGATGGCGGCCCAGTCCTAAAACATTCTCAATAAATCCAATTTTAGAAAATTAAAAATCTAACCATGAGTCCTTATATCCTGCCTTCCATTTGAAACCTTCAAAAGTAAAACCTGGTGTATGCCACTATGAGGATAAGTTCTGTACATTAAAAATAAAAAAATTTTGAAATAAAAATTTCATTAAAAAAAAAGCCTGGAGAAGAAGCTCTAATTTTAGTAGATATAAACCTAGTAAAACTTTAACAGTGAATCAAAAAGAATGAAATCTTGCCATTTGCAATAACGTGGATAGAACTAGAGAGTATCATGCTAAGCGGAAGAAGTCAGAGAAAGGTAAGTATCATATGATTTCACCTCCATGTGTAATTTAAGAAACACAACAGATGAACACGGGAAGAGAAGGAAGAACAAGATAAAAACAGGGATGCAAACCATAAGAGACTTTTAAATACAGAGAACAAACTGAAGGTTGCTGGAGGGAAAGAGGGTTAGGGATGGGCTACATGGGTGATGGGCACTGAGGAGGGCACTTGTTGGGATGAGCACTGGGTGTTGTATATAAGTGATGAATCGCTAAATTCTACTGAAACCTTATTACACTATATGTTAACGAACTTGGATTTAAATAAAATTAACAAAAAATTTAACAGTGATGGCAATTTCCTCATCGTTTGTCAAAAAGATGGGTTCCATGTGGTTACCTGGTCCACCAGGGGCATCATCAAGGCTTCTGCTCTCTCTTTACTGAGAAAATGCTGAGTATCAAAAAGGAAGATTTTATATAAACAGTTCAAAATAAACTGCAATAGCAAGCAGCACTTTTCAGGGTCATTGTCAGAGTCAAAAAACGCTTCATCTGTAGATGGGAAGAGTAAAAGTGAAAAAACAGTTGATTTTCACAATTTAACCTCCAATGTTTAAATTCAAATCACTATTAACACTACAGTCAGAAGAATATTTCTAAAACAATACAGAAAATCAGGATGAAGACATAAAATGGGCAGCTCTCGGGTAAGTGGCTCCTTCTGTAGGAGTCAAGATTCTCAGTTTAGATCACTTAGTTTGGCAAGTTAAATTACCACTTATCAAGTGGGTAGCTTATTAGCAGTAAAGAAAACACCAATCTTAACATTTTAAAGTTACTTCCAATAACTTAGAGTAGCACATACCATTTACCTTACTTTTACTTCTAAGTGAGTCAATTGTTATTAACATGTTTTCATTCTGCTCAAGTCAAGACTTCAATGCCTACTGACTGATTATGAAGTAAAACCTTCACCCTCCTTATGCTTACTGTACCTACTGTGCCTTGTGTAAGGTACACAGAGCAAAGGCATCGACTGGAGTCAGCTACCAACCTGTTTTGGAGATGTTCACCTGGTTCAAGGTGTCAGCAAAAGGCTTCACCAAGTGGCCAGCGAACAGAGTAAAAAGCCCTTTAAGTTTTTCAGCAATGTTATCTGCCAAGTTGTAAAATGTCAAAAGTCTGTCCTTCGGGGCATCCTCTGTTTTAGCCCAATCAAACAGCTAAAAAGATAAAGTAATATCAGTTTGTTCTACATATCTTGTAACATTTATGTATGGGTACAAAGGAGACGTGGAAGGAGCAAGCTTACTTTAAAGAACAAGGGCCTGAACGTGACTTCAGAAAGTTTCACCACCATGGCTACTAGACAGTCAATGATACAATTTTCGGTCTTTCCAATTTCCTCCAGATCATCCTGAAAAACAGAAGATTAGCCAGATTACTAACATGTAGCTCTAAATAACTTTGGCAAGTAAAACAGATTACACAGCTAGATTTTTCTCTGGCTCTTAAACAAGTAGATAACTTTAGGATCTGGGGAAGTGGAAATAAGCTTACTTCAGAGTGCTGTGCTCGGAAGTCCAGGGCTTCCAGAAAAAACACGGTTAGTGGAGCCTGATGGGAGGTGAGCTCTTCCTTCTTCATGACCCCAATGTGCTCTTGCAAGATGCTCATAAATGGACGCATGTGCTTCTACCAGTAACACAGTAAAGACACATGCCAATTTTAAATATTCCGACTTCATTAGTGTGTTTATCAATTAAATAACCATCCTCTTCTTTAAGTGAAAACTTAGAAATTTCAGTACCACATCTCCCCTCTCCAAAGTCTAAAACCCAGTATGATCTAACCTTCCAGTTCTTCTCAATTTGTTTGTACGTTTTGTTGATCGCTGGCAGTAAGACTCGGGGTGACAGTGTGGTAGCCAGTGTCTTTTTAAGGGACGTGATGCGGACATTAGCTTGTGAGGCAGAACCCATTCCACCAGTGATTTTCTCCAAATGAACCACCTATAGGAATACAGAAACCATGACCAAAGCCAGTATGAGAACTCACTGACAATGTCTGCACACTTACAGAAGTCAACCCAGAGGCTAGCGGCTGGGGAAAGCTCGGAGCACTATCGCTTGACAGAATTCCTTTCAAAGCAGTCTTGAACATCTGTAGATACAAATGAACAGATGCCTCTTCCCCAAGTGGAGTCAGGGATGCAGGTAAATGGTGGAAGGCAGAAGAACACAGAGCACTCAGACTGATGGGTTTTTTGTTTTTAAAGAGGACAGGAATCCAGAGACCATGAGAAGAGTCAAATGTGTTTGTTCTTGCTAAAAAATCTATCTACAAACCTCCTCAGATGTAGGGGTCCCTTTCTATAAAAAGTCTACCTTCAAGCCCTGGCTACAAGAGTGTGTGAATCAGCTAAATTATTTTCATCATGGCAGTTGAAGCTCCTAACCTCATAATGGCAAATGACCAGTACAACAGAACAGAGTGAGGATCGTTCTGGGGCACTGTCAGTTAGAAATGCCCCTTGCCCACTGCCCATGTGCCAAGTAACCACTGAACAGCAATAGAGGGATTCTGATTTTGAAAGACACCTTAGGATGAAAACACCCTTTACATTAGAAGCAAATAGGACACACAAGTTTCTACAAGTAATAAAAGGCAGCTCCAGCCCAACACGAACGATCTCATGGAGGGGAGAGAAAGGCAATAAAACACATTCTGCAAAATCAAAAAAGAGATGAGCCTTATAAGAAGAAAGCGATGACCATTTCAACGTCATGACCAAGCAGGAGGGATGATGGGAGAGAAAACGGGCATAGCATGTTGAGGTACTGTGGCTTACCTGGGACAGGACACCTTCTAGGTAAGGGCTGATGAAATGGGGGAGGGTCTCCACAACCTTCTGCAGGGCCGCCAAAGCACTAAGCAGATAGACCTCACCGGAAACCAGCTCACTGGTGTTTTTCATTGTTGTCAGCAATGATGGCATCAGGCTAGATATAAAAAAGCAAGAGTTTTAGAGTAACTTTAAGAACAGAGAATGGAGAAGTCACTATGCAAAACTCCTAATAACTGTGCCCGCTACATCATGCTATGTCACAGCCGACAAAATGTGTCTACACATTTTATGAGACTCAGAGCAAGAAACCTCCCAGTAGCAATAGTCAGTCATTTTAAAAAACAACAGGGACTTTCAATTTAATGCTTGCTACGTGTTAGGCGCTGTGCAAAAAGCCTTACGTGCACCCCCCACCGGAATCCCATGAAGTCGGTCTGGTCTCAGTTTTAGAGATGGCAAAGCTCTAACAGACCAAGTAACCTGCCCAGGGCTGCACAGCTAGAAAATACCAAAGCCAAGGGGGAAAGTCAGGAGCATTCAACTCTGAACCTGGGCTGCACGAGGCAGCTTTTGCCCAAACAGATGGAACACCCATCGCGGGGCTTCACCCCTTGCTTCCTAGTTACAGCTGGCCAAGGGGGAGTGAAAAGTGGAAGGCAACAAACATCATAAAGGAAATTAGAAAGTTTTTAATTAGTGGTTTTTAGTTTGAAGAAAAAATTAAATCTTTAACAAATCTAATCTTATGTAACCTCTACTGAGAGGCAAAAAAAAAAAAAAACAAAAAACAAACAAACCCAAAAATTGCTAAGGTATTATCTTTCAATTTGTACCAGAAACCCCACATGATGGCTCCTGTTCCAGGTCCTAATCAGCATACCTGGGAAGCTGAGGGATGGCCAGCGCCTCCAGGGTGGAGGTCACCTCTGCCACGCACAGCAGGGCACTTCCCAAGACATTCTTCTCTTCTTTTGTTTCTGGTGCAATCAGTTTCACAGCAGCGCTCAGCACGGGGACAAAAGGCTCTGGATTTTCTGCACCAAAATTCTTACATAAAAGCTTTAGAGTATATAAAGCTGTCTGTCTGTTTATTGCTTGTTCTTCCGTCTTTTTTTTATGCTGCACAATGGCCAAAAGGACTGGAACCAGTTTTAGGAAACGATAAACCTGAAGAGGTCAGCCAAAAATTTTAAATCATTAGAGCTGCAGAAAAAACATACTAGTCCGTCTTTTCCATTTTTTACTGCTTGCGACTGCCTGAGGCCCTGTGCCACACAATTATACACAAGCAACTGTTTCCCTATCTGCCTTCTTCACCACTGAGCCAGCGTATGTGCTTGTGACCCATTTGGGACGTATTTACGTAATGCATCCACTGGTGTGGAGTAAAAGAGGATTGGATCATGCTAAAGCTAAGACAACGTAGGGTCCAAATTAGCAACAACTCTATTAGGCTGTGAGTCCATTCTAAGAACTCTTATCCCAATTCCTATTAGAATTAACATCACATTTTAGAAACACGTCTACTGGCATCATATTCAAATACTACTATACTTATTTAAATCGTAGCACTCAGGGAAGTGACAAACTCAAGGGAGTTAAAATACAGCTCTTTGATAAACCAGAGTGGTGAGTGGGTATGACGGACAGTCTTCACTTACAATGGTCTTTTTCCAGGATGTATGCTGCTGTAGCTTGTTGTTCAAAAGATCCAGTGCTTTCCGGCGGACAGATGGCAGCGGGTTACCCAGCAGCCCTCTGATCACAGCTATGAAGGTTTCCGTGGGCAGCAAGGCATTGACCTAGACAGTAGTTTTACATTGAACAAAAAAAATTTTAAAAAGGGAAGATCCATTCAGATTAAGACTGATTTCTATTTGCTGCATACCTTCTAGGTTCCAGGCAGTTTATGCCCTTTTAACTTCTTACACTAACCTTTCAGGTAGACATTACTAACCACATTTAAAAGGGAAACAAAAGAAGCAAACAAACAAGAAACGCCGATGCTAAGACTAAGTGAACTGCTCAAAGTCTTATAGCTAGATTTTGAACAGTGATCCTAATGTCAAGGCCAGTGATATTTCTAATATCCCACATACTCTACCTAAAGAGCTATTTTTCTTCTATTCCACTACATAAAGTAGAATATTATACAGTATTAGATGACTCAATCTTAAAGTATCTTTTTAGTCAAGCACATGCTCTCATAATTTGTAGGTAAATAATCATTTTCAGATGAATTTATCTCCAGCCATCAAGAGACTCTTTTCCGAGAAAAATGTGAGCTGCATTATGGTAAGAAAAACTATCACTAAGTTTATTCCTAAAGTAAAACTTTCTGTCAAATAGTTTCACGATGACATAAAACCAGCAAAACACAGTGGATGGGGAGAAACGGAAGCCTACCTTATCTAACATGTCGTAAGCTTTACTAAGCAGTGCCCGCCAAAACTTCACAGTTAGCTTGTCTGCATTTTTCTCCATGGACTGTGCTACAGCATTAATATAGCCAAGAACTGTTTCTAGCAACCTAAAACAAAGGAGGCTTATATGAGAGTTTTGTCCACTATTCTTCCAGCATTTTGTTAAAAAGTTGGAAATTATTTCCAAATAAAAATTTTTAAAAAAATTTAAAAAGTAACATACCTCTGTTCAAGGCCTTTTAAAACCTGAGGACCACCACTTTCAACCACCTAATTTTTAAAGAAAACATCATCAGAGCAGTATGCAAGCTAGAAATAAAAAAAAATCATTTGAAGTATATACAGTGAAACTCATCCGTAAGACTATTCAATTCAAACCTCCCAGGGACCGTTTTCTGACCGTACAATTTAATCAGGTTGAGACCTTCCCCATCAAACTGTAGTAACTCTAGTCCCTTTCGTTATTCTACTCACAGAGTGATTATACTCTATAGATACCTGTGATTTCTATAAGTACTAGAAAGATTCAGAAAAATACAGCCATCTACACTCGTTTACCCACTAATTTTATGAAATGCTTCCATTAGCTCCTAGCTAACTGCATGACATTATGAACGTTACAGATGCCAGCGTAATCCCTACCTCTCTCATCCCTTCCCTTGGTTAAGTGCCCCCAGCCCCACAAACTTGAACCTGCCGTTAAATGTCAGAGTCTACGCCACAGTCAGCAACATGCTTTTCTGGGAGTATCAGAGTTCTGAGATCTATCTACAGAGATGTATGTCGTTTTAGTGTTCATTTAACACTCCTTGCATACATCACGGTACACACCATGGCATATCTGCTCATCCATCTGTTTACTATGGATGTTTAGTTTACGTCCATTTTTCTGTCAGTGAAGACATTAGAAAAGAACATTTTTATATGTTTCCTTGAACAAGCAGGCACTTTTCTGTAGAGCATATACCCCAGAAAGGGAACGGCTAGATCACAAGAGATGCGCATCTCCAACCTGACTGGAGACCGCTGATTGCTCGCTTTCTGAAGCGGCTATCTGGAGACCTAACCCACAGTGGGGTACACAAATCACTGTGTCCCCGCAGCCTTGCCACTTCCTGCTATTAAGGGCTTTTAAACTTTTGCCAGTTTGATAGGACATCACAGTGGCATCGCATTTAATCTGCAATTCCCTTCCTTACTAGAGAGGTCACCTTGTTGTATGTTAACATTAGCCATTTGTTGTGAATTCATGTTCTTTGCCAGATGTTCTCATAGGAACTGATACTTTTTAATTTATGTCTGTGGCTTTCTTTTCATTTTGTTTATGGTGGCTTTTTGTTGAAATGCACTTTTACAGAAATTCCTCTGTGTTCCTCTGGTAACAATGTTCTCATTTCCTTCTAAGTGTTCCTTTCCACACTGAAAGAGTAATTTTTTAATCTACCTAAAATCACACTGAAGTAATTTTTTAACCTACCTAAGATTGTCTTTTGTATGTGGTATGAGGCCAGTCTTTCCCCACATGGAAAACAAATGAAGCCCATTCTAGTAACTGGACCGTTCTCTTTTCCTAACTCCTCTGTAATGCCCCTTCCACATGAAAGCATTTCTTCCATGTGCACAGGGTATGTGTCTAGACAGACCGGACGCGGTCACACTGACCCCCCTGACTGATCTGGCACCACCACTGTCCTTGGCAAGCTCACTTGAGACAGAGCAGGGTCTACACTAATCCCTATCAAGCAAGCTACCTGAACGAATCATTTGTTCTAGGAGTTTGCTGATTGTTTTCGGATTCTTACACATCGTTCTTTTGCTGAATAGAAACAATGACAGGATATCCTTGTTCCAGACTTTATAAAATCTGTCTCATTATGAAAGGTGATGTAAAGCAGTTTCTGGTATCTTCATTAGGCCAGAACTTCATTAGGAAGTTCCCATCTATCTTGGTTGCTAAGAGGATTTTTCCTTAAATCATAAGTACTGAATTTATTACGTTATTTTTCTACAAATACTTCAATGATCACATGGTTTCCCGTTGACCTGCTCACGCAGGAGACCACAACTCAGACTTTCTTATTAATGTTCAACCATTCTGATGTTCCTGATCCTTGTCTGTTTCTTTAGGTCTTCATTTTCTGTATTTCCTTGTTCTCTGTTTAAAGTTTAACACACAAACAGGAAGGCATACAAATCACACATATAGAGCTCATTATATTCAGGTAAGGAAAAGAGCCTATTAAAGCCTCTTCTAAGCATTCCAGAATCCTTCCTCTATTGGACCCTCATTATTGCTTATTCCCTCCTTCCCAAAGGTAAACACTGTCCTTACTTCTACAACCCTAGATTTGTTCTGCCTGTTTTTAAAGTTTATACAACTAGAATCATAGGGTATATTCTTTTGCGTCTGCCTGTCTTCTTTCAACATTACGAGATTCACTCATGTCCATTTTTGATGACAGACCCTTTATCCACTCCACTGTTGATACACACTTGGCTTGTTGCTAGTTCTGGGCTACCACAAATACTGCTTTTATGAACGTTCTTGTAGACGTCTTTTAGTGCCTATGCTCATACATTCTGCTGGGTATACAGGCATACCTTGAAGACACTGCAGGTTCGGTTCAAGACCACCACAATAAACAGAGTATCACAATAAAGCAAGTCAAATAAGTTTTTCGGTTTCCCAGTGCATACAAAAGTTACATTTAGTGGCACCTGGGTAGCTTAGTCAGTTAAGTGTAAGACTTCAACTCAGGTCATGATCTCACAGTTCGTGGATTCGAGCCCCGCGTTGGGCTCTGAGCTGACATTATGGAGCCTGCTTGGGATTCTCTCTCTCCCTCTCTCTCTCTGCCCCTCCCCGACTCGCGCTCTCTCTCTCTCAAAACAAACTTTAAAAAAAAGTTGTATTTACACTAACTATAGCCTATTACATGTGCAATAGCATTATATCAAAAAAAAAAAGTACCCATGTTATGTACCTTAAAAAATACCTTATTGCTAAAAATGTTAACCACCATCCGAGCTCTCAGCAAGTCATAATCAGTTACCACAGATCACCGTAACAGATATAATGAAAAAATCTGGTGACAGAGAGACATGAAATGATCAACTGCTACTGAAAAAATGGTGCTGGGAGACTTGCCTGATGCAGAGTTACTACAGGCCTGCGATTTGTAAAACGCACACTATCTGCGAAGCCCAGTAAAACGTGCAATATGCCTGTGTACCACTTGAGATGGAATTAATTGAGTCGCAGGGTTGATACATGTACAGCCTCACCAGATCATGCCAAATGGTTCAGGTACGCTCTGTTTTTTTCCTATTATCTTTTTTTTTTTTTTAATGTTCTATTTCTTTTTGAGGCAGAGAGAGAGCATGAGCAGGGCAGGGGCAGAGAGAGAGACACACACAGAATCCGAAGCAGGCTCCAGGCTCTGAGCTGTCAGCACAGAGCCCGATGTGGGGCTAGAACCGTGAGATCACAACCTGAGCCGAAGTTGGACGCTTAACCAACTGAATCACCCAGGCACCCCTGATTTTTTTCTATTATCTTTAAAGGCATGCCTCATGTTTTCATATTTGCCAATCTGTTTTTACTAGTTTAAAAGATAGTTCCTTTAGAAAAAGCAAAATCATCTTGTCATAAACACATTTAAAAGAACACATCACCTTTCTGATAAAATTATTAGAAGCCAGGAGCTGAGACATGAAGGACACGGACAAAAATTTAAAATGCCGCAGCTGCTTGCTCGTGTGAGTGTCTATATTAAAAATCTGTAGCACCTCTTCTTGTGATTCACTTTTAGTTGATGCTGCTTTGGAAACAGCTTCTGAAAAAGAGCAACAAGGACAAGTGACGTCACTCATCTTCAAGCAGAATCTTTACAGACACAGACATAATGAGCGTAGTAAAAGGGATACGATTTTGAGAGGAATTTGTGAATCTGTCACAGCCCGCTTTTCCTCTCCTGAATTAGTGAAAGATGCGTATTTACCAACAAAGTATCCAAGGGCCCAGAGAAGAGAGTAAGACAAAAAAAAACCAAAAAACAGGACAACCGAGACAAGCAAATGAAAGACAAAGACATTTAAAAAGGAACCTTTAAATGTTGCCTCCATTCCCAATTCTGAAGCCTCAGAAGTATTTACAGGTTGGCTCACAACAGTCTGAAGGAGGGTCATCTCTAGCCTTCAACATTTAATTCTCAAAGTTTAAAGATGTATGTTCTAAAACTCTGTAGAATCCTATATCCAAATTAATATAAAAGGGTTTGAGGGTGCAGTGATTGGGGAGTCCACAGTGGGCCACTTACAAACCACTCACTGTCCTAGAGAGTGACTCAAACTGAAGGTTTCTCCCGTAAGCAGTCACCACACACGGCTCTCCAGGCTCCTGGTCTGTCCCTGCCAAACCTAAGCAGACTGTGGGACCACAAGCCCGGCCAAACAGCTGGCCACACAGAAAACAGTCTCCATGGGGTCCTTAGTATCTTCTTTCCAATGCTCCTTGCTGCTCTGTTTCAAAGGGCAGAGAACTAAGAACACATCAAACCCTTTCTTAAACCAGTCTAATTGGTGCTGCAATTAGTGGAATTTTTTTCAAGACTCACATATATGGTAAAAATTTAATATTTAGTTACCAAAGTTGTGGCACCTGTTTTTTTTTTTTTTTCTTGTCAACGTCTTCACAAATATTCTAATGAGAAGTTAAGACACAGCTAATACATTGCTGCTAACCTGCTGTCATTTTACTACAATTCATCCTGGATATACCTGTAATACTCCACAGCCAAAACATCCACACAAAAGGACAGAGGTATAAAAGCCAATGTGCTGATTCGAAGGGGCACATGTACCCCAATGTTCATAGCAGCACTATCAACAGTAGCCAAAGTATGGAAAGAGCCCAAATGTCCAACTGACAAACGGATAAGGAAAATGTATATATACACATAATGGAATGCTACTGGGTGATCAAAAAGAATGAAATCTTGCCATTTACAACAACATGGATGGAACTAGAGTGTATCAGGCTAAGAGAAGGAAGTCAAGCAGAGAAAAGACAGATGTCATATGATTTCACTCACATGTGGAATTTAAGAAACAAAACAGGTGAACAAAAGGGACGAGAAGGGAAAATAAGATAAAAAGAGAGAGGGAGACCAACCACGAGAGACTCTTAAAGAGAGAACAAACTGAGGGTTGCTGGAGGGGAGGTGGGTAGGGGGCACGTGTTAAATCGGTGATGGGCACTAAGGAGGGCACTTGTTGGGATAAGCACTGGGTGTTATATATGCGATGAATCACTGGGTTCTACTCCTGAAACCAATACTACACTGTATGTTAACTAACTTGAATTTAAATAAATAAATTTAAACAAAAAAGTCAATGCCAATGTGTGAGGAGAGGCAAGGAGAAATCCTACTTACCATTTTCTGTAAGGATTTGAGAAAGCACACCATCACATAAAAATTATTAAGTTACTCATAAAATCCCTTCTAAGATGTACCATGCGCTCTGAGGATGACCGGTCTGGTCTTCTGCACCTCTGGAGCTTTCAGATTCAACAATGAACACCTGATTATGACTGACCTTCTTTTTCCTCTGGCAGCTTCATTAAGTACTGAAGAATATTCATCAAGCTTTGTATCTGATGTTGGACACTAAATTCACAACAGACTGAAATCCAAAATTCAGTGTCTGCCTCTAAAATAGCATCCTGTATAGAGAAAAGAAATTATTGAATTTATCCCTGTTCGATATCGAATTTATGTAATTATCCCTATCAAATTTATGTAACTAAGTACAAACGATGGAAGTAGTTGAAAAGTATTTCTTGGCATGCAAAGGCATTACATACTGTTCCTTATAGTCACGTGTATCACCAGATGAATGAATTACTGAGCTTCTTACCTAAAAATGCCAATTTATGAGAAGAATGTTGGCATTATTCCAGGATAATCTGCATTATGATTTTTAGCAGAACTGAACATACCCTTTTACTCAGAATGTGTCTACCTCTATTCCCAGATCCTGTGTCTAGAAAGTCATTTAAAAGCAGTCCTCGGCCTCTAAGTTCTGCCCTCATCCATCCAAACAGGGCTCTTCAAAACCACCACCATGTTGTAACCATTTTGATGACGTAGACATTCCTCCCTTTCCCCCAAGAAATGCCTTAAAAACCACTTTCAAGAGACACAGTTTAATCACTTTTCAGCTGTGCTGTTAGGCTGAAAACAGAACCACCCAGCATCGTACTAGACCAGTTCTTAGGTCGAATCACCTACAGCAGATATCAGTTGCTATGGAGGATATTCCGAGTGCCACAGGCTCGGAAAGCAGCTGTAAAGAACGTCAAAAACCTCTTTACAAACAGTTGCGAGCAAGGACTGTTAAATCGACATGAGCACCAGCAGCCCCATGCTTCATAAACACGAACATTTTCCTTCTAATCACCCCACTCTATACTCTGACCTTTTCTCCACAGGCAGCCAGCAGCACTGTTTTCGTGACATACTGTTCAAAAAGCAGGACGAGGAGGACCCAGAGGAATCTTTCTGCACCCAGCGTGTCGACAAGCTGAACGAGGATGGGCAGGCGCCTGTGCTCTGGGACGTGGGGCAGCGCATCCACAAATACGTTCACGATTTTCACCACGACCTCTTCCACGTTTCTTGTGACTTCCACCGAGTCTCCACCATCAGACTGCAGAACAGCAAGCAGGGACAGTGAGTAGGAGCAAACAACCCTCCACAAAAGAAGCTTTTAAGTGGACACGGAATGTCCACGGCCTTCAGATGCGCCAAAAAAAGTTATCAAAAGAATCTGAATAATCAAAGACCTATCAATAAATATTCAAAGAGTACAGACGGTGTCCCAGGCACTGTTGGCTCCCAGGAGAATACAAGGTGTAGGATGTGAGCCCAGCCCCGAAGATTCATCATCTGTATGAAACAAGACTCACACGTGGAAAGAGAACACTAGCAGGCAATGAATGGCAGATGCCAAGTATGGGGCACTTACAACAGGTCTGCTCTCAGGCCAACCGAGAGGCTGCACAAATCAAGCAGGACTTGTGCTCTGCCCCAAGAAGAACGGGTACAGTCTACATAAGCAGAGTACAGAAAGGCCAACAACTCCCTGCTGCTTTCAGAATAAAGTTCAAACCATTTAACTCTGGTGCTGATCCTTCAAACGCGGCTGTTGAATTAAAGAATGAATAACAACCTCTCGCACGAATGAACCAATGAACCAATGCCCTCCACTTCTCCCTGTCTCAACGCTGCACTCCACGAACTGAGTGATGTCACTTTCTTCACACACACGGTGCATGCTCCCAGACCTCGCCTTTTTACCGAGCAAATCCTGCCCTTCATTTATGCCAGTTCAAATTCTATTCCTTCTGAAACTGTGGTCTTCGGGGCCGACATGTGCCATCCTCTATTCTGAACCCTTCACCACTCATCTATTCTACCGGCATACATGCTACTGTGCATACAGCTATTTTTTTTTAGATCTGTGTCCCCTACTTGTTGGGACCTGTTGGACAGACAATATCAACCAAATACCAAGATTAAAAGGAGACGGTGCTGTCATCGTTGGAATGGTCAACAATGTGAGAAAGGCATTAACAACAAGTAGGGGTAAACAGAAAACTCAAGCAGATGACCAAGCTCTTTCACCTTCAAGGCTGCTTTTCAAATTGGCAGAGAGACCCAATCATCTCTTTGAGTACCTGGCTCTTAGAGAACATTTGGAAAATGTTTGTTGAAATTGCGTATTCACAAATTTGCCACTGGAGCTCTAAAATGTCCTACCTTCACTGACATGAGTAAGGGTATTATCCAACTGCAATGTCCTGAAATATACAGCAAATGTAAATTCACTCTGTCAGATTAATGCTAAGACATGTGTACAGTTATGCCCTCCCAGCAAAGCAGAACCAGCGATGCATGTTCATGCTTTTGGAAAGGACATTGTTACTAAGACTCATTCTTAGCTCCATCATTCTAAAATTTCAGAAGCACAAACGCTTGAGCATTTCAGAAAGGCTTGTAATGTCACTTAAGTTTCATACTATATACAATTATAAAATTAAAAGAAATACAAACAATGGTATTAAAACAGCTCACCTGAATAAGTGCTGGGATAACCATTTTCACTGTCTTGTTAATAACTTGGAAACTGTAAGTATCATCTAGACGCATGACACTGGCTCCCATAAATGTGAAAATAGACATGATATTGTGTAGAACTTTATCCTGAAAGGAAACACACCTTTCAGCATTTTCTGTTTTAAGCATATCAAATATCAATGATTCATTATAACTCAGTAATAAAAGAAGAAATACCCCACTGAAAAACAGGCAAAGGATTTCCAAAGGCATTTCTCCAAAGATTAAACAAATGGTCACTGAGCACATGAAAAGATGCTCAACATTATCAGTTCAGGGAAATGCAAACTCCAAATCGTAAGATACTTCACACAGACTAGGATGACAAAAAAAAAAAAAAAAAAAAAAAGTAAGGGATGCTTGGGTGGCTCAGTCAGCTAAGCATCTGACTTCAGCTCAGGTCATGATCTCAGTTTGTGGGTTTGAGCCCCCTGTCGGGCTCTGTACTGACAGCTCAGAGCCTGCAGACTGCTTCGGGATCTGTGTCTCACTCCCTCTCTACCCCTCCCCTGCTCACACACACTCTTTCTCTCTCAAAAATAAACTTAAAAAAAAAAAAAAAAAAAAAAAAAAAGACAGTACCAACTAGCAGTGAAGATATGGAGAAATTAGGATTCTCATATTCTGCTGGTGGTTACAAAATGATATTATAGATGCTATGGAAACAGTCTGGCAGTTTCTTAGAATATTAAAGTTAACTTACGACCCAGCAATTCCACTACTAGGTATAACCAGAAAGTAGAAACAACTTAAATATCCATCAACTGATAAACAAATAAGCAAAACATGGTATCTGCATACAGTGGAGTATTACTCAGCCATAAAAAGGAATACTGATTCAAGCTTCAACATGGGTAAACCTTGAAAGTATGATGCTTAAGTGTTTTCACTTTAATGTTTCAGACATTAAAAAGGGCACATATTACAGGATTCTTTTTATAGGTAATGTCCAGAAGAGGCAAACCTATAGAGACAAAGTAGATTAATGGTTGCCAGGGCAGAAACTGTACTGACAGATGGAATGAGAAGTGACAGTTAATGAGCATGGCGTTTCTTTTGGCATGATGAAAATGTTCTGGAAGGAGATAATAGTGGTGGGTATACAACTTTGTGAACATAGTGAAACCAGTGAATAGTACAACTATTTAAATGGTTGAATTTAATGGTGTATGAACTATATTTCAATAAAAACAAAGAAAAAATATCAATGATTTTTAATTGTTGCTGGATTATCAACTCCTCTGAGGGCTACTGACTCTCTTCAAAGAAAAAAAAATCCTAGACTCATAAAATTTAGCACATGATGTTAGTATAGAAAGACCGCTAAAGCTCATGGAGAACCCCAGTTAAGGACCCGTGACCTAAATCCCCGATAGGAAAAAACTTCAATCTCTTCAAAAGATGTATTTCTATAACGGACATGATTTCTCTAACTAAGGCAGTTTATAATCCAATTACTTTTCTCAAGTCACTGGTTGAAAGCTGTCTGAGGAGAACAGGACAGTTAACTTTTTTCAAATAACACTAACACAGTTACACTGTGCTAGGCTCTGTGCGAACCATAAACTACCTAGTCACATCTTCACGATAATCCTACGAGAAGGTTACTATTACTGCCACTTTACAAAAAGAGGACCCGAAGCTTAGCAAGATCAAACAGCTCACACTGTCTCAGCTATTAAGAGACAGGGCTGAGAGTCCCGCCAATGAGACCCAAAGTCCACTGATTTCAAACCAGTGAGCACTTAGGTTATTTCCACTGAAGAAAGAAAATACCTAAAATATCTGCTGAAGTCTCAAACTTAATACTTACAGGAAATATTCCAGCCACAGTACCCAAAAGTAAAAGGGCATGGTGATGGGTCTGAGGCATCTCTGAAACACGGATGCACTGGACAATCAATTCCACATTGAACTTCTCCTCATCTAGAACATCTACAGTGATGAAAAAGAAAAAACTCTCTAAGTGGTAGGTACGTTCACACACAGAGCAGTGAGTTCTTCCACCCTTTCCTTCCAACAAAGTACATACCCTTTGGTATTTTGCCACCTTCTGGAGAGAGCTTCTGGCAGATGTTAAGCAAACAACTAAGTATTAATTGTTTGGTGTATTCCATATTTCCCTGCTCTGGTGGCAAAGGTTCTAAACTCCTTCAGGACCCCCCAGAAAAAAAACATAATGGGAAATCAAAGAGTTACACAATTTCAGTGATACATTAAAGACCATTGTCCACAACACATACTTCATTAGGAATAACTAAAATATTAACATCAAACATAGACTGTAAACAAGATGTAAGATTCTAATGCTAATTTTTTTCTCATGCAGGTAGGTGCTTAATGTCAAACCCTCTCTGTTGTACTTTCCATGAACTTACTTGAAACCTCAGAGGACAACCTTGCAAATTACTCTGCTTTTCAGACAGTAAAAGAGAATATCCACACTACAGTGGCATATACCAGAGCTATCAATCTAGTAATTTACACCTAAAAACATAGCAAGTTTCACACTGTGTCTTTCAATACAAGATGCCCAAGAGATGTGGTGTTGAAAGTTAAAAAGTAGGCTATAGTAGGAGTGGTCACTTACTACACAATTTGGGGAACTGGCAAAGGGTACCTAAAACCTTTCTTTTCATCTTTCAACTACAGTACTTGCTTTATTTTACAGACTAGTTAAACAAGAAAAGACTGTTGAAAACAGACTGTTAAAGAAGACATGCAAGAATTAGAATCCTATTCTCTCACAGATCAAAGGCAAAGGCAAGTGTCATTACCTTGCTAGCAGGTTAAAAAGAGTCGGTATCAGTATCTGAGGACTTTTGAGTTTCTTTTTGTGCTGCAGTAATTCTAGGATGAGGGTTACTCTTTGCCAGTAAGAACCTCCAACTTCCTGAACGGATTCTAGATCTTGTGATTTTCTGTGAAACAGGTAAGAAAATATTAGAAAAGCAAACATTATGAATGCTAAGTAAAAATTATCATACCCACATACGCCAAACTGACAGGTATCAAAAAAATCGTAATGGTTTCATAACATTAAGGCCTGGGGAACAAAGGGCACTTTCTCACTGAACACATAGCTCTTACTTCTGCTGCATTTTTTGCCTTCTTGTTTGCTGAATTGTGCCCAAGGACTTCGTTTTATCTGGTGGCTCCAGTTCTATTCTGACTTGTTCAGCATTAACAGAAATCTGAAATATGAAGGAAGAATGGTCGATGATACACTTGCACGGGATAACATCAGAGAAATAAACGCTGACTTACTCTGGATTTCAGCTCAGGTCATGATCTTACAGTTCATGAGAATGCACCCTGCATTAGGCTTTGAGCTGACAGTATGGAGCCTGCTTGGGATTCTCTCCCCTCCTCTCGCTGCCCTCCCCCACTCACACTCTTTCTCTCAAAATAAACATAAAAAAGAAAAAAAGATACAGCGAAAACATCCATGTCACTTTTACATTTTCCTATGACTCTAGAGCTCAAATCAATCCCCAAAGGCAAACACCTTATGTACTTCCCACATACCAACACCTGCATAAATATTAAAACACACACACACACACACACACAAACAGGACTGTATTATACACACTACTCTGTATCTTAATTTGTTTCATTTAATGCATCTTAGAAATCTAAGAAAATATGTCAAAATTCTGAGAACTGCTAAAACTGGATAGAACTTGCCCATATTATTACCTGTTTTTGTGAACTTGTTTTCTAAGTTATTTTTTTAACAGCAAAACAAACACAGAATAACCAGGTGGTTATTCTGATGTACAGCTATGTTTTAATATACACATAAATCAACAAGCAGATTCTCAGTCTCATTATATGTATGTCATTACACACCTATTTAAATTAAGTATAGCCTATACCCAGTTGAACATCCCTGCATAAACCAGGTAGATCCCATTTAATATGAGTAAGATCCAACCTAACATACATACCCTACCTGCTTAACACTGTAAGTATTTCACACAATAAAAATCATGATGAAAACTTATATTTTGATTTTGCACTTTTCTATGAGCTTCTTGTCCAGGATTCTTGTTGACACTAACATCTGACTTCCTAAATGCACTGGAAATCAGGGACAGTTAAACATGGTGTCCCTGAGAGAACAAACGTTAATAAACAAGTTACAGAAAGTTTGCAACTTACCCCTTTAAAAACACTGTTAACGGTCTGAGCACAATGTGAATTTTTACAGTTCACCAATAAATCAAACAACATGTGCAAAAGCTTCTGCTGAACTTTTTCATCTGCTATAGCTGCAAAAAATGGCTTTGTAATCTAGAGGGTATAGAAAAAAGGCAAGTGAGCTCAACGAAGAAACATGAATTCCAAAAATGACCTTAAAGCCACTCTCTCTTACAACGTAAAATCATTACTCATTTTGTCAGTTAAAATGCAGTTCTTTTCGACACACATGTACATTACTCAATTTTGCAAAAACAGATCAAATATATTATATTCCTTTTAAGACATTTCCACTTAAGCCTCTCCAAGTAAAACAGTACAAAATTTAAAAGCTTGAACATATTTTAGTTTCTGAAAAAAATCACTGACCTTTTCAAGGGCTGTAATCTGAATGGTTGGCATTCCTGCGCCAAGTTCCCTTGTTGTATGCACGGCTTTTATAAATATATCTAGGCTCTTTGGGTCCTTATGTAAAAGGGATGCTGAATATTCATTATATTTTCCCAGAGTGAGTTGCAAAATAATGGCCTCATCTTTCAGGACAGCTGTCGGGTCCTTTTGGATCTTTTCTAACAGTTGTTCAGCCATAGGCAACAGCTGAGAAAGCACCATCTAAAGTTTGGGCAATTCAATAGTAAACAGTTACTGATATATAATTTTGCTTGCTTTACAAAGACATCCAAAGAGATGATGTTCCAAGACTGGGAGCACAGCCTGGAGAAAAAAGCCCCAATAAAGATGATCTCTTAGACATGAGAAATGGCATTTAATCCAATTAAGCACTGAAGTCTCCCCTGAAGTTCATTCTGTAATGGCCAAAAGCTCTAGGGGCGCCTGGGTGGCTCACTTGGTTAAGCATCCAGCTCCTCAAGCCATGATCACAGTTCAGAAGTTTGAGCCCTGCCTCTCTGCCCCTCCCCAACTCATGCTCTGTCTGTCTGTCTCTCTCTCTTTCAAAACTAAACATTACAGGGGCGGGCACCTGGGTGGCTCAGTTGGTTAAGCGTCTGACTTCTGGTCATGATCTCAGAGGTTTGTGGGTTCGAGTCCCATATTGGGCTCTCTGCTGTCAGTAAGGAGCCTGCTTTGGACCCCTTCTCTCTCTGCCCTTCCCCCGCTTGTGCGGTCTCTCTCAAAATAAGTAAATTTAAATAAATAAATAAATAATACATTACAAAAACAGGCTCTAAACCCTTCAGAGATGAATCATTTGTGAGTGTCCCAAGACTTTCTGAAAACAGGAAATACAAACTAAAGTCTCAGGCCACAAAAAGAAGTTTTAGCTTTCTCTAAAACATTGCATGTTTCCCCCAGAGCTTCCAAATTGATATAATATTAATTCATGTTATATATGTGAAGCCTTTAAAAACTAAACCAAAATGCTAGCAAATTATGGCTTGTGGGCCAAATCCAGAGGACCATGTATTTTTGTAAATTTTATTTACTGAAACATAGCTATGCTCATTTGTTTACGTAAGTGACCATGGCTTTCGCAATACAATGGCAGAGCTAATAAGTACCTGCAAGAAAGACTGTGTAGCCTTACAGTGCCTAAAATATTTCTATTTGGTTCTTTACAGAATATTGTCAATTCCTAGTTTATTTATTTTAATATTTTTAAAATATTTATTTATTTTGAGAGAGAGACAGAGATAGAGAGCAAGCAGGGGAAGGGCAGGGACCCAGGGAGACAGAGAATCACAAGCAGGCAATTCAGGGCACAGCTTGATGCGGGGCCCGAACTCACGAACTGGTGAGATCATGACCTGAGCTGAAACCAGCAGCCAGGCACTTAACCGACTGAGCTACCCAGGTGCCCCATCAATTCCTAGTTTAAACTACACCAGGGATGACAAAGAGCTGATAAATGCCTTCTGTTTGCTCCCACCAGGAAAATCTGATCATGTGGTTTCCACACCACTTTATCCCATTTCAGTTCTCCAAGTTGTCGTCAGTCCCAGACTGGCGAAGCATCTAGGCATTTTTGGAACCCTAGGATGAAGAGGTGCTCCTGGGCTGACCAGCATGCTCCTTCACAGAAGCAGGTGCTTCACAACCTCTTTCACTGGGATCACAGGCTTCCTTAACAACATCATGAAAGCTATGGACCTTCCCCCCAGAAAAATGGTCAACCACATACATTTAAAAAATGAACAAACGATTCTGGAACGTTCACAGGCTTATGTCCAAAACTATTACCTTGTGGAAGATTTTCACCTGAAGAAAAGACACAAACCAACAATTTTTTCAGCAGTGCCTCTTCAGTGTTTCCCCCCATATGTTTTTTTAAATCCACTTAAAATCAAGTAACTGATTAGGTAGGGATAACACACAATTTTAAAAAGGAAAAAACCCCCACAATATTTGCTTTTTGCATCCTGTGTCTTTTTCTACACTATAATGCTTCCCCCTCCCAAACGAGTAAGAGAATTTTCACTTCTGAGTGTGCGGCACGCATCTGTTTAACTCTTGGACACATCTTCCTAGATACGATGAGCAGCTCCAACAGTGCTTAGTAAGAACACACGAAACTACAAGCCGCCTGAACTGCACATACCTCACCGCTGACTTCCTGAAGTACTTTCATCAAATCCTTTGCAATATAAGATGGGGAACTATATACACAACTAAGTAGGTTTTTCAAAGTTTCTGATAATTTCTGATGAGATTTTAGTTTCTTTTCTCTCCGCAGTTCTTCAAATAAAGCAGCCAAATCCTAGGGCACCAAAAAGAAAATTGGATGAAAAAGAGCTAAGGAACTACAAAGGCTAAAGGTGTTAATTATGGAAGATTCTTTCAAATGATGTGATGCTACTTATCATTTTTCATTTCCCCTGGAAAGGGTACCAATACCTCTCAGTTAGCTTATGATTAAAAGCCAAATACTGGCCTTTTAGCCAAAGAAAGCAGAGCAGAAATGAATGAAACATTGTACTCCTATCTTCTAAAAATGGGAGGAGAAAGATGTACGGATATCGCCATCAGTTTCTAGATTCAGTGACTTAAGTTGATCAAAATCCCTATAAAGCAAAATGTCAAAGGAGGAGGAAACTGTTCGTGTGTCCATACAGGAGTGCACACGTTCAACCTTCTCTGCGGAGGAATTTACCTGAGTAACATAGGTGGCATCTGAGGTGATCTCCTCTGTTTTAGGAACCAAATGATCTATTACCAGATGGAAATGAGACACCACTCCACTGAGGGCCTGGAGACAAAGAATGGAGGCCCTTCGTACTTCTTTTATGGGGCTTCCCAGATTAATGAGTAGAGATGTCACCACTAAAACCAAAGGGAAAACAATTTTAGTAGCAATTTAAAAAACTGAAACAGTACAAAACTGAAATAGCACCTAAGGGATATGTTGAAGTTTTCCTCCCCACTGAAATTCTCTCTCAAGACCATTCACTGTTTAATTATGTTTACCGTTCTGGAAAAATGTTAGATATATGCGAGCTCACCCTTTTGAAAACACACAAATGAGAGCAGAGCACAGGGGTGTACATATGCACACAACCCTGCTTCAAGAACTATCACATTTCAAATTTATTTGGAACTGTTTGCCACCCAAGGGTGTGTGTGGGTGTTTATGTATGTATATCATTCTTCTAAAATCATTCTTTTAAAACTGTACTGTTCTCCATTGCATTTTCTATATTATTTAAACCATTATCTTACTGGTAAGTTCAGCTGCTTCCAGTCTTTCAGCATTAAAACTGCTACAACAAGCATCTCCATACATACATACGTCTTGGTAAGTGTGCAGAGGAAACTTCTCATTGTGCACCATACTTTGCAAATACTTTGTCCTTAATTGTATTTTATAATTTTTTTTTAACTTGATTTCTTTTGAGAGAACGCGCACACAAACAGGAGGGGCAGAGAGACAGGGAGACAGAGAATCCCAAGCACCGCAGAGCCTGATGTGGGGCCTGATCCCACAAACCATGAGATCATGACCTGAGCCAAAATCGAGAGTCAGATACCTGACTGACTGAGCCACCCACGCACCCCTGTAATTTTTTATAACGTAGAAGTTTCAGTCCCACTTTTCTTCTAATTTTGTATGATGCTTAGAGAGGCCGTCCCTGCTCTGAGCTGTTCAAGTGTGTGAATCTATATTAAATATTTAGAGAGGCCACACGTACTCCATGTTTTCTTCTAACACTAGAGCTATGTTGTTCTTTTTTAATGTGAAATCTTTAATTCATGTGAAATTTTGTCTAAGGAAATAAGGATGGAGTCAAACTTTTATTTACATGTTTTCAAACAGCTAGCCTCAGATGTCCTATTTAATAACGCACCTAAGAATCCCACAGCCTCATCACTCATCCATCCATTCCATCAGTGTCTCAAACAGCTATTTCTGCCAACTACTTCTTCTAACACCGTGTCCAGTATAGTGATGGATTCAACAGGAATGCTTTTGTTTTCCCAACTCTGCTATGAAGATGCTAGCTTTTGATTTGAGTATTTTTCTCATTACTCCTATTTTGCTGCCACAAAATTAGAATTACTGATTTTTATCGAATGCCTTTTAAATTCTTGGAAAATGATAATCCTTTAACACTGATATGGCCAATTAAGAGTTCTTTATTTTGAACCAATTTTATATTGTTGGAATGAACTTTATTTGGGCAGATACTTGCTTTTTAAGAATATGCTGGACTCAATTTACAAATATTTTATTTAGAAATCTTGCATTATTATTCAAAGCAACTTGGCCTGTTGTCTTGTTTCTGTCTCTTAAGTGTTGTCAATTTTCAATGTTATACTCATTTTAGACAAAGAATCTGGAAGCTCTCCTTTGTTTTATGCCCTGCTCAGTCCAACAGCACTGAAAAACCTGCTTTCAAGATCTGGCAGAATGCATCTGTAAGATCAACTGGATTGAAGTCTTTTGAAACTACGTCTCCGGGATAAAAAGACTCCTAAATTCCTCTCACGGTAAGTGTTATTTAAGCTTTATTCCATGCTATCTACTGGGGCAAACTGTGGTGACTTTCATTTTGCTACTAATGATCCATTCCATATATTCCATTTCTGGAATGCTAAGAAAGAGCTCAACAAACTGTCAAACTTTTCTGAGAAGGTCATGTAAAGGCTGGCAATCTTTCCTAGTCTCTGTAAGGTTAATTTATAAAATAAAGTCAGCAACAGCTGGAAATTTCAATTCACACAAAGGGCAGCTTCAGGCCAAGTCACTATTTGCTAAAATTCCCTGTATAGTGGTACAGAGCTTCCAGAAAAATCCAAATGCAAAAACAAATCAAAGTACTAAGTACTACAGTTACCACCTTCAAGTTAAATACTAGAACTCACGGTAAACAAAAGCTACCTTATTAAAACTATCAGCTTTTAGGAATTTTCTTCCGTTTAAAAGTCTATGTGACTCTGTTTTCCCAAGTCATTTTATTTAGATTTAAAATAGGATATTTTACATAAAGATTGAAAAAAATACTGAGCTTTGGTTTTAAACTTATGAATACATTTACTATATTGGTCAAGTATTAAAAAACCAAAGGCAGTCTACATCTTACAAATGATGTTAAATGTTCATTCATTTAACAAAACTCGCTATATGCAAGACTGAGCTGGAACGCATATCTCCACAGAAAGTAATAAATGCTGATTAGATTCCTAAGCCACTGACAAAAATTCATAAATACTGTACCGTAATATTTTAATATTGCAGTATCTTTTTCTTTTGAACAGTGTCACATTTTTAATAAACAGATTAAAACAAATACCAGCACCTCCCAGAGTCCTTACAGAGCAGGTGCAGACAGAAGCTCCCTGTGCACTGAAGTGGGTGCCCGGAGGCTGGGGGCACTGAGTGACCTTCCACACTGGCCCTCCAGGACTCCAGTGCATAGGCCTTGAGCTTCTAAGGGGAATCAGGTGCACCTGTTCTGGTTTCAGTGGACTACTGGGACATTTCTAAGCAGCATAAATGCAAAAGTTCTTTAGGAAGAATGGAGGTAACAGATGACAAGGCAGAGGGGCAGACAGGGAGTCGATCTTGCAGCAATTCTGGGGAAAAGTGAAGTCTTTTGGTCCTGCTATTTATAGACGAAGAGACATCTATCCCTCAGGAACCTCTGCCTTTGATATCAAAAGATAATAGACATTTTATACTTAATTAGAAAATCAAAGTAGTTATGACCTCTAAATAAAATATACATACCTTTAACAGAAAATAACCATTTAAATAAATCAGGCTATTTCCATGCAATGGAATAATCTGCAGACATTTGCATGTAAATAAATTTCTGTGTTTACTAAGTAATAATATAGAAAATACCTATAACATATTAATTAAAGGATTAAAGTTTTTAAAAATGTGCAGTAAATCTTTCTCATCCAAAGGAAAAAAACAAAACAAAACAAAACCTGAAAAAGCCTTCTTAAATTAAGTCCACCTAAAATCAGGGACTGCAATTTTATAATAAGTAGTAATGAAATAATTCATGGGATTTTATTCTACAAGTAAAAACTTAAATTTAAATACATACTTTACCTTGTATTTAATGAAACCTTGATTATAATGATTAATTATGTGCTCTTTCACAAAGCTAATGAAAGAGAAACACTGAGAAACTGTTCTGGGAAAAGCATATATCGTTCATTTTGCTTTCACAGAACATTTATAAAGAGTGATTTTAGAATAAAAAAAAAAAGAAAAAATCCAGAACATAATCAAATTTCCCAAGAGCCACTCTTGTTCCTTTGACATTAAAATCCTTCTGGTTTGAAGAATCAATCATATCCATCATCCTCATCAATTTCCTCATCTTTAATCACTACAGGGTCTAATTCTGTCAGATTCTCTCATTTGTCAATAGCTTGTAAATAACTATTTTTCAGTATCATGTTCATCAACTTCAGGAAATTCTGCATCTTTTGCAAAATTTGCAAATTTCACTTTACCAAAAAATATAAATTTAATATAAGTGTTTTATTAGTGAGTGTCCAACCTGAAAATGACTTATACCTGATAGAAGAGACAAATCCAAGAAGGCTGTCAGAGTGGAGACCTTTTTATAAGTAGCTGAATATTGGAACTATACTAAATGATCTGGCTTCCCCAGATAACCCTGTAACTGCTGAAACTCAGAAAATGAGCAGGATATTAACAACCTATGCCTAATCATCTGCCATTTTTATTATGTTTTGGTGATTAGAAGTAGTTTATACATACACACATATAGTTCACATATATGTATATAAATTATACACGCGTAGGGGCGCCTGGGTGGCTCAGTCGGTTAAGCGACCGATTCGGCTCAGGTCATGATCTCACGGTCTGTGAGTTCGAGCCCCGCATCGGGCTCTGTGCTGACAGCTCAGAGCCTGGAGCCTGTTTTGGATTCTGTGTCTCCCTGTCTCTCTGACCCTCCCCCGCTCATGCTGTGTCTCTCTCGGTCTCAAAAATAAATAAATGTTAAAAAAAATTTTTAAATAAAAAAATTATACACATGTAGCAGTTCACACACATCTACATAAATTACATTTTTACATAGCACGTGAGTGAGAGTGCGTGCACATGTGAGTGAGCACTCTTTTTTTTTTTTTTTTTTTAATTTTTGAGAGACTGAGCGGGAGAGGGGCAGAGAAAGATGGAGACAGAGAATCTGAAGCAGGCTCCAGGCTCTGAGGTGTCAGCACAGAGCACAACCTGGGGCTCGAATTCATGGACCACAAGATCATGACCTGAGCTGAAGTCGGTTGCTCAACCAACAGAGCCACCCAGGCGCCCCTATGAGCATTCTACTTAAAAAGAAATTCTCCAAAGTACAATCCACACAAACTACATATAGAGAAAGCATTAAAATTGGTCATGATGGAACGTTAAGAGGCTACTCACAATACCTGGAGAAGAGACAGATGCCAGCTGATGTTTATTCTGTGCTTTCTGAGAAGAGAGCATCGCACACCCTATATAAAGAGCTTGGGTCTGCAGCACTGTTTTCACGCTGCAGTTAAGTGGATTTGAAAGGCTAGACCCATACGTCCATAAAACAGAAAAGAACTTGAAGAACTGAAAAACATCTTGTAGATGCACCTAAATTGAACAAATCAACAACAGGGAAGTTTAATTTTTACTCACATTCGGTTGGTTCCAAATCCTCTTTTCACTAGTGTGTAATTACAGAAAACAAATATTTCATTGCAATGTTCTGCTGCTCTGTCTCATGACTTAAAATTTTCTACACTTAACCAATGAGAAGGATGCAAATGAATTCAAAGGACTTGCTACAACTCTACATTTGAACACACCGAACAACAACAAAATGAGAACACTAAGCAGAAAACCAAGACGAGTGATGCTGGAGAAGCCTCATTAAGAAAGTACTTCAAAGATGGAGTCAGCATCACCAACTGTGTCAAATGCTGTGGAGGGGCAAGAAGCCAAGAACAAAGGCCTCGACCACTGGAGGTCACTGAAATTTCTTAGCTGAGTAGCATAATATGCTAAATCAGCCCTGTGGACGGCACTTTCTCACTGGTAATGGCACTCATCAACCAAACAGCCTGGGCTGTTGTGATTATGAAACACATTAACGGGCCTAGCACACCAGCAGGCACGCAACAAAGTGCACCTGCGTCCTACCTACCGACTGGTGTCACGACAGCGCTACCTCACAGGGCCATGTTTATCAGCGCACAGTCTTCACCATAATCAGCACACATTATTTTCACTTTCATTAAAACTGTCATAACTAAAATAGCCTGCGATATCTTCTTAGAGGGAAGAGTATGCCTGAAAAAGAGGAGCTTCGTACCTTTATGAACAGTTTCATCAGGACCCTGAAATGAACGGCATCAGCACCGGTGAGTATCGTCTCAAAGAGCCCAATGAGCAAGCGCACATAGGCCCTGCTGTCTTCTCGCAGCTGTTCGGGGTCCCACCACACGTCCTCTACACGGACATGGAGACAAAGAGACGGTAAAGAAACTTACGTGGACACACTGGTGCGAACTTTTCACTCAAGACACTAGTTCCATTTCTAGAGTATCGCATTCGAAAGTCACACTCTGTCCTACCTCTAGGAAAGGATTTAGGGGCCTTTAGTGCATGAATAAAATTTTTCAGTGAAAATATGAGTAAAACTGAATCCTCCACAGCAATATTCTGGGCGGTGTTGAGCTGTTCTATGTAATGTGTCCACAGTTCCACTGGTATCTCTCTGTCCATCATCAGCTCAAAATGCCATTCTGAGGGGATTTCCTGAAATGGTAAGAGACAAAGACAACACAAACAAGGGGTTCTGAACATGGGTTATACACAGGAGAACTGCAATGGATGTGTATGTCTGGGTAATATGCAAAATTGTGTCTCTATGTGCATATTTATGTGAGAGAATTAAAAGCTTCAATCACGTTTGTAAAGAGATTCAACCATCAATCACTATTTACAAAAAAAAAAAAAAGATCCAAGTTATCCACAGTTTCACATTACCTATATTTTCTCAACACACACATCTAAAAACAAACGTTAGTCACATATATTGTGTTTATCAAGTGACACATTTCTACACAGAAAGGAGCTGGATTTCTAAAAGACCCTTAATGGGACCTTTCTCATGTCCCAGTTACAGGTAATCTGAAGAGGGTACACAGTAAAATCTCCAAACTTGCAGGTAATTCTGCAAATAAGCAGCAAAATGTGAGGTATTTAGAAATTATACTGCAGATACTAAAAAGCAGGAGAAAATATGAAGGAAAATTATGAGACTCTGTACAGGAGAGCACACAGCAGTAACCTGGAAGGAAAGAGCCAGACTTCTAAGAGAACGTCTCTCTGGAGGGATTTCACTGACTCAATATGCTGCTACAGCCAGAAAGAGGCCCATGATTCCCAGAAAGGGTACTAAATATAAAGCATTTTATCTGCACATGTGTATGTGTATGTGTGTGTGTGTGTATATATACATATGTATATATGTATGTGTATATATGTATATACATATGTATATATGTATATATACACAAATTGTTCACACTTTTAACACCAAGGGCAAACACCCTACAGGTTACCACAATCCACAAAAGATAAGAAAGAAAGAATTCAAGAAGGGCTTATCTGGGCTACTTTTTTAAAATACAAAGATTTATTACTCTTTTTAAATTTATATGATTTTAGGTAACAATGACCATGACCAGAACTTGTAAAATCCTGAGGGCATATGGAAATGTGAAAAAGATGCTGACTCATTCTGCAAATCCTAAAATGAAGAGCCCTCTGAATGATGGAGGACAAATAAAAACTAAATACTATTACAGGGGGCAGATATTAAAAGAAATAATCTTATTACCTCAAGATACGGTACTAGGTAAAAATATAAACAATTGAAACATGTTTCTTAGCTGATACTGTCAAAGACAAAGAGTAAGCTGGTGAGATCCAAATCTGATGTAACATTAAAATACAAAAGATCAATTCTTAGCAAACAATAGAATGAAGTGATATTTTATTCAAGCACTGACATACCTAGTGAATTCTTCATCATGAAGGATAGTTATGCATAACTCAGATAACTACCCAATAAAGATAATAAGGGGGACAGTCAACCATTAGGTATAAAACATCACGACCTTGACATTCTGTAATTCAATTAACTTTTCTAATTCAGCATTCAGCTGAATCCAAAGATTCAGCGTTTCAGCCCCCAATTTTCAGTTTTGCTGTGATTAACAAGCCAGACTGCCACTTTACTCAATGTTCCAGACACTTTGCACTACTTACCACTGCAGTAATGACACCTTCAAGCTTCTTTATTTTTTTCTGCAACAAACTGAAGACTCTTATTGCAAATGGAAAGTGAGTTTCCTTTAAAGATGAACAGCAAGAAACCAGCACAGCCGTGACCAGGTGAAAAGTCACTTTCTGCTTCAGACTCAAGCAGTCCTTCTCCCCAAGGCTTATTAAATCCTCCACCTTGAAAAATAAACATTCTCCATTACGGGTAGCTCTTAGTTCACATAAAACAATTTTCTCTACCCCAGACCTATCTGGGTATTACATTTAAGGTGAGATGACAAATACAAAGCCTTTAAAAAGCAGTAAGCACTGACTTCTAAGTAATTAAAAAAATTAAAAAATTCAGAATTATAATGAACATAAATAACTGCACTTGGCAACCAGGTAAATGCTTTAAAATTATACACCTAATGCCTTGACAAAGCTTTATTTACTAAGGCAAAAAAAACAAAAACAAAAAAATAACTTTTTGATATTTTGCTATTTTAACAAAAAACAGGATTTCATATTTTATTTTTTTAATTTATTTTTTTAATTTTTGAGAGAGAGAGAGAGAGAGAGAGAGAGCGCGAGCATGAGCGAGGGAGGGGCAGAGAGAGGAGGAGGCACAAAATACGAAGCAGGATCCAGTCTCTGAGCTGTCAGCACAGAGCCTGACGCAGGGCTCAAACTCACAGACCACGAGATCATGACCTGAGCCAAAGTCGGATGCTCAACCAACTGAGCCACCCAGGCGCCCCCAGGTTTTCATATTTTAAATAAAAGGAAACAGGGAGGGAAAAAGGTACATATTATTCTTATTAGTCCAATATAAAACCACAATAAAAAATTTATATAAAATGTAAAAGATATAAAAAAATCTGCAGAATATACTTAGTCAAAAATGCAAACATTATTTAAAAAAAATCTAGTGAAGCAAACACTGAGAAATCCAGGGGTGTTCTTTGATAGCAAACCTACCATCTTTAACATTGAAGAAGGATCCCCTGAACTTATATTGTCAGCCAATAACGCAATCATCTTCTGATTTGCCACACCAATTAGCTTTCCTGACTCTGTGCTTTTAATCACATTTTCAAGAGCTGTTTAAAAAAAAAAAAAAATGAACACAGGGCCCTTATATCATGAATACTCACCTAAAGAATTCTACAGAGTAAGAAATTTAGGCAAAAGTTTTATAATTTTCCTATGAAGGTTTGCTCTGTATTTTCCCTTTTGTCCAATTCTGAATCTGTGTGTGGGTCAGCTTCCTTTCCATTGTCCAGCTGACCATGGACCATGGGAACAGGGGCACTAACCCCACTTCCCAACACAGCTGAAAATATACATATAAGTTTTGATTCCTCAAAAACCCATTAATAGCCTACTGTTAACCTGAAGTCTTACTAATAACATCAACAACACAGATTTTGTATCTTCTATGTATTACATACTGTAGTCTCATAATAAAGCTAGAAGGAAAAAAGTACTATTTAAATAATTCTAAGGAAGAGAAAATGCAGAGTACTGTACAGTATTTATTGAAAAATACCCACATTTAAGTGAATCTGTGCAGTTCAAATCTGTTGTTGCTCAAGGATTGTAGGTTTTTGATCTTAGATTTTTGATCTTAAACAATCTTGCTGACACAGAACAGAGCAAATGTGATTTCAAATAAGTTACAGCCAACATTTGTTGTTGTTTTAAGTATTTAAAGTGTTTTTTCTACAAGGCAACTGAATTTCTTACCTTCCTTCCAGCCCCTTAATATAGGGTGCAGAGAGCAAATTCCTGATTTTGATAAATATATAGCGATTTTCATCTCTGCAGATTCCATGTCATCATTGATGATAATCATAAACGGCAGCAGATGTACCACCACCTGATTTGACAAGTGATCATTTTCTTTCAGTAGCTCTTCCTTAATTAATATGTCTGCTGCTACCTCAAGTACCTTGTACCTAAGACACAAACAGATTTGGCTGAGAAACCCATTAGGAAACTTAAATTCAGCCCCAAATCATTGCATTGTCCCTGCTCAGCTGACATTATCCTGGTCTCAACAAACACATTATTCAGACACAGCCAACACAATCACTTAAAATCCATGCCAAAAGGTGAGTTATTTGGGAGAGCAATTTTAAACTAACTCTGTCAAATCTTTTTTTTTTGAAAAATCATTAGGCTAACTATAATAACATAAAACACGTCACACTATATAGAACTCCACTAGAAATCACAGACTCACTCATAATTTAAAAAAAATCTGAACACATACTATGTGGTAAGAACTAAATATGATGGATACAAAACAAAAACCTGCAAGACATGCTCTCTTCCTCTAAGGAACTTAGTCATTTTTCCACGAAAAAAGCTTAAATGCCAAAAATGAGCTCATCAAATAGTACAGAAAGTAACCATGTGCCTCTGAGCTTACTTTCATAAGTTCGTGTTTCATTATAAAGTAATACACTATCCCGGGAAAAAATAATCAAATAGAATTATATAAAGTAGAAAACTAAAACTTCCGGGGAGCCTGGGTGGCTAGTCAGTTAAGCATCCGACTTCGGCTCATGTCATGATCTCACAGTTCGTAGGTTTGAGCCCCACTTTGGGCTCTGTGCTGACAGCTCAGAGCCTGACGCTGCTTCCGATTCTGCGTCTCCCTCTCTCTCTGCTCCTTTCTCACTCGCACTCTGTCTCTCTCAAAAATAACATTAAAAAAATTAAAAAAAAAATAAACTCAAATAAAAACTAAAACTCCCTACTACCCTACTTCCCAGATTTCAGTATTATGTCACACATTATAGACTTTCACCATTTTATGAAGAAAAAATTTCAGAGAATAGTATAACGAAGCCACACAAATCCTAATTTTTTATATAATGCAAGAATTACATTATGATTCATTCCACTACCATGACCATATAACTAAATTAGAAAATGCAAACATGTAAATACAAAAAATGAAACAGATATAAGAATTTTGTCAATTCAAAACAGTATGAAGAGAAATGAATACATACCATCCCCTATTTTTTGAAAGTTCTGCTCTTCGAAAGAGATTTAGAAGATTTGAAACAGTCACTTCTGAACTAAAGTGTTGTTTAAAAATCTAAAGGGGAAAAAACGGCCATAAGTAAATTTTCACCTGCTTCAAATGCATACGGTACTTGTTAAATACACTTAAAAAAATAATGAATTGTAAAGAATTCGTCTCCCAACAGTCCTTGAACTATTTCAAGGCTTTATGAGAGCTATTTCTCAAAAGTGGCATTCGTGAGCCAATTTTCCACGATCCCAAGGTATATACTATCGATAACAATTTATAAAACACTTTTCCCTTTTGAAGAACTTCTATGTAATATGAAGTTGTGCAGTCTGATTTCTCCCATAAGCTTTCCTTAACCAGGCTTAAGTCTATGCTCTCAAGAGAACAAATTTCCAATGAAGGAATAATTTCCAATATATTCCTGCCTAGAGCAGAGAATCACATGAGGAGAAAATATTTACAAATTGTGTATTTCAACAAACAACAAATTCACTCACCTCAAAAGCATTTATAGCCGACAAAACAACATCTAAACTATCATCACCTAATCGGGTTAAAACAGCTTCTTTTATGAAAGACTCATCGACATTCTCCTAAATAAGAAAAAAAATATATTTAGTTGCTGCTAAAACCTCCTAAGATTTTACCCTAGATAGGAAGCTTGGTTTTGTGAAAAGCACTCCAGATTATTAGTAAGAAATACAGGCTCTGGCCTAGATGCAAATTCAAACACTCTAAACATACCTGCACTGAACTAGATAATCTCTGAAAGGCTTTTTTATTTTTTTGTTATTTTTATTATTTTTTTTTAATATGAAATTTATTGTCAAATTGGTTTCCGTACAACACCCAGTGCTCATCCCAACAGGTGCCCTCCTCAATGCTAAAGGGCCTTTATAGATGAGTAATTATTTGGTACAAACTTTTTCCAGTTTCTACTGAAAATATAATAGAATATATATAATCCAAATATAATTTTTGCATTAAGAAGTTCATCTTGTTAAATCAGAGCCTGGATATTGAGAGTGCAAAGACTCAAGAACCAGAACATCTAGGTTTAAATTCTGGCATTACCCACCTACCAGCTGTGCGACCGACTGGGTAATTTAACCTTTCCAGGCCTCACTATTCTCCTCCAGAGAACAGAGCTAGTAACAGTACCAACTCCAAAGAACTGCTACAAGATTAAACAATACACATCAGTGCTCAGAACGAGGCCTTTTACGTAGTAAACACTATTAAAGTCAGCTATTATTATCAAGATTTTTACAAGAGTAAGGACAAGCACTGCGAAGCCAGTCTGCCAAAAAGATTACTTTTTTTCATTTACAAAAGAAAATAAAGCACGTAATCATTCACAGTAACAAAAAGGTAAGATCGCAAATCAACCTAAGTATATCCTTATCTATGGGTGGTGAAAAAAATATAACTAAATAATGCTACAAAAAAATAATAAGGCACTCTGTTGGGAGATAAAACTAAAATCCCTAGAATTCACAAACTGAAGTCCAACTTTCACATAGCAAATATCACCAAAATTTTCTAAATAGCTAGCAAGTAGTCAAATATCCCAATCTGAAGACAGTTAACCATGCTTAAATCTAAAAGGTGAATGTGTACAACGGCCTTTACTGAAACACTAACCAAATCCAGAAGTGGACAGAAAAGAAAGGGATTAAAAGAAGGACAAGAACACCTTCAGATATAATATTAGGAGCTTCTAGGAATCCTTTTTTTCATTCTAGACACTGGGATCTTCCTATCACAATGAAGACCAGTATGCTATGGTTTAATTATCCAGCAAATCACTAACTATCAACACCTTGTGAGACGTAATTTATGCCAGATCAGAAATGAATCAAAGCTACAGATTATAAATTTGAGTATTACATCAACCATTTTTAAAGAAACATTCTTGGGGTGCCTGAGTGGCTCAGTTAGTTAAGCATCCAACTTCAGCTCAGGTCACATCTCACAGCTCATGAGTTCATGTCCTGCATCGGGCTCTGTGCTGACAGCTCAGAGCCTGGAGCCTGCTTCGGATTCTGTATCTCCCTCTCTCTGTCTCTCCCCCGTTCATGCTCTCTTTCTCTCTCTCAAAAAATACATAAGATAAATGTTAAAAAAAAATCCTCCCAGATCCTAATGTTGCTATTATTATTTACATATCATTTTAAAATGAAGTAACACAAAAATATAAAGTAAACCAAAAATAATATAAATATGAACCAAAAAATTTTAAGTCCACTATCACAAAGCCCTGCAAAACCAGAAAACTCAAATTGAAATGAATTTACTATGGTAATTATGATTGCACTCTGAAATTAAATTCTATTTGTGATATGAATCTGGCTCTAGCTATCATGAAACAAGTTCAAGTTCAGCATGTTCATACTACGGTGTGCCATGAGGACACTCGACTCTAGGACCACTTTTCTCTTCCAGAAATGTTCCAAATATGCAATAGTACTACATGAGAAGATTTAGATTATCACACAGATGAACACTCTTACTTTATAGTAACTACACTAAATGTCTACACCAGTTAACCCTTCAAACTCATGACTTGACAACAATGTAAAAAAAAATTAGTCCATTTGAAAGCCAGAGAAAAATTTTAAAAACATAGTATTAGTGATAAGCTCAAACAGCAAAAATTGTGACAGAATTGTTTGAATGGCTGAAGCTCAGAAAATACTGCTCCATTTCAGTTACTGCAAAGTCTTGGTAAAATACCATTTTGGCATAAAGACATTATTTACAAATTAAGTTAGCCTTCATACTTACTATTCATAGCCACCAAAATCTGAAACAAATATAACCGGAGGTACTGAAATCACGGAACAGTGTTCCAAAAGCTGTCATTCCGATGTCCCCAAATACACTCATGTTGAACTTAAGAGTACCAAAGTCAAATTTCAAAACTACAACATTCTCAGATAATTGGTGAACCTCTGTAAATGATCTAGAAATCGTAGTCTGAAAAACACTGAAGTAATAATCTGCAATGTGGAAACATGAATATAGAGGTTATTAGAGCATGGCTGCTCTAATAAATGGTGGCTACTGGCATGTATGGTCCAATGTACTCTCTGTGATATTTACCCTATGCCTGTAATTACGTAATATCAATTGTAGTTGGTAAGTTCCAATTTCCTCTTCTAGAATTACTGTTCATTTTAAGGATAAAAATATCACAAATGAAGCTATCTGAAACAAACCTCTGATGTCTTCATGATATTTTTCAGATGATTAACAGCCAGAAGTCTCACAGGAGCAAGTGGATGGTTCAGACTGAGCATCAAAGACGTATCAGAATCTGCTAAAAACTACAGAATTCATCACAATCACCAAATGATTTCACCATTAAATCTGAGCATCTGATCAAGAATAAAAACCAGAGAAAACTGCCCTAAAATGCCCAACTCATTTGGTAACAACCATCTAAATCCAGAAACCAAGAAGTAAAATCTTTGTCTCTAGAACGTAATATGAGTTACAACAGATGAAAAAAATGAGCATTGTAAATGTTGTGATTTTGAGAGTACACTTGTGTCTATGTGTAGGTTTATTTAGTGAAGCAATTCTGTGAAGTAACTTTGTATTCATTATATGGATCTAACTTCAGACTGAGAAACACCTGAAATAAATCAGTGTATTAGCACCTAAATGAAAATATGAATTAAAAAAATTGGTCACTGAACACAGAAAGCAATTCACCTAAATAATAAAACAATGACAGTCAAATTAATGACAACTTACCTCACTTATGTAAAAAGACTAAAAAGGAAATCTATTATCCTAATATTGGAAATGAAACTAATTAAAGATGAAGGTCTAATTACAAAAGAGAAAAACCTAAACAATCACATTTCTCCTCATAACGTTTATTTTCAAGGCTAACTGTAAAAACTGCTCAAATGTCTAACTTCTAGTAGAAATAGATCGATCTAGGGTGAACTGACAGGAAATTTCTGAAGTTCTAACATGATCATGAAATTAAAATCTGCCTCCCTTATTCTCACCAGTGACTTGAACAGCTTCATGTGGCTAGTGCACACATAGCAAGAAAATAAGGACACACCGGAAACCTGAGTGAAGCCCCCTTTTGATGACTGCTAATAACATTTCCAAAAAATACTTTACCTGAAAGAAGTATCACATGCAGTTGTTTACATTGTCATGCCTTTTTCCAACAATTCAATGCATAACTGAGTTGAGGCCTCACAGCCTCCCTTCAGGGAACTAGGGAAACTGTACTAAATCTCACCTGTCCACGAAAGTTGCAAAGAAAGGAGTGAACTAGCCAATTTATCTCCAGAATTCCTTAAACATACCCATAATTGTAGTAATTCCTCCGAAGAAAAACTTACCTGATACTTTCCTCCACTTGTAGAAAGAGAGATAAACTGATGAAAAAGCTCCTGTTTTTTGAGATCTGTAATTTCTTTTAGGCGTTCCTCTAATACAACATCTAATGTTCGGGGATATCTGGGAAGAAAATAAAGAGCTAATTATTCTTAACGAAGTCACTAACCACACACATGATACGTGTATAAAAAAGATACAAATAAAACCTTAAAAGTATTCCAACAGTAACATCTCTCTATACAAAAATGGCCCCTATTTCCTATATGAAAGTATAGGTCAAATACACTTAAATCCCATACGGGTCTTCCTAAAGGTGGGGGGGAAAACCAGCCTCTTTACAATTCATTCCCTATGTTATGATGTGACCTGTGAATCTTCTTTTAATAAAACAAGACACACACATTCAACAAGGGCAGAAACACACAACTTACTTGCTTTCTAAAAGTCTGATAAGTGGAAGAAACTGTTCGTTAAGCAAAGATACTTTATCAGGACCGATTTCTTCCTGTGAACTATATGAAATATACTCTTCAAAAAGAAGGCTGCAAAACAAAACAAGTATCAGCAGACATGAGAGCTACTATTTATTGACCACCCATTATATTTTAGATGCTTCAGAAATACTTCTGCCATATTTCCACAAGGTACCAGTCATTCTTATTTTACATATGCAAAAACCAGGGCTGAGAACTCTTGTAATCTGCCTGCGATCAGAGGACAGCCATCGCAGCCAATGCTCAGCGAGCCCTCCTGTGCCATCAACAGTAGAGCAGGTTCTCAAACCCTGCTGGGCTCCGGGGCCCACACTCTCAACAGTACTTCCCACGTCTACTCTCATTTAATCCACAAGCCAATTCCGTGAGCGAGGGGCACGAATGACACACAGCAGCAGACAGGCCAATGTTACACAACAGCAAAACCAGATCCAGGCAGTCTGACCTTCAGAACTTACTACTCTACTCTCCTGGAAATGAGAGAGGAAGGATTCAAGCCCATGTCTGACTGTAATGCCTACATTCTTTTCACTGTATCAAGTTGCCCTTTAAGTGAAAAAAGAAAATGGGAGACTGAACTATCTTTACAGAAAAGAAAAGAATTTTCACTTCACACCCTCCTTATTAAGTTTCTAATTGATATTTACTAAATACTAACTGTGATGCATTGTTTCAGGCATTTTGACGCAGTTATTAATAGGAATCTCAAATCAACCACTAGTTCCATGTAGCTATAACCCAAATTTAGCTTAACTATTAACTTTCCATAATCCCATTTAAGCATTAAAAACAAATTACTTTTTCCTTCTACTGCCATAATTATTACACTAAGTAATTAATGAAATGATATGGACAAATCAAGAAATGCTTACTTTTTCCTTCTACTGCCATAATTATTACACTAAGTAATTAATGAAATGATATGGACAAATCAAGAAATGCATCATAAAGAGTAACTGGAAGACTGCTACCCAACTCTAAAAAGTATACTAAGCCCCAAAGATACAAATCAAAAGCATGTCAGAAATAATAGCTTACCTAGCCAGCAAATGGTCTAAGTTGTTCTTCAGTGATATATTTGTAAGTATAGCTTCTAAATGTCTCCTGTAGATTTGACCATCTGTCCCTTCAGTTTCTTCTCCTTAGTATACAACATAAATTAAAATTGATGGGGAAAAATTCTTTTGCACCTACGTTATTAAATTTACTTACAGCACAAAAGTCTTCTACGGGAATCATTTTAAACCACATATATTGGTATCCAGCTTTTTACCTGTTTATAAAAGTGTATCTCACCTAATCAGCTATGTATATTTTTTACATTTTTGTATACATTACCCTCACTTATGCTTTACCTGAAATTCTCTACATTTTTAAAAACAAGTTTTCCATGCCTTATTTATAAAACAGAGGTCCAAAACATAGTTGTGCCAGGTCATATTACAAGTGGTTGAAGTTGGGACCCAAGCCTAGAGCCCAGTAAACTAGCTCTGAAAGCAGCTTGCATCTTGATGCGCCTTACTGAACTGAGCCATCATCTTCTATTCCACATTTACTGCACATATATTACCAATCAGCTGGTAGCCCTGCCTTCAAAGATTGGGACCACATCACCACCAGAATAGGAAAAATATACTTTTATACATGCTACTCATATCTCTGACACATACCTAAACCAAGATCCGGTTAGGCAAAGCTCATTTTCCAATAAACTGACACACTTTAGAGATGTCTTCCCTAGTATGTTTTTCTTAGTCTAAGTGGCAACAGGACCAAACATTTCTTCTTGTACTTCTCTATTTATTGAAAGATAAAAAGCATATAATGGAAATAATCATTTTTAATAACCGTTTTTACGGCTTCTTAAAAATGTGGTTTTTTTTGGGGGCGCCTGGGTGGCTCAGTCGGTTGAGCGTCCGACTTCGGCTCAGGTCATGATCTCACGGTCCGTGGGTTCGAGCCCCGCATCGGGCTCTGTGCTGACAGCTCAGAGCCTGGAGCCTGTTTCGGATTCTGTGTCTCCCTCTCTCAGTGACCCTCCCTCGTTCATGCTCTGTCTCTCTCTGTCTCAAAAATAAACATTAAAAAAAAAAAAAAAATTAAAAAAAAAAAAAATTTTTTTTTTTTTTTAACATTTATTCATTTTTGAGAGATCGAGACAGAGCGTGAGTGGGGGAGGGGTAGAGAGAGTGAAAGAGACACACAGAATCCTAAGCAGGCCCCAGGCTCCGAGCTGCCAGCACAGAACCTGACATGGGGCTTGAACTCATGGACCGTGAGATCATACCTGAGCCTAAGTCAGACTGAGCCACCCAGGCGCCCCAAAATTTGGGTTTTTTATGTATGCGATTTTCTTGGTCTCTCATGTTCATTGACTCCAAGGAGAAAAACTTTTTTGGCAACTGAGTATTTGTCATACATGAGTTATTGAAGTTCATTAAATATCTAAATGAGAAGGGAAAGTTTTACTGGGTAACATATGTTAATCATTTTAAACTAATTCCATAGCCTTTTTAACCAAGAGATTGTTTAAAAACACACATTAGAGGTTCCTGGGTGGCTCAGCCGATTAAGCATCTGACTCTTGGTATAGGCTTAGGTCACAGCTCATGGATTATGGGATTGAGCTCTGTGTCAGGCTCTGCGCTGATAGCATGGAGCCTGCTTGGGATTCTCTCTCTCCCTCTCTGTCCCTCCCCTACTTGTGCACAAACTCTCTCTCTCAAAATAAACAAACATTAAAATAGAACACACATTAAAAAGACACACCAGAATTCTGAGCATATCAATTAACAAATATCTCCTTCAACCAATGTACTCCCACCTCAAATGTTTTTCACATTAAAAAAAAAAATTACACAAAAACAATTAGCAGAAACTTGAAATATCTTACAGATATTAACAATTTTAAGAGAATCAAATCTTAGACGTTACGCTTCTGGACACATAATATACAACCACGAACCTGTAATATGATTAACGATGGAGACGACCAGATGGGGAAGCATGTAACGCAGAAGAGGACTGATATCATAGACTTCAGAAATCCCATGAAGTATTGTAATAAGATCAGGAACGTTACACAAATGAGGAAATGGCCTTTGAAGAAACAAGTACATAAAATGCTAACTTCAAAAGTCAGATAATATATAGCAATTTAAAAAAAAGTATACAATTTATCTTTGAAAAGAATTATTCAAAATACTTTCATTCTCCTGTATTTATCATCATTTCCCAATTCAATCGTACATACTTTTTCCCAAGGCTCTCTGGCTTCTGTCTCTGCATGAGCACTATCAAGCAACCTAATCCATCCTTGATCAAAGAAGGAATTTTGGTCAACGTTTTGATGATCTGTGAAGCCAACGAATTGACGAAGGTGTCCTCCATTGTCACTTTCACAGAAATCTGACATATTATCATGTATGTTGCAGCTCTGTAATCTGGTAAAGATGATTTCAACCCCTAAATATTTTTTAAGATACAAGGAAAAATGATAAGCTGTATCTTTTAACTTTACTTAAAATGTTACTTTACCTTGACAAATTAAAAATGCCATAAATGAGAGATTAATACTACCTAACGTACGCTGAAGAGTCAACAACTCTTCAGAATTTAGCCTCTTTTCCTGAGCACACAGAGATGAGGTTAAGTCTCTTGGATGAGAGGAGGGATCTCAGCAGGTCTCCCAACTTGAAAATCCACTACATATGCTAACAAGGGCCAACAGGCTCTTCTTTTATGGGCAAACACCCACCAGTGTAAAGGAGACTTCAGAGACAAAGACAATAGGGGCGCCTGGGAGGCTCAGTCGGTTAAGTGTCCGACTGCCTCAGGTCATGATCTCACGGTCTGTGAGTTCGAGCCCCGCATCGGGCTCTGTGCTGACAGCTGAGAGCCTGGAGCCTGCTTTGGATTCTGTGTCTCCTCCTCTCTTTCTGCCCCTCCCCCACTCATGCTCTGTTTCTCTCTCTCTCTGTCAAAAATAAACAAACATTAAAAAAAGAAAAAAACAAAGACAGTAATTTTGGGACACCAGCAGGAAGTGAAAGCAGTACCTAAGCAGTACCTCCACAGGGAATCTGGGAGGGTGGTAGGTAGGCAACAAGGCACCTGGGAAGAAGAAACACTGAGAAGTGGAAGTCACTGTAAAAAGAGTAAGAGCATATGCCTTGATGGAGACTTTCTAATCCATTCTGCTTCCAGTGAGTCAAGATGACTGCTAAGAAAACAAATCTGAAAGGTAATGGCAGGGCCAAATAGCCAACATTTATTCTTAATGAGCCCTAAATAAGATCCCACTTTTGCAAGTTTTTAAGACAAAAAAGTCAGATTTTTTACCTAAAAATTAAATCTTGCCAACCATCTGAATTATGCTATCTACTTAAAAATTGTTATGTCTAAGTGAAATTTTCATAAAGCCAGGAAACTCCTTCAAGTACAAAATAATCTACTTCACACACGAGCAGGACCAACCTTTTGGATATATGGAAATAGCTTGGCGACTATATTATCCAATACGCCCTCAGCAGTCACTAGAGCAGACACGATGGTAGAAGCATAGAAAGTTAAGAGCACTCTCAACTGAGCTGAACTCCCAGGATACTCAACAAAAACCTACAACAAAAAAACACAGAGCACAGGTTTAAAAAAAAAAAAAAAAAAAAAAAAAAGCAAGGCCAATTAGATAAACATATAAGAATGTTTACAGCTCCCCTCAACTGCTTCAGACTGACATTTTTATGTTTACCATATACAACATTAAATACACAAATGCAATGGTTCAATTAAATATGACAAGAATGAACAATCCTGACTTCTGATCCCCTCTCAAACAGTCACTGTAAATAGAATTTGACAAGAAACAGAGTAATTTATTTTTGTAGGAAAACACCTTTTGTGACGAAAGACTGATTCAAGCTGCTCATGTTCCAGAACAGTAGCTCGCTTAACAAAAGGAACTTCTTCTAAGTACAGTTATCAGGGAATGCCTTTCTTCACTCAAAGCAAGCAATCTTTTAATGGAATCAGAGAGTCAGGGAACCAGATACTACTCACCTTCACAGATTTTGTCACCAGACTACAAATGAAATCCATGAATCCAAGATCTTTGTAGCAGTGGGTAATCAAAGTTCCCCTAGCTAAGGGCACTCCATGTTGCTGTTATAGACAGAAAGAACCAATAATCATTAAGGATATTGATCAACTGATCATTTTTTAAAGTACCTACCACAGTACAACTTTGTACTGGTGCAGTTAATACAAAATACAGTCTCTCCATATAGCTGGTGGTAGAGAGGAAATGAACATATAAAATTGTGCAAACTTTAGAAATCCAACAGAGGTCAGCAATGGGGGTAGAGGTACTCAGTGAATACTGCCTACTTACCATGTGTTGCATTTTCATATGTATTTATCTAAATCTGGATTCTCTAGATTCTTAGGAACTCTACTAGTTAGATTGGGTTTTTGAGCCCATGTGCTGTGGTTGTCTTTGCTTTACAAGAACACTAGTAATAGAAATAGACTAGGAACCCAGAAACCTTATACTGCTATTCCCACCGCTTACATCACGCATGGCATGTACAGGGTGCTCAATAAACACTGAATAACTAAAAGAAAGGAGAATCTGAAGTGAACTTTAATAGGTGAGTGGAGTTGCATACCTGAAACAAATGTGTCTAGAGAGCATCAGCGTCTGTGTGTAGAGTAGGGGAAAAAAAATGACCTTGATGTTATATTAGCAGAGGGAGTAGTTTGGTAAGCTTTATTATGGGTTGTCTTTCTCTTCTTGAACACTCATTGGTTCAAGTGCTTTACATCCAAACTCTTAAACTGTACTTCCAATTAAAAATTCCCATTCCTTTCTTTTTACTAATTCTGATCACTGACCTCACTATCATCACACATCAAATTAACTCTTTTCAAGGTCCCACAGTCTGTTAGTCTACTTTTGCCCCATCTGTGCTCCTCCTAGTCTGAATTGCCATACTTAATATTCAGTAAAATTCTTGTCAACATAAATGTACTTTCTTCTACTGTATGTTGCAAACAAAGTGAAAATGGCCAAATCAGTCATTTTATCACAAAACCATGCTAACTGATCCTTACCAGACCCTTCCTGTAAGGCAACCATCCTTTTAATCATCTATAGACTAAATGATAGCATCTTTTTTTAATCAATTTTAATAATTTCCTTAAGTCCATCATCCTTATCCTTTTAATTTTTTGAAGTATTTTTCTTTTCTTCACCTCCAATTTTTTTTTAAAGCAATTCAGTTCCAAGATCTAAAATGTCAGACAGTAGTGTAGTGGAAAGATAATAAACTTTAAAATCAGATCTAAATTCAAATCTTAACTGCCACTTTATAGTTATTTGAACTCGGGCAAGTAATTCTCTTAGCCTGTGCTCATCTGTAAAAATAGTTTTGTGAAAAACCAAGATAATATAATGAGAATTGCCTAGCCTAATGTCAGGTGCCAAGTAAATGCCAATTTCAACTAGAAGTTAGGAAATAAAAGTGATGGAGGTAACACTTGGACTACCTGTAGGAGCACTAAGGACTTCATTTTTTCCAAATTGTATCCCTTAATCAAGATCTGTAATGATTATAGACACGTCATTCAACAATCATACCTTCACTGGTGACAACCAAAACCATTTGTGCTTTGGATTATTAATTTTCAGAAGCTGTATAACCCGTACAAATATTCTGGTCTCGTGGTATGGTAGAACACAAGCAATGAGGCTATCTTGATTATAAAGATGGATATGGAACCTGGGGGGAGAAAAGCAAGCGATTTGAAATGACATAAAACCTGCAAACACATATTTCCTTCCATGTCCAGATTCTCTATCAACGAGCTAGAACTACTCAGAATTAAGTATCAGTAAAAACAAGTACATGACGATACGCAAGATAAAGAGCACTAAGTGACAAGTGTCTACTTTGCATTAAAGTACTTCTCAACAGAGTTCCGTCAACTCTTACGCAGTAATAGTTTTTACTATTCAATATAAAAATTTGCATCCCATTCACTTTCTCTCAACTTAAAAAAAAAAAAAAAAAAACACTATTATTAAATTAATGTAACTATAGGACCACTGTGGTCAAATCAACAGAAAACCAACTGGTCAACTAGGCAGCAATGCTCGGCTCCTCTCCATGCTCTAAAGTTCAGCTTCCTCAGCTTATCAGAATTCAAAAACCAGAAGACTAAAATCACATTACTTTCTCTGAATTAGAATAAATTGTCAGACTACAACTATATATAATTTGTCCCTAAACTTCACACAACTCTGTATTGGTCCCTCTACCATAGTGAGACAGGCTCATTAGCCACATCAGATACATTAAATCCTTTCTAGCCTTGAAGACCTAGCTCAAATGCTTCCGTGTTCAGGATGCTTTTCCTGATTCTCCCAGCGAAGTGATTCCTCTTATTTCTATTACACGCTAAACTTATTCGCCAAGATGCTACTTTCTTCGTGAAGCTTTCCTCAACTACTTCAGGCAGCACAACAGCCCCAAACTTTGCATACACCTTTACTTCAAAACAATAACCAAGGGCAGCCTATTTAACCTTGTGTTGAATCTAATGTTTACTTAATAAATAAGTTACATGAATAAATTAAAAAAAGTACTCCTTATGCTAATGATCCCAGCTAATGCTGGGGGGAAGGAATTAAGTGCTAGAAGAAAAAGGGAAATATTACAGAATTACTGTTCTTTGTCTGATGACTCTAGTGTTCTGATCATCAGAAGACCCAAGTTAAACTTACGTTTTCTTAATGACTCACTTGCATCCAGAAGGGAAATCACTTTACCCCCATGTCTCCAATTAATGAAATAAAGCTCTTTCTACTTTTAAAACATACAACACACGGCAGAATAAACAAAAGTGTGTAAGCTGTGATGTGATGCCAATTCAGTGAGGAAATAAACTTGAATATCCTTACTGAGACAATTTCCAAAGAGTCAAACCTTGGAAACAGTCTTGTATCTCAGATCACTAGTTGTGTGACTAGGTAAGTTAACCCCTCTATGCCTCAATTTTGTAAAGTGTACAATGGGGATAACACACGTACCTTCCCGTAGGAATGCTGTGAGCATTGAGACGGTGCGTGCAAAGTGCTTACCACAGAACCTGGTATGTAAATGCTCAATGTACATTAGCTATTGTTGTTTTTCTTAAGTTACGGTATTTTAGAGGATACTGTTTGCTTCTTCCCAAAGCACTGGTTTTGTTATTTTGGCAAGAAAGAAGTTTAATAATACCCTTTGGCCCAAATATGCGGTAACAGTTTGTAGTGGCAAAGCGATGTGAGCTCCTTGGAACTAATACAGTTGGTCTATTAACTCAAGATCTCCAGTAGTTGTATTTCTGTCAAAAAAAAGGAGTTTAACAGAATGGCATGCTTATCTCATCTTACAGACGTCGTGTTAACCTCTTCATAGACCTAATTTCTCAGCTTTAAATTGGCTTAAGTGTTCTCGTTACCTAATTTTTTAAAAAAAAAGATCACAGTTCTTAGCCCATAGTTATTTCTGTAAATTAATTTGTTACCTGTGAATCAACCACTCCAGACACTTCTGTGCTGGCTTCAGCAGGAAGTAAGGGGACAAGTGAATAAGGAATAATGAAATGTTTTCATCCAGCTCTTTGTTCACTGCTTTGGTCTGAACGCTGCGCTCCAACGTTTTTGCCAGCTGGCTGAACAACGGTGCTTCAAACTGCTCAAAGGAAGGATCGATCCCAAGCAGCTCTTCCAGGCCAGTGCATCCTAGGAAAAGGACGGTTTATTTTTAATAATTCTTTGCAAGCAAACTCAGTTTTACTTGTCCCTAAAAATCTTGTATAACCTGTAATACAGTCCCAAACATAGATTTCTAGTTTTCAACATAAAAAACAAATCGTCTCCCCAACCAGAACAGAAAGTTCTGCCTGGCAGGTACCATTCTTTAAAAAAAAAAAAAAAATCCCTTGCAATAATCAGGCCAGTTCCCATAGGAATTGGGAAGACTCCTCCTCGACCCCAGCCACGCCTCCAGCCTCTTTCTGACTGTCCACTCCACACATTAGTCAACCTCCCAACCTTTGTCTCTTCATCTGTGAAATTCAGATACTGCCACGTTTCAAGCATCAAGCACATAATTATTCGTTATCCTCTTTCTCTGAACAACATAAGTCAACAAATTGGAAACTCTTAACGGAAGAGGGAGGGTCAGAAGAGAAAACAATACAGCAACATCCCCAAAACGGGTGCTTCGAAGACCTTTTCTTAATTAACGGGTAGCTCACCAATGGCAAAAGCGGTGTCCCGGTCGATGGTGGCCGCTTCCTTGGGGTCAAACAACAAAGAAGCAACTTCATCTCTCGATAACAGACTGCGGTCACTCTGAGGGAGGGCGAGGCGTTGGAGTTGCTGGGCTAAGGACGTCATCTCCCACGCAGGCGGATTTCTAAAAACACAGGCTAAAAAACAAAGACACTGTGAGAAGTCTCTAGAAAACCACAGGTGGCTGAACCACGAGCCTCTAATGCCTCGCATACAAGTAACTTTCTTCGCATTCAGCGCCGTCACGGACACACAGCCGGCTGCCCCGGGACTCACGGACCCCAGGGTACAGACGCCACAGCAACAGCGTTAACGCAGGTTCCTGGGGCCGCGCCGTGGCTTTCTTCAGCCCCGACCACGCGAGACTCGAAAACCCGCGGACACCTCACCCTCCCTTGGTACACCGTCTACTCCCCTGCAGCTCCTGCTCACCGAGAGCTCGAATTCGGGACGCAAGTCCGGAGTGACCAACCAGCCTTCACAGCAGTACCCACATGCTACCAAAGCGGCCGGCTCTCGCCCGGAAATTCGAAGCATGCTTCACAGGAGCTTCCGGTTTCAGGCACTACGGCAAGAGAAGAGGTACAAGCTCGCCAGAAGTACGATACGATGGCTCCGCCTCCCTGCGTCGAAGCCCCGCCCCTTCGCCGTGCCAGATTTCAGGCTCTGGGTCTGGGTTGAGTCCGGCTCCTGTGCTGGGGCTGGCGGTCCGCGCCCGGCTTTGTGCCTTAGGGTTTCATTCTCAGGGCTAGCCTTTTGTGAGCGTTAGGGATCTGTAGCTGGAACCATTCATTCAACATACATTTATCCAGCTTTCACTGTGTACCAGCAGATTAGCCAGCGGTTAAGAATGTGAGCTATGAAGTCACGTTGAGTGAGCTCAAATCCCGGCGCTAGCGCCCCTGAGCTCCACCGAATTATTTCAGCTGAGTTTGTTAACCTTCTCTATAAAGTGGGGAAAGGCTGAGAATTTCATGAGGTGAGCTGCTGATCGAACGACGCGAGCCGCTCTATGAATGGTGGTTGCCACCGCCTTGGATCTTGGGGACCATCTTGTCACCGACCACTTTGCATTCCTGGAAAACGCATACTTAATTTTTTAAATTTTATTTTAAAGTTAACCCTGTTGAGATGCAATATACAAACCAAATTACCCAACTCAGTTCAACAGTTCTATGAGTTTTAACAAATGTAGATGTAACTCTCTCCCCATTCAGGACATAGGAAGTTTCCATTGCCTCCAAAAGTTTCCTCTTGCCCCTTTGCTGTGATGCCCACTCCTACTCCTGGCCGCAGGCAACCACTGGTCTCGGCATCATTATAGGTTAATGTTGCTGAATAATATTCTTAATATATAGGTTAATGGTGCTGAATAACATGACTATACCACCATCTGTTTCCGAAGCAGGTGGTAGGTACTACAGAAGGGAGCGGAGTGGTCTCTCCAAGAAGCTATCCAGGTCTCTGGAGTAATTGGATATCCTACATCTTTTTCTGGATGCATTCATTTCTCTCAAGAGGTGGAACTTTCTTCCCTACCAGGATGTTACTCTTTCAGTCACCCTTCCCCCCCCCCCCACCAAGATTGTTGGAAACACAGTTACAAATTTGGGGGCTCCCTGCTTATATACTTAACAAGTATTCTCTGTCTTTTATTAACACAGTCTTTTTTTTTAAATGGTTTTTTGTTTTTGTTTTGTTTGTTTGTTTTTGTTTTGTTTTGAGAAAGAGGCGCGCAAGCTAGGAAAGGAGAGAGAGAAAGAGAGACAGAGGATCCCAAACTGGCTTTGCTGACAGCAGCAAGCCAGATGCAGGGCTCAAACTCACTAACCTGTGAGGTCATGATCTCAGCCAAAGGCCAACTCTTAACCAGCTGAGCTACCCAGGTGCCCCATTAGCACGGTCTTTTGCTGTTTTGCTTTAACAGCATTCAAAACAACCTCCAAAATATCTGTAGGTAGTTAATAATCTTTTACAATAATAACCATGTGGTGTTAATTGCCTTAGGAAAATAACATGATCTTTTTAACTTCGGGTGATGTCTATTTCACCCAACCAAGCAGACCTCTCAAAGGAATTTTTTTGTTCTAATGTGTCCAGAGAATTTTGCTTAACAAGAGCAATCAACTTAGGGAGAAGTTAAAGTAGCAAAAAAATGAAAACCAGTACCAGTTTATCCACAAAGCATATTTGCTTTTCCACTTAAAAAAAAAATTCTGAGTATTTTTTTAAAGCTTTATCAAAATGAAAATGTTAAAAAGAAAAAGTGCTACAGGTATTTGGTTCAACTCTTCATCTACCAAGAAAGAATTCACTGAGAATTTAAGCAAATTGGCATTTATTTGGGCAATGAGAATTGCAATTTGGAAGACAGAGTCAGATAGAAACCTAAATTGCACTCTGAAGAAGACAAAGAGGGGGCAGAGATATAAAGGTGAAAGGTCATGAGTACAGTTTTCATTTAGATCCTCTATGCAAAATAGGGATTAAAAGTAGGTGAACTGGGATTGGTTGGATTAATAGATAAATGAGGGATTGAAACTTGTCAAATTGAATTGCCTCCTTAATTGGAAAGATCCAGGTGTCATGGTGATGAGGGAGTGAAGTCCAGGCTGAAGGCTTGTAGCTGGCAAAAAGTTCATGGTTCCTCCTGTGAGGACGTGCCTAAAGTCTTCCTCCTTTATGGCCTCTCGACCCTGCCTAAAAGAGCTAGGCTTAGCTCGGCTGGCTTGCTCCATGTTGAAATCTTTTATACCTTTTTATGTCAGTTCCAACGCTATACGGTGCCATGTTGAATTTTACTTTGGACGTAAACTAGGAAAGTAAGAAAACAAGTCAAAGTTTCATATATATATGAAATATGTATATGTATGATATATATACACAACATGTATATATACATATATATATATTTTTAATTTTTTTTAACGTTTATTTATTTTTGAGACAGAGAGAGACAGAGCATAAATGGGGGAGGGTCAGAGAGAGGGAGACACAGAATCTGAAACAGGCTCCAGGCTCTGAGCTGTCAGCACAGAGCCCGACGTGGGGTTCGAACTCACGGACCATGAGATCATGACCTGAGCCGAAGTCAGACGCTTAACCGACCAAGCCACCCAGGTGCCCCTACATATATATTTTTTAAAAAGCATTTACTTTAAAATATACTGTGATTTTGAATTAGATATTTTTCTCCATTTTAGAAGAATTCTTTGGATATATTCCTGATTGTTTTCTGATGATCTCTTCCTTGGATTTTGTGACTATATGCCCATCTCCCAGTTTGATGATTCATTTGAGGAACAGAGCAAACTTACTTTTGCAGTTGTTATTTGAATTTAAAATATCAGTTGTACGGCGTGTGTTGTTCTCCATTGCTTCTACCTAAAAATTCTTTTCATGGCTTTTGCTATTTTACATTCATTAAATCCATAATTTTAGCTATGACTGATACGTATTTCTTGATGCAAGGATAAACATGGCTTTCAGAGATGGAATTTTAACCATATGTTCTTTCATCTGATGAGGGATGTCATTATGACAGAGCAATGAATTTTGTTCCTCATTTCAATCACTATTCAGGGCAAGGACTCTATTTCCACCCCCACAGTTTCTAAGAGTGATCTGAATAAATGAGTTGTTTTTTTTTCTTTTTTTCTTAAAAATTTTTAATGTTTATTTCTTTTTGAGAGAGAGGGTGTGAGCAGGGAAGGGGAGAGAGAGAGAGAGACAGACAGACAGACAGAATCCGAAGCAGGATCCAGGCTCCGAGCTGTCAGCACAGAGCCCGACGCAGGGCTCAAACCCACGAACCGTGAGATCATGACCTGAGCTGAAGTTAGACACTTAACCCACTGAGCCACCCAGGCACCCCTAGAGCTTTTGACCACTGCAAACTGAACTGTCAAAGGGGACTTCAGTGCTCAATTGGATTAAATGCCCCCCAGGTGCTCCATGAGTTGTTTTTTTTTTAAAGATAGTCTCCCTCCTTCACCCCACCCCTTTTAATACATAGTAATGACACTTTGATTCATTCCATGTGTCCTTTAAGCCAGGCTAGGCCTATAGTGGTAAATAAGACAGCTGGCCTTTCTACTCTTATGGACCCCACATACCACCAGGAAGAGACAGACAAACTGTAAGCAAAAAGATAAACCAGAAAAGCATCAAGGAATGTGAGAAGGACTCTAATGATCCCGCTACAAAGCCATACGATAGGGGTGACAGAGAAAAGACATCGTTAGTTTGAGTGGTTGGAGAAGAAATCTCTGAGGAGGGAACATTTAAGCTGAGACCTGACTGCAAATTCTTGACAATACGGAGATCATCCCAGACAGGACTGATCTTGACATTTACTCCATTCCAGTCACAGAAAGAGCTTCTTTCTGTCCATCAAATACACCAAGCTTCTATTTTCTGCACAGCGCTTACGACTACCTGATCGATCTCATCTGTTCGCTTACTTATTTCTTGTGTCTTCTCACCTGAATACTGTCTTCATATAGGCTGGCATGAAGCCTGCCCCTAAGATCAGGGGGGCTGGGCAAGTGTACAAATAGACACTGACCTACTATCAGTCTAAATAGTTATGAGGCAACCTAACACACCGTTAACTCCTCTTCCTCTACCATTAAGTTGGAGGGATAACCTCCAACTTTGACAAGTAAACATTTATGATAAAATAAAAACGTTTTTATATGAATGAAAGACAGCAAAATATAAAAGATGACAGTACTTAATTATTGCACCTGTCTGGGTATAATGTTGATTGGCTGATGATTTTGGATGAGAAATAAAGACATATAAAGCTAATACATTTCCTATATATTTATCCCATAAAAATTCTGCTTTCATTTCAGCAAAATTACCGGTTATGTTATTTAAGCCAGATTTTCATCAATGGCATTCCACTGACAAAAATGATAAAAAAGATTTAAAAAAATTTAATTATATTCAAAGTATACAAAACTTGAATATATTTTCATAAAAATGGAAATTAACTAAAAAGTCAATACGTTTTATGTTTCACTGGTTTTCAACAGTTGTCTTTCTTTTAGGAAGGCAAAATAGATTATAATTGATGACAAACTTTCAAATAAAATTGAAGTGGAACTTTTTTATTTTTTGGTAAATGTTATTACCCTATTAAATATTTTCACAAAAAATAAATTATTCACAAGTTTGTCATTCAACGTCCATCGAGTTGCCAGTGTAAGGAATCAGTATCACCTTTCATTCATGTTACCTCTATATCTATTTTCAAATTAAGAGTCACATGAATTATTTAATATTGGAAACAATCTTCAGCTACCATGTCCAATTGTTGGGAATACTTTGCTAATTCATGAGTACATCCAAACCCATAAATTGGAAAACAAAAGCAAACGAGAAAGTACATGTTTGGAACTACTTGGGAATAACAATACATCATGCAGAAATCTATTGTGTTCATGCAGTCTGAAAGCAAGAACGTGACAAGTTAACCAATTTGTCTTTCACCTAAAGCCCTTTTACGTACAAATCTTGTGCTCTGACACAGTGTCCAAGGCCAGTACGACTCATAAGCCTTCAGAGCATTCAAACAGGGTTTGCTTTTATTTGAGGACACATGACAAGAGACCTGTTTCCCTGATGCTTGAACACACAAATCAGAGACTGGATGTTCAAGTTATGCTACAGCAGTGCTAAAAGGCAGACTTTGAGGGACAGGCTCCCACATTTTTAAACAAATTTTTGAATGTATTCATGATATGAATTCAGGCCTTACTCTGGCCCAAGGGTGGTATTGAAGACAGGGCTTTCTTCTGCTTACTAACGGATCTGTGCTGGGAAGTAACGTGCCTGGGGCATGGTTGACAATAAATATTTCTTGGCTGAACAAATGAGTGAACGAATGTAAATGCGTATAAGCTGTTTCTGTTTGTATCTCTTTCTTATTCAAGAAATGTATATCAGAATGTAAGTGAATGAAAGTAGTATGGTGACAGGAATGACTGAGAGATATTCTAACTATAACAAAAGTAAACTATTCAGAAACTTCAAAATTTTTTCATTTGCACATTATTTGCATCATATGTCACGATTGATGGGATACTTGACAATATATCTATTGATGAGAGATGAAAGAAGATGTATAAAATGAGCAATGTAAATTCGGCGTGGGAAATCTACACTTCAGGCAACAAACACATGACTTGGTAAATGGACTGAGAAGTTAAGTATTGGTTCTTCCCATTACGTCCCAGTCAAAGCCATTTAAATTATTATGAACTTGAGCACTTGTGGTGCTGTCCCCAGAAGTTACAATTATTTTTCTGGTTATTTTGAAATGCAGTGGTAGGGCGCTAAGAGTTGGGAAAAAAATAGTCAATCCATTGGAGTAAGTGCCTGGTATATCTCCAGGGGCCAGCAGATGGCGCTAAAGCATTTTCCTGATCCCGGGAGGCCATTAGTCAGTATCCCCAAGCAATGCGTGGAATAGCCGCTTTCAAACTTTTTAAGTTTAAAAATTGTGTACAATTTTACAGAAATTGGTTTCTAGAATTTTCCATGTATTATAAAATTCAATAAAAATAATGTTTTTAAGCATTTAGAGAACCACAGGATTTGAAAATATTTAGATTTTCTTAGCTAATGAGCATTATTCAGTCATTCGTTCAATAAATACACTTAATTGCAGGTGCAGATGTCCTGAATCCCTTTCTCCCCAACCTCACCTCATTCTAAGTTCATTTCAATTGAATATTTGCTGCTGGGGAGATTTTTGTGTTGAGTAGGGTCATGGTGAGGTAGACGACTGGGAAAGCCAGCAAGGGGAAATTAATAGAAACGTAATGACAAGGGTTATTAGAAAACCCAGGAAAGTTTAGGTGGTTGGTGAGGAAGGGAAGGATGCAGCTCTGTGGGCTGGATTTGAAGAACTTGGGGTAGAGAGAGGAGTTTGGAGATGAAGAGCAGCTCCTTGTGTAAGATGATATTAGACAGGAAGTGAACAGAGAAAAACAATCTTTTTATGTTTTATTATTGTTACATTTGTATTCTCTCTTTGGTATTCTTTTGGGGGGGGCTTGGAACAGTACATTTTTTGGATGGTTACATGGTACAGTACACTTCATTGAGGGCTCCCCAAGGCCCTCCCTTTCTTCAGGGGGGGTCTGGGATGGAAACTGTGTAGAGGCCAGGAGATTCTCAGTGTGTTGGGGGATAAGTTGGGGCAAGGAATCTCCAGCAGCTGAGGACTTCTCTCTTCCTCTTGCTCTCACTGAGGCTGATGGTCCAGGGGGCTCTTACTCCTTGGAGGCCATGTAGACCATATGGTCCACCGCCTGGTTGCTATAGCCAAATTCATTGTCGTACCAGGAAATGAGCTTGACAAAGTGGTCATTGAGAGCAATACCAGCCCAAGCGTCAAAGGTGGAAGAATGAGTGTTACTGTTGAAGTTGCAGAAGGCAACCTGGTCCTCAGTGTAGCTCAGGATGCCCTTGAAGGTATCCTCTGGTGCCCTCTTCACCACCTTCTTGATATCATTGTATATGGTGGCTTTCTCCAGGCAGCAGGTCAGATGCACCAGTGACATGTGGGAGGGGTGGGGACACAGAAGGCCATGACAGTGAGCTTCCCTTTCAGCTCAGGGTTGAGCCTGAGTGCCAGGAGAAACAGCCTTGGTGCCAGTAGAAACAAGGACGATGTTCTGGGCAAGCCCACGGCCATCATGCCACAGTTTCCCAGAGTGGTCATCCACAGTCTTCTTCTGTGTGGCAGTGATGGCATGGACCGTGGCCACGAGACCCCCATGATGCCACAGTCATCATGGTTGACTTTGGCCAGAGGGGCCAAGCAGTTGGTGGTAGAGGAGACATTGCTGACAATCTTGAGGGAGTTGCCATACTTCTCATGGCTCACACCCCTCACAAATGTTGGGGGCATCAGTAGAAGGGGCAGGGATGATAACCTTCAAGTGAGGCCCAACCTTCTACATGATAGTGAAGACCCCAGTGGACTCGACAACATACTCAGCACCAGCATTACCCCATTTGATGTTGGCAGGATCTCGCTCCTGGAAGGTGAAAACGGGTTTTCCATGGATGACCGGTGTTTTGTTTTCAGCCTTGACTGCGCCGTTGAATTTGCCCTGGGTGGAATAATACTGGAACATGCAGACCACATACTTGAAGTCAATGAAGGGGTCATTGATGGCAACAGTATTCACCTTGCCAGAGTTAAAAGCAGCCCTGATGACCGGGTGCCTGATATGGCCAAATCCGTTTACTCTGAGCTTCCCCGTTGTGTCTCAGGGATGTGGCTGGCAAAGCACCAGAAGAGGAGACTGTCTGTCCAGTGGGGAGGAGCAGAGAGCCTCCCTTTGGTAATCTTAAAAAAGACTTCTCTGAGGATTTTAGTTTATTTTTAGTACTAACTAGGAGCCAGAATAATATTTTTAGTAGGATCACTCCATGCTGTAACTAGTTTCGAGATCCATTAAACCAGTTTAGTTTAATGTGGGTTATTTAAGTATTGCAAATAAAGAGATGAAAATGCCATTATTTCCCAGTAACATGATTATATATGCACCTGGGCAAGCCAAGCATTTAGTTCTCGAAACAGCTGGATATTGTATGGAATGTAAGAAACTGTATAGGTGCAAGCATAAACACACACACACACATACACACACACACACGCACACACACGTGATGTCCGTAGCATTTTATCTGTAATTATAGGAAACCAACCCTACAAATAGGGGCCAATTTCCAAAAGCAAAACACACACACAAAGTGCTTGAGAGAAAAATACACAAGAGCTTTGTGAAGAAACAGTACAAACTTACGGAAAATTAAAACAAAAGATTTGAATGAGTGAAGATTGATAGTATATTATGCTCCTGGAAAGGAAGACAAATATTATATAAAATGTCTATGTGTCACCTTCAAGTTAACTTACATATTTAATTCAGTCTTGAGAAAAATCCCAGAATGGTTTTTAAAATTTGACAAAATGTTTCCTAAATGGATAGAAAAGGATAAGTATAACAGAATACATTTTTAAAATTTTCAGAGGGAAATTTCATGGAAAAATGTAATAGGGTAGATTAACATTATTAGGTATTAAAAATATATGAGAAACAGGGCACCTGGGTGGCCCAGTCGGTTAAGCAACTCGACTCTTGATTTTGGCTCAGGTCACAATCTCACAGTCCATGAGATCCAGACCCACGTTGGGCTCTGTGCTAACAGTGCAAAGCCTGCTTGGGATTCTCACTCTCTCTGCCTGTTCCCTTCTCATGCTCACTCTCTCTCTCAAAATAAATAAACTAAAAGAAATTTAAAAAATAAACTAAATAAAAATATATGAGAAAGCAACTTCAGGTAAAAGAGTATAGCTTGGGACAAAGATTAATAGATCTCCAGTACCAAAGAGCTAATCCAGAAATAGGCCCCAAATATATGTGAGTATTTAATATAGTACAAAGTAAATTTCAAAAACAATCAGGGAATGGGGAGGTTGGCTGGCTTAGTCAGTAGAGCATGTGACTCTTGAACTTAGGGTCATGAGTTTGAGCCCCATGTCGGGTGTCGAGATTATTTAAAATAAAAGAAAATCAGGGAAGAAAATATTCAATAACTGATGTTGAGGTGAGTAATTTGGGTGGAGTAAAAAAAATATTGAAATAGAAATTCCTCTCAATCCATACACAAGAATAGATTCCAAAATACTGAAAGAAATTATAGTTTGGAACAGAATGGAATAATCAAGGACCATATTAACACTCTCACTGGAAACAACCAAAATATGGACAAAATATATGAAGTAACAGTCTTTAAGACACTGTACATCTGACAACTAAGTTATCAGCGATCCCAGAGGGAAATGAAATAAAAGAAGGGAGCCCCATGGTTGCCTTGGGAGAGTCTCCTGGCCACAGCCCAAGGAGAGGAAACCCAGGCAGGGAAGAGTGGCTTCTCTGAGTTGAAGATACGGAGCTAAGAGTCCAGAGAGAACAAGGTAGCTAAAGTTTGTAGGGCAGAATACTGAAGACGAGAAACCCTCGAAGACAGCGAGTGGTGGAGATCTGGAGAGGGTCCCCCTCGAGCGCTGGTCAGGGCTTGCTGAAGCTGAAGAAAGAACCATCTGCAGGGAATAGAGGGAACAGTGCCCACGTTCACACAGGGCCAGGAATAGAGCCCTACCAGCGACATGAAGGCCTCATGACTGGGTAGGTTCATAGAAGGGTCTTGCCTCAGAAGTGGGGTAATTGAAGCAATTGACTATACGTAAGCCCTGTTTCAGTGCCACCTAACATACCTCGACATCAAGTCGTGGAAGATAGAACTGTTTCCAAGTGATCAAGCTACATTCCAGAGCAAAACTCAAGAACGTCTAAAGGAACACAAAAATATCCAGCACCCAGCGAGGTAAATTTCGCAATATCTCTTATTCAATACAAAAAAAAAAAAAAAAAAATCATGAGGCACACACAAAAAAGAAGAAAATACAGCACATAATGAAGAAATATCAATTGAAACAGACCCAGAACTAACACAGACATTGGAATTAGCGGGCAAAAGACAGTAAATAATTGTTGTTAACTATATTCCACATGTCCGAAAAGTTAATAGAGACATAGAGTGTTTTTAAGAAAACCCATACTGAGCTACTAGAGAAGAAAACTGTGATGTGTAAGATAAAACATACACTGCATGGGAGTAATGGTAAAAGAGATGTCACAGAAGAGAAGATTAATGAACTTGAAGGCATAGCAATAGAAATAATCAAAAAAGAAGCACCCATAGGGAAGAGAATTTTTTTTTTTAATGAACAAAACATTAGTAAACTATGAGACAACTTTAAGCGGATGAATGCATTTGTAACTGGAATCCTCAAAGGCAGGGGCAGACGGAAAAAAGGTATTTGAAGAGATCATGGCTGGACATTTTCCAAATTTGATGAAAAAATGATAAATCCATAGACTCGGGAAGCTTAATAACACACAAGAAACGGAGAAAATGACACCAAGTCTTATCATAATCAGAATGCTGAAAAAAAAACTACGTAAAAACATAAATAGTGGAAGAAACCAAAAAAATGAAATTGCATACTTACTAACTTGGGGAATGATGTGAGAGAGAATGTCCAGATGCTTCAGAAAACAATTCTTGAGAAAAAGGTCATCAGATATAATGACATCTATACTACACATTCAAGCATCTGATGCTTATTTATTTATTTATTTATTTTTAAAGTTTATTTATTTTGGGAGAGAGAGAGATCAATAGAGGGACAGAGAGAGAGAGAGAATCCCAAGCAGGCTCCACACTGTCAGTGTGGAGCCCAACGTGGGGCTCAAGCTCATGGACTGTGAGATCATGACCTGAGCTGAAATCAAGAGTCAGGCACATAACCAACAGAGCCACCCAGGTGCCCCTGATGCTTTTATAAATAATGCATAAACAAACTTAAAAGACAAGCAACAGAGTGAAAAATAACAAATATAGAAGATAAAAGGATAATATATGTACACAACACATATCTCATAATAATGAATAAAACACTAAAGTTTTAATAGATAAACAGCCAAAAAATATAACCAACTGACTCACACATATAAAATCCAACTGTTAAATTTATGGGAAAATACTCAACTTTGTTAGAAAGCAAAAAAATGGATTAGAATAACGCACCTCATACCTACTAAATTAGCAAAAATTTTAAAAAGTAACGTTGTTTATTCCTGGAAAAGGCAGATTTTAATTCATATTTTCATGCATTACCCAATGATACTATAAAGTGGTGTCACCCTTTCAGAAGTAATAGGAAATATGCATCAGGAACTCAAAATATGTTCATATCCATTGACTTACTAATTCCGTTTCTGGATGCCTGTTAACAACCCAACATTCCACAGCTGTAAACAGACTGTAATCACTTTATTGTGTGGGATGGTGGATTTTTGAAAGTGCAGTTTTATATAATTAAATGTAAATTCAGATAATACAAGTATAGATTTTTTAACATAAACTTTAAAAAAAAAATTTTTTTTTAACGTTTATTTATTTTTGAGACAGAGAGAGACAGAGCATGAACGGGGGAGGGTCACAGAGAGACGGAGACACAGAATCTGAAACAGGCTCCAGGCTCTGAGCTGTTAGCACAGAGCCCGACGCGGGGCTCGAACTCACGGACCTTGAGATCATGACCCGAGCCGAAGTCGGACGCTTAACCGACCGAGCCACCCAGGTGCCCCTAACATAAACTTTTAAAAACTAACCTTTGATAGTTTTAAACAAAAATAATCAAAGATCTTTTTCTAATTTATCTATGCATACCAATCATTTTTACATGATATTTTCCATTTTAAATCACCCTCTGATATTTAAAACTTAACAAATATAGTCACCATTTTTTCTCCATAAATAACTCTGCATAGCTTATTAGAGATAATATATTAATAACTATTTAAACACCAATGCACATTCGGGGTCACGTAAGGCTCTTCTTTAGCCTAAGAACAAAGAACATACTTTGAAGAAGACATTCAGTTCGAGGAGTCAGGTTTCTATAACAGAAGGAGTAATGAAATGAATTCACTCCGTTTAATATACTTATAAAGACATTGGGAAATTTTTCAGTATGCATCTCAGAGGATCTTCTGTAAAAGTCAACGTGATTATAACAATTTTAAGCTACAAGTGTGACTGTAGACATTGAAGAATTTTAAGGTCTTAGATTAAAGGGTGACATATTTATATATAAGGCAGTTACTATTTTGCATTGTCCAAAAGGGAAAGGGGAAATGTATTCCACGAAAAGCTCCAAACGAAAAGCTCCATTATGAAGGTCAGAAAGATGAGGGGCGCCTGGGTGGCTCAGTCGGTTAAGCGTCCGACTTCAGCTCAGGTCACGATCTCGCGGTCCGCGAGTTCGAGCCCCGCGTCGGGCTCTGGGCTGACAGCTCAGAGCCTGGAGCCTGCTTCCGATTCTGTGTCTCCCTCTCTCTCTGCCCCTCCCCCGTTCATGCTCTGTCTCTCTCTGTCTCAAAAATAAATAAACGTTAAAAAAAAAAAATTAAAAAAAAAAAAAAGAAAGATGACCGTGTACCTTTAAAAAATTAATTGAACGAACTCTAGCAAAGTGAGTCCTATTGTACTTCGCACATGTTGTTAGTCTGTTTTTCACTGAATGTGCTTTCAAACATTTCAGAAGATCTCAGAATCTTTAGGGAGCCATGGCTATTGTACAGGAAGCACAAAGAAGACTGTGAAAATAACAGAAATAACTCTTTCTCGTACCTCCTTCCAATAATAAAGACCTTGAGATCACTGTGCCAGAGACGTGAATCATTAGTAGTTCGCCTAATTTGCAAGCATAGCTTATTTGACAATGCTTTGTTGGAACTTATGCCAAGATCACCAATAAAATGAGTTCCCAAGTAAGATCAGATTCATCACTATGTCATTCGAGTCAAGTCAATTCAATTAACATCAATACATCTCTACAGTATGTCCCATACTTTGATAAATGCCGGGAAGATGACCGATTCACAGGGCCTGTATTTAGCCAGAAGGAAGCATTAGCAGAGTCTTGTACAGAAGGCAGCCTTTTAAAATAACCTCTGCCATTCTGCTTAACAGGCACGAGACCAGGGACTGAGGGCACAAAGGGTCAGCTTTCCCTGGGGCGTTCCTTTTCTCAGAGAAGGTGACAATTGAGCTGTGGCTTGAAAGGTCAAATAGAAACAAACAAGGGGATGACAGCTGGGGGACCAGTCATTCCAGGCAGGGGCCGCCCGTGAAAAAAACACAGGTACGAAGTGAAGCGGCGTGTTTGGGGAACTGCCAGTCTAAGTGAAACGTGGGGCATGCTAGAAGGAAAAGGCAAGATAGGAGGTGGGATCCAGAGACTGAGGTCAGTTGGCGACTCTGGCCTCCAAAGGAGGTCAGGTCAAAGGGGTGAAGGATGGCTACGGAGCCCAGCAGGAGGTGACAGCAATAGTTCAGTCCTGGGGTTATGTTAACATTTTAATAAATGTCCCTACAAGTACCATTCAGAAATTATTTCCTCCGTTCTTGGAGTACAACTGATCGGACTTTTAAAAGCTGAAAGATTTCAAACTGTACAAGGATTTTATAAAATAAAAAGAACTACCAGAAAGGAAATCAGCAAACAAACAAACAAACAAAAACTAATGGTAATTAAGACATTACCCTTTCCCTACATTTGGAGCTTGGGGGCAACTCACTAGGGTCTTAAATCTAAGACATGGTTTCCAAATTGCTACAGAAAAGACACTATAACTCTTAATGGAACAACTGGATTGCTAAAGCCAAAAGGTCACCTCAATCAAACTAACCTTCCCCTGGTAGATTTTCCACTGTTCTGTCATAATCTGCACCCCCACCCCTGCCGCCCCCGCCCCGCCTTGGGCTAACTGAAAGTTGTGTTAGAATTACTATAGTGTCTACATATTTAGATAGATTTAGTCAGAAAGAAGAAATTAACCAAGATCGTTTCATCAGTAGAGTTATTATCAATAGTTAGAGTCCCTGCCAAATGCTATATTTTAAATACGGAGCTTTCGTCCTTCCTTTGTTACATGCAATACTGAAGAAAGTTTTATATATTTTTAGCCTTTTGTTCTGTGTGTGTGTGTGTGTGTGTGTGTGTGTGTGCGCGCGCGCGCGCGCGTGTGTTACTATGGTTTTTTCCTTTCAGTTAAAATTGCTGAAAATAGCAACATTGGTCTTCCTTCCCTTCAGGTGAAATTGATGATGGGTCCCCTAACTTTAACTGGAATTCCACCTCCTCTGGAATTCTCAGCAGAAACTCTCAGGATTGTGTATTATAGTTTTGCAGATGGGCCCAGAAAAATCCATTACGATGCCTCACATGTACGTCTTGAGGCAAAGCAATTGTGTTTTCCACATGTAGCATTTTAAAACCCAAGTGTCCTTAGAGGTCATGGATTCCAACTCTTTATGTTGTAGATTAAAGAAGTTTTGATAAGATTCCGTGTTTACTGACCGGATTGGCAGAACATAAAGAGATAATGACAGTCCGTGTTGATAAAGGTGTGTAGGCAGAGCCTTGTTATAGTCTATTGGGGGAAACAGCAAGAGCTGTGCTTTTGGAGGGCAGTTTGGTACTACCTACACAAATTTGAAATATTTATATCTCAGTAATTCCATTTTTAGAAAGCTATCCTAAAAGCTTTGGACTAAAAGTCCATCATAATGGGAATTGTTAAATAAATTAGGATATCTCTGTACCATGCGATATAACGCTTCAGTTGGAAAGAGTGTCCATGATATACTGTTTAGTGGAAAAAGCAAGTCATAGGAAATATATAGAGTTTGATCCCATTTTTCTATAAAAAGTATATATGTATTATAATACATATTATATATAAAATGTATTATAAAATATATTATATATAGTGTATGTATATATAGTACAGTATAGTATAGTATAACTGCAGAAGATATTCTAAGAACTGATGAGGAAACATGATAGCAAATTCCTCTGTACTTTGCAGAGAGACTCATGTGCTCTGTGGGAAAGACTGGGTCTTCTGTTCAACCATGGAATAAAGTCCCAGTTAGTTTCAATCCCTTCTTAGCAGATTAGTGGCTAGGGAAGTGGCCAGAATTGGTCACATAAGGGAAGCATCGTAACTATAAATGAATATTTCTATGATGATTACAATAGTAAATATAGAAAAAAAAAAATCTTGAGAAGGATATGTTGTTGACCAAGAGGCTCAGAAACTTGTCTTCCTGGGAGAAGCAGAAAATCATGTTTTATTTACTTCCCTAAGAAATGAGAGGTGGGACTGGATTTGTAGGAAGCCAGATGTTCTGGTAACAGTGTGTCTAAAGCGTTCTTTAGTTAGAAAAAGCACCTGACCAGGATCAGAAATCCCTGGATTCTGGTCCTATCTTTTTTACTAGCCATTTGAATGATTTGAAAAAAGTTACTTCACTTCTCTGAGGCTCAGATTTTCTTCCTCCACTAAAAAGAAGAAGAAGAAGAAGAAGAAGAAGAAGAAGAAGAAGAAGAAGAAGAAGGAGAAAGAAAGGAAAAAAAAGAAAGTAAAAATAGTGCATGGTCATTGTAAAACTTCTAAGCAATATTTAAGTATATAAAGTAAAAATGTACTTTGTCTCACTTTTCAAGTGTACTCCACGGTGTAACCGCTGTTAGAAATTTGGTATATATAACCACACATTTCTCCATAAGCACTAATATATATTGTATATAATATATTTATGGGATTTTATTCCATGGTTGAACAGAAGACCCAGCCTTTCCCACAGAGCACACGAGTCTTTCTGCAAAGTACAGAGGAATTTGCTATCATGTTTCCTCATCAGTTCTGAGAATATCTTCTGCAGTTTTTCTCAACTAGTTGGTATTTTTAGCTTCATTTGTTCTTCATGATGCAGCATCACTGTTCTTCCTTCCATTAAATAAAATATTTGACATTTTTGTCTACTTTATATTTTATTTTATATATATATATATTTTTTTTAAACATGTATTCATTATTGAGAGACAGAAAGTGAGCATGAGGATGGAGGGGCAGAGAGAGGGGGAGACACAGAATCCAAAGCAAGCTTTATGGTGTCCATACAGAGCACGATACGGGGTTCAAACCCGCAAACAGGGAGATCATGACCTGAGCCGAACTCGGACGTTTAACCGACTTAGGCACCCAGGCACCCCTCGGCTTTTACCTTTTAAAATGGAGAATAAAAATTTGTAACAAAATGTATTGATAGTATATTTCTGTAATTCATAAATATCAACTTTGGTAGTACTAAAAAATATTCTTTAAAAAATCTTTTTAACATTTATTCATTTTTGAGAGACAGAGAGACACAGAGAGAATATGAGCTGAACAGGGGAGAGGCAGAGAGAGAAGGAGACACAGAATCCAAAGCAGGCTCCAGGCTCTGAGCTGTCAGCACAGAGCCCGACGTGGGGCTAGAACTCACAAACCGTGAGATCACGACCTGAGCCGAAGTCGGACGCTCAACCAACTGAGCCACCCAGGTGCCCCTGGTAAATTCATTTTTAAAATAATATTAAGGAATTTAAGAAATTCCTAAATCTCCTAATTATAATAGTATTAGGGAAATTTACCATTGGAAAGAATATTTTTAAAAAATTTCTTTTTTAATATTTATTTTTCAGAGAGAGAGACAGAGTGGAAGCAGGGGAGGGACAGAAAGAGGGAGGCACAGAATCCGAAGCAGTCTCCAGGCTCTAAGCTGTCAGCACAGAGCCCGACGTGGGGCTCAGGCCCACGAACCATGAGATCATGACCTGAGCTGAAGTTGGATGCTTAACCGACTAAGCCACCCAGGTGCCCCTTGTTTACTTTAAATTGACAGCAATATTAACTTTTCCCATATGTTTAATTTTAGAAATTCAAAAATTTAAAATATAGGTGGTGTATTTCACTCTACAAATTTCTCTATAAGCATTTAAATATATATATATATATATATTTATATATTTAAATTAAAATGGGATCGACTCTATAGACTGTCCTATAACTTGATTTTTCCACTAAACAGTACATCATGGACATTTTTTCCAAGTATCACCTTATATTTCATAATACAGAGATACCTTAATTTATTTAACAATTCCTATTGTGATGGGTAATTAGACTGACCCCAATTTTTAACCATCTAAAAATCTTGCAACGAACACATTGGTACATATATCCCCATGTGTATGTGTTAGGTTTCTTTAGGGTAGCCTTCTAAACTATTCCCAAACTTTAGGAATGCCCATAATTATTGGGTTGATCTTTTTCCCAATTCATAAATGAAGGGAAACAATGGAAGGTAATTCAGGGTAGACTTTAACAATAATATTTTTAAAAGACTATTTAATTGGGGCTCCTGGGTCATTTGGTTGATCAACTGACTCTTGACTCTCCCCGGGTCATGATCCCAGGGTCATGGCATCCAGCCTCAATTAGGGCTCCATGCTGAGCATGGATCCTGCTTGGGATTCTCTCTCTGTCTCCCTCTGCCCCTCCCCCATCTTCTCTCTCTCTGTCTCTAAAAAATAAAAGTAAATAAAAAATAAAAAAAAAGATGGGGGCCTGCACAGCTCAGTCCTTTGAGTGACAGACCACGGCTCAGGTCATGATCTCAGGGTTCGTGAGTTCCAGCCCCGTGTCAGGCTCTGTGCTGACAGGTCAGAGCCTGGAGCCTGCTTCTGATTCTATGTGTGTGTGTCTCTCTCTCTGTCCCTCCCCAACTCACACTCTCTCAAAAATGAATAAATGTTATAATAATAATAATTTAAAATTTTAAAAATTAAAAAAGAATAATTATGTCAGCAAATGTGACTTTGCTAAGTAAAAAGTACAACAAATGTATATTCTCAAATTGTCGCTATTCGGTAAACATATATATTTGATAGGCAATCACATATGCATAGAATAAGATCTTGAAAAAAATGTACATAAATATTAACATTAGCTCTGGATTATGAGCCTCTGATTTCCATTTTCTTCTCTATATCTCCTTGTGTTTTCTTATTTTGTCTAAACAGTGTTTACTTTTAACAACGGAAAAAAATTTTTTTTTAATTTTTAACATTTATTCAGTTTTTGAGAGACAGAGAGAGAGAGCACGAGCAGAGGAACTCGAACTCTGCCCGAACCCACTCAAACCCACGAACCATGAGATCATGACCTGAGCCAAAGTCAGACGCTTAACTGACCGAGCCACCCAGGCGCCTGAACAGGAAAAAATTTTTTAATGTTTATTTATTTATTTTGAGAGAGAGAGAATGTGAGCAGGGGTAGGGGGAGAGAGTGAGGGGGAGAGAATTCCAAGCAGGCTCTACTCAGTGTGGAGCTTGTCGTGGGGCTCGATCTCACCACCGTGAGATGGTGACTTGAGCCAAAATCAGAATAGGAGGCTTAACTGACTGAGCCACTCAGGTGTCCCAGAAAGAAAAAAAAAAAAAAAAAAATTTTAAGAAGATCTGGAAGCCACTATAACCTGAAACAGTAAGTAACAAAATGTCTTCTCCTGGGCATAATAGTCAGTTTTAGGCACTCCTGAAAGAGGACAACATAACCTCAGATCAATTTGTGAATATACTTGCTGGTAGAGAAGCTCAATCGAAGTTTGACCTTTTTGAAGAAAAAATGGACTTCAATAAAGAGAGAAAGGAGACCAACGAGCAAGAAAAGAGAGAAAGGTGGGAAATCGGCTGGCAGCGATTTGCCTGGGAGGATCTCAGATTTTGGATACTGAAGGTACAGGTATGACTCCAGGGAACCTCCAGGCAGGGACTTGATGGGAGAAGGTAGAGAAAGAAAGCATGCTACAGAATAAGACAGAACGGAAAACACTCACCCCAGCCCAGGAAAGGAGAGGCGGAAACTGGGCTGTCTGCTTACTTTTCCTTCTGTCACTCCATCCTTCAGCGAGGATCAGCACTGTGTCCAGCCCACGCAGGCTCTCTGGTTTTGGGGGTCTTTTGTTTTTGTTTTTGTTAGAATGACACATGGAGGAAAATGCAGCAGCTGTCTGAACCCAGCCAGTACTGAGGCTGACGCTACAAGTATGAAGGAAAACCAGTGAGATGAAATACACCAGCAAACTCTTGCTACCAACCTGATATTGGTGGGTGACTTTGTTGCCCAGCTGAGTGTACCTGAATGCGTCTGCTGGGCAAAGAGTAGGCTAAAAACGGGAAACTGAGCTAACCATCATAAAATGTTGGAACTATGGAAGGAAAATGAAAAGACCAAACTACCGAGTTATCTGTTGTTTTATTTTGGGGGGAGGGACCAGGAAGCTGGTGAAGGGGAGGTAAAAATAGCTCAGCCACACTTACACAGACAGGTTGATCAAAACTATTCATTTCTCTTGTTGGATGGGCCACTGACTTTCCCAATCATCTTGTATAATTTCTTTAGACTCCTTCAGTGCTCCAATATTCTCTTCTGTAAGATAGGATTCAAATTATATTTTCCTCATTAGCCTTCAACATAATGTAACCATTAAAGGGCAATACTGAAATAACAATGAACATATTGAACATATTTAGTATCCTTAGGAAAAATCTCTTACCTGTTCACTCTTAATTATCAACAGTTTATTTTGGGTGAAGTTAAAAAATAAGGGGTTAGTTACGGTAAATTCTCACTATCTCAAATGTTATGTATTTGGTCCATTATTTTTCCTTCTCCCCCATCCTGAAGTTCAAAATCAGTTGAGTGCTCATCTCCAGCTCCTGTAGTGTTGGTCCCAAGCAGGAAGTATAATAGCAACTCCATCAATTTTGCTACTTATTAGTACTCTTTTCCAAAGTCATATCAGGGAAGACAGTTCAAACTATAGATTGAAACAGGAAATACTTGATTATCTGAGAATTTTACCAATAACCATGCCATCCCTTGTCTAAACCATCCTTTACCGGTAACCATGCCACCTGCCACCCTTACCTCCTAGAATAATCAACTGCATTGGGGAAGGCAGAATGGAATTGGTTCCTTACAAGAAATAGACCAGGGGTGCCTGGGTGGCTCAGTCAGTGCCTTGGTTTCGGCTCAGGTCATGATCTCATGGTTCATGAGTTCTAGCCCTGCATTGGGCTCTGCACTGACAGTGAGGAATCTGCTTGGGATTCTCTCTCTCTCTCTCTCTCTCTCTCTTCCCCTCCTGCATGTGTGTGCTTTCTTTCAAAATGAGTAAATGAACTTAAAAAAAAAAAGAAATAGAGCAAAAGTTTGGGAGATTTTGTTTTGTTTGTAATAACGCTTATAAATTAGTATTGTTTGTATGTCCCCATAGAGTATCTTGATATTAGTTTTAAACCTTCTGAAATCCATGTGTTTGTTTAAAAACATTAAGATCCTAATATGTCCAAGGGAGTTATGCTAGGGGCTAGAAATACGGAGATAAAGAACACAGGTCCTTCATCTCAGACATATTATACTCAAGATATAAAAAGCAGAAAACTTCTAAAGTTTGGCCCTTTATTACAAAAGCAATACATTTCATTATATTTTTTTATATGGCTAAGTTAAAGGAAGGCATATAAAATCGCCATTATCCTTATGAGATAATGAGATAATCATTTCTCACATTTATACACACATACATGCATATATTTAAAAGAAATCGGGGTGCCTGGGTGGCTCGGTCGGTTAAGCGTCTGACTCTTGGTTTTGGCTCGGGTCAAGATCTCACAGCTTCGTGGGTTTGAGCCCAAGTCAGGCTCTGTGCTGGCAGTGCAGAGCCTGGTTGGGATTCTTTCTCCCTCTCTCCCTGCTCCTTCGCCACTTGTGATGTCTCTGTCTCTCTCAAAATAAATAAATAAACTTAAAAAAATAAAATAAGAAATAAAAAGAATCATTTTTGGAATATCTCCTGTTTGTTTTTTTTTTTAACGTTTATTTATTTTTGAGACAGAGAGAGACCGAGCATGAATGGGGGAGGGGCAGAGAGACAGAGGGAGACACAGAATCAGAAGCAGGCTCCAGGCTCTGAGCCATTAGCCCAGAGCCCGACGCGGGGCTCGAACTCACGGACTGCGAGATCGTGACCTGAGCCGAAGTCGGCCGCCCAACCGACTGAGCCACCCAGGCGCCCCGAATATCTCCTGTTTTTTAAGCCGTTCTCCCCACCCCACCCCCAGAACATTTTTCCATGCTCAAATCTCTGTTAACAGCTACGCAACTGGGGGGTACTATAATTTAGGGGTATCATAGTGTGTTTAAGTACTTTCCAAACATTTAAGCTGTGGGAGGTGTTCCGTGTTGGAAAAAACAAATACAGGAAGGGATTCTGGGCACGTGCCACCTAAGAGGGAGGCTCATTTGTAATTTTCCTATCTATGTCTTGCTTGGACCAGACAGTGGCATTAACAGGAGGAGAAGTAGAGCCTTTGCTCTGTGTGATATTTAGCTGTCACTGGGTGCCGGGGAAGAGCACGGAGGCTAATAACACCAGGAAACTCATGTGTGAAGACCATGAAGGAGAGGCTCCTGGGTAGAACAGATACTGCCAAAGTCTGTGCACCCTCCCGTGATAGGTTGGCTTTGAGTGCGTGAGTGTGTTTAGTCCTCCAGGCCCCAAAATATCATGAAGAAACTTAACGGCAGATGGATTCGAAAGTGGCCCCACAGCCCCTGTACTAGCATTCGTGCCCTTATCCAAATCCCCTCCTTTTGAGCATGGGTAAAGCCTAGGACTTGCTTCTAACCAATGGAACCTGGCAAAGGTGAAACACTGTGTGTGATCACATTGCATATCATCGTGACATCGGTCTTGACAGAAGGCTCTCTTTCCGGCTGGCTGTCAGGTTGCAAGTGACTTTTGGGAAGACCCGGATGGCAAGGAACTGAGGGCAACCTCCAGCTGACAGCCAGAAATAGACCAAGACCCTCAGTCCAACAGCCCACGAAGAACTGAATATTGTCAGCAACCCCATGAACTTGGGTGTGGATCCTTCCCCCGTCAAGCCTTAGATGGGTGTCCACCCGGCTGCCAGCTGACACCTTAATTGCAGGTTTATAAGATGCTGAAGCAGATGATCCAGGTTAGCTGTGCCCAGACTCCCGACCCACAGAAAGTATGAGCTGATAAATGTGTGTTGTTTTGAACCACTGAGTTTGCAGCAATATTGGCACATAACAATGATTACTGATACAAAGCTCAATGATGTCCTGAGTCTTCCCTGATCCTGAGCCTAGGAAACTAACAGAACAGAAACACCGCGTGATCTGCAATGCTTCGCCTGCCTGCTTCTACATCCTACAACCCTTACGACAGCTCAGCTCTCATTCCACGAAGGGTTGCTCCCAACTTGGGCAATTCAACATCGAATCAGAGTTCCAATGAGCCAACAAAGAAAAATGCATCTTATTTAAGAAGAACTACCAGCCAAAAAGAGGAGCCTAAGTCAGAACTAACAAAACATGTCTGGTAAGACGGACTTACTGAAGAATGACAGACGACATCATGAATTTTTAAAATAATAATAAAGGAAGTCTCATTTCTAGTACTTAATAGCTAGGTTGGACTAATTTTATTAGAGATTAACCTTATAAAATCTTCACAAAATATAAAAAAAACAATCACTTAAAGTACTAGAGAATGACCCCAAGGCAGGCAGACATTGGGTAAAGTCAACTCTTAAATAAGGAACTCTCTATTGGTAAGATCTGTCAGTGCGATCTCAGCCTTTTTTTCCCTCATTTATTAGGTCCCAGCTAGAAGCCAGAGAGGCTCGGCTGAACCTCTGCGTCTTGGGTTTGTTAATGTCCCTCCGTGTCCTGGCCTTTCCCTGAATCTTCTTGTCTCTATGGACTCGGGATCTCATTGCTCCCCACCCCCAAGCAGCAAAACCCCTGGTCCTGTGGTGTGGCCCCTAGCCCTTCCCATGGCTGTTCCTTCCTCTCCCTAAGGGCTGAAGTATGCTGTTCTTAACAACTCTCAAGTTACAACCATGTTCATTATCTAAACACACAGTGAACTTGGCATCTAAGCTTCACTATCCCAAATTAGTATAGCCCTGTGTCATATTGTAGGTCAATGACCTATAAAGCCTACCCCCTTTGTACCTATTTGACCTCTTCTCCTATTTCTTGCTCATCTCCAGCCATTCTTGCCTCTTTGCTACTCATTGTTTTTCCAACACAAAAGACACACTTCCACCTCAGGGGATTTGCATTTGCTATTTTCTTTGTCATAAATAGTCTTCCCCCTCCAGGTATCACCACGGCTCTCTTTCTTTTTCCAGTCTTGGCTCAAATGTCGCCTTTTTGGTGAGCCCCTACCTAGAAGTCCTGTCTAAAACTATCAACCCACTGACCACTGTCATGACACTCCCCCCTCCCTTCCCTTAGTATTTATCTAATCTACTAAATGTCTTACTTGACTTGTTTGCTATCTGTTTCTCCATCTAAAACATAATCCATGTATACATGGATAGGTGTCTTTTTTATTTTTCATTTGTTGTTTTTGTAATGTTTGGAACAGTGATTGACACATATCAGTCACTCAAGAGTTATTTGTTGAATTTCTCAGTTTGGCTTAAGAGTTTCATTTTCTCCGGGCGTCTGGGTGGCTCAGCCAGTTAAGTGTCTGTCTTCAGCGCAGGTCATGATCTCGCGGTTTGTGAGTTCGAGCCCCTGGTCGGGCTCTGTGCTAACAGCTCGGAGCCTAGAGACTGCTTCAGATTCTGTGTCTCCCCCTCTCTCTGCCCCTCCCACGCTCGTGCTCTGTCTCTCTCTGTCTCTTAATAATAAATGTTAAAAAAAATAAAAAAAAAAAGAGTTTCATTTTCTCATAGTATAATTTCTCTCATAGATTAGTGGCCTGGCACTAAATTGCAGAGGTATCTTGGGTCATCTCAAAGCATTGTTTAAAACTAATGTTTCAGTTCCCTTTGGCTGGAAGAGGTACTGGATCCTTGGTGACTAAGACAGAAGGAGATAGAATATCTAGGACTTCCCCAATGTACAGCGTCATGGGTTCTAAAGTTAATTCACAAGCCGATTGTGTGGACATCCTGAACTTTTTTTTCAGAACACGATTGGGCACAGCTAGTTAACTTCAGGGAGTCTGAGAAGACTGGAAAGTGCCAGAACTTGGAACCAGATCTGTCCACTGGGATGGCGCAGGCTCTGGAAAGACAGGAACAGGTGCACTGGACTCTGAGGGTGTTCAATGCAGCCAACAGGAGACATTGTCCTGAAGGCAAGGGCACAGGCAGCAGGTAGCATTAGAGAGGGACCAGAGGAAACTGTGTGACCCCCACTGGGAAGTAGACTTTAGCAACTGGTCACCTAGGAGCAGTGATACTTAAAAAACAACTTTATTGAAAAACACAGCGAAGACAGAGCACAAGCAAGCCAAAGAATAGAGAAACTATTTGCAGTGTGTATGTCTGACAATGCTTAATGTTTTAAAAACTAAACATTTAAGGAACTGTTTCAAATGGAAAAGAAAGACAACCTAATAGAGAAATGGGGAAAAGGCTTTAATAATCACTTCAAAAAATGCAACGTCTGAATGTCTAATAAACATATGAATATGTTCTCAGCCTTAATTATAAGCAGCCAAATTAAGGCCACAGTGAGATTTTTCTACGTACCACCAGAAGGGCTAACACGAAAAGGACCAGCAGAAGCAGGTGTTGGTAATGATGTGGAACAATTGAAATTCTCTTACACTGCCAGCGGACGTGAAAATTGGCACAGATGCTTTACAAATTCATTGTTTCATAATTGCGGACCTCTCAGGTATAAACTCAACAGACACGTATGCCCCAGAGGCTTGTCCAAGAATGTTCATAGCAACATCATTTGTAATAGCTTAATCTGGGAACAATCCAGATGTTTATCAACAGATGAAGGAACACATACATTGTGTAATTGTCACACAACGGAACACAATTAAGAAATGAAAATAAATAAACCATCATTACACACTGATTTATACGACTGATTCTCTCATGCATGATGTCAAGCAGTAAGAAGCCAGACAAAAAGAATACGTATAATTCTAGCTACATAAAGTTCAAAAATAGTCAAAATTAACCTGTAATATAGAAACTAATAGTTATTTTTGTAGAGCATAAATAGTAACTGGGGCTTGGGGAGGTGTGATGAGAGGGTTTCTGGGGTAAGGTAATGTTCTACTTCTTGATTTGGGTAGTAAGTACATTTTGTAAAAAAAAAAAGTCATCAAGCTATACATTAATTATACTTTTCTGTATGTATGGTATAGTTCAATAGAATATGCATTTAATTTTTTTAAAGTTATTTATTTATTTTGAGAGAAAGAGAGAACGAGTGGGGAGGGGCACAGAGAGAGAGGAGGACAGAGAATCTGAAGCAGGCTCTGAGCCAACAGCAGTGAACTTGATGTGGGGCTCGAACTCACAAACTGTTAAGATCGTGACCTGAGCTAAAGTTGAAAGCTTAACTGACTGAGCCACCCAGGCACCCTTGTATTTAATTTTTTTTTTAAAGGAAGAAGGCACGGGGCCTACATTAGGAAAGGTCTGGGCACACAGCAGGGCCCCAACTTTGTGCAGGGTTGAGGAATTAGAACGTGATTCAGGTGAGGGGAATTGACAGACTTCTGCAGTGCTACAGCCCAGGAAGAGAGGAGTAGAGCTTTGGAGTTATGCCGACAGCTTTTAACCCAAACAACCTAGGCTCCAGCTCTTGTTCTGCCATTTACCACTTTGGGCCACCAAACTAACATTCTGAATCTCAAGTTTTCTCCTTTGCAAATCAGAAATGATGCAAAGCTCTCAAGGTTTGCTTGGTACCAAGAATGGGTTTAATACATATTAGCTGTTAATAATAGTCATTTTGTTCTCAACAGGAGCAAGAAAGAGATTTCACTACCGTACCCGTGACAGAGTTCAAGCTTTGGGTATTAGGAACAATGCAGAAACCTGTGAATGCAAACCCATGAATGCAAACATGCATCTAAAGGGACTCAGATGAGTTCCTGAATCCTGACCAGAGATGCTCAGGATTCTGCAAGGCCTCAGCGGAGTGAATAGAAGGGATACAGAGGGTAGGTTGAAACTGACAGGGGAATTTTTCCCATAAACATGACTACTAACAATTTCTTCCATCTGGGCATGCTCCTCCCTTCTGTTTTGCTTCTCCTGCATCAGTGTTGGTTCTGGCACTTGGTTTGACCAACAGAGTAAAAAAGCAGCGATGTTGTGCCTGTTAGTTTGCACTTGGCTTTCTTGGAACCCAGCAGCCATACCCAAGGCAGTCTGCTGGAAAGAGAGGCCACATGGAGCGGCCCTGGGGGATGAAATGCCACATAGAGAGGGAGGCCAGGTGGAGGAGAACCAAGGCGCCTCAGCTGATGGTCAGCCCAATGTCCCAGACATACAAAAGAAAAAGAAGTCTCCTCTTCAGGAAAGCAAGGCCACCGGCTGAATGCAGACACATGAATGAGATTTGGCCAACAACCTGGAAAGCGGAAGAATTGCTCATTCAACCCACAGAATTGTGAGAAATAATAGCTAAGTGTTTTAAATCATTAGATTTGGGGCTGGTTTGTTATTTATTGATAGGTAACAGATACAGAAATGGGTACCTGAACTTGGGATGCTACTGTAACAAAAAACCTAACGTGTGCTGTTGGCTGTGGGGTCAGGCAGATGGAGACCACCGGGGTGGTGAGGAGCCTGTGGGGGAGGCTGGAAGAACAATGAAGTAGCTACCCTGGAAGCTGGAGAAAGGACAATGCGTGCTACAGAGCAGCAGAAAGTACTCAGCTAAAACATGTACCTAATGTATTTGTCAAGCTTGCCAAAGAGATTCTCCAGCTGAATGTGGAAAGTGCCAGTTGACTTATTTTAACTGTCTGTGATAAAGAAAGGGAAGAGAGAGATGAGCTAAAGAAGGAATGGTTCCGTCTCAAGCAAAAGTTGGGAGATAGAGTTGTGATCCAGGAATTGATGAGTTAGGAAATGAAAACTATTTTTTTATTTTTGGCAGGTCTAGATGAGCAAAAGATTCTTAAAGGAAGAATAGTCTTAAGACAAAGATCAAATCTAGTGTACCGCTAATTACACATGGCCTTCAGATCAAGATAAACACGGGGTGCCTGGTGGCTCAGTCGGTTAAGCATCCGACTTTGTCTCAGGTCATGATCTCACATCTTGTGGGTTTGAGCCCCGGGTTGGGCTCTGTGCTGACAGCTCAGAGCTTGGAGCCTGCTTCAGATTCTGTATCTCCCTCTCTCTCTCTGCTCCTCTCCCTGCTCATGCTCTGTCTCTCTCTCTCAAAAATAAATAAATAAACATTTTAAAAAAAGATAAAGACAAGAGTCTCTGTAAGACACTTTGTTAAGGTCTCATAAAACTGTAAGGTGATGCCCTCCTAGATCCTTTCTCTGAGGCTTATGAGAACCTTAAGAACGTTGCTCCACAGCACCCTGACTGGTAGCCCAAAATGGAGAAGAGATTGTCTTGAAAAGAATTGCGAATGTGGTTTTTGTTTAATGTGATGGATTGTAAGTTGAAAAATAAAAGCCCACAAAGAGTTTAAAAGAGTTGTACCTGTTTAGACTAAAGGTGACAGAGACAGTCCAAGATGGAAAGAGACTTTGTAGCCCAGTCTTCTTTGGGTGGGAAAAGGGCTGAAAGTGGAACCAATGTGAGCTCACCAGTGTGAGCATGCTCTGTTACCATGGAAAAGGGAAGACGACTCCGAGAAGAGTCAAGAGCTCAGAGGGTGGAGCTAAGAGCAATGGGAAATACTGGATCAGGTAGTCAATCCCAGACTGCAGAAAGGGGCCGTAAGTGAAGATCTTCCTGTGCCCTTTCAGTCCTGCGCTGGAGTCAAGGGAGCTCACGATATGTGCTTGGCTGGATTTCATAATTGCTATGGACCAGAGATTGCTGTGTATCAGACATAGCAACTAACTCTGTCTCACTATTCGATAGTAGATGTATGGGAGGTAGATAACTTCTATCAGTTTATTTATTTATTTTTGAGAAAGAGAGAGCAGGGGAGTGGGAGAGCGGGCACAGAGCCCGACACAGGGCTTGATCTCACGAACTGTGAGATCATGACTTGAACTGAAATCGAGAGTCAACTGACTGAGCCCCGGTGTCCTGGTAGATAACTTATATGATTCACAGGTATCTAGATCAAGAGGAGTCATACCTGAAGAGCTTCTTTGACATCCAGATATGAAGTAAACCACAAGATAGTAGGCTTCAAGCCTTGTACCATAATTGGATGAGACTTTGAAGAGTATCGGGGGCGGTGGGGGGGGGGGGTGAATAGTTGTGGCCAGAAGGAGGACTGTGATAGATGAGTCCTGAAGATTTGTGTCAACAATTTCTCCCAATGATGTATGTCACTCCTCCCATCAAGAAGTAGAATCTAATTGCTTTCCTTTTAATATAGGCAGATAGAGTGGAAGAGACATTCTAGGACTGCTGGTCATAGGACTTATGAAGAGGCATTATAGCTTCTGCTTTCACCCTCTTGGGATCAAGTTGTCAAAGAGTAGTTGAGGAGAGACTACTAAATCATGGGTCACCGCATGGAGAGCAAAAGGCCCAGCCGGTCCCCAGCCATCCCAGCTGCCATGGCTGAGGTGTATGGTCCCTGACATACATTAGGGAAGACATCTTTGTTGTTCCAGCCCCAGGTAAGACCCCAGCTGAGCACAGCTGCATGTGCGACCTTCACCAAGATCTCATAGGGTCCAGTTGTCCCCACCAAGCTCTGCTCAAATTGCAAAATCATGAGGAAATAAACGGTAGTGGTTGTTCCAAGACACTAAGTTCTGGGATGGTCTTTATGCAGCAAGAGACAACTGAAATGCTGACACTAACCAGCACACAGAAGACAATGATATGATGTTTTCACATTTCTTACCCCAAGGCACGAAGTCCCAAAAGATCTGTTTCCCTGCCTGCTTTCATTACTTTTTCTGCTATTACTCCTGTAATTACTCAGGCTGCCATAACCCAGTAGCATAAGCTGGGTGGTCTGAATGACAGGCATGTACTTTCTCACAAAATTAGAGGCTGGAGGTCCAAGATCAAGGTTCCAGCATGGCTCAGTTTCTGGTGAGGACTCTCTTCCTTGTTTGCAGATGGCCACCTGCTCGCTGTGTCCTCACATGACAGAGAGATTAAACACACAAGTTCTAGCATGTCTCTTCTTATAAGGGCACTGACTCCATCATGAGGGTCCCTCTTTCACGACTTCATATAAACCTAATCACCTCCCAAAGGCCCTGTCTCTAAATACCATCACACTGAGAGTCAGAGCCTCAACATATGAATTTGGGGGGGATATAATTCAGTCTGTGGCACTCCATCTCTTACTTTTCTCCAGTAACACTTTTTAGTTTCTTGAAGACGACACGCTCATTCTTACCTTGGGCTGTGTAATTGCTGTTCCTTGTCTGGAATGTTCTCTGCCTGGAATGTTCCCAGATGTTCACCATCACCCTCCTACCATTCAGTCTTAGAGCAAAAGTTACTAATGTTTCCTCAGAACGGCCTTTCCTGACCACTCAGTGCAATGTATGCTACCTGGCTATGCTATCTCATCACGCTGTAGTGTTTCATTCCCAGAATTGAAGACTCTCAGAAATTATTATATTTATTTACCTCTTTACTTGTTTATTTGCCCATCTCCCACCATGTGATGTCTATGACTGTAGGAACCTCATCTGTTAATTTTATGGCTGCAACTCTGGCGTCAAGAATAGTTTCCAGCATGTGGTAGGTGTAAAATTGTTTTTGTTTAATGAGTAGCCTATAATTCACCTACATTGTAGAACTGATAAATGATATGTCATATATTTGACTCTGCTCATCAAATACAGCAGTTTTCCATTCAGTAGTTAGGTAGGCATTAAAGATGGTTCAGGTATGTTCTTTGGGGGACGCCTGGGTGGCTCAGTCAGTTAAGCATCCGACTTCGGCTGCTTAACCGAAGTTAAGCTTGCAGCTCATGGGTTCGAGCCCCACATCAGGCTCTGTGCAACAGCTCGGAGCCTGGAGCCTGCTTCGGATTCTGTGTCTCCATCTCTCTCTGCCCCTCCCCAATTTGTGCTCTGTCTCTCTCTCTCTCAAAAAATAAATAGGCATTAAAATTTTTTTAAAAAAGAAGAAATTGAAAAATATATATGTTCTTTGGTTTTCCAAAAACTTCCCCTTGAATGCATATGTCTCATGGAGGAGGACAAAACATAAACAAAAACTTTAATATAATGTGACAGAGGCTCGCGTAGAAATGTGCAGAAGAATGGAAATTCCGTTAGGGAGCAATAATTCTGCCTGGAGGGAGAGGGAGAAGCAGGTTGTGGGGACCAACAGAGAACATTTTAGTTGCTCCTTGAAGAATGAGCAGCAAATAGGCAAGAGGCAAAGGGCAACCATTCCGTGCAAGAGAAAGAACATGAGTGAAGACAGAAGTGGTGTGGTACCTTGAATGAAAGATGGGTGCAGGAAGGAGGGAGGCCAGATACAGCTAGGGAAGAAAGGAGCTAGGTTATAAAAGGCACAAGGTCATAATGGAATTTGTACTTGATCTTACAGACATTGTGGAAATAGAGCAAACCCCACTGTGAGAAGGTTCTAACTCTGGACATCAAGACTTTATGTCTACACTGCTGCAATCCTAGAATTGGATTAAGAACCTCTTGAGTCTATACCACCCGGAGCAATCCCATGGCTTAGGGCAGACTTTGCTGAGCCTTAGAGGCTGGGAAGAAGTGGAGAACAAGGGAAGGGAGCAGTAGGGCAGGGAGAAGCAGGTAGTGGTGTGGTCCAGGGGTCAGGAGCAGTGAGGGACAGACTGGGCCCCTTTCTCTTAGGGTCAATCCTTGCCCTATCTTCCTTATTCTTCTCACCATGGATATGTAGGGAAGTGAGGTAGTGGGGAGGAGAGGGAGGTGCATGGCTGGACATAGGAACCAGATGAGGGTCTTTCCATTTTTCCTCTCCCCTCTCTATATTCAATACCAGGGACTAGTATTGGTGTGGGAGAAGCAGAGGGGCTGCAGGGAGGAGGAGAGGGAAACTCTTTCTGTCTCTGTCTCTCCCTATCCTCCACCGAAGGTCTTATTTCCATCAGATATTCTTTTTTTTTTTTTATTTTTTTTAACGTTTATTTATTTTTTTGAGACAGAGAGAGACAGAGCATGAACAGGGGAGAAGCAGAGAGAGAGGGAGACACAGAATCCGAAACAGGCTCCAGGCTCTGAGCTGTCAGCACAGAGCCCGATGCGGGGCTCGAACTCACGGACCGTGAGATCATGACCTGAGCTGAAGTCGGACGCTTAACCGACCAAGCCACCCAGGCGTCCCTCCATCAGATATTCTTACCAGAACCAAGAGAGGAGGTTGGGGAGGAGGTGTCATGTGGTAGACAGGACTGGCTGAGCTCAGACACAGTCCTATGCCACAATGAGCCTGCAATGGCAAAGGAACAGAACAAGAAAGAGCAAAGTATGTGTGTGTTTGTGTGTGTGTGTGTGTGTGTGTGTGCGAGTGCATGCACGCACATGCATGTAAACCGCTCCAGTGTTATGCAGCAAGGGAAAGGGAATCTCTGGAATTACTCAGTTTGAAGGGGCAGGCACAAATGAGCAGCATAGGTCAATGCACTGCAGGCAGGGACCAGCAGTGCATGATGGGAGCCTCCCGGCAGACAGGAAGGCAGAGAACCTAATGTCGTGCTTCTATCACAGTGACTTCTGAGGTGCAGAGCCAAGTGCTGATGGGCTCCCATAGGAGTGGCATTGGCCGTTAGTGGGAAGAACGGCTCCCACACGGTGTGACCAAAAGAGTGGCCACAAGTTTGCTAGTCATTTTTTTTTAAGTATTAAGAAGTTTAGAGGACATATTTCAAATTTGTTTTCAAGACATCTCACCAAACTTCTAGAAAAGTTCTGTTTCTACGCATTGTTTTCCTAAGACAGCACGATAGAGGTTTTGGATTGCACACTCCCCTTCTCCACCACGATCTCATTTTGTTATTATTCGAGGTAACTCCTTAGTCAGTTAAGCGCTTGGCTCTTGATTTCAGCTCAGGTCATGATCTTACGGTTCAGAATCAAGCCCGGCATCCAGGTCTGCTCCGACAGGATGGACACTGCTCCGGACTCTCTGTCTCCCTCTCTCTCTGCCCCTGCCCCATTCACACGTGCACATGTTGGCACTCTCTTTCTCTCAAAATAAACATTAAAAAAAAGAAGTAACTGCTTGAATTTAATTTATGGAGTCAGTTTAATTATTAAAACCTTATAAATGAAGAGCATGATGTAAAAATAACACTTGTAGGGGTGCCCGGGTGGCTCAGTCGGTTAAGTGCCAACTTAGGCTCAGGTCATGATCTGGCAGTTTGTGAGTTCAAGCCCCACATCAGGCTCTGTGCTGACAGCTCAGAGCTTGGAGCCTGCTTCAGATTCTTGTCTCCTCTTTTCTGCACCTTCCTCACTCGTGCTCTGTCTTACTCTCTCTCTCTCTCTCTCTCTCTCTCAAAAATAAATAAATATAAAAAATAACGCTTGTAGATATTTTAAGAGGTTTAAAATATGAAAATGATTTGGTTATGCAACACCAGTATTTTTTCATAGAGTTGAAACACTGAAGTACTTACTGCCTTGGAGAAACCTTATACTTGACCATGTTCTCAGTAAAATTCGCATGTCTTGTTCTCACTTTATTGACAGAATCAACAGCCAAGAAAACCCCCCATGTATCTCTGACTCAATGAATTTTCCGTATTTGCATATCCGCTCTCCTCAGACCTGGGATGGGTTGCAGGGAATGGTGTGGAAAACCAACCATTTAGCTACAGAGAACCATGAATGGGCAAACCACGAGTTCCAGCTTCTTCTGCTCTGCCAACCCTGTAGAATTTCCTGCAGAATGACAAGGGTATGTGTACTTACCTTACAGAATCAGCCATTGAGACATCATTCACTCAACTATATAAGGAGCTATACATAAACTTATAAATAGGGTCTGTTGATTTTTTTTTTTTGAGCACTACACTTCACTATTTTGTGATACCAGTAACTAATATCTATTAAAAAGAAGGTTCTAGACTCTTTCCCTGGCTTCTGGAATTCTGGGGAGGGGGTTGGGATTTTCTGTGCATCCTCCATAAAAATCACCATATGCTATAGCAGCATTATCTATAATAGCCACCTTATGGAAACAGGCTGAGCATCCATTGACTGATGAATAGATAAAGAATATATATATATATTCTATATAAGAATGTATATACATACATATATGTACATATATAGGTATATGTACATAATAGGTATATATGTATATAATGTATATGTACATATGTACATATGTACATATATATGTATATATATGTACATATGTACATATGTACATATATATGTATATATATGTACATATGTGTATATAATGGAATATTACTCAGTCATCAAAAAGAATGAAATCTTGCCATTTACAATGATATGGATGGAGCTAGAGTGTATTATGCTAAGCTAAATATGTCAGTCAGAAAAAGATGAATGCCATATGACTTCACTCATATGTGGAATTTAAGAAACAAAACAAACAAGCAAAAGGGAAAAAAAGAGACACAGAAAAAATCAAGAAACAGACTCTTAACTACAGAGAACAAACTGATGGCACCAGAGGGGAGGTGGGTGGGGGGATGGGTGAAATATGGGAGGGGGATTAAGGAGCGCACCTGAGATGGGTGCCAGGTGTTGTCTGGAAATGTTGAATCTCTGAATGGTACACCTGAAACTGATACTACACTGCATGTTAATTAACTGGAACTTAAAAAGTTTAAAAAAATCACCCTACTCGCGTATGTATGATTTATTCATTTCTACATAACTTACTGAATAGAAGGTACTGTGGCTGCTACGGGGAGACATTCAGCTATAGAAATCTATATTTAAACGTGGACATGTAGAATAGCTCTTTATGTATATTTCCTCTCCTGCTTGCTTGCAATCCTCTTCAGGGCAGGTCCCATGTCAGTTTTATCTTTGTATATTTGTCTGACTTTAGCACATGCCTTGACCATAGTAAAGACTCCATAGGTATCTGTTGACTCATATATGGTCTGCGGAACAAACATGTTAAAGACAATCACAAAAGAGATGGGTTTGGACACATTTTGCTAAAATATACTCACCCTTTATTTACTTTTTAAATTTTATATTAAAAACATTTTTTTAAATGTTTATTTAGTTTTGAGAGAGGGAGAGACAGAGCGTGAGCCAGGGAGGGGCAGAGAGAGAGGGAGACACAGAATCCGAAGCAGGCTCCAGGTTCTGAGCTGTCAAGCACAGAGCCCGATATGGGGCTTGAACTCACAGACCGCGAGATCATGACCTGAGCCAAAGTTGGATGCCCAACCAACTGAGCCACCCAGGCGCCCCAAAATTTTATGTTTTTTTTTTAGAGTGTGAGAGAGAGAGCATGAGCAGGGGAGAGGGGTGGAGGGAAAGAGAGAGAATTCCAAGCAGGCTTCATGCTCAGCGTGGAGCCTGACTCAAGGCTCGATCCCATGACCCTGAGATCATGATCTGCGTCGGACGCTCAACCGACTGAGCCACCCGGGTGCCCCACGTACTCACCCTTTGAACCCATACACTCTATTCTCCTCCAGGCCACCTTTCCAACATCAAATACTGATGAAGTTTGCAAGCTTTATTTTATTTCCTCCGTAACAAGTAGGCTCGCTAGACTGGGCCCTTCAAGCTGGAACGACATGCGACTGCATAACATTGTCCGTGATGCCGTCACGAGCACCTCGTCCCAGTCCGTTTGGCTTGTGTAGCACTGGCTGTGAACATCCTCTGAGGTTACCCTATCACCCAGGCACCCACGTCATCACTTTCCATTCCATCCAGCTTCTAGAAGCTCATTTTAGCTGCGGAGATCACGCGGCATGGCATGTCTGTGTGACTAGAGATATCATGACTGTTTTGTCCCTCCTGTCCACTCCAGTACCCCTCTATTACCAAGTGTCACGTACCGTGCGTGTGTATGATTTAGAAGAGGGTCTACCCACAGGGCTTTGCCTGCAGCAAATGTTTCAAAAAGAAGGGGTGAGCAAGGTGGCTTCTCAGTGTTTGGCAACAATTCAGCCACGGTACCCATGCAGCTATAACCCACATCCCATTTTCCCCAGTGTGAGTGGCAATAGAATAAAAATCCCCACTCTGAATGGCAAGAGCTCCAACTATCCTGCGGATCTTCCCGCAGAGTCTCCCAGACTGTCGTCCCATCAGTGGCGGCAGGGCTTGTAAGTGATCCGATTTTCCACCCAGGAACGTCTCTTGAGGACAATCACTTTCACGTTATTGCCCTTCAGTTCCAGACCCATCAACGTAAAAGAGGGAACTACAGAAATAGAATGGGAGGGACAAAAAAAGAAGGCAGTGGAACCAAATACTTTTCCAACACTACATGGACTCTGTGGGATTTCCTTTCTTAATAATCCTCAGGATCATCAAAAGTAGGCTCGGCTGCCCATTTGGGTCCTGAGGAGTCCTAGGTCGTGTGCCCCTTCTGACCCGAACACCAGGCTGGGCAGGTGGGAGTGGGCAGGGTGGGGGGTCCCTTACGCGGCAGCTGCACAAAGGCTTTGCGAGCTGAAGTCTGCCTGCCAGGCCTCCGCTAGCCGGTTGCCAGGTTTCTGGGGTGTTAGAAGAGTAAACAGTTGTTTTCCAGAAACAGAGACAGGGTTAGCCACAACCTCGTCTGCTAAATTTAAATTTAATAAAGCTCTTTCCTAACGGCCTGGATCAGTGATTTCCAACCACGGTGGGGGTGGGGAGAGATCTGACTCCGGGGGGGGTGGGGTAGGAAGCAGCAAGTGCAGTTCGAGAAAGCTCCCCGGGGGGAGGGGGGGGGGGTTCCAAATCCCTGTCTACAAACACCCAGGAAGCCTCTTCACCACAGGGCTGGGAGGCCGACGGAGGGCCTCTCTAGCTCTCCTTGCTATTTGCCTACAGTGGTCTGATATTTCAGCATTAACCTCTAAAGCCCTTGGGGGAGATCACACAGAAGATATCCGAAGTCCTGGGCCTGCGTCCCACGTGTCGCCCCGTGAACTCTCACGGGGTTACAAGGGACTGGCTAACGAGGATGAACAGCATAATGAGAATGAGCCGCATATAATTAAATGTTGACAACAGTTGACGGAGAGTCTTAGGTTTAATTCTTGGAGCTGTCGAAGATTTAGAGTGTGAATTTGGGTGTCATCAACCGTGCCTTCCATAATCCCTGTAGAATGGGATAGCTGCATAGACACACATCAAGAAAGCCTGGAGCAAAAGGATGAAGGCAGAGGTAGATTCATCCTTCCGGCGCCCACCTTTCCACTCATTGCCACCTCTTTCCCTGTGCTGTGAGCCCAGGAGGGACCCTTCCTTCTTGCAGGTACTCCTCGGAAGAGAACGAGCACAGACCTCATTTGTTTGAGCCCTGACTGAAAAGACCCCATGACCTTTGAAATCTAAATGCACATAAGGGGAACCAAAATTTTAGCCTGTGTTTCCAGAACTGCTGGTAGGTTTCTGTTTGGTGAGAACTACAAGAAGAATCACACATAACCGGGGAGAAGACGATTCCTGAATTCTGAGACTAACGCCTGAGTTGGCCATTTAGTTCCACGAATAAAAGGGAAAGCTCAAAATTGGAAATGGGGACCGTGGCAGATGCTCTTCGTTGGTGAAATCGGGGCTTCTCAATGAATGATCAAGTCTGCACCGCGAGGGTTCTCGAAGTGATCCTGAGACCCTGTCTGGGGTCTGTGAGGTCAAAACTAGTTTTATAATAATATTAGTCGGTATTTGCCTTTGGCAAACGCATCTCTGCAAGTGTATGTGGAAGTTTTCTGGAAGCCTTGTGGTGTGAGAAAATGAAACAGATCACAGGACCAGATAGGAGATTCCAATTGCCTTCCATTAAGATATACGACAAAGAGATGTACAAAAATGCAAAACAATGCCACTGTCCCCACTAATTTCTTATATATTTTTAAATGTTTCTTTACTTTTGAGAGAGAGATAGACAGAGCATGAACGAGGGAGAAGGAGAGACAGAGGGAGACACAGAATCGGAAGCAAGCTCCAGGCTATCAGCACCGAGCCTGACACAGGGCTCGAATTCATGAACTTCGAGACCATGACCTGAGCCAAAATTGGACGCTTCACTGACTGAGCCACCCAGGCTCCCCTGTACCTACCAATTTCTTTGGAAATAGAGTTATGTCTCACAAAAATATGTTCTTTGTGTTTAACTGATATTCAAGTGTAGCGGGCTTATTATTGTGATTTTAAAACAAAGTAAGAAGTACTCTTATAATTTCTCAGGTTCAATCTCTAATATGGTAAATATTAACAGATACCAGCTAGATAAAGAAAGTTCTTTATGATTCCTCAATTTTTAAGAGAGTACAAGGGGGTGGTCTTGAGACCAGAAAGTGTGGCAACTCCTGCTACCCTGTGAGCCCACGGAGGTGAACAAGGTTGGGCTTGAGGCCAGAAACCACTCGCCTGAGGCTCCGTTCAGCTGCCCTGATGGGTCACTATTTCTGCACAGTAACTTGTGCCTTGGCCCCCCTGCGGGGGAGCCCTGGGACCCAATAGCTGTTCCCAAACCCCATCCCCTTGTCTGCTTCCCACTGTGGAAACTGGAGGAAACAAGCAGACAAACAAGCAGATGTTCGCTTTCCTGGCCTACTTGGTCACCAGAAGTGCTCTTGTGTCTTAGTTCTCCCTAATGAGACATAAAAGGAAGCAGGTGGGAGTTGCTGCTGAGAAAGCTTTTGCTTCCCGACAAAAGGTAGAGGTGGGAGAGACGACTACCCTGGTGTCACCCCCTCCTCCCCCTCTTGCCTTGAATGCCTGGAGCTGAGGCAGTCGTATTGCAACGGTGAGAGGCCAAGCATGTGGCCCTTTTGGATGGTGGAGTGGGGAAACCGGCTTAGACAGCATCGTTGTGCAGACTCCCCATTATTTTTGTCACATTATGAAAATAAATTGCTATCTGTTTAAGCTCTTGTTAGCATGACTTTCTGTTCTCAGTGTCTGGAAGCATTGCTAATGGGTACAGTTACCCTAGCAGCTCAGAAAGTCCCATACGTTGCAGGTGAAGTTTCGTGCTGCAGATTTTGGTTGCTGGAGAAAAATGTCTTATTCACTTTTTTCTCTACATATTCTCAGGGCTATGTGTGCCTAAAGACAACAGCAGCGACAACACATTCGACAACACGCAAAAAGCAAATATGTGCTGCAGAAGGAGTGTGTGTGTTTTGTTTGAGAGTTGGTGACAGGGCAGCTGGTGGGCAGAAGCTGGGGGAGCTGGCTCCCCACCCTGTGGCAAGAGTGGCCCCGTTTGGGGTCCAGAGACAGGCTGTAGGGCACAGCAGAGGGAAGGGCTCTGGCACCACCCCCCTCTTCCTCGTGCCCCAGCCAAACCCCAGCCCCTCTGGGAATGGCGACCTTCCCACGCAACCCTACCCATAGAACAACACTTCTGGGACCAGAAGCTCGAGGCAGTCTCTCACATCAGCCTCTCTTGGTCTGACCCTCGGCTGCTTTTGCTGGGACATGTGACTCTGGTTGGTGTCTGATTCTGTTGCAGGATTTTTTACCTCAATAGCCAGGATTCATTCTCTCTCTCTCTCTCTCTCTCGTGACTTTTCGGGAAGGTTGAACTCTTGTGCACCGCATGAGCAAAGCCAAGGAGGAGCAGAAGGGTAAGCATAGCCTGTCTATGCAGACTGTTTTAAATACTGTATCTTTGCCAATTCCAGTGAGACACCTGAGAGAAGAGAGCCACCCCTGGTGCTTCCCCTCCCTTCAGCCAGGTGCTGATCCATTTAGCCTTCCCTCTTGCTTCCTTTCTCCTGGGAAGGCGGGTCTGGATTAAAAGCATGGAAATTAATGGGTCTGACTAGTGTACCTGGGAATCTAACCTAGGATGCTGGCTTTATTTCCTCCCCATGCCCCAGCCACACAAAGAAAAGAGTGGTAAGAGAAGGATGGCAAGGATCCACTGAATTTCAGAACACTCAGGTACCACCTTTCAGTGCCCTTCGAGGCCTTCCCAAACTCAAACCCGAGATTTATCTTGACATGAGTTAGAACTGTTTTTTACATGTAATTTGGTATTGGAAAAAGGAAATAGTACAGAGAGAGAAAAAAAACACTGGACAAAGAAAGGAGATTAAAGGGTTTCTTCTAGGTTGACAAGAGACACAGGCTAAAAGCTAATTCCCAAACCTAAGGGAATATTTTATCTAGAAGGATGACTATAAGGAAGGGAGTCTCGGAACTTGAATACTCCTTTTATTATGGTTAATAATAGTAATGAAGAGGAAGGAGGAGGGAAACGAGGTGGAGGAGAGGGAGGAGAAGAGTAAGAAGAACGGGAAGGAGAATAAGAAGGTAAGAGAAAGCAACAGTAGCAGTGGAAGTGATGTATCTCATGTGTGGGAAAATTATATGTTCAATATAATTAGTAAATATGGTAATATGCTATAAATACATAGTCTCGATCGGTGTGTAATTAGAAATGTAATTTGCTAGATGATTTGGTATCTATGTTTAATTAGAAAATATTTAGTTATCATGTATATAATTACATGTATAAAATTAATGATAGCTTTCCTATATCACGGAACTAGTAAAAATGCCATTATACAGAGATATCCTTTCAGTGTACTATTACAATGTACCAGGGGGCGCCTGGGTGGCTCAGTCGGTTAAGCGTCCGACTTCGGCTCAGGTCATGATCTCACGGTCCGTGAGTTCAAGCCCCGCGTCGGGCTCTGTGCGGACAGCTCAGAGCCTGGAGCCTGCTTCGGATTCTGTGTCTCCCCCTCTCTCTGCCCCTCCCCTGCTCACGCTCTGTCTCTTCTCGAAAATAAAATAAAACATTAAAAAATAAAATAAGATAAAATGTACATGAACGTGTGACTAAGCAAACTGAGTATTTTCTCTTTCCAATTTGCTTTCCATCATTTGATTAAATGGGAGATGGGAGTAGAGCACTTTGCATTGTGTCAACGCATAGGACATGCCTCATAAACATTAGGTGTTTATGTTCCCTTTTTAGGATGAATCAACCAACATGCATCTCCCCAGGGACTTAATTACTACAAACAGTTCAGGTTTGGAGGAAAAAAAAAAAAAAACTAACAAAAAAACCAGTTCCTAATCTACAAGGTTACTTACAATCTACTTTCTGTACTTGGAATTGATCCCTCCATCTTCAGTGTTGTCCTAGTGTTGTGCTCACCCGCCCCCCACCCCCTGTGTCTTTTCTGTGTTATATTTTGTTGCACGTATATTTCCTCTGTTGGACTCTAAATTCCTTGGGGTCAAGCCTGCAGCACTGTCACTTGTGATTTGCACCTAGAAATCACTCAATAAATTGTTCTTTGAATGGAAAATTTTGATATACCGAGTCAAACTTTGTAGACGCCTTTTGATATGTTTTCATGCCAAATGTACAGCACGCTAGAGGAATATAGTTACCGCCTTACCTGTTTTCCTGGTATTGATTTGTAAGTTAAGGATGCACAAATATGAGATTTTCGTTTATAGTTGAACGTGTAAAGGTTGACAGAAGGGTGAGTGAGATCAAGATTGAATTGAGCCTCTCAAATTCCACATATGAGTGGAATCATGTGATATCTGTCTTTCTCTGATTGACTCATTTTTCTTAGCCTAATACCCTCCAGTTCCATCCACGTTGTTGCAAACGGCAAGACATTATTCTTTTTCATCGCTGAGTGGTATTCCACGATGTATATATACCACATCTTCTTTTTCATTCATCAATTGATGGACATTGGGGCTCTTTCCATAAATATGTAGAATTGAGAAACGTAACATGATCATAGGGGAAGGGAAGGAAAAATAAGGTAAAAACAGAGAGGGAGGCCAACCATAAGAGACTCTTAAATACAGAGAACAAACTGAGGGTTGATGGGGGTGGGGGGAGTGGGGGAGAGGGGAAAATGGGTGATGGGCATTAAGGAGACCACTTGTTGGGATGAGCACTGGGTGTTATATGTAAGATGAATCACTTCTTGTGATTGTACTCCTGAAGCCAAGACTACACTGTATGTGAACTAACTTGAGAATAAATGCAAAATGAAATAAAATAAAGCAAACAGTTCTAAAAAATGATAAAAAGATTGAAATAAGCTAATAAACTTTTGGTACAACTATACAGTGACATATTAGGCAGTGATGAAAAAAATGCAGTGTATCTACATGTTCTGGGGTAAAGAGACCCCTGAAACGTAATGATAAGTAACTCCCCTTCTAAGCTTCCCTGTTTTTGTTAATACTACTCCATTCTTGCAGTAACACAGGCTCATTCCCCTTCTCTTCTCCTATCCAGTGAGTCATGCAGCCCTTTCTGCCTTAAGATTTGCCATGTGAGGCGCCTGGGTGGCTCAGTCAGCTGAGCATCCGACTTCAGCTCAGGTCATGATCTCACGGTTCATGGGTTCGAGCCCCGCGTCGGGCTCTGCACTGACAGCTCAGAGCCTGGACCCTGCTTCGGATTCTGTGTTGCCCTCTCTCTCTGCCCCTCCTCGCCCCCACTCTCTCTCTCTTCCTCTCTCTCTATCTCAAAAATAAATAAATAAATAAGTAAATTTTTTAAAAAGTTATTTAAAAAAGGTTTGCCATGCAAATTCCTCCCTATAGCACAACACTCCAAGCTCAAGTACTACAGTCTGCCTGTGTTCTGGTTTCTTCCTGCTCTGCAGCTCCTTGGGGAGTCATCCTAAGATGTGACTTAACATGTGTCACTTCCTTGGTCCACCTGGTCCAGGAGTTTGTATTTAAGAATTTTAGCTAAGAGGGGGCGCCTGGGTGGCTCAGTCAGTTCAGCATCTGACTCTTGGTTTTGGCCCAGGTCATGATCTCACGGCCTCATGGGTTTGAACCCCACATCAGGCTCTGTGCCAGCAGCACGGAGCCTGCTTGGGATTGTTTCTCTCTTTGCTCCTCCCCCACTCGTGCTGTCTCTTATAATAAGAATAATATAATATATATAATATAATATATAATAATATATATAGTATAAATATAATAATAATATAATAAACTTTAAAAAAAGAACCATTTATATAAAAAAAAATCTGGCCACCCTATGAACAAATGACTGTGGATGGTGATGATGGTAAAGAACATTCTTCATGCTGCACTTTATACGGCTCCTTTTTTCACTCTCCCTTCCTTTTGCAATGTTGCAGCCAGATTTTTTTACGTTTGTTTATGAAAACAACAAAACCATTCATTAGTGGTTTCTTTCACACAAAAACACAGAATTGCAATTTTCATTTCAACTCCAGCAGTCTGTTAGGATGAGATAATCATCTCCTGAAAAGCTGTATGCAAAATATTGTTTTTCTCCTTTTGGCTCGGCTCACAGAGACAAGGGCAGAGTCTGGTTGGCACAGGGATGACACGGAAAACAGACTCAACATTCTTCCGGCAGCCTCTGCTAACCCTCTGGGTCTGAATGTAAGAGCAGGTTAAAATCAGCAGGTGACACCACGAGACAGCAATCTGGTTACCTGATACTTTAAACATCATTATAATGAGTTGCATAAGGAAGGCGTGTTTTCAGATATGAATTCTCGTTGCTATCAAAGAGAGTAAGAAGTTAAAACTTTTTTCTAGTTCCTAAGAACCAGTGAAGATGGGATCCACCACCTTCATGTGATTTGAGGGTTTAGATTATTCTTGTCTCAATTCTTTTGAAAACAGCAGACATTGCCTTAATTTGATGTGAACACAGCTAACTTTCCACTGCCTCCCAAATGACAACACAAATTCAGCTTGCAACTTTCCTAACATATTCAACCCTTCCTCGGGGAGAACCGGAAGACAGCATTTGCTTTTATTCTCTCAGGAGCTATACACAGGCCAGGTCCTCTGTTTTTTCTCACCCTGTCCTCATTCTCAAATACACTGTCCACCTGTGGGAACAGGCATTAGGCACAATTTGTGAGAAGTCTCCCTTTGGGCCGTCTTCTGTATACAGAGGCTTATCTTTGAGTTTCAAAGCTGTTGCAGCATAAGAACCTTTTTTTTTTTTTAAACGTTTATTCACGTTTTGAGAGACAGAGAGAGACAGAGCACAAGCAGAGAGGGGGAGAGAGACGGAGACACAGAATCTGACGCAGGCTGCAGGCTCCAAGCTGTCAGCACAGAGCCCGACACAGAGCTCGATCCCACAAACCATGAGATCAGGACCTGGGCCCGCCGGAGTCGGACGCTCAACCGACTGAGCCACCCAGGTGCCCCTGCTGCAGCATAAGAACCTTTAATGGAAGAAATGCATTAGGTTCTGACTCAGAGGAGACAAAACTGTTACAGGACAGGAGGAGTCAAAATTGTAACTCGTGGCCAGATTTCCCTTTCTGGAGTCTGTATATCTTTGGTACAATTGATGCTGTTAATGCCCCGTATGCTTAGACATCTTTTGAAAAGCACAAAACTTCAGAGGTGACTGGTGTATTCAACTATCCCTGTGCTGTAGAATAAAAGCCAACTCTTGGATGGAACCAAAGTAATATCTTGTTGGCTTGGATGATACATCTTACCCAAGTGCAGACGTACTGATATAAATTTTTAATCCTCTTATGACTTGGTTTGATTGAATTTTGATTCTGGCTTCTATTTTTGGTCACCTTCTTTTGGAAAGTGTCTTACATTCTCCACAAATATCGTGTAGAGCCCACCTCCTGAAGTGGCTCTCAGTCTATGCTCCTGCCAAAGCCCTGTTGCTCCCCATGCTGAATTTAGGTGTTCTGCAGGAACACTCAAAGAGTAGTGACTATTTTTTAACTTTAAGAAAATGATAATTTAATGGACAGAATTGTCTAACTTTTTAGGTTTTTTTAAAATAATTTTCTTTAAATTTGAGAACTTGGTGGGGGTCCCAACTGGCTCGGTTGGTGGAGCATACAACTCTTGATCTTGGGGGTGTGGGTTTGAGCCCCACGCTGGGTGTGGAGATTGGTTAAAAATAAAATCTTAAAAAAAACAACAACTGTAGAACTTGGGTTGACCAGGGGCACCTGGGTGGCTCAGTCAGTTAAGCGTCTGACTCTTGATTTCAGCTCAGGTCATGAATTCGAGCCCTGCATTGGACTCTGTGCTGATAGCTTGGAGCCTGCTTGGGATTCTCTTCCTCCTCTCTCTCTGCCCCTCCTCTGTGTGTGCATGGGCTCACACTCATGTGCTCTCTCTGAAAATAAATAAACATTTTAAAAAAATTTGTGTTGACCAGAACGAAAATGAATAAAAATTTATCAAATAAAAATAAGAAACTATATGCTAAGATAGGTTTCTGTTTGCCTTTGTTGTGTATATATTGTTATAATTTTATATTGCACCTGTTAAATAAAATTATCTTTCCTTTTTGTTAAATTGCCTTGGTTTTGATAAGGGGATTAAATGTAACAGTAGGTACCAAGGCCTACACGGTACAGTTCCCAAAAAATGTGTGTTGTGGGGCACCTGAGGGGCTCAGTTGGTTGAGCATCCGACTTCGGCTCATTATTGCAGTTCATGAGTTCGAGCCCTGCATCATGCCAGTGCTATAGGGCTGGGTAAAAGGTTGCGGTTAATTAGGCAAACAATGGAAACCACAGAAAAGTTTTGAAGGGAGGAAGTGATATCTTTGGTGCTGCTCTTTGGGAAAGTCAGTTGGGTGGGGTTGTTCGTTCTCCACAGGAAGTGGGTAGGATCCCACAATCATCCCGGGAGGAAGTAATGATTAACAATGATTCTATGTTCCTTTGAGTCCTTATTCCACAACCATACAAAGGTCAATATGCGGTAATATTAATTCTCGGCAATGATCTGTAGATGTCACCCCCAAAGAGAGAGTAGCTAAAAGACTTATCTGTCAAAATCTCCGAGAGCCCAGATCCTTAGAGGGGGCCTGTATCTAAAGGCTGGCTAAGTTGTGCAAACACAGAACCGAGGAGGGTCATTTACCTCAGGGCACCACGAGTTGGTGTGCTCATGGGGGACATTTCCTGGTCTATGGCTGCAAAGTGTCCTAAGAAGATCTCTTTTCTAAATCAAAAGTCTCCCTGTATACAAACAGTGGGGCCCTGGGTACACGTCCCTCGGAGGAAAACAAGGTTGAATTGCTCAGTATTGTTTTGAGTGCCTTAGATGAGAGTCCATGTTTGAGCCCATGTTAGACGAGAGCTAACTAGTTCCTTCCTTTCTAGTCTGCCAACATCTCATGCTTCCACTAACCCCTCACTAAAACCGGTGTCTCCACATTGGCCGGCCGTATCACTCCATTCTCAGTGCGTGTCCACAAGTCCCCTGGCTACCGCTTTGAAACCGAGAATCTTCCTCAGACAGTCTGATACAATCTTAATTCAGGCCATGGCTCTTTCAGCCTCCCATTCTTTTTGTCTTCTTGGCCAAACTTGGCCAGGTTGTGTGTTTCTAATTAGGGAAATGCCAGGCGTCCTGGGGAAGCAAAATAAATGGATTTTGGGCTTTATACTGCCCTCCACTGCCGACGTGCACAAGGATGGGACCACATAAAACCCGTGTACTATTATCAGCTCTGACCGAAGGAAAACAAGTCAAGAGGTATGTCAGTGTGGGAAATCCCATCCTAAAAAAAGAAGTGGGTGTCTTCATTTTGCTTCCCTAGCTCTGACTCTGCTCTGCTAACGGTTGGCTTAGTTGTGTTGTTGGTCTCACTTGGGTGAACTTTTTTAAGTTAGGCTCCTAAAGGATCTCTCCTCTTATGGGTACGATCGTGTGGCCATCCGGTCTCAGAGACAGGCTGGGAAGGCAGCGCTCTGCGTGCTACGATTCAAAGGGCAAAGTCCTCTCTTCCCAAAAAATATGTATACTTAGTAATATTGCTTTCTCCCTGGAGGTATTATTTTGACATGCAGACATTCCTGCTTGAGCCTATTAAAGTATTCCTGCCTGGGGCAGTGAGGAAAGCCCACTGGGTGTGCAGAGGAGAGGGAGCAGAAGAATGGGGAGAAGTCCTAACAGAAGGTGAATGACACAGGACCTCTCACCCTGCCCGGTTCTGGACAAGCCTGACGGCTTACCTGCTGGACTCTCCTGGTGGATTAGCAGACCGGCAAAATGCCTGTAACTAAAAGAATAATTTCTAAATAAGCCCGTTTCACTGGGTGTAGAACCAGCTTAAAGGTTCTTAGTAGTTTTTAAGGTGGCTTTCCAAAATGAGCCTTGCTCATCCATCCACAGTTTATTTGTAAAACCCAAACTATGAACAGGACCGGCTACATAATTTAGGGGACCTAATGTAAAATGGAAATGCAGGGTCTCTTGTTCAAAAACGAAGAAATTCAAGTGGTTGGTGACAGCAGGGCGCTAACCAAGCACGAGACCCTTCGGAGGGAAGGGTGGCCTGTGGGTCTGCACAGATGCCCTGGAAACAGCCAGATTACCGGTAAACTTTATCCACCAACTCTCCTTCCTCCAGGGTTTTCTCAGCTACCACCAGCTAGTGGTTCTCAGCTGTGTGAGGTCCCTTGGGGACCAGCATCAGCAACACCTGGGAACGTGTTAGAAATGCCCAATCTTGGACCCCAATCTGTGTTTGAGCAGACCCTGCAGCCGATTCTGTCTCTCGCACAAGTTTGAAAACCACCACCACATTTTGGGTGGCAGTGGCCGAAATGGCCAATTTTGGAACAGAACCTGTCTTAGGGGTCATGTAGCCTAACTATCTCACAGTTTGAGGGCAGTAAGGGCAGGGTGAAGCAGAGTGAGGCCTAGAGTTCACGTGTTCCTCCGTGGAATAATATACAGAGCACCAAGTGGTCTATTTCACTAATTACTCATAGTCACCTTCCCAGTAAAGACAGCTCATATCCCAATTTTAACGATGAGGAAATCAAAATGCCAAAAGTGTTCAATGAGTCGACAAGTGGAGCTGGGATTAAAACCCAGAGCTCTTAAATCCCCCATCCGTGGCCTTTTACTTGGCCTTCAGGTAATGTGATCCAGCTGACAGGTGAGTTAAGCTGCTTTCCACCCTCTCATAGCATCAAAACCCAGCAAGAACCAGCACAGTGTGTGATCGGCCCAGGAAATGTTCAGTTCAAAGTGGTTCAGTCTGGTATAACGACAAAGACTGATGTTTTTTATGAAGCTGGTATTCCTGAGACACAGCGTATGGACTCACGGATCTCAGCACCGTCACAGAACTGAGGCTCGTAGGTTACTACCCTTGTCTAAGCAGCCAGCCTGAGGGTGGATTGTGGCCAAAGTCCTCCGCAATCGAAGGTTCTTTGGGAGACCTATAACACACTCTTCTGTATAGTCAGGCCTGCCCCTTGCATTCCTGTCATTAAGTCACTTTCAAAGCCTTGGCCCCAGCTTATCATTTTTTCCATTCTTAGGCCAAGGCTATTTGTAGTTTCCCCACCTGTCACCATGTGTGTTAGGCTGCAAAGGGCAAGGGCAGCTTCATTAATAGCATGGTACCAGCTGAAGCTCCCTTAGAGCACCATGCTTTCTCTGAATGTTCCATCTGAGGGACCTTGCTGAATCTTCACAGCTTTTTAGCTGTGCACCTTCACTGGGGTTGGGTACTACGTATTGAGCTGGACACATACTAAGTTAGTTTCTTTTAGGGCCTGACTTATTCCGCAGTTGTAAGTGTGGAATCTTACAAATTGCATAATATGCTCATGGTAAAGAAGTCACTGCACGGGTCCAAACACTACGGATGTTTTAAAAGGATTCCTGTAGGAAAAATACCCATGGAAGGAAATCAGGAGAACCTGCGGAATAGAAAGAGGAAAATCTAATTCTCAGAGTGCCATTTATAATGTAAAATAGAGAACAGTCAACAGTGCAGTAATTAAAACAGGCATTTGCAGAGAGTAATGCTAATAATAATACCCAGATTGTGTCATAGACCTACATGTAAAACGCAAAAGTGTGAAACTGCTTCAAGATAACAAGAGAAAGTCTAGGTGACCTTGGGTTTGGTGATAAGTTTTTATTATTTTTTTTATTATTATTTTTTTAACGTTTATTTATTTTTGAGACAGAGAGAGACAGAGCATGAACGGGGAGGGTCAGAGAGAGGGAGACACAGAATCCGAAACAGGCTCCAGGCTCTGAGCCGTCAGCACAAAGCCCGACGCGGGGCTTGAACTCACGAACCGCGAGACCATGACCTGAGCCGAAGTCGGCCGCCTAACCGACTGAGCCACCCAGGCGCCCCAAGTGATAAGTTTTTAGGTATGACACCAAAAAGTACAATCTGTGAAAAGAAAAAAAAATAATAAACAGGACTTCATTCAAATCAAAAGAATTTCTACCCTGTGAAAGATACTATATAAAGATAACGAAAAGACAAGCCACAGACTGGGAGAAAATATTTACAAAAGACACGTCTGACCAAAGACTGTTATCCAAAATATACAAAGAACTCTTACAACTCAATGATAAGAAACAACCCAATTAAAAATGAGCAAAATATCTGAACAGACGCTTGAAGAAAGAAGAGACGCATGTAGCAAATAAGCATGCAGAAAGATGTTTTACATCACAGGACGTTAGGGAATTGCAAATTAAAATACCAATGAGATACCACTGCGTATCCTTCAGCGTATCCCTTAGCATGGCTAAAACCCAAAGCACTGACAACACCAAGTGCTAATGAGGATATGGAACAACATGAACTCTCCTTACAATTGAGGAATGTCTTACAAAACTAAACGCGTTCTTACTATATGATCCCACAACAGTGTTTGGTATTTACTCAAATGATTTGAAAGTTTATGTATACACGAAAACTTGCGTATGAATGTCTATAGCAGTTTTATTTGTATTTGCCAAAACTTGGAGGTAAACCAGATGTCCTTTGGTTGGTGAATGGAGAAACAAATGGCCGACATCCAGGCAACGGAAGGAATATTATTTGGTGCTAAAAAGAAAGGAGCTCTCTGGGGAGCTTGGGTGGCTCAGTCAGTTAAGCGTCTGACTCTTGATTTCAGTTCAGGTCATGATTTTGCAGTTCATGGGATTGAGCCTGTGTTGAGCTCTGCTCTGAGCCTGCTTGGGATTTTCTCTCTCTCTCTCTCCCTTTGCCCCTTCCCCACTCATGTTCCCTCTCTCACAATAAATAAATAAACATTACAAAAAAAGAAATGCACTGGGGCTCCCGGGTGTCTCAGTCGGTTAAGCGTCCAACTTCAGCTCAGGTCATGATCTCACGGTTCATGAGTTCGAGCCCTGCATCAGGCTCTGTGCTGACAGCTCAAAGCCTGGAGCCTGCTTCGGATTCTGTGTGTGTGTGTGTCTCTCTCTGCCCCTCCCTGGCTCATGCTCTGCCTCTCTCTCTCTCTCTCTCTAAGATAGATGAACATTAAAAAAAATAATAAAAAAATGCACTATCAAGTTATGAAAAGACGTAGAGAAACCTTTTTTGTTGTTGTTTAAGTAGGCTCGACGCCCAGTGTGGAGCCCAACATGGAAATTCAACTCACGACCCTGAGATCAAGACCTAAGTGGAGATCAAGAGTCAGACGCTTAAACTGAGCCACCCAGGTGCTGTGATGTGGAGAGAAATCTTAAATGCATATTGCTTAGTGAAAGGAGCCAATCTGAAAAGTCTGTATACCGTATGACTCTGGCTATATGACATTCTGGAAAAGGCAAAACTGTTAGGACAATAAAAAGGTCAGTGTTCGACAGGGGATTGTGGAGAGAGAGGGATGAATTGGTGGAGCACAGGGCATTTTTAGGACAGTGAAACTATTCGGTATGACACTGTAATGATGACTACATATCATTATACATCTGTCAAAACTGATAGAATATACACCACCAAGTGTGAACCCTAATGTAAATTATGGATTTTAGTCAATAATAATGTCTTAACATTGGTGCACCAATTATAGCAAATGAACCACACCAATGCAAGATGTTAATAAAAGGGGTGATTGGGAGAAGATATTTGCAAATGACATATCTGATAAAGGGTTAGTACCCAAAATATATAAAGAATGATGCAACTCAATATCCAGAACACAAATAATCCAATTACAAAATCCAATTACAAAATTACAGAGGACATGGATGGACATTTCTCCAAAGAAGACATCCAGATGGCCAACAGACACATGAAAAGATGCTCAACGTCACCGATCGTCAGGGAAATACAAATCAAAACCACAATGAGATATCACCTCACATCTGTCAGAATGGCTAAAATCAACAACACAAGAAACAAGTATTGGCGAGGATGTGGAGAAAAAGGAGCCCTCTTGCACTGTCGGTGGGAATGCAAACTGGTGCAGCCACTGTGGAAAACGGTCTGGAGTTTCCTCAAAAACTTAAAAATAGGACTACCCTATGATCCAGTAATCGCATTACTGGATATTTACCCCCAAAATACAAAGACACTAATTCAAAAGGATACACGCGCTCCTATGTTTATTGCAGAATTATTTATGAAAGCCAACTTATGGAATCAGCCCAAGTGTCCACTGATTGAATGGATAAAGAAGATATGATATATATATATATATATATATATATATATATATATATACACAATGGAATATTACTCAGTCATAAAAAAGAATGAAATCCATGCAGCAACATGGATGGAGCTAGAGCGTATAATTCTAAGTGAAATAAGTCAGAGAAAGACAAGTACCATATGATTTCACTTACATGTGGATTTTAAGAAACAAAACATGGGAGCAAAGGGAAAAAAAAAGAGAAAAAGGGACAAGTTCTCTCAACTACAGAGAATAAACTGATGGTTACCGGAGGGGTTAGGGTGGGGCGGTGGGGGAAACAGGGATGGGGATTAAAGAGTACACTTACCATGCTGAAAAAATAAAATAAAGTGATCAAAACAAATAACCAGGGTAACTGTTAAGGGCTTAGGTGAGGGAGTTGATGGGAACTCTCTGTGCTTTCATCTCAATGTTTCTGTAAACCTAGAACTGCTCAAAAAAAAGTCTATTAATTAAAGAGTGCGTAGGGGTGCCTGGGTGGCTCTGTCGGTTAAGCGTCCAACTCTTCCTTTTGGCTCAGGTCATGATCTCACAGTTCATGAGTTTGACCTCAGGGTCGGGCTCTGTGCTGACAGCGTGGAGCCTGCTCGGTCGGGATTCTCTCTCTCCCTCTCTCTCTCTCTCTGCCCCTCCCCCGTTCACTCTCTCTGTCTCTCTCAAAATAAATAAACTTAAAAAAATTTTAAAGTATGTAAGCTTACAGTAGAATAAAGGATTAACTAAGCTTGAAACTCCTACCTACACATTTCTTGTTATGTGGAATATACATTTTCCTTATTGTTTAAGCAACTTCTAGTCGAATTTTCTATTATTTGCAGCTGAAAGTGTCCTGACATAAAATAGCTCTTTGTTTGTTTTTTGGTGGTAGTGTTTCTCAGAATCACACCATTGCCTCACTCTGTATCACTTTAACACATGCATTTTCAGTGAAGAGGTGGAAAGAAGTGTACTCTTTTTATGTAGAAAGCAGAGACACACATATAATAAACAGATACACAGATTATCTCTGGTATTTCAATGTCATTGGGGGACAAAAAAAGGCTAAAAAAGATTCTAGGTGAGGGGTTAGTAATGAAAATATGGTTGAGAATCACTGCTTTCGCATACAAGATCTGAAATTTAGGCAACAGAGTGAGGTACTGAAAAGAACATTTAATTTGTATCAGAAGACCAGCTACATGATCTTAGTTTCAAAGTCACCTAAAACCTGGTTACCAGAGGGGAGGTGGGTGGGTGAAATTGGTGAAGGCAATTAAAACTACACGGTTCAGGTCAGGCATCCGACTCTTGGTTTCGGCTCATGTCAGGATCTCTTGGTTGGTGGGATGGAGCCCAACGTCAGGCTCTGAGCTGGTGTCGAGGAGCCTGGGCAGGATTCTCTCTCTCCCTCTCTCCACCCCTCCCCTGCTCATGCTCTCTCTCTGGTCTTAAAAATAAAAGACTACACTTATCGTGATGAGCGCTAATGTGTAGAATTGTGGAATCACGATAGTGTATGCCTGGATCTAGAATAACACTGTGCATTAATTATACTGAAATTGAAAAATTAAAACAATTTACGGAAATAAATAAAGTCACCTAAACCCTTTGGCCACAAAAATTTGGGGATTGTATTGTTGATTGTTGATCTCTAAAGGTGTATTCAAGTCCTACTAGTCTGAGATTTTATTTTATTAAAAAAAATTTTTTTTACATTTATTTACTTTTGAGAGAGACAGAGCACAAGTGGCAGAGGGGCAGAGAGAGAAGGAGACACAGAATCCGAAGCAGGCTCCAGGCTTCTAGCTGTCAGCACAGAGCCCCACGCGGGGCGCAAACTCACAAACTGTGAGATCATGACCTGAGCCCGAGTCGGATGCCCAACCGACTGAGTCACCCAGGTGCCCCTGAAATTTTTTTTTTTTTAATCTTACAAACATCAACTTTTCTAGCATCCAAATACAGTGCCTTTGAAAGTGATCACAGGGGCAACAACACCATTTACCTTTACAGTGAAAGAAACAATATAAAAATTAAACAATGTTGCCCACAATGGAAGTGCTAGCTGCCATCAGCTTTCTGTGCATAGGGGCTCTTCAAGACCATGCACTGGAAAACTCAATTCATCTCGCTGACGACGATAAAGTTTTGAGAGCCTAATGCAACTGGTCCCAAGTGTGATAAATGCGTGACAGGGCATTTGGGGTACTTTTGGTTGGCTGTTGCCAGGGAATGTGACAACTTATCTCTCTCTCTCCATCTCCAACCCCCCTCTCCCACCGGAAATACACACATAGAGACATAGTCATGCACACAGCAGTTTTCGTCAACTAATACACACCTGGACATTGTAATTGTAACGGAGGTGGACAGAAGAGGCTGTGGTTGGGGAGGGAGCATGGAAAAAAATAAAAGGAAAGGATGAATTGACTGTTTAAAAACTGGGGCAGGTGAAGGGGTCTTGAGCAAAAGTGTGAAGTCTTGAAGTTGAAAGATCTCGCTAAGAAAGGTCTCCAAATGCAAGCAGAGCTAAGTGGTGTTCCAGATGTGACAGCTGGAAAGAAAGCCCATCTCCTGTCTTCTGCACAGACTCGGATAGTACCCAGACATCCCAGGTCCTGGAGGTGTTGGGGCTCCTAAGTTGGTGCCCTACTGTCGGGCAATCACTGAAGGTGGATCCAGGGTCCTTCTATAAGATAAGAGGCAGAGGAAGGCGAGGTCTGGCACTGCGGGGAAGTGAAGAGAACAAATTGCTTTGTGACTACCTGAGGATCACCTCCTCCCCAAAGTTTTCTAAAAATAAGTGTGGGAGTCTTCCAGTGGGCCCAAGATGCTGTTGTTATGCACATGGTGCTGTTGAACTAGTCAGTGTCTGGGTTAAGAATGACATCCTGTTTGGGGCACCTGGGAGGCTCAGTCAATAAAGCATCCACCTCTTAATTTGGGCTCAGGTCATGATCTCTTGTTTCAGCTCACGTCACGATCTCACGGTTTCTTGAGTTCGAGCCCTGATTCCAGCTTGGCACACTGACTACCTGGAACCTGCTTGGGATTCTCCCTCTGTCTCTGCCCCTGCCCAGCTCACGCTCTCTCTGTCTCTCTCAAAATAAATAAAAAAGAGAGAGAGAGAGAGCATGAGCAGGAGAAGAGCAAAAAGAGAGGGAGAGAGAGAATCTCAAGCAGACCTGTGATCGCAGTGGGGCTGGATCCCATGACCCCGGGTCATAACCCAAGCGGAAATCAAGAGTTGGGTGCTTAACCAACTAAGACACCCAAGTGCCCCTTTTTAAGTTTTAATGCAATGAAAATATATCCTGCAGAAATGCTAACTGCTCATTATCTTGTATTACCACAGTCTCCTTTGTAAATAAAATTAATAAAGCAGAGGTCTGGGGAAGAAAATTGGATTAATATTTCTGGGACCTTCTCATCTGTAACAATGATCTCCAATTTCCTCTAAGCTCTAACCATACCAAGCTTCCATAATTCTATGACTTAATTCGACAGGGCTATTTGCAAAACAGGAAGGTTGGATGGCTCATGAAGCAAAAATGAAATGGAAATTTTCATTTCCTATTTTATCACTTTGAGTCAGGCTCAGCTGTAGTCGTAAGTGTCTCAACGATCTGGAAGCAGAATCTTCTAGAAATGAGGTCCCATTATGAAGGGGTGAGTTTGTCTCCTGTTCCATTCGTAGTACTTTTGCCCTACCTGGGCAGAACCTCTGAGCCCTCTCACACCTCCCCACCCATCCTCCCTGGGCTGATGCCCTTGCCCCCTACACTGGTGACTCCAAGAGTCATCGTCCAAGGACCACGCCCAACGTGCATCTGTGCACTTCAACTCCCTGGTTCCTCCTCCTTAGTGGAGACCCCTCCCAACCCACCCCTTGCCTGTGTGCTCTGATTCCACCCCAGCAACCCCTGCCAGAGACCCTTCCTTGTTTCCCATTCCTCCCTGGAATCATCACTCTTGCTCCTGGATTCTTTCCCTCAACATTCAGATTTGCCTTCATATGTTCTATTTTTCTGCTTCCTTCCCTTTTTTCTCATCTCTTTATGGATAAAGTGTTTTTTTCCCTCAATCCAATTTTTCCCCTTTACTACTTGAAAGTTATTTCAAGTATTGTATTTCTACTTTTTATGGTAACTACAGGCGAATTACCACATGATATATAAGGTAACAGCTTCTAAAGTTATACGACATCCCTATCTTCCCACTGGACCGCACAAGGAACATGTCACCTTTTCCTAACGTACACATTATTGTTGCCACGTCTTTACCTTCCAACTTGACTTTTTTTTTTAATGGTGGTAAAATATACATGACATAAAATGTACCATTTTAACCATTTTTAAATGTATGGTTCAGAGGCATTAAGTCCATTCACATCGCTGTACAGCTGTCACCACCACCCATCTCCAGGACCTTTCCATCTTGCAAAATTAAACTCTATACCCCTTAAACACTAACTCCTCATTGCTTCCTCCCCCCAGACCCTGGCAACCACCATTCTATTTTCCGTTTCTGTGAATTTGAACCCGCTAGGTACTTCATATAAGTGGAATTATACAGTATTTGTTCTTTTTTTTTTTTTAACGTTTATTCATTTTTGAGAGATGGAGAGACACAGAGGGTGAGTGGGGGAGGGGCAGTGAGTGAGGGAGACACAGAATCCAAAGCAGGCTCAGCTGTGCTGAGCTGTCAGCACAGAGCCTGACGCAGGGTTCAAACTTGTGAACCACAAGATCATGACCTGAGCTAAAGTCAAACGATTCACCAGCTGAGCCACCCAGGCGCCCCCTACGGTCTTTGTTCTTTGTGTCTGGTTTATTAGCATAATGTCCTCAAGGTAACCTATGTTGTAGTATGTGTCACAAGTTCTTTCCATCTTAAGGATGAATAATATCCCTTCCTTTTTAAAGGATTAATAATATTATAACTAATTAATTATATAATCGATTAATAATACAATGAATATGTGTCACATTTTGCCTCTTCATTCATCCATGAATGGACACCTTGGGTTGCTTCCGTCTTTTGGCTATTGTGAATCACGTTGCTATAACATAGGTATAATGAATCCCTTTGAGTCCCTGCTTTCAATTATTTGGGGTAGATGCTAAATCATATGGCAATTCTATGTTGCTGGCTGATACGGTCATTCTATAGTTAACTTTTTGAAGAACACCATACTGTTTGCCACAGCAGCTGAGCCCTTTTATATTTCCATCAGCAGTACTCAAGGGTTCCAGTTTCCCCAACGTTCGCCAACATTTGTTATCGTCTGTGTGTGTTTTGTTCAGTTTTTGGTTTTGGGTTTTTTTCGTTCGTTTCTTTTTGCTTTGTGTTTGGTTTTTGTTTTTGTTTTGTGTAGGAACCATCCTAATGGGTAAAGGGTGGCAGATTTGGTTTCCTTTTAATCAACATGACGTTTCCACGTTCAAAGTGTGTAAAATGTTAATGATAGGAAAATGTGGTCAATACCAAAGTCCCCATTTGAGTCTGAAACTTTTCCAGATACGTGGCTGTGTGTTCGTGTGGGCAGTTCAAGTACTCTGGCACTGAGTTCTCTTGTGACATTGTGGCTTTGTAAGATCAGGTGGCTTTTGGGTTATAAAGGGAAAATGAAATAGCGTTCCAGTTTTGTGCTTTTTTTAGGGCAGAGGCTGGCAAACGTTTTCCGGGAAGGTCTGGATAGTAAACACTGTTTGGTTTTGTTGGCTACGTATATGGTATCTGTTGCAACTACTTAACTTACTGTACTTACAATAATATATTTGTTAGTAGACTTTGTACAAACAGTGTTCCATTGTCCGCACATTTTATTTTGACTTTTTAACCATCAAGACATTACTATTTTTGTTGGTAGTTTGTTTTTAAGATTACCTATGTATTCGCCGCTTTTGGGGGTGTGTTTTCTTGCTTCTCGGACCTTCTGGCTGAATTTCCTTTCTTTTCCATTTTTTAGAATATCCTTCAGAAAGGGTCTATTGATGACAGAACCTCTTAGATTTTTGCTTTCCCTTAAATGTCTTCAATTGACTTTAGTTGTTCAAAACCAGTTTTGTTGAAGATGATTCACGTTGAGGATGATGTTCTTATAACAATTTAAAGTGTCACGGGTTCAATGCTTTACCGCACTTTTCTACTGTCTTCTGGCTTCTGTTGTTGCTGTTGAGAAATAGATGTGAACCTAACTGTTGCTTCTTTGTGGCAATCTGTCTGGGTTTTCTAACTGCCTTCTCTTAAGATCTTTCTTTCTTTTTGGTGATCTAGAGTTTAACCATGTGTCTACATTATTCCTTCTCTTTATTATACCCTCTTGCTTGAGAGTCAATAAATTTCCAGAATCTGAAGAACAGAATCTTTCATCAGTCAGGACAATCTTAAGTCATTATTTCTTTGAATATTGCCTTCTTCCCATTCTCTGCTTTGTCCTCCTACAAGTCCCAAGGGTAATACTTGGATTGTCTCGGGGCACCTGGGTGGTTCAGTGGGTTAAGCATCTGATTTCAGCTCAGGTCATGATCCCACAGCCTTTGAGTTCGAACCCTGTGTCGTGTCGGGCTCTGTGTTGACAGCTCAGAGCCTGGAGCCTGTTTCTGATTCTGTGTCTCCCTCGCTCTCTGCCCCTCCCCTGCTCACACGCTGTCTCTGTCTCTCTCTCAAAAATCAATAAACATTAAAAAAAATACTTAGACTGCCTCATGTTATCCTCCATATTTTTAAACTTTCTTTCATATTTTCTAGCTCTTTCTCTCTGTGTTGCATTCTGGATCTTTTTCCTTTTTTTTTCCCCCCCCACATCAGTCTCTGGTTATTCACTTTCATTTCAAAATATCTGTATTAGTTTTCTCTTTCTGCCATAGCAAAATACCACAAATTTAATGGCTTCAAACAAGTACAAATGTATGATTTCACTCATCAGTAGGTCAGAAAGCCATTGACTATGGCTGTTTTCCCCTTGCCCATCTCCCACAAGACTGAAATCTGTGTTGTCAGGAGTGTGTTCCTTTCTGGAGACTCCAGAGGAGAATCTGTTTCCAGCTTATTCACATTATTGGTAGAACCGAGCTCCATGTGGCTGTAGGACTGAGATTCCCACTTCCTTTCTGGCTGGTAATCAGGGATTGTTCTCACCTTCTAGAAACTTCCTCAGTCTTTGGCTCGTAGCTCCCCTGTTCTGTCTTCAAAGCTAAGAGGGTCGAGTCTCTCTGACACTAATGCCTCCCATGTCTCTCTCCTGCTGCATCTGTCTCTGACCGCAGCTGGGGAAAGTCCTGCGCTGTTCAAGGCTCAGTATGACACTGGGCCCACCCAGATAATCCTGAATAATCTCATCTCAAGATCCATATCCTTAATTCCACCTGCAAAGTCCCTTTTGCCGTGTAACATAACATATCCATAGGTTCTAAGGATTAAGAAATAGACATTTGGGGGAGGATATTATTTGGCTTATCACAGTATATTCCTAGCTGTGTCTAACCTGCTATTTAACTCTTTTGGGTTTTAATTTCTAATTATTATATGGCTTTTTTAAAAAGTTTTACTTTGGTTAATTATTTTAAAAAATTTAAAAATATTTATTCATTTTTGAGAGACAGAAAGAGACAGAGTGTGAGTGGGGGAGGGGCAGAGAGCGAAGGAGACACAGAATCCGAAGCAGGCTCCAGGCTCTGAGCTGTCAGCACAGAGCCTGACACGGGGCTGGAGCCCATGAATTGTGAGATCATGACCTGAGCCGAGGTCAGACGCTCAATCGACTGAGCCACCCAGGCGTCCCTATTTAATTATTTTAGAATAGTCTTGTTTTTATAGTCCCTTGCATCTTCCTTATGTTTTTAATTCTCTTTTATTTCTTTCAACATATGAAGCACATTTTATTTTATATCCTGACTTCGACAATTCCAGTACCTTAAATGTTAGTGAGTCTGATTTTGATACCTTATAAAATATTTTTGTGAGTCCTTTCTTCTGTCTTCCTTCCTTACGTGTTTTGTGAATTTTGAACAGGAGCTTACATTCTTGTGGGTTTAATTGGTGGGGAGTTTTTGACACCATTTTTTCAGGTGTGTGATCTCCCAGACAGTGTTTGGGTTTACTGCTACCAGGAACGCTAGCCATTGATGACCATTTTTTTGGTTTCGTTTCATTTAAAAACTTTATTGAAGCACAATTAACATATCATAATGTACACAACTTTAAAATGTATCACTTGAGGGGGCTCCTGGGTGACTCAGTCAGTTAAGCGTCCAACTCTTGGTTTCGGCTCAGGTCACGGGCTCATAGTTCATGAGTTTGAGCCCCACATCCGGCTCTGTGCTGACATTGCAGAGCCTGCTTGGGATTCTCTCTCTTTCCCTCTCTCTGCCCCTCCTGTACTCTCTCTCTCTATGTTTCAAAATAAATAGATAAACTTAAAGAAAAACTCATAAAATGTATAATTTGATAAAATTGCATATGCATATACCTGTAAAGCCATCACCACAATTAACAAAATCAGGGGCGTCTGGGTGGCTCAATCGGTTAAGCATTTGACTTCGGCTCCCATCATGATCTCACGGTTTGTGAATTCGAGCCCCGTGTTGGACTCTGTGCTGACAGCTGGGAGCCTGGAGCCTGTATCTCCCTCTCTCTCTGCCCCTTCCCTGCTCATGCTCTATCTCTCTCTGTCTCTCAAAAATGAATAAATGTTAAAGAAAGAAAGAGAAGAAAAGAAAATAAAATGAACATACCTGTCACCCCCCAAAGTTTTCGGGTGCTGCTTTGTAATGTCTCATTTCCACCCTTTTCCATCCCCCAGGCAAACACAGATCTGCTTTCTGTAACCACAGTTTGCATTTCCTAGAATTTGCTATAGATGGAAATCATGCAGTATGTACTCTTTAGTGCCTGGCTTCTTCCTCTTAGCATAATTATTTTGAGATTTAGCCATATCATTTTGTGTGGATCATGTGTTCATCCCTTTATTTACTGAAATATCTTTTTTGTTGTATTAGTTTCCTGGGACTTCTGTAACAAACTGCCACTAAATGGCTCTGAACAACAGAAGTGTATTCCCTTGTGGTTCTGGGGACCAAACGTCTGAAGTCTGGCAAGACAACGCCTGCAGGGTTCTGGGGGAGAAACTGTCCCCTGCCTTTGCGAGCTTCTGGTGGCTGTCTACATTCCTTCCCTTGTGACTGCCTCCCTACCATTGCTGCCTCTGGGTCACATGACCTCTGCCCCTCGGCTGCTTCCTTTCTCCTCTGCAGGTGGCTCTTATTAGGTCACTTCTGATGGTATTTAAGGCTCATCTGAATAAACCAAGATTGTCTCTTAGCTTCAAACATCCTTAACTTAATCCTACATACAAAGACCCTTTTTCCAAATCAGGTAAACATCATTCCAGGCATCAGGAATGTCTTTGGGGGGCAATTTTTTCAGCCTATCACAGCCTACATGGATCATGATGATTTTATCCATTCACCTGTTGATGGATGCTTGGTGTATTTTCAGTTTGGGGCTGTAACAAATATGGAAATTCGTGCATACATCTTTGTATGGACATATGCTTTCTTGTCTCTTGGGTGGGTATCTAAGAGTGGATTGATTGGAACATATGGTAGGCATACGTTTCACTTCTTAAGAAACTGTCAAACCATTTTTCATCAGCTGTGTATAAGTTCCAGTTTTTCTGCTTCCTGTCCAACACTTGGTATATTAAGTCTTTTTTAATTTTAGCCACTCAAGTAGGTAGGTAATGTTATCTCATGGTGGTTTTAATGTGCATCTCTCTAATAACTGTTGATGTTTGTGCATCTTTTCTGTGATTATTTTCAACCCCTAGGCTTTCATTGATGAAGGGTCTTTCCAATATATTGTCCACTTTTTTTTTTTAACGTTTATTTATTTTTGAGACAGAGAGAGACAGAGCATGAACGGGGGAGGGTCAGAGAGAGGGAGACACAGAATCCGAAACAGGCTCCAGGCTCTGAGCTGTCAGCACAGAGCCCGACGCGGGGCTCGAACCCACGGACCGCGAGATCATGACCTGAGCCGAAGTCGGCCGCCCAACCGACTGAGCCACCCAGGCGCCCCTATTGTCCACTTTTTAATTGTATTGGCTCTTCTCTTATTATTGAGTTTTGGAACATTTTTCTATATTCTAAATTTTTTAATGTTTGTTTTTGAGAGAGACAGAGAGAGAAGGAGAGCAGGGGAGGGGCAGAGAGAGAGGGAGACACAGAATCCGAAGCAGGCTCCAGGCTCCTGTCAGCACAGAGCCTGACGCGGGGCTCAAACTCACAAACCACAAGATCATGACCTGAGCCAAAGTTGGACGCTTAACTGACTGAGCCACCCAGGCACCTGTTATATATTCTAGATATAGTTATTTCACTAAATACTATTTGCAAATATTTTCCCTCAGAGTGCTGCTTGTCTTTTTAGTCCCTTCACAGTGTCTTTTCACAGGCAGAATTTCCTAATTTTGATGAAACCCAATTTATCCATTTTTTTCTCTTTTGTGGGTAATGTGTTTGGTATTATATCTGAGAAACCTTTGTCTAACCAAAGGGCAAAGTGTCTCCTAAGTTTTCTTCCAGAACCTCTACCCTTCTGTGTTTTCATTTAGGTCCATAATCCATTTTGAGTTAATTTCTGTGTAAGACATAAGGGATGGGTCAAAGTTTATTGTTTCGTATTGTTTAGTTGTAAACTTTCCTTTGCCTATTTTTCATATGATTATTTGTTCCATCACCATGTTTTGAAAAGACTATGTTTTCTCCATTGCATACCTTTGCAACTTGGTCAAAAATTAGCTGCTCATCGGGGCACCTGAGGGGCTCAGTCGGTTGAGTGTCCGACTTCGGCTCAGGTCGTGATCTCATGGTTCGTGGGTTCGAGCCCTGTGTCGGGCTCTGTGCTGACAGCTCAGAGCCTGGAGCCTGCCTCGGATTCTATGTCTCCCTCTCTCCCTGCCCTCCCTCACTTGCACTCTGTCTCTCTCTGTCTCTCAAAAAATGAATAAACGTTAAAAAAAAATTAGTTGCTCATATATATAGGGGTCTATTTTTGGGGACTTTCTACCTTGTCCCATTGAACTATTTGTCTCTTATTATGTCAATATTACATTGTTTCATTGTTTGGTTGTATAAAAATTCTGGAAATTAGGTAGTGCTTGCTCTCTGACTTTGTTCTTCTTCAATTTTGTTTTGGCCACTGCAGATTCTTTACATTTTTACGTAACTTTTGAAACCAGTTTTTCAATTTTTACAAAAAGCCTGCTATGATTTTTGACTGGGATTGCACTGAATCTATAAACCAGTCTGGGGAGAAAGTACAGCTTAACAACATTGAGTTTTCTGAGCTATGAGCACAGGTCAGTATATCACTCCTTTTATTTATGTGTTTTAAAATAAACTTTTATAATTTTCAGTGTATAGGCCTTCTATATCTTTTGTCATATGTATCCCTAAGTAGTGCATGCTTTTTGATGCTATTATTAATGCCATTATTTTTAAATTACGCTTTCTGATTGTACACAGATGGTATATAGAAATATAATAGATTTTCGTACATCAGTCTTACATCCTACAACTTTATAAAACGCATTGGTAGAATTTACCAGTTAAGCCATCTGGGTCTGGGGTTTTCTTTGTGGAAAAGTTTTCAACTACAATCTCGATTTCTTCAATCAGGCTATTTAGGACACTTATTTTTTGTTGAGTGAGATTTAGTGAATTATGTCTTTCAAGGAAGCCATCCATTTTACCTAAGTTGATGACATTTAGGCGGGGGCATACAGTTGTTCATGATATTCCTTTATTATTGTGAGATAATATAAAATACATGTATTGGTCTCTCCCTCTAGCTCCTGGCACAGAGCTCCTGAATCCCTTGCAATTTCCTACGTGATTAGAACATTAGAAGTATAGCTAGTTCTAATATTTGTCTTTGAACCCATCCCTGACACACGCCTTTTAAAAGCCCTGTAAATTCCTGGGGCGCCTGGGTGGCTCAGTCAGTTGAGCGTCTGACTTCGGCTTAGGTCCTGATCTTGTGGTTTGTGAGTTTCAGCCCCACATCAGGCTCTATCTCCCTCTCTCTGACCCTCCCCAGCTCATGCTGTCCCTCTCTCTCACACACACACACACACACACACACACACACACTATCTCTCTGTCTCTCTCTCTCTCTCTCTCATGTACAGGTATGTGCACACTCTCAAAAATAAATAAACATTAAAAAAACACAGGATTTTCAGGAGGATGTGATTTACCTGTGGGGGAAGCGAAGGGGAAAAAAATAATTACAAACAGAGAGGGAAGGAGGCAAACCATAAGAGACTCTTAAATACACAGAACAAACTGAGGGTTGATGGAGGGGAAGAGAGGAAAATGGGTGATGGGCATTGAGGAGGGCACTTGTTGGGATGAGCAACTGGGTGTCTACCCCCAAAACCAAGAGCACAGTGTATACACTATATATTAGCCAACTTGACAATAAATTATATCAAAAGAAAGAAAGAAAGAAAGAAAGAAAGAAGAAAGAAAGAAAGAAAGAAAGAAAGAAAGAAAGAAAGAAAGAAAGAAAAGGAAAGGGGCTCCTGGGTGGCTCAGTCGGTTGAGTGTTCAACTTAGGCTCAGATCATGATCTCGTGGTTCGTGAGTTTGAGTCCTGCATCAGACTCTGTGCTGACAGTTCAGAGCCTGGAGCCTGCTTCAGATTCTGTGTCTCCCTCGCTCTCTACCCCTTCCCCACTCTCTCTCTCTCTCTCAAAAATAAAATAAAACAGAAAAATTTTTTAAAAAGCTTAGAATTTCAGCCTCACCCTCCATCCTCCAGAGAGAGAAGGGGGATTAGAAATGGAGTTAATAATTAATCATGCTTATGTCAGGAGGCCTCCAAAAAATCCCAGTAGTTCAGGATTCAGAGAGCTTCTAGGTTAGCAAGCACATCCACGCCGGAGGGTGATGCACCCCAACTCCATGGAGGGTCCTGTCCTTGGGACCCTCCCAGACCTCCCCCATGTATCTCTTCATTTGGCTGTTCATCTGTATCCCCTATTATATCCTTTAACAAATTTTATAATATCCTAAGTGTTTCCCTGAGTTCTATAAGTCACTCTAGCAAATTAATCAAACCCATAGAGGGGGTCATTGAAACCTCCAATCAGTAACTGGTTGGTCAGAAACACAGGTGACAACCCAGGTTTGCAACTAGCATCTGAAGTATGTCTATGGGATGGGGGCAGTCTTGTGGTGCTGAGACCTTAACTGTGTGATCTGATACTGTCTCCAGATAGATAGTGTCAGAATTGAGCTCAGTCAGAGGACCCCCAGCTGGTGTTGACTTGCTTATTGTTGAGAAAGCCCCGCACACAACTGGTGACCCGAAGTGTCAAAAGTGAAGTGTTGTGTGTGAGAGGAACACACAGGAAGAAAGACACAGTCTGGAAGACCTGGCTTTTTCCCTTAGGAAACTTTTTTTTAAAATTTTCTGTTTCAATTTCTGTTTAATGTCTGTTTTTAATTTCTATTTAATATTTGCAGAATCTGGTATTTGAGACTTGGAAAATGGATGTGAAAATGTTGATACTCTGGTTACTTTATTGTTGTGAGCAATAAAGTCCTTTATCTCTGATCCAGTGGTCTCATGTCTTCTGCCAGCATCCATGAAACTGAAGCAAGGCCAGATCATTGACTTGCAAATAGGGTAAAAATCTGCCATTTTTTACTTCCTGACATCCATCCTTTACTTTTAACCTTTTTGTGACTTTGCATTTAAGGTGAATTTCTTCCATCTTTAACAAAATGCAAGGGGAATCTATGGATTGAGAGACAATATTTTTAAATCATGTAACTGATAAGGGATTAATATCTTAAATATATAAAGAGCTCATACAACTCTACAGCCAAGAAAAAAAATTTTTTGATTAAAAAATGAGTAGAAGAGAGACATTTTCCCAAAGATATACAGATAGCCAATGGGTCCATGGAAAGGTGCTCAACATCATCATCAGGGAAATGCAAATCAAAACCACAGCAAGATGTCACCTCACGCCTGTCAGAATGGCTCGTATCAGAAAGACAAGAAATAGCAAGTTTTGGCAAGAATGTGGAGAAAAGGCAATGCTTGTGCACTCTTGGTGGGAATGTAAATTGGTGCAGCCACTATGGAAAAACAGTATGAGGCTTCTCAAAAAATTAGAAATAGAATTACCACGTGAGCCAGTAATTCATTTGCTGATTGTATGGCCCTTTGGAACGTCAACTTTTCAAGGAAGACTCTTGCATTTGACTTTCTCTACCAGTGTCTCCTAGCCTTTGTCTTCTGTGCTTTGCGCCCTGCGCGTATGTCCATGAGATCCCGCTCTTTTCTTCTGTTTTTAGCAAATGTCCTCAGGGTGAAATTTGGCTTTGGATGTTAGTATTACTTCTCATAGCTCCTACTTTGAATTAGTTTGGCCTTCTGGGCATGTTTTACTTTATTGCCAGTTCATCCCTGTGTGTGCAGAGATGTTTTTAAATATTTCATCCAGTCTACTAATTGACTTACGTGATTGAATTTCTTTCAATACCCTGCCCTATTAGAAAAACTTCACCATTTCGCAGAAGGGAGAGTGAGGTGGATGGAAGAGGGCTTCCATCGTCTCATAAACTTCACTAGACAGGTAATTACCTCTCTCTATAAACAAAACCCATCCTGTCAACTTCTCAAAAGTACCTGTTCTATTACCAATGGAGTCACGATGATCCCCTTTCTTAAAAGTTGCCTCTCTATGGTACTAAACATTTATAAACATTTTTTTTTTGCATATAGTATGTCATTTGCTTTTTATAATACTCCAGTACTCCTGGTAAAATATGTGAGGCAGAGATTATTCATATCTTACAGCTAGGGAGGCAGAGGCTTGGAGAATAGTTTGTCCAGCATCACACAAGGAATAAGTGATAATGCCGAATTCTGAATTCTCAAGTGCTGGTAATGTGAGATGTGACTTCGATCCTTACAGGAAGTAATTTGTGCAAATATGTCTCCAGCTTATTTACTTATTTTTAGTTTAAACGCATTACCTGGTTGCTATAGTTGAAAGGTTTATGATCAATACTATAGCACAGAATGTGCAAACACAGTGTTTCTCCAACTTTATTGCGCACACATGCCTGTTAATCCTGTTAAAATGCAGATTCTGATTTGTGAGTTCTAGTCTGCCTATGGTTCAGCCTGAGGCTCTGCTGTGTAAGAAGTCCCCAGGTGAGGTGCGGCTATGGGTCCAGGAAGAACCAGCCATTCTTGGAGTAGCAGGGGTTCGGCAATGTTTGCAAAAGAACAGAAGTTACAGCATGAGGGGCAGGAAAGAGTGGTTACAATGTCCTGGGCTAGCAACCGGGTAACGTTGCCTCTGAGCTTGAAAGAAATGCTTGGCTGCTCTATGCGTGTCCCTCCCACCCTTGTGTCCACCCATCATTGGCCCATGAGTGAGGCAGCAGCTCCCTCCTGGCCTGATGATAGGGCACATTGCATATGCAAGTGCAATGAAAACACCTACATCAACACAACCAACCAAACAACCAACAAGAAAGCGTTTGCAGGATGCTAGAATTTGAAGTGACCATCGAGATTTTATAACCCAGGTTTTTCGCTTTCTGTATGTATTGAAATCTAGCTCAGAGAGGTAACGAAAGCTGCCTGCAGTCCCATAGCACAGCCGGGCCCCGGGTCAGCTTGCTCTAATTCCAGTTTGTCTCTGCCATAGCACACCGCTTCTCCAGGCGGCAGCGATGGTTAGAGTGGGAGCAGGCCCCTTAATTTCTCGGCCTCAGTATCCTCATCTGTGAAGTGCGAGAGCTAGACCTGATCTCTAGAGTCCACTATCTCTAATTCTCTGAAAGTCGTGTCTCCTTTATTTCCCATATTAGAAGAGAAGAAGAAATGGGTCCCCCTCCTTTAGACCAAAGGCAATTAACCCAAGCACATAGTGGTGTTTAAAATAAAATTTCAAGTGGGAATGTACTCTTTCTGCTCTTAGAAGCGAGTTTCTGATTCTAAGACTCTATCAAGTGAGAAAATTGCATTGCCTTTTGCCTCATGGCACTGTCTTATTTTCAGCTGAGCTGCCTTAAGGACTAAATTACAGGAGGGACTTGGAACCTAGCTTATCTCTGTGACTGAGAAAACAACAAAAACTCATCATCCTGTCCCTTTATTATCATCCAATCCCCCAGGAGGGAACTTTAATAGCTCCTCAGTTGTGGTCTTTCTAGATCTTCTCCACTGCCTGGCTTTTTATTTTGTTCAGACTCTCAGGGTCCATTATGAGGGATTGGGAAAGAGATACAGTGTAATGGGTCCTTAAAAAGATGCATTTGAAGATTTCTTTCTGATAAAGGAAATAAAAATTCCTAGGGATTTTGTGATTTTTTGAGAAAGCAAGCATATTTTGTATGAACATTCAGAAAAAACAAATTGCGTTACTCAACACCCCATACAAAATAAAGAAAATGACAACAGAACAGGAAAATTTCAGGCTTTCTGCCAAAGAAAAGCAACCAGCCTTTTAGTATATTCAGTAGATCCATAGAACCTGATTAAATGCAGACTAACAATAACTATTTTTTGAATCTCTGCTGGTAAAGGTTGGTCCCACCACTAGGCTGTGTCCCGAGCATGGGACCTCACCTCTGCAAACACGCTTGAGCAGGACATTAGCAACGAAGCCTCCCAAGTCTTTCCTGACCAGACCTCTCTCCGGTGTTCCAGATCACAAGCTTGAGTCTGACTATTGGACATGTCTTAAGATGAATTCACCATCTTCCCCGCTCCTTCCCCATACCCGCCCCTGTCCTTCCTCTGTTGTCTCAAGGAATAGTACATATACCCACTGACCAAATCAGGAACTAGGAAGGAATCTACATTCCTTTTTCTCTCTTCCTCTGTCTCCACTTAATCCATTAAAATATCTTCTTCTACTTTCCAAATGTCTCCCAGAGCCATCCCGATTGTCACTGTCCCGGCTGCCCCTTGGCTGCTGGAATGATTTTTCTAACAGGATGATCCAGTTATGATCCCCTGGGCAAAATCTCCAGGGGGTCCTCCTGACTTACAGAACAAATCTGCACTGTCCAGTGTGGTACAGAAGACGCCACCTCAGGTTTGGACCAGCCCATGTGCCCACGTGTCCAGTTGTATTTCCTGCTCTGCCCCACACTGTCACCGCACATCAGATTCTCATGCTCAGGGCTCTCTACCGGGGCTCCATACCTTTGCCCGCGTTGTTCTCTCTTCCTAACCACCGACCTCAGCTTCTATACCTGGGAAACTCCTGCTCATCTTTCACACCTTAGCTCAAACCCAGCCTCCTCTGAAAAGTCTGCCTCGTCTCACCTGAATCCTGTCTTCCCGTACACCTGCATGTTTGCATATATTTCCATTACAACTATTGAATTATTGTACTGCAGCCCTTCTGTTGTGTGATTCTCTCCCCTGCAGTCTGTGAGCCCCTTGGAAGATAGCAATTTGTGTTGTTCTTGGTATCACCAGCATGTACCATGGTCCTTGGTACTTAGAACAGACTCAAAAAATAGTTGCTGAATTAAGAAGTGAACTTTTTGACCTGCCTTGTCCAAATTGTTTGGCTAAGCCAGAGGTGATTCATAGACAATTTCTGTCTTGTTATACTGGAGTATTCTTAAATTGGAGTGGCCCAGGGAGGTGGGTCATCCAAGAACAAGAGTTGAACCTCCTTTCCCCGAGCACATGTTTGGCAAATTCTTTTGCCTTGGGTTTCCTTATGCTCTCTTGACGAGAATCACTAGACTAAATTCAAGAATCGCATCAGAGGATATTTGGCCAACCTGGATCAGAATCAACCAGCTAAAATGAGATAGACTCAAAGGGCTAAGAAGTTTGAAATCGGGCAGATATGTATTTGAATCCTAACTGCAGTATTTACTACCTGTGCACTGATTTACTCATTGATTTGACAATCATTCCTTTTAATGGTCTACTACATGCCAGAGGTTGTCCTAGATCCTGGGAATAATGAAGTCTGATATTAGTGACGCACTTTGCATGTGCCTAGCATGCCCTTGACATGTGGTCAATATTATCAGTACATTCCTTTACTAGTTTTGACATCTAAAATTCAGACACTGGCACCCTAAGGGATGAAAAATATGTCAACATGGCATTTAAATGTGGTATTTAGTATGGTGCTAAATACATACAGTTTTTGAGGAATTATTCCGTCACCCAAGTTCCATCAAAATTATAAAACATGCAAAAGTCTTGGCTCACCTCTTTCACTTCCTCCTTGTTCCCTTCTAGCACAGTGCTCTGCCCTTTATCTCACATCCTACATTCCCACCCGCCATAGTATTCTCATTTTCCAGATGTTTAAATTAAATCAGACTACCTAGAGCTTAATCTCAAATTCACCAAATCCATCTTGAACGTTGCCTGAGTAAAATAAATGGGTGTTTGCGAACAGTCCATCAACCCTGTATATCATCCAGCGTCCCAGCCCCCACGGGAGAATGCCCTCCTGGGGCTAACCTGGATTGAGTGATTCTGAGGGGCAAGTCTGGCCAGGAGAGGGTCTCTTCCTTAGAGATTCAGATTTGCCAAAATGGAGAGTAGGGGAAGTGGAGTCAGATGGAAGGCAGGGAGTCCAAAGGCATTGCCCAAACAAGGGCAAGGAACTGAGGCAGATACCGAGGGCTGGAGAAATAATCCAGGGTGTGAAGGAGCCGTGGACTTGAGTCTAGTGCCTGGTGGACTGAGCAAACGGGATGTGACCTCCAGGAATGCATGAGACAGGGCTGCTGCTGCCCCGGTGCTTTCTGAGCTGTGATGTGAAGGTAATCTGCAGAAACAACATCTACATCCTAAATGGTCCTCCAGTTAGTGGACTATTTGGGACATACATTTTTGAGCAGATGGAATTCTGATGTTCCTTGCCTTCTGAAATTTCAGGAGGACACATATCCTTCCCCTCTCTACCCTTCCTACATACACACCAAGACTGATGATCAAGAGGTTAAATAAACATTATTGAGACAGTGCTGCCTCTAGGAAGAATGATCTGCCTGAAAGATACACAGAGGCATACGAGATATAGTCTATGGCCGTACCACCCTCAATGCACCAATCTTGTCTGACATGCAAGATACAGTGTTACAGTATTAAAAAAAAGTTGCATACAGTTCATGTAGCTTAATCCTATCTTAAGTTTTTAAAAAATAATACTCATGTTGTGTGAATACACATACAAAACTCTGAAAAGGTTCCACACGAATCTGTCAACGCTAATTGTTCGTAGGGTTAGGGAAAAGCATTCCATTTATAAATGTACATTTATAAAAAACAAACAAAGTGAAATACCCCAAAGCACTGTTGAATAGCTGGGTCTGCACCCCACCCCCCTGTCCTTTTTCACTTCCGTGGGGGACTCCGAACCTTGGGCAACTCAAGAAAGCTGTAAACATCATCATCAACAGAAAAGAGGATGTGGGCTGATGCACTAACAAATGTGGAAAATGCCAAGGTTTCCTGTCGTTCTACGTCTGTTCTTAACAATAAGTAACAATAATTGTATTGGATTTTATCTTGTGTAATTTTACCCACACGGCTTTCTGGTTCTGTGAGAAAAAGACCTAGGTGTCTTAACTGAGGTAAGTTCAATAGAAACCAGCTGTAGGCGGACAAAAAAAATCAAATGCAAAATTAAGCTGGATTAATGGATGTGATGTTTGGTTCTCGATGGTGTATTGTTCTCTGAGCTGGTGAGAGCACAGCTCGAGCAATACAAGCTATCATTTATTATAAATGTAACATGTGCCCATGGTAAAAAACAAATAGTTCAAAATTCTATGAAACAAATAGTTGAAGTTCCCGCATCTTTCCGCCCCCTACCTATTCCCCACGGTTCTCTGATAGGAACAGTTTGGAGTGTTTTCTTCTAAATGCAAAACATTTTATAGACATATATAATTTTCCTCCACAAAAGCCATCACTTTTGAAAATTGCCTTTCGTTTCTAAATCACAGACATCAAAATTGAGAGATTCAGCCTCCTACACACGGACATGTGTCCATGTCTAAAGGGTAGATTCACAAAAATACAATTTCTGGGTCAAAGGGTATATTTATAATTTTTGATAAGTGCTAATAAATCCTTTCCAAAACAGTTGCATGGAATTCACATTTTAGAAACCTGTACACACACACACACACACACACACACACACACACGAGTGTGTTCAGAAAAACAATTAAGAGGGTAATATGACATCGCTGTTGAATGTATGGGTTTTGTAATAATCCACTTCATGTTTGAGCTGTGTGACCTTGAACGAGTTCTACAACCTACAATCATAGCCCCTTTCCTCCTGGGTGGATGAGCAGATTTAATGGACACTTTCTATAACAAGATTACCACAGTGTTTATCGCATCAGGAGCCCTTAATAGATACTATTAATGTGGGAAAATCTGGAAAACAAGTGTCACTAGATAATGGAAACAAACTTTCTGTGTATTGCTTATTGTCTTAAAATATTTGAAATGTGATCATGTAGAATCAGATTAGACATCTCTACAGCTCCAGAAGACAGGGCTACTAATGGGTAGAGGCGACCTCACTTTTCCCAAAAATAAGATGAGTTCAGGGGCCCATAGATTATTCCATTTGGTGGGCCTATGTAAGAAAAAAGAACACAAAATTATGAACGCAAAATTTGGTACAGAGTCTTTGAAAGGCCATACAAGCAAAGATCTCTGAAATTTAAGATTCAGTGAATCTACTTTTCGATAAGTCACTTTTGAGGTGGTGAGTCTTCCGTGACTAGAAAATTATTTTCCAGTCATACCAGCCATCCCATAGGTCTAGAAATAAGGCAGGTAAGCAAGTAAAAATTTTTTTCTTTATGGTATTCTCCAGTTGATTCCTATAGTGGGCGGGAGCTGGAGTAGCTAACATCAAATAGATCTGAAATTCCTCAGTTTCTATGAATCTAGAAGTTATTACCCTATATAAAAATGGCCTAAATATATGTATTCAGAAAAAGAAAGAACAAGTAATTCACAATGTTAGTTACTATCGTATACAATCAGTATGAAATCAGAGTTAAGTTTTTTTGGGGAAGCAAGGATTGTGTGATTGCAGTGAAACAGGAGATTGGAAAGGGGACTGGGCAGGCCCAAGAAAAGATGACAGGAGGAGACAATGGAAGGAGGAAACCAGGAAGGGAGGAAATGAGTAAGGTTGGAATATCATTGGCAGGCTATTTGGATTCTTAAAGAGAACGTGATTCTTGAGCCATGGGATTTTTCGTTAGCTTGAGGCAAGAGAATGGCTGGTGAGAGTTAAGGCAGTTGACCTCAGAGAAGCCTTGATGAGGAGCCTGTGAGAATGGAGACATGCCTTCTCACTGTGGTTCTGTCGCTGGTTAGTTGATCTCAGCCAGATCCCAAGAGTGCCTGGTAGTGTTTAACAGCAGTCCTGGGTTCAACTTCTGTTTCTGACAACTGTTAGTGATACCATTTTGGGCGAGTCACTTAATTTCTCTAAGCCACAGGTTTTCCCTCTGTGAAAGGGGATAGTTATACTTACTTTGGACATAGGTTTTTGTGAGATTTAAATTAGGTAGCATCTGAAACATTCTCCGTAGTTCCTGACACAAAGCAATTAATATATGTTGACTGTATTTATCGATTTTTTAAAAATTATGGACATCTACCATATACTGTTTTTTTTTTAATCAGGTGTAATTGGTATTCCAAATAGTATAAGATAAGTCCTCTAGGAGCGTATAATCCAGTGAGTAAAATTATATATTATTATTTGCTATTCAAAGCAGTATTTGTTAGTTACATATCTAAAGGTTATTTAGAATGCAGAGGTGACTCACTTCAGGCTTCAATTAGCAGGCGTTGTGTTAGAGGAGAAGGCATTTTAGATGACTCTCCCAAAAGGGGCAGAATTTTAAAATTGAAACTTGTAAGATATATTGAAAGAACTACCATTGATAGATACCGAACCAGTACAAATTATTGAGGCAACAGGGAAATACACAGTTAATTTTAATTGTAATTTTTTAAAGTTTATTTATTTTGAGAGAGAGTGAGAGACTGCAAACAGGGAGGGGCAGAGAGAGAGCGAGAGAGAATCCCAAGCAGGCTCTGCGCTGACATCTCAGAACCAATGTGGGGCTCGGTATCACGAACTGTGAGATCATGACCTGAGCCGAAATCAAGCGTTGGGTGCCTAACTGACTGAGGCACCCAGGCGCCCCCAGAAAGTTTTCTTATGCCCTTTGTAAGCCTCCCTCCTCACCCTAGCTTGCATTTTCTGGAATTTTATATCAGTTGAATGGCTGATCTATATGTAGGCATATGTTTAATTTTTTAAGAAACTATCAAACTGTTTTCCAAACTGGTTGTACCATTTGATATTCCCACTGACAACATAGGAGAACTCTAATTCTTCCATGTTCTTGCCAGCACTTGACATGTTCAGACTTCTTAATTTTAGATATTTTTATGGGTGAAGTGGTATCTCATCATGCTGTGTGTGTGTGTGTGTGTGTGTGTGTGTGTGTGTGTGTGTGTTTTTTAAGTAGGCTTCACACACAGTGTGGAGCCCAATGTGGGGCTTGAACTCATGACCCTGAGATGAAGACCTGAGCTGAGATCAAGAGTTGGATGCTTAACCAACTGAGCCACCAGGTGCCCCATCACGGTTTTAGTTTGCATCTTTCTAGTGACCACTGATGTCGAGTATTCTTTCATGTGCTTGATTGCCATTAGTATTTGATGAATTATCTGTTCAAGTCTTTTGTCCATCTTTTCACCGAGTTGATCATTTTCTTACTGTTGCACTGAGTTGTTAATATACTTTTGGATATAAGTTTTGATTCAATATATGATTTGCAAATGCTTTTACTATTTTTCCATACTACTGAGTTCAATTTCCTAATATTTTGTTGAGGATTTTTGCATCTGTGTTAATTAGGGAAATTGGACTGTAGTTTTCTTTCTTTTTTTCTTGTTTTGTTTTTGTTTGTTTGTTTGTTTTGGATTGGTTTGTTTTGCCTGGATTTGGTTCCAAGATAATGCTGGCTTCATAAATGAATTCATAAAATGAAATGTTCCTCTCTCTTCCATTTTCTGGAAGAGATTGTGTAGGATTGGAGTTATTTCATTTTTAAATTTTGTTAGTATTGTCCAATAAAGCCAGCAAGGCCTGGAGATTTCTGAAGATGATTTATTTTTTGCACATTGATCTTGTATCCTGCAGTACTGATAAATTCATTTATTAGTCTAGTAGCTTTTTTGAAGAACCCACTGAATTTTCTACATATTTATTCTGTAATAATTATTATTATAGAACTTATTCTACACTAATATAATAATCCTATAATAATAATGATTTATTATAGAAATAAAATAAAGAGTTTTATTTCTTCTTTCCTAATTTGGATGACTGTTTTTCTTCTTGACTGATTGCCCTGGCTAGAATTGGTAGTACAATATTAAAAAAATTTTTTTTTTAAGTTTATTTATTATTGAGAGACAGAGCATGAGCATGGGAGGGGCAGAGAGAGGGGGAGACCCAGAATCTGAAGCAGGCTCCAGGCTCTGAGCTGTCAGCACAGAGCCTGATGTGGGGCTTGAACCCACAGACTGTGAGATTGTGACCTGAGCTGAAGTCAGACGCTTGATCGACTGAGCCACCCAGGAGCCCTGCTAGTACAATATTGAATAGAAGTTGTGATATCAGATACACCTGTTACGGTCCTGACTCGTTTTTGTTTTTAAGGAGAAAGCATTCAAGTTTTTAATAGTAAATTTGATGTTAGCTATAGTTTTTCTGTTCTTTTTTTTTATATGCCCTTAATTAGCTTCAGGAAGTTTCTTTATAATCTATTTTGCTAGAGCTTTATCAGTAATGGATGTTGGATTTTGTCAAATGCTTTTTCGTATCTATTGAGATAATCATGTGGTTCCCCTTTTTGAGTCTGTTAAGATGGCAATAAATCTGTTTTTATAATCCAGCAATTCCACTTCTGGGTATTTATCTAAAGAAAATGAAAGCACCGACTTGAAAAGATATGTGCATCCTTGTGTTCATTGCAGCATTATTTCCAACAGCCAAGATACAGAAGCCACCTAAGTGTTTACTATAGATAAATGGACAAAGAAGATGTGATACATATATTTTTAACAATGGAATATTATTCAGCCATGAGAAAGAATGGAATCTTTCCATTTATGAGAACATGGATGGGCCTAGTGGTATTATGCTAAGTGAAATAAATCAGACAGAGAAAGATACATACCATATGATTTCACTTACATGTGGAATCTAAAATCCAGGCAAATGAACAAACAAAACAGAAACAGAGTCATAAATATAGAGAACAAATGGGTGGTTGGCAGAATGGAAGGGGGTAGCATACACGTCAAATAGGTGTAGAGGATTAAGAGGTATAAACTTCAGTTTTCAAATAAACAAGTCACAGGATATAAAGTATATAGTCAATAATACTGTAATAATTTGGTATGTTGACAGATGATCAACTAGACTTAGCATGATGATCATTTCACAATGTATATAAATGTTGAATCACAATGTGGTACCCCTGAAACTAATATAACATAGTCTGTCAACTACACTTCAATGAAAACAATAAAAATTGATTGATTTTTGAATATTCAAACCACTCCTGAATTCCTGGAATAAATCCCACTTGATCATGATGGATCCAATTTGCTAAAATTTTGTTGAGAGTTTTTGCATTTATTTTCATGAGAGATACTGATCCATTGCTTCCTTATGCTATTTTTATCTACCTTTGGTATCAGACTAATACTGGTCTCATAGCATGAGTCGGAAAGCAGTCCTTTCTCTTTAGTTTCCTGGTTGTATATAACTGGAATTCTTTCTTAAATGTTTGATAAAATTTACCACAGAAGGCATGTTGCCCTTAAGAGATTTTATGTGTGTTTGGGGTGGAGTGGGTGGGAGAAGTTTTAAACTACCAATTGAGTTTCTTTAATAGATACATGGCTATTCAGAATTTTTATTTCTTCTTGAATGAGCTTTGATAGTTTGTGTCATTAAAGGAATTTTTTGATTTCATCTAAGCTATTGAATTTATTGGCATATAGTTGTTAGTAATATTCACATATTATTCTTTTAATATCTATAGAATCTGTAATGATGTCACCTCTTTCACTCCTGATATAGATAATTTGCATTCTTTTTTTTTCTTTTACAATCAGTATGGCTTTAAGTGTATCAATTTTATTGATGTCTTTTGGTTTCGGTGTAGGCTTACTGATTTTATTAATTTTCCTCTACTGGGTTTCTGTTTTACATGTTTTCTCAATTTCTACTTTGATCTTTATTATTTCCTTCTTTTGTTTATTTTGGGTTTACTCTGCTTTTTTTTTTCTAGTTTTTTAAGGTGGAAGCTTGAGGTCATTAACGTAAGATAGTTCTTTTCTTTCTTTTAAATTTTTAAAATGTTTTATTTATTTTTGAGGCAGAGAGAGACAGAGCATGAGCAGGAGAGGGGCAGAGAGAGAGGGAGACACAGAATCCGAAGCAGGCTCCAGGCTCTGAGCTGTCAGCACAGAGCCCGATGCAGGGCTCGAACTCACAGACCGTGAGATCATGACCTGAGCCAAAGTTGGACGCTTAACCAACTGAGCCACCCAGGCGCCCCAGATCATTCTTTTCTAATATAAGCACTTAGGACTACTAATTTTCCCTTAAGGACTGTTTCAGTGGCACCCCCAAACTTCTGATCTATTGTGTTTTCATTTTCATTTAGTTAAAAAAATACTTTCTAATATCTCTTTTCATTTCTCTTTTGATTTTTTGGGTTACCTAGATGTTACTTAATTTCCAAATATCTGGGGATTTTCTTTTTTTTTTTTTTTTTTTAAATTTTTTTTTCAATGTTTTTTATTTATTTTTGGGACAGAGAGAGACAGAGCATGAACGGGGGAGGGGCAGAGAGAGAGGGAGACACAGAATCGGAAACAGGCTCCAGGCTCCGAGCCATCAGCCCAGAACCTGACGCGGGGCTTGAACTCACGGACCGCGAGATCGTGACCTGGCTGAAGTCGGACGCTTAACCGACTGCGCCACCCAGGCGCCCCTATCTGGGGATTTTCTAGAGATCTTTTGGTTACCCATGTCTAATTTAATTCTATTGTGGTCTGAAAGCATACTTTGTAAGACTTGTATCCTTTTAAATTCATTGAGAGTTGTTTTATGGCCATGAATATGATCAATCTCACTGCTCATGCTGGTTTTCCATAATCCCCAAGTTTCACAGGTGTAGCCTGTTCACACAGTGGGTTTCATTAGAAGAGAGGAACACTGAACTTGGGGATTCATGAATTTTATGGCAAGAAGCAGCAAGACTGCTCTTTGTTTATGGATAGACATTACCTCATCTGTCAAGGTTGCTCGTTGCAAATACAACCTCGAGAAATGGCCTCAATAAACTGCTGCCAGGGTCCTGCAATTTTGGCATACCTGCAAGAATATGTAGGCATCCTCAGGACCACGGTGGATCACTCCTCCAACGATGTCACTGAAGCTCTTTTCATTCTTTTGGATTATTTTTTTTCTCTCTGTATTTTGGATAGTTTCTATTTCCATGCTTTCAAATTCACTAATCTTTTCTTTTGCAGTGTCTAATCTGCACTTAATCCCGCAGTGTATTCTTCATCTCAGATATTGTAGTCTTCATGTCTAAAAGTTTCACTTAGGTCTTTTAAAAATATCTTCCATGTTTCTATTTAACTTTAAATTTTTTAAAAATGTTTGTTTCTTTTTGAAGGAAAGAGAGAGACAGAGCATGAGCAGGGGAGGGGCAGAGAGAGAGAGGAAGACACGGAATCCCAAGCAGGCTCCAGGCTCTGAGCTGTCAGCACAGAGCCCAACATGGGGCTTGAACTCACAAGCCACCCAGGTGCCCCTATTTAACTTTTTGAATATACAGAACATAGTAGTAATAACTGTTTTAATGTCCTTGTCTGGTACCTAATTTGTGTGTCAGCCCTGGGTCAGTTTTGATTGATTGTTATTCTCATTATCATGGATGATGTTTTTCTCTCTCTTTCACCTGAGGGAATCTTTGATTGCTTGCCAGATTGTGGTTTTTACATTGTTGGGTGCTGGATATTTTTGTATTCCTATAAATCTTCCTGAGCTTTTGTTCTGCGATGTAGTTCAGTTACTTGGAAACAGTTCAGTCACTTGGTAACAGTTTATCCTTTTGGGTCTTGCTTTTGTGACTTTTATGACTGTTTGATGATTTGCTAGTCTGGGTTAGAGTCATGCTCATTCTAGGAGTAGCCAAGGAATAATTAGTTCCACAGTACTGAGACAAGTCATTCCCAAGTACTCTACTCTGCTCCACTGCTCTGTGAATTATGAGTCTCTGCCATCCGGTGGTTGGAGCAGACACCCGCCTGGCCCTGTGTGAATGCTGCGCAGTCTTCCCCTTACTCCTCTGAGATGGCTGTCTCAGTATATCATTTAGTGTAGGGGTAATTTCCCCCCACTTCTGAATACTCCATCTGATGTCCCGTGAATTGTGAGGTTTTCCACTCTGGCTAAGGAAAACAGGAACCACTCAGGCCCTTTATGAATTCCAAGGACCATTGCTTCCGGGTCTTTTGGCTGCTTCTTTCCTTGGCCTCAGGTATTTTTCTCCCATGCATTCACTGATCAGACTAGAGGGACAGTCTCTGGAAATCTCCAGGGTTCTCTCTCTTTGCAGCTCTCTCCTCTTCTGTAATTGGGTCTTGCAAAATCTAGCCACCTTGGTCTCTCTGAACTCCCAGCCTAGGGAGACCATTGAACTACGCGTGGGTCCCCTTTTATTGTATTGCACCTTAGAATCTACTCTAGGCAATAAACTGGGGAAATCATAGTTTTCATGTTTTTTTTTTTTTTTTATTTCCTTCCATCATCCTCCTTCTTTGCCTGATGACCAACGTCTTGAAGATCTTTGTTTCATAGATATTTTTCCCCTCGATTTTGGTTGTTTCAGGACGGATAGTAAATCTGGCTTTTATTCCATCTCAGCTGGAATCTGAGGTCCCCCAGTTAATTTTTTTAAGACTAAGATGACAGTTTTTATCATTGTCGGTACAGTTTCTAATTCTTAAAGTTTAGTGACAAACTTGTTCAGAGAGTATGACTTTAATGCAAAATATAAGCTTAAAATCTTAAGTTTAAATCCAGGCAAATTAGTGCAGTCACTGTTTCCAAGAGTGCTTATTCCTTCAACAAATATTTGAGCACCTACTAAGTAGTAGACATCCTTCTAGTTGCTGGTAATTCCGGCTGTGAACAAGGCAAAATTTCTGCTCTCATGGAGTTCATGTTCTTTCTAGTGAGTATGTTTCACAAAATGTTAATGCAGCATATATGCTAATTTGTCAAAGTCGTTTTGCAAAAAGCTCAAAATAATAAAAGTAAGTGATGTAAAAATTCTGAGGAACAATGATAAATCTGAGCATAGTTTCAGCTTGAAACATGTGAAGAAATTAAAAGCTTTTGAATCACGAACAGCTATGGAGCATCTGTGGGCAACTTTTATTCAATTTGGACATGAACTTCAGAAGGCACGTTTCCTGCCTATCAGCTCACATCTAGTATCCCAGTGTGTGGATTACAGGAAGCGCTTAATAAATATTCGATGAAAAAAATTTCAACCTGCTTGTCCCAAAGGACCTCACCTCGGTTCCTCCAGGGCATAACCGATAGGGAACAGCTAACCAGAACCACAGGAATGAAAAGGCTTATGTGCAACATACCAAGGCGAGTTTTAAGTGTAACATGAAGCTGGCTGCTTGTCCTCCATTGTCAGTTCTTTTAAATTTATGACTGGCAGGTGAGTGCTGATCCTTCCCGCCTTTGGTTCGGTTCCTGACATTTTAACACGGTTGATCCAAGTCCCCTGCCTTGATTTCCCCCAGGTGAGGGCGGGTAGAAGAAAACGAGGGGATTCTGTAGCTTTTAAACTTTACTTTTCAGGCGTGTATGTGCGTGTTATCTATGGAAATAGGTGGAAAACGTGAATATGCAAATGATATCTGGAAAACTTGGAGGCGTTGGAGGTGGTCAGGGATCCCGACCATGGGTGCCCCCTGCCCGGGCCCGCGTACACCCACCCCTCCTCCCCTCCGCCCCGTAACCGGCTCGGGCGCCCGCAACCGAGCCCGCCGCGAGGCAGAAGGGTAAGTGGGAGGCGTGGGCTGGTGCATGCAGGCTCCGCTCGCGGCCAAGGAGGTTTGCTGCAGCCGCGCATTGGGGACCCCCAGCCGCCCCGCGTCCCAGCCCGCCAGCACGTGCTCGGCGCAGCGGGGGCGGGGGCAGAGGCGGGGGCGGGCGGAGGGCGGGGCGGGGGCGCGGCCCGGCGGCCACGTGACGGGCGGCGCGGGTATTAAGCGGCGCGGCAGCTGCTCGCGGCTCGAGCTGGTGCTTCGCCCGCGACCCAGCGTCTAGGCGTGCCGCCCCGAGAGGAGCCGCGCGAAGGTCACCCCGCGCCCGCCAGTCCGCCGCCCGCGCCTCTGCCGAGCTCCGCGCGCCCGCCGGCCCCGCCGCGTCTCCGCCCGCCCGCCCGTCCGTCAGTCCGTCCGTCAGTCCGTGCGCGCCCCGCCGCAGCCCCGGCCCCCCGAGCGCCATGAACCAGATAGAGCCCGGCGTGCAGTACAACTACGTCTACGAAGATGACGAGTACATGATCCAGGAGGAGGAGTGGGACCGCGACCTGCTCCTCGACCCGGCCTGGGAGAAGCAGCAGAGGAAGGTCAGCAAGGGCCCCGTGCCCGCCGTCTGCGGGCTCGGCCCGCGCGTCTGTGTGTCCCGGTTCCCCCGCGGGCTCGCCCACTGCGTGCACCTGCGAGTGGGCGCGCGGTGGAGGTGTTGTGTTGTCCCGTGTCATCGTAGCCCGCGTGCCCCGTGAGGAAGGAGAACACGTCCAGGGACGGGCACGAACCCGGGCGCCCTGAGTGTGTGCGCGCGCGCGCGTGTGCGTGTGTGTCTGTGCGCGCGCGTGTGTAAGTAACTGAAGAGTCACAAAACGAAAAACGTTAAAGGGGGAACAGTGTGTGTGTTTCTGCTTTAACCAGTGTCAGACCAGAACCTGAAAGTCTCAGGTCGGTCTGCTCCTGACCCCTGGCGTCTGTGACCTTCGCCGCAAGAGTTATACTAACCTGCACCACTGTGTTCACTTGCCCCCAGCCCATCTCTCCTCAAATGAAAATGTCAAGTGAACATCAGCGTCAATGGGATAGTCACAGGGCTGCCCGAAGAGTAGATTTGCAAATCATTTCTTAAGTGTTTGGGGCTCCTAAGAGAGGGATGCTGTATGGACACTAGACATTCACCAATGAAGTAATAATTATTTCACGCTCTATTTGTGGTTCATTGAGGTAAGCACACAGGGACGAGGGAGTCAGCCAACTCTGAAAGCTCCCTGCCCAACTTGGTTGGCGCTCTGGGGGCCCAGTGGAATATTCCACTATTTCAAGGTTTCTTCTTGATCACCTTGGCTGGAACACGTAGAGAATGTTCATCAGGAGGCTAAACCCACCTCCTGTTTGACTGGGCACAGAGCCTGGTGGGGTCAGGCATGCCATCGCAGACCTGCGAACCCAACTTTATGATGACAGTGTCATGACAAAAGCAAAGTGCCCTACACTCCCGCCTCCCCTATTTTTCTGGGGGTGGAGCAAAGTGGATTTCCCTTCTAAGGACCTGCTTTGACGTGAATAACCTCTGTTGACCATATGCGTGCATAGGAAATGTAGCTGCCACTGTGAGTGAGTGTGCTGTGTTACTTGGTGAATTAGTGTACGACCGTGGGAAACACGTACATCTGTACTTTCTCTCCCAGTGAACAGTGTTAGCGAAGGATCTCTCCTGGAAGGATCTCTCCCTATTTGGATACTTGTCAAATAGCCAAGCATTGTTTTTATATCAAGATTCCTCTTTGGTTGTCTACCCTCTCTGGTAAAATACATTTACTGTTACTACTTTAAACCTCAAATTTGGCTACATTTCACCCTCCACGTTAGTTTCCTAAGACTTCCACTATCCCCACTTTCTTGGAAGCCAGAGAATTGGAAGTGATAAATATAAAGGAAAATAAAATTTCAAATCTTCTACAATTTTTAAATGACACTGTGAGGGAAAACACATGGATTATGAACGTGTCATCTGGACTAGGTGATGCGTGGTCAAACAGAAGTGCAAAAGTGACTTTAATTTTTAGCATGAGTGTTTCTCTTTAAAAAATTTCCCCAAAGTTTTGATTGGTACATTTTCATGGTCATGTTTTTGTTTTTGTTTTTTTTTTTGTTTTTGTTTTTTTTTTTTTTTTTGTATGGGAAACAGTAAATAGCTAAGGAATTGGGCAGATAGTCTGCCCATCATTTTTAGGAATAATAGTCTGATCACAGTGGTTTCTGCTTTTGTTTTTTAGTTTTGGATAGAGCTGATGTCAGTTTCCAAAAGCCACATTGACATATATCTCCTGTCATATTTTTTTTAATGCATTCACAATATTTTTTTGATATAATGGCATTGTTGTAATTTTTGTTTTAAGTTTGGGATACCTGCATGAATATAATATGATAATTGGATAGCCCTTGACATACATTATTATACTTCCTGATCCCGATTCAAAAGAATGCTAAGTTTAAAGTGAGAATTTATTTTTATTTTTATTTTTAAGCTAAATATGAGCTCACACACAGATCTTGCGGGTGTGAGTGGGGAATCCACTGCATTAGGACACAGGTCTGAACAGATCCAGAAGAGAACTCTGTTTCTACTTTTGGTATAGAACCTACTCAGGTCAATAAAATAATATCGAGCTGTGAGCTCAGTGTAGCCAGAGCAGTGGCCTCTATTTATGTCGTATGAGACAAACTGTTGGAACGGGACAAGGGTAAAATGCCATTGTTTCTATTGTGGGCTACCTTCTCCACACTTGCCATTTCAGTGATATGCTGGGTATGAGATCTGTCAACAGATGCTGGTAACACACGATGACGTCTGTGGCGTTATAATGGATGCGGTGCCTAATTATATCCACGGTTCAGAGAGTCTCATGGGCTGTGGTAATCCTTGCTCCCTGGTGTGGAATTCTTTGGTACAGAAGGACTTAACAAAAGTAGAGTGCTTGTTTCTTTCTTTCTTTCTTTCTTTCTTTCTTTCTTTCTTTCTTTCTTTCTTTTTTTTTTTTGATGATTTTTACAAATTTTGGTAAGAAACATATAAAATTGACCATCTTAAGCATGTTTCAGTGTGCAGTTCATCGGAGTTAAGAATACCCACATTGTTGTGTTATGCAACCAATCTTCTGAACTCTTTTCATCTTCCAAGACTAAACTCTGGATACCCATTAAAGAATAAGTTTGCATTCTCCCCTCTCCCCAGCCCCTGGCAACCACTGGTCTACTTTCTGTCTCTAAGAATTTAACTCCGCTAGGGACCTCATATAGGTAGAATCATAACGGTATTTGTCCTTTTGAGTCTGGCTCATTTCACTTAGCATAGTGTTCACAAGGTCCACCCGTGTTACGGGCTGTGTCAGAATTTCCTTCCTTCTTAAGGCTGACTGATATTCCGCTGTATGTATCTTCCACGTTTTGTTTATTTATCCGCAGGTGGACACTTGGACCGCTTTTGTCTATTGTGAATAATGCTGGTATAAACATGGGTGTACAAATACCTTTTCATGACCCTGCTTTCAATTTTGCTGGTTTTATACCCAGAAATGAAATTTCGGGACCATGTGGTAGTTCCATTTTCAATTTTTTTGAGGAAGTGTAGTGTTTTTTCCAAAAAGAGGCAATTCAGAAGACACTGAATTTAGAAGTATGTGCAGGCATTTCGAAGGGCTCCCTTTCTCTTTCAGGGGTGTTTAGTAACAGGGGTAGCGATATACATATTCATGTAAGTTAGGCTGTCTTCAGTGGACTTTTGAAACTCCTAGAGCTTTGGTATTTAGAAGCAAGCTTCTCTTGGAACCAAGGAACACATTCAACCTTCAGTTCAACGGAAGCCTAATCAGGAGGTGACTTGTGAGAACAGCAATGCTGAATATGTGTGCTATCTCTGTGAGCTTGGGGCGCTGTCCTTCACTCTGGGAGCCTCGCACAGGCCTTTTAAGGAAATGACTATGTGTTTTGAAGTATAAAGGGTCCCTACATCCTTAATTTGTTTATGGCTAGAGGACGGATAAACTTTTGTACCAGTCGTTGGGAGAATAAGAGAGTGGTTCATTTATTCTGTATTCGGAACTCTCACTGGTTTTAATCATTCTGGAGAGAAAGTCAAGTTGTTTTGCATGTCTGTCATTTAGAGGGTCCGATTCACGGTTCACCCTGGAGCAAGTCTGCCATCCAGGCCAAAGTGTCGCCGTGTCAGCTCAGGCAGCATGGACGGACACGTGTGGGAGCAGCTGCCCACAGGGTCCAGGTTAAACAGAGAGCCCAGGGGCCTGAGAGTTCTGTGTTCTGAGGAGAGCAGCTGCTGGTTAAGGGCACAAGGTGAAGCTGTTCCCCGCTGCATGTTGCAGTCTGCCTCTGCCTGAATATTTCCCTGGAGAAAAGGCACTGTGTGTTCCAACAAGGTGAACGGTTGATGAAACGCTTGTGAACTTTCTCAGATTGATGAGACCTAGAGGAATCCCGGCGCTCCCTGGTACTCTCTGACCGCGATCAAGTCCCTAAACCTTCAAGTTTCTGTTTCTTTATCTAGAAAATAAAGATACGTGGGACCTTTCTCACCTCGTCATGCTTTTCAAGATCCAGTGGTTAAATCAGTTTACGTTGAAGGGGCTTTAGACACTATACATGTTCAAATGTTATTACCTTCATGTGGCAAATATTTGTTTTAGCAACTGGTGTAGTGGTGGTTAGCTGTGCAGTAGGTCTGCACTTGGACTGCTGGGGGACAACAGAGCACAGATTTGTTCCTTAGTGACTTTGCTGTACTTTTGTTTTTTTATTGCGGAGAAATATATATAAAATTTACCATTTTAACCATTAAAATTTTTTTTAGTGTTTATTTTTGAGAGAGGGAGACAGAAGGAGACAGAGCACACACAGGGGAGGAGCAGAGAGAGAGAGAGAGAGAGAGACAGAATCCAAAGCAGGCTCCAGGCTCTGAGCTGTCAGCACAGAGCCTGACATGGGGCTCGAACTCACGAACCATGAGGTCACGACCTGAGCTAAAGTTGGTCACTTAACTGACTAAGCGACTCAGGCGCCCCTTAACCATTTTTAGGGGTACGATTCAGTGACATTAATACATTCACATGGCCATGCAGCCATCATCCCCATCCATCTGAACTTTTCCAGCATCCCAAACTGAAACTCTGTGCCCACTAAACACTAACTTCCCATCATCCCCCTCCCCTGATATACATTTTTTTTAAGTTTATTCGTTTATTTTGAGAGAGAATGAGGGTGTAAGGGAGGGGCAAAGAGAGAGGGAGACAAAGAATCCGAAGCAGGCTCCAGGCTCTGAGCTGTCAGCACAGAGCCTGACTCGGGGCTCGAACTCACAGACCACGAGATCATGACCTGAGCCAAAGTCGGACGCTTAACCAACTGAGCCACCCAGGCACCCTTTGGTGTACTTTTAAAAAGAGTGGATTTACACACTTGAACTTAGAAAATAAGACGTTGTTTAACATTAAGTGCCAGCGCTCGTTGTGTAAAGAACAAAAATTATGGGAGGTCAAACCAGGAAAGTCATCGTGGGTGAGAATAATGAGGAAGTAGCTTTGTAAAGGAGTAGGACTTGGGCCAGGCCATAATTTAAGTAGTAACTAAATATCAGCTGAGTGGCCAGTCACCCTTTCGTGCTATGAAAGCACCCTCACCCTTTTATTTCCTGGACCCCCCTCACCACCCTCTGACAAAGGGCTAAGGGAACAAGCTTAGAGAGTGAGAGCCTGAAAGGAGAAAGTGGCCAATGTGGCCAGCCTAGGACACCCAGCTCCATATTCTTGGATGCGTCTGCTGCTTCTGATGTGCTTGAGGGAGCAGGAAGAGACAGGCTTAGCTAAAGCTCAGGATGCAGGTTGAACTTCAGAGAGAAGAGAGAGAGGGCCAGCTTACAGGGGACCCAGGCTGCAGGTGATGGAGTCCAAGGGGCCGTGCTTGAAGAAGCCGACTGTTTGCGGAATGAATCGGATGCAGGAGGACCTGAGGCCAGGAGACCCAGGCAGAAGCCTGAGATGGGACCCGCAGGGTAGAGTGGCCAGGTTTAGATCTAGGGGCTGGTAGGAGAAATGGTGAGGAAGGCATCAATTTGAGAGTGGTCAGGAGGGATTATAAAAGTATTAAATGGCCCTGTGCTGTTCCACGGGAGGCTGCTGTATAAATCCAGTTAAGCAGACATGATCCCGCCGTCAGAGCTCCTGGACTGGAAAGTCAAGACCATGGTATTGACAAGGAACAAGCAAACTGATGAGGAGAATCGGTTTACCTGCCGGGAGATAGAAAGTGGCATATTTACAGGACATGTCATCCAGGGCAGGGGGGTGAGCTCCGGGGCTGTGGGACAAGTCATGTGTTCCCGAGGCCATCCATCACTTGAAGGGAGGGCTGGAGTTCTAAGGGGCCCCTGATGTCCAGAGAAGGATGCCGATGGGTAGGTGTGGAAAGGCAGAATCTAGTATGAGCACCAACACACCTCTGACCCCGGAGGGACGGTTGTTCTAAATACACACTTGGTTCGAGTGGTAAGGCAGAAAAGTCGCTTTTTGTCTTCAGACCCTCCCCGAGACGCTGGGGCCCCACGCCTTCAGCCAAGTTCACCAGGGAAGAAACTTGAACTCAAAAGAAGATTCTACAAGGGTGTGGGAGGACGGATATAATTCTTAGCTGGGAAACTTAATGAACGTGGCTTCAGAAAGCTGTCAGAAAGCTGCAGTCAGTGGCTGCAGCTGGGAGACACCTACAGAAAAGGCACAGTCCCCGAGTGGGCGGGGGAGCCACCATGATGAGCAGAGGAGTCGGTACGGAATACGTTGGAGGACAGTCAGAATTGTACCGCTGTTTCCCTGGGAACGGTACTAATTCTTCCAGAAAGAACAGAGAGCAAAGATTAGGGGGAGCGTTTGCTAACTGCTGTGCTAGACAAATTCCAAAGGAAGGAAAATCTTGAGCGCAAGGGATTGGTCTTTCCAAAGAAGTCTGGGGGGAACATTTTCTACACAAACGCACATCTGGGGGCACGCACCTGTCCCCCTCCCTGCAATTTTCCAGATTGGAAACGTTCTTTGCTTTTTTGGTTTTTTTTTTTACCTGCAGCCCTACTGAAGAGCAAAATCTAAACGGACCACAGGCACGGTCTTTCTTTCTTTCATTCGTTGGACATTTTTCGTGTCCAGGGATAGAGAATTGAGTTGACACCACCTTAGGCCTTAAGGAACTTACAGCCCAGTTCAAGAGACAGAAAGGTCAGTGCGAAGCGCACAGGAAGGACACCCCATTCCACTAGGCTGGTGAAAGAAAGGAGAGAATATTTCCCGAATGTCCCACCTGGGTGGTTTCCTGTCGCGGTGAATGGAAACATCTTCCTCCGTGTCACCCAAGCGGGATTCTGGGAGTTATCCTTGGTGCCTCCCTCCCTGTCAACTCTGGTGGAGCCCATCTGCTGAAGTCCTCTGGACCCTGCCCCTTCCTCCTGTTATATACGTTAAGGTCTTCAGAGCTTCTGTGTTTCCTGCCTGGATTAGGGTGGTGGCCTCCTGTGCTGTCACCCTCCCATAGCTCATGCTTTTCTCCATGATCCTGGCAGGAATGATCTTTATAAAACACAAGCCTGGTCATGGTATTTCCTGCTTAAAGTTCCTCTGTGTTTTTTTTTAATTGCCATCAGGAGAGAATTTGGACCCCATGCAGTGGTTTGTGAGGCCAGGTCTCACCTAGCCTCTGTCTACTATTCCATTTCTCCCCCACAGGTTCAAGGTCCAACCCCACAGAGTGGTATTCACCCCTTTGCCTTATGCCCAGCCCCTATGTCCTCTGCTCATTCTGGAGTTCCTCCTCCATCAGGCCCCTCCTCCAGGAGGCTAGCCTTCTAGAACATGGGTCACCTGGTAGTGTTTTGGTCTCCCTCTGAGGGCTGTGGGCAGACACTCTCTGGTTCCCGGAGCCCTGCACTGAGCCTGCTCAGACTCTGAACTCATTTGTGGAATGAAAAAAGTTATGAGTTCTATTTCCAAAAGGCATTTAGTACAATTAAAAATTTTAAGTGTAATAATTAACAACCTAGTTTTGCAGTCTTTATAACTACTTGAGCTATATATGTATTAACTCCAAATCATGCTTACTGTCTAGTGCTTTTAAAAAATATTTTCTTGGAGCGCCTGGGTGACTTAGTTAAGCATCCGACTTCGGCTCAGGTCATGATCTCACAGTTCATGAGTTCAAGCCCTGCATGGGGCTCTGTGCTGACAGCTCAGAGCCTGGAGCCTGCTTCAGATTCTGTGTCTCCCTCTCTCCTTCTGCCCCTCCCCCGTTCGTGCTCCGTCTCTCAAAAATAAATGTTAAAAAAAAAATTTTCTTAAAGTGTTTTTCTCAAGTCCTCAACATGATGGAGTTGTCTGACTTAATCCTTAGTCTAAGATTGAGCCTTCAAAGACAAGCTGCTTAATTTAAAAATAATTGGAATTTAGAGATTTTTGGAATTAAACTTTCATACATGCAGATTTATTTAAATTATAATGTGTCACCATCTTAATGAACAAAGTTTCTGGTAACCTAAATTTGATTTGAAATGACCAGTTTTATTTTCCAGATTGAAAATCTTTACCCACTTAATAAAGAAAATTACAAATTCACTTATGATTCAGATAAGTATAATTTAAGTGTGTGTTTTTGTGGTAAAACCAATTTTTTTGGAAAATGTGCTGTACTTCCCAGTAGAACTGGATAAGAGAGAATAGACGTGGGTGATTCTGAAGAATATATGTGTCCTGGAAAGGACAGGCCAAGTTCATGACTAAGACGTTAGCATGACTTTGGGTTGTCTTGCTTTGTTTGTTTCTTTTTGCCAGCAGGTAAATTTGTTAGATATAACCCCCAGGAATCGTTATACATTATAAATAGATTCTTAATAGTATCTGTGACAACCTTTTCATTAAAAGGCATGCTGTCTTGGAAAAATCTCCTTTTTTAGTGATCATGAGGACCAAATGGACAAAGAGGTGAATATACACTTATTTGGGGCAAATGAGACCTATACTGAATATAAACCTGTGATTGAGTCTTACATAGACAATTATAATTGAGACTGGCCAACCAAGAAATCCTACCTTTTACAGTCATAAGGAATCTTTAAGTTATTTCATGATAGTCAAATAAGATGTGAAAGTAATATTTATTTATTAAAGTTTATTTATTTATTTTGAGAGAGTGAGAGAGAGCATGAGAGAGGGAGAGAGAGAATCCCAAGCAGACTCCAGGCTGTCAGCACAGAGCTTGACACGGGGCTCGATCTCATGAACCATGAGATCATGACCTGAGCCAAGAGTTGGACGTTTAACCTACTGAGCCACTGCTCCATGAAAATAATTATTTAGAAGTTACGTAATGTCATTGCTCTTTATTAGAATTTTGAGGTATTTTACACGTATTAGGATGAACGTATGAAATTCTCAATATTGACCACTTCGACTTCCAAAAATTGCAGTTTCTTCTGTTCAACCCAGTAAAACTATGTTACCACTATGTCCCGTTGTATTTGAGATCCTTGACCAATACCATGCAATAGCCAAACCATAAAACTGAATCCTAATCATTTCTAGCCTTATCTCTAATGTCTTTGGTGTTCATTTAGGGAAGTAAAGGGATCGTTGGGTTTCATAGAAGGTAAAAATGGGAGGTTTGGATCAAGAGCTTGATATTCAATGGAAATATCAAGGAGAAAGGTCAAGCCTGGAGGTTTAGGTGTAGCAGTTATCTGCTCATAGGCAATGGTTGAAACTATGGGGAGGGGAACATGGGAGAAATCCAGAGAAGACAAGAGGACTCTAGATGGGGGGTACCTGGGTGGCTCAATCGGTTAAGTATCCGACTTTAGCTCAGGTCACGATCTCATGGTTTGTGGGTTTGAGCCCCGCATTGGGCTCTGTGCTGATAGCTCAGAGCCTGGAGCCTGCTTTGGATTCTGTGTCTCCCTCTCTCTCTGCCCCTCCCCGACTCACACTCTGTCTTTCTCTCTCTCAAAAAATAAATAAACATTAAAAAAAAAAAAAAAAGGGCTCTAGAGGAAGCAGTGTCATTGCCTGCACCTGGGAGCATTGCTCCTCTGCATGAAGATGGGGACACATCAGAGGACTTGGAACAACTCGAACTGTCACAACGTCTTTGATTTTCTTCCTGGAGAAATCTCACCTTGGTATTCCAATGGAGCTTCGCCAGTCTGAATGTGGCATTTGAATTGATTTAGTTGCTGGAAGAGAAACGCAGGGATTTGGCACCGTGGGATGGGATATCTTTTAGCCGATGAGCTGAGTTATGCTTTCAAAGGAGGTGAAAAGCTGTAAGAAATTATTTATGGTGATGTGCTCAGGTCTGTGGCATGAAACGCTTACTGCAGTTGAAATGGCCAGTGGTAGGCTTTCCTGAGGAAGACTATACTAAAATGTCACGAGGATTGCTGAAGACAGTAGAATTTGTTTCATCTTCTACTAAATGTAGAATTTAACCCCCAGATAGGTTTCCTTTTTTTCTATGTTATCATTTATATAATTAAGGGAGTAGAATGAATTGTTGCCCTCATTTAGATATTTGGTCTTGAGGATTTTAGAAAATATTATTAGTATTTGGGGTTGGGAGAGTGTTGGTCAAGAAAATGATGACAGATGTATTCAGAATTGTAATCAGTTTAGAGGTCACCCACAGAGGATAATATTTTTCTATTTTGAAACAAACGCACTTTTGAGAGGAGGCAGGGGTGAGAGGGTGAGCGTCAGATTGGGCTGGGATGTGGGGAGAGATTTGTTGGAAAAAGGCAAGGCATGCATTTTACATTTTGCAAACTGTGTAATTTCTATCCTATTATTGGAAATTTATGAAATAGGAAGTGGCTGATTATTTTATTGCATACTTTGATCTATTCTGTTAAATTTTGAAACAGAAGAATATTTACAAGAAAAATTTGTTTTCAGTATAACACCAAAACAAAAAGAATTCCAAGACAGTAAAAGTGATACTTTAGTATGTGAAAGATTAAGAAAAAGGGTGGAGAAGGGATTTGGTCTGTTATCCTTAGTATCCCAAACTATGCACTGTGCAGGGCAGAGCAGTTATTTATTGAGAATTACTAGGCACTGTTTTAACCATAGATATTATTTTATTAAATCTTCACAACAACCTTGAGAATGGAGTATTATTATTCTCCTTTTTTTCAGCCAGGTTAAGTGACTTGTCCAAGGGTTGTTGAGGGTGGGGAAGTGTAGCCAGAAAACACACACAGAGTTCTAGATTACAAAGATACAGTTCTGTCTCACAATGAGAGCTTTATCAAATGCAGAGATGCTGCTATTTTATGGCATATTCTGGTCCACCAGGGACGGAGCTGAGTTTTAGAGCCATGCTGCTTAACTCTGAAGGCTGTGCTTTGAACTACTAATCGTTTTCTGGGGTTTTTCAATTGCTTTGTACTCAGACTTATCACCTACAACTCTGAGTAGAATTCTGGGATTCTGTATTCCTAATTTCTCACTTACCAATAACCTGTTGCCTTTGTGGAAGGCTGTGTGTGCCTGTGAATTTTTCGTTCCACAATGTGTACAACTGGGAGTGTCTGATGAAATGAGAGAACTGAGTTTTAGGGCATGGTAAATACTGTCATTCAAGGGTTTTTCTCCAGGTCAGGCTGTGTAGCAGTTGCTTCGTCCAACAGAGGTACCTACAGGAGGAGAAAAGGCACCACAGGGAAAGCTAACAAAACCCTCTCAGATGGAGTTTAGTAGGACACGCCATTAAGGGCATCCCTTTGGAGTTAACTGCTGGTCTGACTCAGTTCCAAAAGAAGCCAGAGTTCATGATGCCTAAGAACTCGAGTCAGCTCTCTTTTGGAACCAGCCAACGAGACTCCAGGAGGCAAGAGCACAGATCAGTTCTCCCCGTGCAGGCGTGCTGTCTTAGTGCAGGAACGCTCTCTAAGATTTGGGTCCCACCAAGATTCAGCATAAACACTGTGACGTCGCAGTGCCAAGGACTCTCTTTATATTAAAAAAAAATTGCTGGGGCTCCTGGGTGGCTCAGTTGGTTAAGCATCTGACTCTTGGTTTAGGCTCAGGTCATTATCTCAGTTTGAGTTTGAGCCCTGTATTAGGCTCTATGCTGACAGTGGGGAGCCTGCTTGGGATTCTCTCCTCTCTTTGCCCCTTCCTGGCTTGTTCTCTCTCTCTCTCAAAAAAAAAAAAAAGATTAATTTTAAAAAAATTAAAAGAATTCTGCTTTTCTTTAACTTCACATTATGGAAAGTTTCAAACATACACAAAACCAGGGAGAATGCAGAACATAGTGAATCCTTCTGAACCCAACTGCCAACTGGCCAAGGAAAACCTGTTTCGTGGATAGGGGATGTCTGATTCTTTTTCCCCCCAGCTTTATGGAGGTGTAATTGGTTGACAGATAAAAATTATAGATATTTAAAGTGTACAGGATGTTTTGATATATGCATACATTGTGAAATGGTTACCAGGGATGTCCACCTCTAAAAGTGAAACAGTTTTTATGCTCAACCAGTGTTTTATTCCGTAAAAAATTTTTGAAAGACTCAGCACAAAGCAGAACTTTGAAGGAGGCCATTTGTCACCTGCTCCCTTTAATCTTTTTTTTTTTAAGCTTATTTATTTATTTTGAGGGACAGAGAGAGTGAGGGGGAGCGGGGCGGAGAGAGAGGAAGACAGAGAATCCCAAGCAGGCTTCGCACTTTTCAGCATGGAGACTGATGTGGGGTTTGAACCCATGAACCGTGAGATCATGGCCTGAGCCGAAACCAAGTTGGACACTTAACCGACTGCGCCACCCAGACGCCCCTCACCTTCTTCCTTTAAATGAAAGATTCCCAAGACCTGCCTTTCCAGACATCACCCGCATTTTAAAGGTAACCTTTCTAGGATGATAATCCCGTTGTCTAATTCCAGGAAGAACCCTCAGCATAGATTTCAGGCTGACAAGAGGAGAGGCTGGCATGGTGTGAGGCGTTTTGGGCAGAGGCAAAGCCTCTTAGCATCCTGTAAATGTGAATGGTTCACTGCTACGAGTTTGTGCCCGTGTGTCTGTGCTGATAGGGTGTGTGCTGTGTGTAAGGAGTCTCTCTCGCCTCCTGCTGCAAACTGATCTGATAAAGTGACCCTATAACCTCTTGCAGGGTTATTGGTCTAGTTCCCTCTTAGTTCGTATGACCTCTGCTTTTACCGCGTTGGACGGTGAGCTTGGATCAGAGACAGGAGGTGGGGAAGGTGTCTGAGGATGCTGAATTTGATACATCTGTGTCTTTATTTCCTCCACCACCCCCAGAGTACAGCCGGAGGAAGGAGAGAAGAGACATTTAAAGGGTTCTTGGGGAAAGGTTATTTTTAGGGGCAGTCTTGCCAAGACTGCTTCCGGGGATTTTATTTAGACCTAGATCAGGCCCTTGCCTGCTTACATGTGTGCATATCTAGGGGAGTCCTGGAAGTGAGGGGGGGGGGGGGGAGGGTGGCCGCATGCATGCCAAGTCCCAGGCTACCTCACTCTGTGCAAAAACTCACTTTTATTTATTTTATATCCCCCCCCAGCTTTACTGAGATATAATTAACATAACATGGGAATGCAAGCTGGTGCAGCCACTCTGGAAAACAGTATGGAGGTTGCTCAAAAAATTAAAAATGGAACTACCCTATGACCCAACAATTGCACTACTGGGTATTTATCCAAGGGATACAGGTGTGCTGTTTCGAAGGGACACATGCACCCCCATGTTTATAGCAGCACTATCAACAATAGCCAAAGTATGGAAGGAGCCCAAATGTCCATCGATGGATGAATGGATAAAGAAGATGTGGTATATATATATACAATGGAGTATTACTCAGCAATCAAAAAGAACGAAATCTTGCCATTTGCAACTACGTGGATGGAACTGGAGGGTATTATGCTAAGTGAAATTAATCAGAGAAAGGCAAAAATCATATGACTTCACTCATATGAGGACTTTAAGAGAAAACAGATGAACATAAGGGAAGGGAGGCAAAAATAATATAAAAACAGGCAGGGGGACAAAACAGAAGAGACTCCCATAAATATGGAGAACAAACTGAGGGTTACTGGAGGGGGATGGGCTAAATGGGTAAGGGGCACTAAGGAATCTACTCCTGAAATTGTTGCACTGTATGCTAACTAATTTGGATGTAAATTTAAAAAAATAAAAAATAAAATTAAAATAAATACAGTACAACTTTAAAAAACATAACAACACTGTATAAATTTAAGGTGTATGACGTGGTGTTCATTTCTCAGGGCCTCTGTTCTTCAGGAAGGGATATGACGAAAAGGCGGAGTGAGAGGTAGGAAGCCCACATCCAAGTCTGCCCAGAAAGGTCCCACTGGGGGCTGTAGCAATAACCGCGTTTCCTTGGACTCTCAGAAGTGGTCCAGGCTAGATGCAGACTCTGTGGTCCCTGTGTTCCGAGGACATACACGTAGCAACCTCAGAACATTAAAATAATGTTGAGACCCAAGTAATGTATATATAGGATAGCAATGCCTTTTCTCAAAATACGGGCCTATTTCTGAACTTTAAAAAATGCAGATATTGGCCAAGTGAGATTTCTTACGTTTTGAACAGATTTAAATACCAGAGTCTAGTAATTTCCAAATCTTTTAATTCATGTATCTTTTAGAAGGCCAAGCCTTGCAGAGAGCCATGGGGGTGGAGCCCTGTGTGTGGAGGGACACGGGGCCACCGACCCCCCACGGTGGGTCAGGCTCCCCTCTGAAATGCATGCCACCATGTGCTTTTGGTATTTGATATGTTATCTTTATGGTTTCATCAATACTGTGTAGATTCACACTTCAGACAGTTTGATATTAATATGTGCTGTGCTTTAAGAATGCTTATTTTGCGAGTCTGAAAAACGAAGGGTCACACGTTATTTAAATAGGTAGCGCGGTCACCAAAGTCAAATTCTATCTAGCTTTGTTCTTCAGACAATTTAAGTTTTATGTATTTATATTTATATTTGAAAACATATATATATATATATATATGTAAACTCTGGGAGTGCAGCAATGATAATAAGTACATTTACTGTGTGATAAAATCATGCTTACTGTAAAAATTCCCCGTGTTTCTATAATCAGACACAGGTGGGGCTGTCACTGGTGGAGTCCTTTAAGGACTTGGTAGGGAGGCCGGAAAAATCCTGTCAGAAATACCTGGTGTGTGACAGTGGGTTGTATTGCTGTAACTGGCATCTGGGTAACTGGATATTATGGACTCCAAAGGATTTCTGTTCTGCGATCCTAGAACTTGGACAGTGTGTACCTTCTCCATTAGGGTTTTGAAATGTGATGTCGAAATAGGGATTTTAATGTGAAACTTGAAAAAAAAATCCTGGAGGAGCCCTCCATTGGCTAACTTCAGAAATCTGGGGTTGCTTAATTATATCCAATTTAGGTCGTTTTTCTTTTTCAGGGAGAAATATGGAGGATTAATGAAGTAAAGCTAGCTTAACGTAATTACAGATAACCAGGATGAAGACCAAAGAATCTAGGCTAACACGTTGTGTATACTTCCCCGAGTTACTTTTTTAAGATACATTTCTGCATAAGTCATACACGTTCCCTACAGAAAATATGGATAAGAAATTTTTAAAAGTCACAATCTAGAGAAAACTGGTGTTAACATTTTGCCATATCGTCTACTAGAACACTTTATGCTATAGTATGGAAGCATATGTTTATGAATTTTGTATCATAGTATGTGATTGTCTGAAATGGCTCACGATACGAAGGCTTCATCGTATATTTTTGTGAACACTGTCCACTCAGCATGAGCCCTAGGCAGGAACTTTTTGAAGGAGGAAATCGGAGCCTGGTTCCCTCAGGACGGAGTGAGCAGGAACTTTGGAAATGGCCGGCTCCCCTGTTTTTACCCCTTCTGCTAACCAGAGGTTTCCCCGTGTGGAGAGGAATCCTGTAGACGTACCTGATGGGGACTATTTCTGGTTTAGGATTGCGCTCTGGCCCAAAACACCAATGCAGAGCATGTGGTGTCTTACGGAGAGCTGTTTCGTTCTAAATGAGCGCTGTAATCCCTTATGAGGCAGCCATTTATTTGGGTCCCTGAAAGTAGTAACATTATGGTGAACTGTTTCTTCAGTTCCCCGGATGGGCTGAGGAGGGAAACATCAGTTTGCTTTTCTAAAGAAAAGCCTTGCATTCATCCTCAGGAACAGAATAATAAAAGTGTAATAAATGTTGCTGTTGCCTAAAACCAAGCAACAGTTGGGTTTGCCCTGTCACTGAGCCACATCTTGCCCATAATTACCCAGGCTGCAAGGGAACAAGTTATTTTGGGAAGCATAGCTCAGGATCAATCATATGTAAGGCTGTTTGTTGGGAGCTGTAGATGCTTGCTTACCAGAAAGTCCTCAAAGGAATTCTCCGCATAGCTCATGCCAGCTTGGGGGAGGCAGGTGTGACCCCAGAGAACTCCCAGCCAGTGGCTAAGTCAGGCTCCTGGCCCGGGAATTGCTCTGTCTTGGCTGACCAGGCACCTGAGAGCTTTCATGTGGTTCTTTGAGCTTACCCCCACCTCCTTTATTTAAAAAACAAAAAACCTTTTAGAGCAAGAATGACTGAGACTTTGATATTGAAGATACTTGATCTGATTAGTTTAACATATGCTTCCAGCCCTCGAATAGTTTGGGTAGAATCTGCGTATTTCTAACCTCTGCCTTTTTCCGTTCAACAGTTACAACGGGGGAGTTTCACCAAGATCATTTACTAACGGTCCTTTAGAAGAGCTAGGGGTTTTTTTAAATAAAAGGTTTTAAAAATAAGTTTTATAAATTTTTATATAAAAATTTTGTTTCCAAAAAATTCAAAACAATTTTTTTTTGGTTTCAAAACACGGGGAATCGGTGGAGCAGAGACGTGTCTGATGTTCTTGCTTGTTACTTTACGTACTTTGCCGATAATAGGAATTTAGAGATGAGTAAGTGGAGCTGAGAAATGAAAATCAAGAGCATGAGTAATAAAGACTCCTGTAAGTGGTGATAAAATGTTTGTGGGAAATTTTCTTGAGCAGGGAGGAAATTAACAGATGGAAATACTTTAGCTTCTAGATAAATGTAAGATCTTTATGAAACAGGGAAACGTGCTAAATAATTCAACCCAAATTTAGTATTATTTATGGTGATTCGTATGAGAGGGAACATGGGGACACGTATTAGACTTTAAATGGAGGCTTTGACATGGAAGAGGAATCCAGTAAGCTGAGACTTAGGACAGTTGTCATTTTCACAGGACAAGGGAAGCATACCGTCACTTAAGATCAGCAAATGATAGACTTCGATTCCGCAGATCATTCTTGTCTTCACTGAAATCAATAACATTTTGATTGGAATAACGAATATTTTAGCGTGTTTGAGGGTTGACCTGTCTTTAGAAAATGGACCCTAAAGCCTGAAGTATGAAAAGACAATTCTCAAATAAAGGTAAAAAGCGTGACTCTCACACAAACATAGAAGTGAATGCATGTTAAAGATGTTATTTAACTCATTAAAGAAAAATGAAGAGGAGTTAACGAGCAGTTCAAGAGAAAATCCAAAGAAGAGGCACATTTATAGGTTAGGAATAGTGAGATGAACGTCCACAGGGCAGGAGACGTTTTTCTATGGGAGGAAGGAGGATGGTCCCTGTACAGAACAGAATGCCTTTCTTGTCTATAGGCAAGAATTATTTGATTGCTCTCCTTTATCTATGATTTAGGAGTTGGACAATAGCATAGATGGGGTGCTGTAGACAAGGCACAGGTTTCCTATTGAAGCCTAGACTTTTCCCGATACAAAGTAGCCTGATTAGCTGTCCTTACCCCTTTCCAAATTCATAACTTTAATCTGTCCCGTCCTTTTCTGGAAGTTGTGGAGGAGAGTCCACATACTGGAGAGGCCATTCCTCAAGCCGGAATCAGTCTGGGCTAGATTTGGCTTTGTGAAAAAACCTAAAAACCATTTTTTTTTTCCTGTTAGCAGCCTTAGGGCTTTACAGAACCTTTCTTTCTGTATTCTGAACAGCCCAGGACCTAAATGGAAGTCAGTCTTAGGAGCCTGGTGACTGAAGCCCAAAATGCACGGTTCAGAATTTCTGATGAAAACCAGACATGGGTGGAACTATCTTTCCAAGTGCTGGGAGAGCCATCTTTAACCTACCCACTTAAAGGATCATCCATTAGCCTGATTCTATTTTCGGATACCCTCAGCCATGAGGTTGTCTTTTATTTTTTTACAAGGGTTTTTTTTTTTTTTTCCTTCTTTTTTTGGCAAGGTTACAGAGTCTCTTTTAACATTTAAGGATTCCGTAATGAAGTTTGACACGATAATTTTTTAAAAACCTGGAACTTGAACAGATAACAGATTTTAAACTCCTCAGTCTTTTTTATTTTTTCAGCAAAAAAAAAAAAAAAATCTGACTGCTTTCGTCTTTACTAATTGTCCCAGAAAGTCTGGCAAATGAGATCCTATTGAGCAAATACTGAGTGTTAGCATGCTCCAGGCACCTGTCAGGAGCACAGAGCAAAGACCCCCGCTTATAAGTGTATCACTTACACCAGCATTTTATTTTATTTTAATTTTTTTAATATAATTTATTGTCCAGATGGCTAGTATACAGTGTATACAGTTGCTCTTGGTTTTGGGGGTAGATTCCCCTGATTCATCACTTACATACGACACCCAGTGCTCCTCCCAACAAGTGCCCTCCTCAATGCCCATCCCCCATTTTCCCCTCTCCCCCGACCCCCCATCAACCCTCAGTCTGATCTCTGTATTTAAGAGTCCCTTACGGTTTGCCTCCCTCCCTCTCTGTTTGTAACTATTTTTTTTACGTGGTGTCCCACGTCAGGTATTTCTGACAGTATTTTTTCTGCTTTCCCACCAGGTCCTTTAAGGACTCTGATAGTGACAGCCCCCCTTGAGTTGTTCGTAGGCTACCCTACCCCCCAATTTGAGATTGCCAGACATCCTAACTTTGGGTAGAAGAGACCCCCGAACGCTGCTTGCTGACAGAATTTGGGGGGGAGGCAGTGAATCATCAGTGGAAAAAGACTTCTTCTTTTTTCCCCACTTACTGTGTCTTTGAGTAATTAAATTTGTATTTCTGAGTATCCCTGGGATTCAAGTTAAAAACAGTATTTTGGGGACACCTGGGTGGCTCAGTCGGTTAAGCGCCTGACTCTTGATATCAGCTCAGGTCATGATCTTATGGTTGGTGAGTTCCAGCCCTGAGTCAGGCACAGAACCTTCTTGGGATTCTCTCTCCCTTTCTCTCTCTGCCCCTCCCCTGCTTGCTCTTTCTCTCTCTCAAAATAAATAAACATTAAAAAAAAAAGCAGTGTTTGGTACTGTTGAGCTTCCAGCTTATTTATGACTGGAATTGTCACCATTTCAAGTGTTGAAAATTCAAATAAGTGCTAGTCCTCTCTGTGTGAATCCAGGTATGCCTGCTGGGTGTTGGGTTCTGTGGGTGATACAGAGGTGAGTAAGACAGGATTACTGTGGTCGTTTTGGTGTCGGCTTGCAGGCATATGAAAGTCTGAGAAATCAGTGTGTGTCTGCCATTTGCAATGGGATGAAATGGGATTTGCCTTTTTTTTTTTTTTTTTTTTAGAGGGAAAGTGACTCATCTTTATTTCAAGGATTTGCCTTTTTATAAGAGTTAATTTTTAAAAACTTTTTAAATGTTTATTTACTTTTGAGAGAGGAGCAGGCAGAGGCAGGGAGAGAGGGAGACACAGAATCCGAAACAGCCTCCAGGTCCGAGCTGTCAGCACAGAGCCCGACGTGGGGCTTGAACTCGTGAACAGTGAGATTGTGACCTGAGCCAAAGTCGGACACTCCACCGACTGAGCCACCCAGGTGCCCCTTACAAGACTTAAATTTTAAGGCTCTTTATACTTAGTGTATTTGGAACCAAGTCCTGATGCAAATGTAGCCCTTTATATTAATTGTCTCTTGGGAATACGTTAAAAAAAAATTACACAGGCATAATATTTTTTCCTGCTATCAGCCAGAATTAATGTTCTGAACACCTTGTGCCTTGAGGAAGTGAAGAGATGCTAACGATGTTCTTTGTTCTCTGACCAGTGGTGTGAGTACTTGTGGAAAATCCGGAAAAGATGAAGAAGACCTGGCATCTTTCCGGCTTCTTGGATCCCAGACCTTCTCGCCTCCCTTTTCTGTCTGTGTTACTGCAACAGTTTATGAACTGTGCTAAGCAACAGCTTGTTTATGCTTAGTTATTGGAGGTGGAATATCTCTTATGCTCAAGTAGACTGAGATCGTGACTGTAGGCTGTCTGTTTTTCTATGCAATGGTTTAATTCCCTTTTAAATTAAACCCCAAAGCACCTCAGCTCTCTCTGAATTATTGCCATCACTGAGTGCTGTTCTTTTGTGTTTCTACATTTGTGACATATTTTGCGTTCTCTTTAATTCATCACGCATCACAGTCAACTCGTTGAATTAGGTCAACGGTGCATTCCTTAGGGGAAGAAACAAGCCATAGGAGAGAGGAGCCGACTTGCCCACACCAGATGCTGAGCCGGTCACAGAGCTAGGCTTCAGATTTTAGGGCTGCTGTTCTTCAGCGACTGCTGACCTGAGCGGTTGCACGCTGTGTTACCTAGCAGGATCTTGGAGCTGTAAGCCGAGGGCTGCCCACTGTGTGCTTAGGTCCCTGGTTAACATTAGGGCTCCGTCTTGCAATTGGTTGTCGCACAGGCAGGATCCTTACAAGTAAGCCTTTAATGCTTACATACTTCTTTCTCTGGTTACATTTTTTTGTAATGTTGTGTGAGTATGATGTTGTGTGGCAACCTTGAAGGTTTGGGATTTTTTTCAAGATCAGATGATTATGCTGACCAGTCAATATTGTGAGTGACTTCTGGGTCCACAGCACTTCCTTAAATGTTTTCCAAGATGGTTATGTGTCTGAATATTTAAATGAAAGGCTATGTTGCTGATTTCTGATGTGATTCTGGAGTGGCCCATCGTATGGATCGCCCAGCGCGTGTCCTCACGTGGTGTGTGGACTGGAATCTCTCTCTCGGCTGAGGGGACGGTGAAGCTTTGTGGTGAACCAGAACGTTCTGCCTCTGCAAGCCACAAGGGGCAGGAATTTCTGCCCTCTCTGTCAGTGGGCTCCCTGCTCTTTGTGAGGGCACTGTCTCCTTTTTAAACACTAAAGCTGAAATCACGTTTACTCCAGAGGAACAGCTCTGACCTCCTCTCCTGCATTAACCAGAGATTTTATAAATCTGTGCAGCTTTCTAGATGCTCCCCACCCCTTACTTTTCAAATATTAAAACACACACACACACACACACACACACACACACACACACACGAAAGGGATTAGAAGAAATCTTGGCAAATTGGGAGTCTATGGAGTGGAAAAGAACACACCATTAAAGTGATTATTGTAAATAGAAAAATAAATGGAGCATTTTTAGAAAAATCAACTTAAACCACAGAGTGGTTTCCGGTAGGCGTACATGAGAGTGTGTTCAGAACCAGTGCAGTAGGTAACGTTGGCTGACTGGCTTTCACAGTTCTTCTCCTCCTGATAATTTTTTCAGCAATTTCATAGAGTTGATCGTGACAATTATCCGGTGTTTTTGTAGCTGGGAAAGTGTCAGGGCATGAAGGACAAACAGTTACATGGGTCAGAGTCAGAAATAGAATCTGAGTTCTGAGCCATGACTGCAGGCTGGGCCAGGCTTGACCTCCGCCTCTCCTGGGGCCCACTGCCCCCGCTTACCTGGGGCCAGTTCGTCCCACCCCACAGGATGCGGGCCAGGGTGGACACGGCGAGCCTCCCGGCATCTCCACTCGCTGGGGAAAGCAAGCTATCGGCAATCTCAAAGTCACAGAGCGCTTTGACAATGCCCCAAACTGATTTGGATCTGACAACAGTACTGTTTCATAATTGGTGGGCTTGAAAGCTAAGACCTTTCTACCCCCTGAGCCTCATGCTATGGGCCTCTGCCCAAATGTCCCAGCCCTCAGCGGGCCCTGTTCTGTTTCATTCAGAAAAATCCTGTAAGCTTTTCTGAGTACCCATTTCAGGAAATGTGACCTGAAATGAGTATTTTATGGCATTATCATCAGTTAAAGCTAGTTTAACAAGCATGAAAGAAATGTATAGGTGTTGTCTTGCCACATTTTTGTTTAGTAAATTGAACAGTTAGTCTTACAAGAGGCAGGCCACACCTAGAACCAAATTGCTGAAAGAATTAATAATTAACTGATAGCATGAAATAGATTGCTATGCAGACAACCGTGTCAGACTCAAGGTGGATTTTTTTTTTTTTTTTTTGGTCCTTATCTGGGTAATACTCTCTTCCAGGTAGAGATATGAACTTGTGTTATGTCAATGACCATAGTTATTACACATCTCGATTAAAAGACCTTCTTCCCTTTTTCTCTGTGGAAAAGTCTAAAATATAGGTGTTTATGTCTATAGGCTTAATTCATTGAAAAAGAAACCAAATGCAAATGTATAGCCTTCAGTAACACAGGCTTATCTCAGCATTTCATGTAGTACTTTTTTTTGTCATTTAGCACAGTGTGCTGATTGGCATAGAATTCATCTTTGAGAAAGACAGTGGTCAGTATTATAGTTCTTGTGGACTTAAACTAGGGGCTTTGCCGGTACATTCTTCATGAAGAAGGAGTGGCCTCGCCCACCGCTGAATGGGACCGACAGTTCTTGGTAACAGCTACTCCTGGGAAACTCCTTCAACAGATATTGTTCTCAGCCACCATGTTTCAGGGGTTAAAGAACATTTTCTGTGCCTCTTGATTACGTTTAGGAATATAACAGAGGAGGGACTGCTGATAGTTTGAATATCCTTCAGGCTTTCTGTGTGAAAACCTCCTCCTACAAGCCATGGGAACACAGCCTTCACCTCTGGGCCCTTCTCCTTTGCACCGTGTTTCTGAAGAGTTTTTATGCCATGGCCAGGGCAGGCCTGTATTCAGGAAGATCAGTCTGTGCCCCCAGGACTGCCCATCCTGGCCGGTGCCTCACAGGTGGTGATTCCTTCTCTTTTGGGAATAGATGCTGATATTTGCTTCTGTTGTCTCAGGAATATACATGTCGAGACAGTGCTTTCCACTGCCTTCCTGCCTTTTCCTTTTGTTTTCATGTGAGCTTCTTTGGAAGGTGGTAAGGACTTCAAATACTATCAGCCTTTCCTTTCTGGAGATACGGATCTTCCTTGACTTCTGATGGCATCACATTTGGATAAACCCATTGTAAGTTGAAAATACCGTAAGTCAAAAATGCATTCTCTACAGCTAACTTCCTGAACATCATAGCTCAGCCCAGCTGACTTTCAGCGTGCTCGGAACACTTCTCCTAGCCTGCGGTTGAGCAAGAGCTTCTAACACCACGCCTGTTTTATAACAGAGTGTTGACTGTCATGTAGTTGAATACCGTACCAAAAGTGAGCAACAGAAGGGCCATGTATATGGGTGCAGAATGTTGGTAAGTGTATCAGTTGTTTACCCTCGTGGTCCTGTGGCTGCAAGGAGCTGCTGTCCCTGACCAGCGTCACAAGAGAGGACCCTACCACATAGCACAAGCCTGGGGAAAGCTACAGATCCAAAATTCCAAGTATGGTTTCTACCGAATGCGAGTGGCTTTTATGCCGATAGGAAGTCAAAAATTAGAAGTTGGACCATCGTAAGTCAGGAACATCTGTAGATGGTTCTGTGGTTTCCTGTCTGGTTATCTTTGGATGGCCCTGAAAGTTTTTTTTCACATGCTTGTCTTTGAGCTGCAGAAAGCATTGGTACTTATCGCTAGGTGTAGAGGCGTGGGGAATGAACTGTTCTCCAGGAGGGAGGTAGAGGAAGCAGGAGAGGAGGTTGGAGAACCTCACCTGTGACTGAGCAGTTTCTGGGTTGAGCTGTGACCTGTGGAGACTGTGGCCTGTTTCCTTGTTGGACTCTGTCTAGTTCATAGAGCATCGTTTTTCCTAAGAAAGGACATCTGGCTTGGTAATCTGGTTTGACCCAAGGAGCCTGCCTCAAAAACCGTGTGGACCTACCCTCATTCCACACTAGTCCTCCAAGATTTAGTTCCCACAGACTTTAAAGATGTGCGTTGCTATCAACCAGCAAGACAAGCCACAAAGAAGCCTTCAGGGAAAATGTATGGGGGTTTGCTCTGGCTGTTGTTGCTCCGTCTCCTCCATAATTAGCAGGCTTTTCCGAGAAACCGAGGACGATTGGAAATGCATTAAGAACGGTCTCTATAGACCGTGGTAATTAAAACTGTAAATAGAATGAAAATGAAACGTTCTAACAAAGCTTAAAATTCCTTTTCAGAGTGCACTGGCCTCTTTGCCAGCTATTATCTCAGAGCTGTTGGGGTCCTTTCTTCACATTCCAATTGGTTAGTTACCTTTATTGGCTCCTTGGAATGCTCATTAAAGATAGAGACCCTTCATTAGACTTAACTAAATAAATTGACCTTTTAGATTAGATTCATTCTCTGGATTTGCACAAAGGAATAATTACCTCTGGGAAATTACCTTCCCTGTTATGTATACCTATAAAAAGGTAGGATCAAACAGACCTCCACGGCGTTGCATAGCGGGGTCAGGAAGCTTGCACGGATTTCATGAGCAGCTTTGGGGTTCTATCCAGGAGTGTTTCTGATACTCTTATTATGAAAGGACTTAAATCATGTGGTAACAGGATAAGGTAATTTTCATCAGCAGTAGTTGCTCATTTTAAGTTGAATCTGAACAAAAAGAACTCGATAAATATTTTAGGTCATGATATTTTTTGCCTGTCAATTCAGTTTTTAAAAAGCATGACCTACAACAGACACATGAAAAGATGCTCAATGTCATGCCTCATCAGGGAAATACAAATCAAAGCCACACTGAGATACCACCTCACATTGGTCAGAGTGGCTAAAATGAACAAATCAGGAGACTGTAGATGCTGGCGAGGATGTGGAGAAACGGGAACCCTCTTGTACTCTTGGTGGGAATGCAAACTGGTGCAGCCGCTATGGAAAACAGTGTGGAGGTTCCTCAAAAAATTAAAACCAGATCTACCCTACAACCCAGCAATAGCACTACTAGGAATTTATCCAAAGGATAGAGGAGTGCGGATGCATAGGGGCACATGTACCCCACTGTTTATAGCAGCACTTTCAACAATAGCCAAATCATGGAAAGAGCCCAAATGTCCATCGATGGATGAATGGATAAAGAAGATGTGGTTTATATGTACAATGGACTACTATTTGGCAACGAGAAAGAATGAATTCCTGCCATTTGCAACAACATAGATATGGAACTGGAGGGTATTATGCTAAGTGAAGTAAGTCAGTCAGAGAAAGACAGATGTCCTATGTTTTCACTCATATGTGGAATTTGAGAAACTTAACTGAAGACCATAGGAGAAGGAAAGGGGAAAAATAGTGTCAAACAGAGAGGGAGGGAAACCATAAGAGACTTTTAAATACAGAGATCAGACTGAGGGTTGATGGGGGTGTGGGGAAAGGGGAAAATGGGTGATGAGGATTGAGGAGGGCACTTGCTGGGAGGAGCACTAGGTGCTGTATTAAGCAATGAATCACGAGAATGTACCCCCAAAACCAAGAGCACACTGTATACACTGTATGTTAGCCAATTTGACAAAATATCATATTAAAAAAAAATCATGGCCTGTTTTCTTGTGCCTGTCCCAACAGGTTATATATATGATTAATCTCAGTATTGTGAGTTAAAAAAAAAAAAAAAAAACAAAACCAAAACCCAAACCATGTTTAAAGTAGTTTTTCTTGCTGAAAATGGGGCCTGGGATGTGTTCTACTGAAGGATAACTGTCTGGAAAGAGCTTAACTGTCCATCCACAGGGAGCTAGTTACATAAAGTATCGTATATGCACTACAGGGAAATACTATGTAGTCATGAAAAGGAATGATCTGTACTGATGCAGAATGACCCCTAGGTTATATTTTTTAAGTGGGTAAAAAAAAAAAAATCCAGGTAGAGAACAATGCGTATACTCTGATTTGTATTAAAGGGACAAAAAACGATGTGTGTATCTGTCTCTATATCTGTCAAAGATCATTGAGGAGATACACAAACGAATGTGTGTGTTCCCTCTGGGGAAGAAAGCTGGGTGGTTGGGAGTAGGAAGAGAGGGATGCTTTTCACTTCATACCCTTTTGTACCACTTGAATTTTTTTTTTAAGTTTTTGTATTTATTTTGAAAGAGAGCAGGTGCACATGCGCAAGTGAGGGAGGGGCAGAGAAGGAGAGGGAGAGGGAAAATCCCAAGCAGGCTCTGCACAGACAGCACAGAGCCCGATGCGGGGCTTGAACCCACGAACCGTGAGATCATGACCTGAGCCAAAGTTGGATGCTTGACCGACTGAGCCACCCAGGTGCCCCTACGTGAAGTTTGAACCAAGGAAATTCATTACTTGTTCAAAAAGTAAATAGATAGGGGTGCCAGGGTGGCTCAGTTGGTTAAGTGTCCGACTTGGGCTCAAGTCATGATCTCATGGTTTGTGAGTTTGCATCCTGCATCAGGCTCTGAGCCTGCTTCGGATTCTGTCTCCCTCTCTCTCTGCCCCTCCCCCAACTCATGCTCTGTATCTCTCTCTCTCTCTCTCTCTCTCTCTCTCTCAAAAATAAATAAACTTAAAATAAAAAATAAATCGCTTCTCGGCCTTTTGGCTAAGATCAAGTGTAAAAAAAGAAGTAAATAGATAAACTAATATTGAAATAAATAAATGATGGACTCTTTGTAACAATCTTAGTTTCAAACACCAAAGTTGGGTTATCTAGAGTAACTCTGTCCCATAGAGCTTTCCATGATGCTGGAAATGTTCCGTATGGGCACCATCCAGCTCAGTAGCCACCAGCCACATGTGGCTTTTGAGCACTTGAAAAGGGGCTGTGCCCAGCAAGAAGTTGCTGTGGCTGAGGTCAGAGAGATTGTTGCCTGTTTTCCCCTCTAGGGTTTTGATGGCTTCCTGTCTCACATTTAGGTCTTTCATCCATCTTGGGTTTATTTTTGTCTGTGATGTAAGAAAGTGGTCTAGTTTCATTCTTCTGCTGCCTGTTGCTGTCCAGTTCTCCCAGCACCATTTGCTAAAGAGATGGTCTTTTTTTCTATTGGATACTCTTTCCTGCTTTGTCAAAGATTAGTAACCAAGAGCACACTGTATACACTGTATGTTAGCTAACCTGACAATAAATTCTGTTTTAAAAAATAAGAGAGAAGTGGCTTGTGCAACTGAGGAACTAAAATTTTAATTTCCTTTGATTTTTATTAATTCACACTTAAATAGCTACACATGGCTAGTGGCTGCCCCATCGACTGGGGATAGATCTAGAGTATATGTTTTCAAGTTGTTCTTCTGTTTAAAGCTGACTAAAGTTTAGATGTGTTTTGGGAGACCTCATTATTACTGTAGGCTCTCCGAGTAAAATGAATTCTTCTAAGTCCAAGAAAACGCCTACATTTTTGCCCTTGAACTTAATGCCATCACATATTTGTTGAAAAAAGTGACAATCAGATTTTTAAATCTTCTTTATTACTCAGGAAAATCATTTTTATGGAAACTATGTCTTTTTGTGGCGTTGCATGAAAGCTGTTTATTTTTTAGGTTTTCATTTTTTCATCTAGAACACAGACCCTATCTGCGTGTCTCCCCACAGAGTAACGTGCCGGGCATTTTGTTCTTGAGCCCCACAGCTGTTGTGAGACAAGGGGACAGTTTGCATTCTTAGCCAGCAGCTGCCAGAAGCACTTCTAAAATGGTTTTGGCAGGAAATCGTGCACAAGTGGAAGCCAAGTTAAATGCGGCTTGAAAAATAAACAGAATGACTTTGGATGTCACTTCATATATAGTCCATCTTTCCACTGAAGATTGTCTTTGTAATTTGTTAACCTGACTAGGCTGTATCTAATGGTCTTTGAAATGCGGGGTCTAGCTCAGGGCCTGAAATATGCCAGCCAGTAGGAAGTTATTCTTACTATTACTGTTATCATTATTTTTAATGACTGACTCTACTGCAAATCTGTTTAATTAATTTAGTTACTGGCTTAACATTGTTGTGCATTCAGGATAAACTAGATGTAGGTAATTAGTGGTTATGGGTCCCCTCCTCTCTTCTCCTTTCTGCGACACAATACCGCCCACCCTCTGCTCTAAAGTAAGACATTATGAACATTCCTGAAACATTATTTATTCATCCGTTCTGCAAGCAAGCTTATTTTTGTTGTATGCAGGGAATAAGCACACTCTAATGTAGTCTGTATTTCCTACAAAGTAAGAGGTTTTCGGAAGGCATAGGTGTGAACATGGTACCTTTTTTTAAAGTCCATTTATTTTGAGAGAAAGAGCACAAGTGGGAGAGGGGCAGAGAGAGAGAGAGAAAATCCCAGGCAGGTTCCATGCTGTCAGTGTAGAGCCAGACACAGGGTTCGATCCCATAAAATGTGAGATCATGATCTGAGCGGAGATTAAGAGTCGGATGCTCATCCTCCTGAGCCACCCCAATGCCCCTGATCATGGTACCTGTTTTGTTTTTTTTTTCTATGTTTATTTTTGAGAAAGAGACAGAGTGAGCAGGGAAGAGGCAGAGAGAGAGAGGGAGACACAGAATCTGAAGCAGGCTCCAGGCTCTGAGCTGTCAGCACAGAGCCCGACACAGGGCTCGAACTGACCAACCGTGAGATCATGACCTGAGCTGAAGTCGGATGCTTAACCAGCTGAGCCACCCTGGCGGCCCTGAACGTGGTACCGTTTTAAACAGAAGGCACAAATTCCTCAGGCTGGCATATCAAATAAATGATTTTCTTTTGTCCCTAAAGGGGAAACTAACAAAATCTTACTTTAGTCTTTCAAGTCGTTCTTTCCACCAAATTCTCCCCAGAGGAGTTCCAGCCTCTTAGACTCCCCAGAGTACATACGATGTCAAGTGTTGTCTGCATGGAGGGGGGCTGACCGCTGATGGGTCTGTGCCCAGCAGTGTCTGGTTCTCGTTGCAGACCTTCACGGCCTGGTGTAATTCCCACCTAAGGAAAGCTGGCACCCAGATTGAGAACATCGAGGAGGACTTCAGGAATGGCCTTAAACTCATGCTGCTTTTGGAAGTCATCTCAGGTTGGTCCTGGATATTGCATAGCCGTCCTACCCGAATCCCGTGCATCCGCGTGTGAGCGCTAGATATGCGTCTAGTTAGAGATGACTGTATCAGAAATTCCCTTTGAACCTGGCTGGGCAAGAACATGGTATTATTAGCAAAGAAAACCTTTCCAAAGAGCAGTCTGCCTGGACTTCTTTTTCTGCCCTGAAAAAGGAGTAAATTCTGCTTAAAACTGACTAATTAGAATCATGTTTGTACCACCCACCTCGAAACAAAATAAAAGAAAAAAAGTGACGTTTATGTGACTACCCACCAAGCTGCCCTCTCTACTCTTAGCCCAGCTAGCGCATCTCCCAAATGTTGTCGTTCATGCAGCCAGCCGCTGTATGTGTTGGCGTAACTCGGAAAACATGAGCTCAAATCCCAGAGGGGTTGTGTTTTGCCCTGAATTTCAGTTGGCTGGATTAGAGTTTGGATGAGAGGAGGGATCACCCTTGAAGAAGTGTGACTGGGAGGGCGATGGCAAGTCTGCCCCGATCCATATATCTTCATAATCAGGTGTCTCAGCCCTGGCAGCCACCGCGGTGATTTGGACTAGGCTCTCCTGACTTCCTCTAATAGCTAGTCGGCGGCTCCAGACGCTCCCAGGATACCAACCAGCTTTTCTCCGTTCTCCTTTGTAAGTTGGCTCGTATGGGGACCAAACTGGAGTCTCCCGGCAGATCTGAAAAGCATATGGCTCCACATCAGTCCGTTGGTCTTGAAAGTTTTTTTGGTCCGTGTTCCTCTACACTGTGATTTACAGAAACCAGAGACCCATCAGAAATAGTCCGATACCGTGCTTTCCATTTAAGGAAGCACCGACTCTGAATGTTGGCATCTTGGTTCCACGTCAAGGAATTAGCTTCTCTGTGCCTACGCTATTCTTTTTTCATCTGACAGGGGAAAGGCTGCCGAAACCTGACCGAGGAAAAATGCGATTCCACAAAATTGCTAATGTCAACAAAGCCTTGGATTACATAGCCAGCAAAGGCGTGAAACTGGTGTCCATCGGGGCTGAAGGTAAATGAGGTGTGAGAAGAATAACCTTGGCTGCCACACTGATCTCACAGTGGGGGGCAGGTGTGCCTGCTGCCAGGTGAATTCTTCCCTCCCTCCCTTCTGTTGCTTGTGTCTGCTTCACGTCAGGCTCTCTGGTAGGCTCTGGTGTCTAGAGATGAGAATGAAAGGTAGCATGAATGGGAGACCAGGCTCCGAGATTATCCGTAAAGACGAGAGTCAAATATAATGCTGTCTTCTTCAGACCGATTATCGGCATGAGAAAGACCTTAACCTTCCCAGTCACTCTTAAAAAGAACTAATTAATAGGAGGAAAGTGACCTCTTCATTCTCTGGGATATTGGGAACCCTGGAGAGTTTGGTAGGAGCTGAGACGCCCCTGCTTCTTAGTTTACACAACTGAATCCTGTGAACCTGCCACCTGGGGACCACTGGAAGGATCGGGGTCTGAAGAACAGCCTGTGTTCTGTGTATCTGATGACTTAGAACCCTAGCCCATCTAGTCTTTACACTTTGGAAACTCTTGGGTTGTTTTTGGTGATTATGCATTCGCAAGATTTGTGCTTATGATTAACTCAGAATTCATTTAATCTAGAGACATTTGGTTATGAATACTGTATTTATAACTAGACACGCTGCCACACTTACAAAAACATCAACTGGTCTTTCTGCGTATGGATGTAGTTTCCGATAGCTCGAAGTCAAAGCTTAGGGGGAGCGTACAAGTTATAGAAGTTTATGCACCGGTTATGTTATCATGACGCTAATTTGTTGTTGTGTTTTCTCACCTAAAGAAATTGTGGATGGCAACGTGAAAATGACGCTGGGTATGATCTGGACCATCATCCTTCGCTTTGCTATTCAGGATATTTCAGTTGAAGGTAAGAGACGTGGTTGAAGATCTGATGGTAATAAGATACTTGGAGTGATTGTGTAAATTGAGTTCGTAAAGTCAAATTTGAATAGGGCTTTTAAACTGGAAGTGCCATTTACATGATTTAAGGAAAGATATGGGAGTTGGGTTTTCACAGGTTTTATATTTGTATGGGAAAAGACCCCAGCAATACTGTTTCATTCATGGGGGTGGAGTCATTTGGGGAAAAGATGAGCACGTGTTCAGAACAGAAGTTGCTTTTTAAAATGAGCATTTTTTTGAGCTTCTAATTGCTTATTATGCTAGTAGGTTCACAACTAGAACAGTGCTGTTAAGACTTAAAGCTGAAACACTTTTTTTCAGGTGCAAAAAAACAGTTGAAATCTGAGTTCATTCATTCACCCTCTCTCCTTCCCTCCCTTCCTCCCTTCCTCCTTTCACTGTCTGTTTCTGTCTTTCTGTCCCTCTTTCTGTCTTTCTGTTAACAAAATCTCTATTGTTATTGTATCTTTCGGCCCAACAACTGTTCTGTCACTATAATAGAATCGTAATCCTTGGCGTTCCACCGAAGATGAAAATCTTTAGTCTTTTACGCCCACTGTACTCCTAAATATTTTGATGAATTCAGCACTGTTGAAAAGTGTCAAATTGACATTCTCAAAATTAGAAGTTGGCCTGTTTAGGCTTCACATCACAAAATGTATAGCCGCAGAACATATTTAAATAAGGCGGTGTGAATTGTCCAGCCAGTCAGCATCCTGTCATTTGTCACCTGACAGGTAACCAGGTACCTGCATGGTGAGGGGGGCGTTGTTTATAATTCTGCCCAGGATGGAGTCCCTGTTGACGCTGGTTTTTCAGATGACGTCAGTTGCTAATCAACCAACAAACACTAAAAAACCACTAATTTATCTACTGCTGGACCAGATGGCATGAAGCCTATGGTATTTACCCTTAAGGAGTTTCTTACCCACTTAGATTATTCTCGTCTGGCACTGAAGTCCCACTTGTGTCATCTAAAAATCCAAGTAAGATATGATGTATTAAAATCTCAATAATTCAGGCTCAGAAATGACAGCCAGCTTGAATTAATAAACAGCCTGAATTTGAAAACTTCCATAAATGTACTTTTATTCAAGCACATTTCTTTCATTCCGGCGAAAATAACAAAATGCTTCTTAAAAGTTCTCACTGTATTAAGAGGCGGTAACTCGTAATAACTTTACCAATTTTATGTACTTCCAGATATAGATATTTAAACGGTTAAACCCACCTTAAAGAACAAATATGAATTTTTTGGTTTTACTATTTTAAAAATGTTTACTTATTTTGAGAGAGAGAGTGTGTGAGCAGGGGAAGAATAGAGAGAGAGAGTCCCAAGCAGGCTCCATGCTCAGTGCAGAGCCCAGTGTGGGACTTCATCTAACTAGGAGATTGTGACCTGAGCTGAAATCAAGAGTCAGACACTTAACTGACTGAGCCACCCAGGTGCCCCTATTTTTATTTATTTTTATTTTCTTTTACTTTTTTAATGCTTGTTTGTTTTTAAGAGAGAGGCGGCACATGAGCAGGGGAGGGGCAACGAGGGAGACGGAGACACAGAATCCGAAGCAGGCTCCAGTCTCTGAGCTGTGAGATCATGACCTGAGCTGAAGTCGGATACTTAACCGACTAAGCCACCCAGGTGCCCCAGTGACTGGCAGATTTAAATTTCCATAGCAGTTGTGAGATTTTATTCATCTACTTTACCTCTGTTTGCCTTGCTAGCCTGTTTCATTTAAACTTTGTAATGCACAGTACATTATTTCCTCCTGACGTACTTTTTCTTATTAGTTCTATTGGCCAGGACCACTAGATAGGGAGTTTCATCCTTCAGCATCTGTACCAATTAATATTTGAATGAGGTCTTAGAACTTTCAGTTGCTTTTCCAAACAAGAATTTTCTAGAGAAGAGATGTGAACAGGAATCATTCAAGTTATTCCATAGCACATGAAATTTTGGGAGTGTGTTTATTTAAACTGGGTTATAGGTCAAAAGGAAGTCAGAACTAGAATGGATAATTTAAATAAATAATTACGGAGTACTTATTTTGATATTAAAAAAAAATAAACTTCAAGCTCTAACTGAAATGGGAGGCCAAGTTCCAGAGTTAGTCAAGAGTCCATGTGTTTACAGGGGTTTTCTAAACTGTTAACACTTAAATACAGACAGAATCCTAGATTTTAGGAGCGGGTTTGAGGAACTGTTTGGATATATGTAACTTTGGGTTCTCCAAGAAGCAAGTGCCAGGTGGGTATTAGATGCTGTCTTAGTCTGCCCAAAAACACCATAGACTGAGTGGCTTGAACAGCAGAACTTTATTTTCTCATGGTTGTGGAGGCTAGAAGTCCAAGATGAGGGTGCCACTGTGGTCAGTTTTTGATAAGGACCTTCATTTTGGCTTGTAGATGACCACCGTCTTGCTATGTCCTGTATCTCTTCTTATAAGGGTGCTAATCCCATCATGGGAGCCCCACCCTCATGACCTTATCCAACCCTAATTGACTCCCAAAGCCTCCCTATCTAAATAAGGTCAGGGCTTTAACATCAGAATTTTGGGGGGATAGAAACATTCAGTCCAGAACAGACATGCAGGAGATTTGGGGGAGGGGGGGTGGAGGGGAATGCCTGTGAAGAACAGGAAATGGCCAGTGCGCTTGGCCAACACCCATGCTGGAGAAAGGAAGGGAAGGCTTGGGGGAGAAAAGTCTTACCTGCAATGTGGTCCTTAGGTCTGTTCACAGGCTGGCGGGGAGCCCTTATGCCTCAGTTGCTCTTAGAGGAGCCCCACATGCACAGGATGGCCCAGTTCTAGGGCCCCTCCCTCGCTCAGTCTTTGGCTGGAGCAGCTGAGGAAGTATGGCCTCTGGGGAGTGAAGGGTGGATTCAGAGTGCCACCTGGGACCTCTGTGAGCTGCCCTGTGCTCCCAGCAGCAGGACATCGGAGCCGCACACCTTCATGGCTACCACAGGGGGGTGGTGTCGTTTCCACTTGGTCAGAACTCAGGTGGCCAAACCTGAAATGCACTAATGAAAGCCTTTCAGTATTATAACAATCACTGGGTAAGGGAGTAAATCTGAGACACTGTGGCCTCTAGTGAATTCCATTTACCCAGGATTCCAAATGGTAAGTGAATTGAATGACAGGTTAGTGAAGTCATAAACTACACACAGATTTTAAAGTTTCCTTTAAAAATGGTAAATTGCCCAAATCCCTGAAGTCTGGTTGTTTGATACTTATGGTATCATAACTGGCAGTTGCTCCTGCATTGTCCTTTTCAGGTCTCTCTTTTTATTGTTTGAAGTTTATTGTATTTATTTTGAGAGAGGGAATGAGGGAGGGGCAGAGAGGGAGAGAGAATCCCAAGCAGGCCCCACGCTGTCAGCATGGAGTCCAACGCAGGGCTCGAACTCATGAACCGTGAGATCATGACTTGAGCCAAAAATCAAGAGCCAGATGCTTGACTGACTGAGCCACCCAGGTGCCCCTCCTCCGCAAGTCTCTTAAGTGTCATCACAAGGCAGTCCCTGGGCACAGGGTTCTGGCTCCCGCCCTTCTACAGAGACCACAGGAAGAGAGGATGTGTTTGATGGTTGGCCCCCCCAGGACGTCTCCTTTTAGAAAGTGACTGGGAGTTGGGTGCATTAAGTAGTGAGTATTTCCACGCGGACACTTTTTCCTGGCTGTCATTACAGAAACCTCTGCCAAAGAAGGTCTCCTGCTTTGGTGTCAAAGGAAAACCGCTCCTTATAGAAATGTGAACATTCAGAACTTCCACACCAGGTAAGCAGCCAGGGCCCTGGGTTCTTACATTCTTACTGGGATCCTTAGATGGCAGGGAAGACAGTGGTTCCTTATACTGGTGTCTTCCTGCTCCTGTCTGAGCCATGTTTTATGTATATAGAGGAACCGAGGCCATAGAATGCTTAAGATCTCTCTGGGGGTGGGTGGGGGTGTCTGATTAAGGCTTGAGGCGCTGGTAGAACAGCTTGGTATTGATAAGTGAATACCTTGCAGCACCTGAATGGGGCTTCACAGTTTGGGGGTGTAGGACTGCACCTCACCGTTGCCTTCACCTGGTGTTGGGAGGAGGTAGAAGGCGGGGCTTCTCGGTGAGAAGGCCTCGGAGGCAAAATGCGTGTTCCCACAATGGATCCTCTGCACACCGATGCCTCCCTGTGTACGACGGGGAAAGACGCTTTATCGGCCAACTTCGTATGCTGGGATTCGAGAGAAGTAGAACACTCACATTTGCAGAATGACAGGAACCTGGATAAATGAAAGCTAAATGCCATTCGAGAGCACGGTTTTTCACGTGCTTCAGTATTCTACCTCATGCAGGTCTTCTGTCATTGCTATCTGTGGGTAGACGAGCTGTCTGTATTGTCGCCCTTTATACCGTGGGTTACCTATGAATATAAACGAGTCCCCAGCCACTGTGGGTAATCAGAGAAATGAAGGGTGAGGATGAGCCACAGGGGAAAATCGGGGAGGTTCTTCTGGGGAGACAAGTATCAGTAGAGTGTCTACCAAGTGTCAGGCACCGAGCCTTGAGGGGCAGAGGTGGGAAAGAGGACTTCCTGTCCCTGTAACACGCAGTCTGGAGGGCATGAGGAGCCACCAAGGGCTGAGACCTTCTGCCAGCATAGAAGTCAACCAGTTCCAGACTTGCTTCTCATTGACCTTCTTGCTTTCCTCCTTGGGCCCAAGATTGGCCCAGGCAACTTCAGCTGTGTTGCCCCTGGGGCTTTCCTCCTGCCCTGCCTCCCCTTCCTTCCCTGGAGGAACAGAACTCCAGCTCCCAGCCCTCAGTGAACCCCTGGTCGTCGCTGGGAGGCTCACAGCCCTAGGTCGTCTGAAGAACGGTTAGCGCAGGTGTCTCTGGGGAATCAGACCGGAAGCCCAGGCCCTCCTTGCTAAGTCCCTCAGGTGCTCGCTTGTCTTTGCCTTTTTAAAAACATGTAAAGAACCTTACGAGGAAAGACATGGGAGTACCTGGGAGCTCATGGTGACTTTTCAAGTATACTAAGAATCTTGGAGAGAAGTATGTCGTGGACGTTTCGGGGTAGATGTCCTCGTGTGTGTTTATTGGGTAGAGCCTGGCACTTGGATCCACATGGGAGACTTGGAGGAGAGAGGGAGGAGGGGTTTAGGATGGAGGGCACTGAACCGGGAGGAGAGCAAGACACAGTAGAGGGGCGTCTTCCTTCTCGTCACTGCCGGGTCTCCCAGCCCAGAACCAGAGTGGACTGGCGGGACGGGGAAGAGTCCTGGGCCCGAAGCTGTAAATGAAGAAGAACCGAGGACGCTAGAAACACCCCAGAAAGAAGACTGGTGTTCAAGGAAGGGACCACAGTATACTGGGTTGGGTAGGGAGGGAGGTACATGGGGCCTTTGGTGCGTTAAGTCAGACAGAAGGGCGTTAGGGGCCATGCGTCCCAAATTTCGGGGCTCCATCTGACCCAGGGCAGACCCTTGCTGCTGCTTTTTCTCCATTAACACGTGTTCCTGTTCTTCCTGACCATCATGCAGCTGGAAAGACGGCCTTGGACTCTGTGCGCTCATCCACAGACACCGGCCCGACCTCATTGACTACTCAAAGCTTAACAAGGTCATTCTGGGGACCTGGCATGCAGCGTCCCCCCGCCCTGCCCCTCAGCATGTTGTCCTGATATGAGCACATCAGCACTGAACTCACACGAACACCCAGGCTGCCACCAGCATCGTGTCCCCAGCTAGCCTTGCACGTAGTGCAAGTGGGAAGGGGAGCCAGGAAAATCCTTTTATTAGCGATTAATTAATTATTAATATTAAATAATGAAGATGGGACAAGACCCAGAGCCACATCAGCCTTTTGGCCCAAATTAAGATATGTTCGTCCATTTGGCTTGATTTACTCTGAAGGTTTTTAGAGATGTGTCTCAGAGATTTTACGCTCCCAGATTGTAAATATGAGAAGAGAAACATCTATGGTTTGGGGTAAAGAAAGGTTCAAATTCCCTACGCCTTCCTTTCAGATTCCCTTTACCTTTCCTGCAGGGTTGAGCTGCAGACATTCTCACTCAGAATTGATTAATTTCTCACACAAGGGACCTTCCATAATCATCTTGCCATTGACAGAAGGTATTAGCCGTAGCCTCGGAAAAGGGTTTCTGTCGTTCAGTTTTGCTCTGTTTAGAAACTTCAGCTGAGGAAATTTTAATTCTCTGTTTAAGCTTAAGCTTCAGTTCGCTTAAGTTTCCATTAGCGTCAGAATCCTTTCTTTAACAGTGGTTTAAAAGCGTGAATCTGTGACCGAGAAAAGAATGCCAGGCCCCTTCTAAACCTTGCAGTTAGGTAGTCCTGCTGCCCTAGACTTAACGACATGTGAAGATCGAGGGCTAGAAGGCGTTGCCTGCCCTGAAGATGTTCCCCCAAGCGATGGTTACGGCCCAGTTCCTCCCGGTTGCTGGTGTGCTTCGTGGCCTTCATGTTGAGTCACGTGTTTTGCTGTGGAACTGTTGCTGCTGCATGCTGCCCTCACCTGTGTGGTGCGCACGGTCATGGGAAGAGTGTCCTGGCTTTTGCCACCTTCTTATTACTTTTTTGCAATTATTATTATTTTAATGGTTGTTTTTGTTGTTGTTTGTCTTAAAAAAAATTTTTTTTTTAACATTTATTTATTTTTGAGACACAGAGAGACAGAGCATGAACGGGGGAGGGGCAGAGAGAGGGAGACACAGAATCCAAAACAGGCTCCAGGCTCTGAGCGGTCAGCACAGAGCCCGATGCGGGGCTTGAACTCACAGACCGCGAGATCATGACCTGAGCTGAAGTCGGACGCTTAACCGACTGAGCCACCTAGGTGCCCCTAATGGTTGTTTATTTTTGAGAGAAAGAGGGCGCCTGCAGGGGAGGGGCAGAGAGAGAGGGAGACACAGAGTCCGAAGTAGGGTCTAGGCTCCGAGCTGCCAGCACAGAGCCCGATGTGGGGCTTAAAGTCACGGACCGTGAGATCATGACCTGAGCCGGAGTCCGACACTTAACTGACTGAGCCACTCAGGTGCCCCTGGCACCTTTTTAGCTGTCACCTGCTCACTGCCTCCCTCCCGGCCTGTCTCCGATGACAGTGAGCTACTCCTGAGAAATTTACTTGTACCGTAACGGAAGGTTGCCTGAGCGCCTCAGCTTTTCAAACACATTCTCTTATTCTGGAGTTATTTTGAAAAGTTTCAGACTTGGAGATAGTGTGTATTTTTTTCAGTGAATCTCTATCTTGTTTGCAAAATGAAGAGATTGTTCTAGATCGAACGAGTTTCATTAGCAGTTTACGGTGGTCGATTTTTATTACCAATGGTCCACAGACCTGTGGTAATTTGCCATGTCTGATGAGTGAAAAATGATAGCAATTAACAGTAGCAGTTAATACTTACACAGCTCTAGATTAGAGTCGGTTATAAATAAATACGTATATTTATTATACACATACGTATGTATTAATATGTAGGTTGCACATGCATAGATATCACACATACATATATTCATACATGTACTAATACGTATATTGTGTATATGTATTATTTTGTGTATGTTACATATACATGCATAGTCATTCAGTACAATGCACAGTAAAATATAATGCACTGATGAAGTAGGTACTGTTATTATCCCAGTTTTATAGATGAAGGAAGTAACGGAATTCAGAAATCTGCCCAAGGTCACACGGCCAGTAGCTGAGCCAAGAAAATACTTAACTGCCACATTTTCTCTCTCTCAATCACAGTATAAATGAGGTAGTTTTCACAGAGTCGCAGAATCATTGTTGTAATTTTTTTGAGAGCGAAAGAGAGAGAGAGAGTGTGCAAGTGAGTGAGGGGCAGAGAGAGAAGTGGGGCTTACAGGATGTATGATTTGATCTCACGAACTATGAGATCAGGACCTGAGCTGATGTCAGGTGGTTAATGGCTGAGCCACCAAGGCGCCCCATTATTCTATTTTTAATACTGAAATTTTTCTTACGTGTTTAAAACAAAAAGATACTTTTACTCAGCGATTTGGCTTTATAAATAGATGCATAAAATACACAGGTAAGACTCACTTGATGATAAGGCTGCTTTTAATGAAATGATGATATGCTTTGTTAAAACATTTACTGGAAAAAATGTTTTGCCTGAAATGTATACTCTGTGGGGCCAGGAAGCTTACTTGGGTTTCTTTGCTGAGCCTTGTGAATGTGTTTTTGAAGGCTGCCCTTCTAAAACCACTTCAGCATATGAAACTCATTCTGCTCCTGTAAACCATCGCAGTTTCTAAAATATTTAAATGGCTTTGATGTTAAAATTCATTCAGGCGATCCCAGGACTAACACTACTTTTCAGTTTGATTTTCTATCTTACCTACCCCCATCCCATTTAAGGTTCCTAATAATCTCTTAAGTGGATCAAAACAAGAAGGGTTAAATAAGTCTTTAAATTTTTCTATGTTTTGGATATACACTTCTGGTTAAATTTATTTTGTTATGTTATAAATTAACACACACACACACACACACACACACACACACACATATAATTTAACCAATCTTACTGTGAAGGTAAATGTAATCTTAAGAACAAAAATTTCTTCACAATTTTCATAATTTTAGTCTTTAGCTTCCCAGAAGCATACTTTTTTTTTCAAATGTTTTAATGTTTGTTTATTTTGATTATTTATTTCGAGGCACAGAGAGCATGAGTGGGGGAGGGGGGCAGAGAGAGAGGGAGACAAAGAATCCAAAGCAGGCTCCAGGCTCTGAGCTGTCAGCACAGAGCCCAACACGGAGCTCCAACCCACGGACCATGAGCTCATGACCTGAGCCGAAGTAGGACACTTAAGCGACTAGGCCACCCGGGTGCCCCTAGAAGCATAATTTTTGCTCTTGGCAGCCATCTTGGTAGCCGTCTTGCTCAAGGGTAGCCACCCTTGCTTCTTTAGGGATCCAGGTGTTTCACCGGCTACCATGTTTTGTCCTCTTTACCCCTCAGCTTTCTTACATCTAAAACAAAGGTGTTAGACATTCTCCATTGATGCCCCTCCAGATCTGGAAAATGTACGTTTCGTGATTTCTTCTGGAATCATTTAAATGTTGTTATCAGTAGAGTTGAAAATAAGCTTGGAGGTCTTCAGGCTTTTTCCGGTCCAGGAGAGAATATCTGTCAACTTTTCTGTCTACAAAGCAGTTGGCCTCTTCATTTGGCTCACATCTTATGATTTGCAGTGTGCATGGCTCGTGTGGCTTTCGCATCACTTTTGGTTTTTCTCTAAATGTTTTGAGGGATTGGGAAAAGATAAGAAGGAATATTACTTACACTCTCACGGTTATGTGGTGGGCATGAGAGAGTCTCCTCTGAAAAGTAAGGTATGTAAAAAACATTACTCGTAACCCCTGTCCAAAAGATACTTTCAAAAACTGGCTATGCTGTGTTTCACACAGGATGACCCAATAGGAAATATTAACCTGGCCATGGAAATTGCAGAGAAACACCTGGATATTCCCAAAATGCTGGATGCTGAAGGTAAGAGGAAAATTGTGTTTACCGACTCGTATAAAATCCATGGACTGTGCATGCTATGGCCACGTGTGGGGGTTTGTAAAACTTTAGAGCCAAGTTACATCCGGAGTACTTAAGAATCCGAGGAAGTTTCTGTCCTTGGCCACAGGAGGGTTAAGGGAATTTTCCTTGTACCTGGCTCTTGAATTCTTTTTAAAAATCCTGCTCAAAACCACGTAGCAAAACTATAGTGAAAATAATTTGATAAAAGGTTCAGCTTTGGCAAAGAAAAGGCGGAATGCTTTGCTTTGTGATTTTTATTTTTGTAACAACACATCGTTATTTCTCTTAACAATGGAGACAAGTTTAGCAAAGAAATCTTGTGAAGTGTCAGGACTTCACAAGGGAAAAAAAAATCCTTCCAGCCAGAAGAAGTTACAGAATTGAAATACACAATACTGAATGTTCAGCCATCAGTGTGCCTCTCAAGCTTCCACGTTTCATTTTGGGTCTAGATTACATCTAGTTAGATCTGAAAGAAGCTAACTTTCTCAGCATTTTTCAGCTGAGCACCATTCATTCTGGGGACTGGTTTCCAGTAACTTCTGTGCTCTCTGCATGTGATGAATTTGTGTGCGTTGTACCTACGGCACACCATTGAAAGGACAGATATGTGGAGACCATCGATTCAGTTCACTTGTTTGCGATTCTCTTCTCACTCAACAGACGTGTATCGAGCGCCCACTGTGTGATCACGAGGTGTGGAAGGCAGGGTCCTACCCTCAAGGAACTTCTATTACTATGTTTGTTGTTGGTACTATTCTTCCCTGATGGTCCATTTCTTCCCCTAACTGACATGGTTGGGGGAAAGCAAAGAACTCGATTAGAGGCAATTGTCAATCTTCTGATCCTCCTTATTTTTGGCGATTGCATTTTGAATTATAAACGAGGTGGCTTGAAACAACGCAGATGTATTCTTTCATGGTTCTGTGGGCTATGAGTCTGGAATCGAGCTGTCGGCAGCCTCGTGCTTCTTGCAAAATCTGGAGAAGAGGTTTCTTCCTTCCTCTTCCAGCTTCAAGAAGCCCCAGGCATTCGTTGGCTTATGGTATCATCCATCACTCCAACCTCTGGCTTTGTCCTTACATGACCACCTTCTGTCCCTGTCTGTCTCTCCATCTCTTTCCCTCTTCTTATAAGAACACCAGTCATATTGGGTTAAGGATCTTCCCTACCCCAGCATGACCTCATCTTAACTTGAGTATATTAGTGAAGGTCTACTTACAAACAAGGTCACATTCTCAGGTACTGGGGGCGGGAGTTAGGACTTCAGCATATCTTTTTGAGGGACACAGTGCAACTCAAAACAGTGATCTTTGAAGTAGGGTTCTAATTTTACCCACTTATTTGAGCATTTAAAGAAATGTTTATTCATTTAGAGAGAAAGAGTGTGTGTGTGCGTGAATGGGAAGGAGAGAGAGAGAGAGAGAGAGAGAGAGAGAGAGAGAATCTCAAGCAGGTTCCATGCTCAGTGCAGAGCCTGACACAGGGCTCAGTCTCACGAACCTCAAGATCATGACCTGAGCCAAAATCAAGAGTCAGATGCTCAGCCGACTGAGCTACCCAGGCGCCCTTTAATTTAATCATTTTATCAAACACCCACATTATTGGGTGTTAACACTTGCATATGCTCCTCCGAATCTGTGTACGGTTTTCAAAAGCTCTTTAGAGAGAGAAAGTAATAAAATAATGAAGTAGCAATGGAGAACAGTTGCTTTTCCTTTTTGTCTGTCTGTCCTCTCTAAGCCAAGTTTACATTTGTGCGATATCTCCTTGGACCTTTCCATAGAGTAAATAACTACCCAGAGTTTACCCACTTGAGTTAATAGCTAGAATACTAAAGGGAGGAAAAAACAGGAGACACTTAGCTAATTAATGCCTCCTTAATACACTGCAGTTGAGGGTGAGTTCAGGGTCACCATCATTATTCCTCTGGCATGCTGACATGCTTCTTCGTCAGTAGGTTTTCCCCCTTAGTTTCTGAGCCCTGGTCTGAGCGTGTATCCATCCTATGTATCCTTCCAGGCCAGTGAGATGTCCTGGTACGCCTTCATTTCCTCTTCCCTTGTGACACATCTTAGTCTATGCCTTTTCTTTTCTTTTCCTTTCAAATGGTTCAGAAAAAGGCTTACATACTATGTTATTTTGTTTGTAATTTCTCACAGGAATCTTCTGGCAGTGTCGTGAACTTGACTGCCTTGAGTGTGGGGCATGTTGTGATATGACTGCCCAACAGGTCCCGGGCTATGTGACCGACCCTTTGTCCTTGCTACCTGCACTCAGACTTCTCATCACCACAGCACTGTATTAGCATGTCCCTGTTTTGGCCACAGCACGTGCTGGCCACCTCCTCTCAGAACGTCCACCCCTCTGGTGAAGGCTTGCCTTCCCGCCTGCTGCTGCTGACCTCACTTCCTGTCATTTGTGTTGGTCTCCGGACCGTATGTGGGGATTTTCCAGTGGCTACTTGGGTCTCTCTCCGACGAACAGGTTACCTGTAATAAACACTGGGGAAACTTTTCTAATCTTACCCGTCTTCCCTGCTTTTAAAACATTCTGGAAGTTGTTTCCCTATTTTCCTCAACAAACCTTTCCTTAAGGTGAGCACCAGGCTTCGATTCGTGGGTGCGTATGTTCTGTGTGGATCTTGGTTGACCATGGGGCCCTCCTTGCGTACCGCGGTAGAGAGTCTCTGGAAATGTGCCGTTGTGTGCATTCTGTGGAATCCTGGCGTTCTGATTCCGGCTGTGGATGTGACTTCCTTGCCAGTCTAGGGGTCTTCTGCACTAGCCGTGTTCTTCTCTTTGGCAATTCTCAGAAGTATACAGAGAGTAACGACTTCTTTGATCAGAGCCAAAGTTTTGACAACATAAGTGTGTGGGGGTGAGGGGGGAAGATTCATTGCTTTGGCTTCTCTGAGGCCGCACTTGGCAAAGCCTGTGGGTACTAGAACATCCGAGTAGTTAACCTTCTTTTCTCCACACAGATTTAGTATACACTGCCAGACCCGATGAGAGAGCCATAATGACTTATGTTTCCTGTTACTATCATGCTTTTGCTGGTGCACAGAAGGTGAGGATGTAAAACATGAGTCGCCACTCACCCTTCACCTTCTGTGTCTTAATTTTTGTTTTTTTTCCCAATCATTTTTCTCTTTCCCCCTCTCCTCTGAGTAAGGAGACCTGTCTGGTTCTGAGAAGGCAGTCATTTGTCTTTTTTAGTCTAGTTTTCTTTGCAACTTCCTTTCTGTCCATGCAGTAGTATGCTGTTCGTGTTTGTTTTCCAGAAGATTCCATACTGTTACACAACCCCCGCATCCTTTCTAGTAATACCCTCTGAAAACCCAATGACTAGGTTTTCACTCTTAGGGAATTACAAGGTATCTTTTTTTTTTTTCTTCAACTTCGTTTTGTCCAGTGACGGAACGGAGTTTACAGGTAAAAAGCAATTCAGGAAAAAAAAAAAAAAATGGTGTTGCCAAGGTGAAGGAAGAAAGGATGTGTGTTCACACGGTTCTGTTTTCTCTCTTCCTGTTGGTTATTTCGGCAGCTAATGCAAACGGTAGCAAGAGTCACAATAAGTACAAGCCGTGTATATCCTTCTCTTTAGATGTTTTGTTACCCATGGTGATTTCTGTAAATGGCAAGGTAAGTACGCGCAGAAGGCATTAAAAGCCATGCCCTCTCCGGTGAACATCCTCCTTACAGGATCCAGAAAGCCAGCAGTTACAAAGGTGGGGTGGGAAGGTGGCAGGAGAGATGGGGCCTCGGAGCGCTGCCCTGATTCACAGCATCTTGCGAGGTCACGTGCGTCGCTCAGAGCAAAAGCGGCAGATGACCCGATGTGGTCAAAAGATGAGCGGACGTGGGCCTCACACGTCATTAGGAAGTGATAGCAAGCCCTGAGGTGCAGCACCCAGTCCCCCCCCACCCCCCCCAGTTAATGCCTCAGCTGTACTTTTACAAGCTCATCACGGGGCAGGGGAGGAAGAAAGGCCCTCCGTTGGATTGTTTTAAAGCTATGCCGGTCCAAGTCGTTCTGTTCACAAACCACGTCGGGGCTGGAGAGCCTTCCTGAGCGCCGGCACTGTGGGCCCGAGAAACACACAGAAAATGGATCAGTGTAAACCAATTTGTTCTTCCCTTTGTTCACCCTGGTTTCTACTCTTCATCTGTGTGTGTGTTTGTTCTCTGTGTTATTTTTTCCCTCCCTTCAGACATTGTGAACACTCCCAAGCCCGATGAAAGAGCTATCATGACATACGTTTCCTGCTTCTACCATGCGTTTGCGGGCGCGGAGCAGGTATTCAACACGTGTCGATCTGGGCTGCTGTTCTGCATCGGTTTTAGTTGTGTGTGTGTGTGCGTGCGTGTGTGTATGCGCGTGTGCCTACCTGGGCGTGCATTTGTACGCTTTACATCTTACCCTGGAATCCTTCTAAGTGTTCTGTAATGACCTAATATGGCAAGTTCCAAACTGGGAATTGTTTTTGGTAATAGCTTTAACTTTAGACAGTTCCTGAAGGTTTTTTTAAATTTTTTTTTATCTTTCCTCCTTTTTAAAAAAAAATTTTTTTTTTATCGTTTATTCAATTTTGAGAGACAGAGACAGAGTGCAAGCTGGGGGAGGGGCAGACAGAGAGGGAGACACAGAATCTGAAGCAGGCTCCAGGCTCCCAGCTGTCAGCACAGAGCCTGATGCACGGCTCGAACCCACGGACCGTGAGATCACAACCTGAGCCGAAGTCAGACGCTTAACCGACTGACCTACCCAGGCGCTCCTATCTTTCCTTCCTTCTAAGCTCCTGCTTTTATTTCATTAGTAAATTGTGGGAAACATTTGTGCTTTAGGAAAAAACAGGTGCCTTGAAAATGGCGCCACGTTCGTTGAACAGTGAAGGGGACATTTGTTGAGGAGAGACGAGCACCTTGCTGGTGTCCCTTATTCTCCTCTGCCTAGAGACTGCCTTCACTGCTCAGTGATTGGTTCTGACATCCTTCAAGACTAATCTTAATTGAAATAGCAAAAGGATAGTAAGGTTAAAACCTGAGAAAAATCCACATTTCTTAAGACACACGTTGTGGGTGATGGTCCCTCAGCTACCTCCATATGCACCTGTCTCTTGCCCCTTCACCTGTCTCTGCTTGGAGAAAACCGATGGATTGGGGCGACAACATAGTATTGTTTTCTGTGATTTCTTTATGACTGTCACCAGCACATGATGCTAACTGCAGATGGGCCCTCTGGCGGGCTTTAGAGGCAAGGCTTCGGGACAGGTTGGGGGGCCGGGGGGGCAACTTGGCTCTTCTTGATTCATCACATGGTCGTGGTTCGGGGCACTTTGCCACTCCTGGCCCAAGTGCCCCTCCACAAAGTGATGGCCGAGAATCATGTACACCTCAACCACTTCTCATGTACGTTAAACAAATCTCGCTCTGTGGAAGGATCCCACCTAGCAAGATCCACATATTTATTTTAGGACAAGAGGTCTTCTGTTAATTCGGTGCAATGCCAATATATATTCAGGAGCCAATTATTTTTTGCTTTGATTTCCAAAGGCTGATGGTATTTAGAGAGTTCTCACCCCACTGTCAGGAGGTCAGTAGAGTACTCGGGTGGACATTCAGGGACGGGAGAATTTGGCTTCCTTGACCCATTTATTTCTGTCACTAACTTGCTTGCTGTTTTACGAAGCTTCTGTTTTAGACTAATGGTATCTCCCCGTTACTCCCCCACAGTACATTCAGCCTGCCGTGTAAGTCTGTGTAACAAAAGGTGTGAAACGATCCATAGTGTTGAACAGCCATACCCTCAGCCTTACTCCACCCTAACTTTGAATCTGCACTGTTTACAGCACGCCATCTCCTCATCCCCTCTCCTGCCCTCTCACGCTCCGTTCTGTGCATGCGCCTCCCTGTCACAGAGCTGTCCTGTTTACCTATTGTGTTTTACAGGCCGAGACAGCAGCTAACAGGATATGTAAGGTTCTTGCTGTGAATCAAGAGAATGAGAGGCTGATGGAAGAATATGAGAGGCTAGCAAGTGAGGTAAAGGAAGCGGGTGACCGGCAGTCCTGTCCATTCCCACCCAGAGGGTGAGGCACGGAGGGTGAACCCCGACTGTCAGTGTTGCCTTTCTTTGCATTTTTCATCTCAGATGGAATCAAAAGTAGGGAGCTACACTCGATCTCAGAGGTGGTTCGTCTCGTAACAACCTACTTACTGGCCCAAGAGCAATCCTGATGGGCTTCCCAGCCACCCCGAGGCATAGAGGTCGTTTGTGTGTTTTAAGAAGGGGGGGTGTGTGATGCCATTCTCAGCTCTGCGCCCCCAGGGTCGGACGCCCCCAGATGACTCACTTGCATTACTTGTTTTTTCTCTCTGCTTCATTGGTTACTGACCTCACATAGGGTACCCTGTGTTATTCAGAAGCCCTGCTCTGCACAGTGACTGAGCATCATAGGAACTGTTGTGAGACGAGGCTCAGCCTTGTGTTGTCTATGAAAACCTAGAGGGAAATGTGGGGGAGACAGGGCCCTCCATCCAACGTGCTTGCACATGAGTTTCCATGATGCCTCCTGCAGCTCTTCAGCCAGATTCTCGGTTACATAAGTACTTTCCACGTCGTTCTTCTTTCTGTTCTGATTTTGGCCGAAGTAGCAACTTGCACAGCCTCGTCCTGCCGCGACATGGCTTCTCCCATACAAGGGATGGGCTGAGTGCCGTGCACGGCCTCGTACCCCTCTGGCTTGATCTCCGTGACAGTGACGCATTATCACAGACCAAATAATTTTCGCTCTGACTGAATTTAGCTGATACGTGGTCCGTCCTGGCAAAAGTGTCGGGATCCTGGGAAGCAGTCTTCCAAAGGAGTGTTCATGGTAATCCCGCCGGATGGTGCCGAGTTTCTATTTCCATCCTGCCGTGATGGGAAAATTCAGTTTGTCAGCAGTGTTTAACCCCAGCAGCCCACTTCAGGCACCACCAGGATCAAAGGACAGATACTCCCCAGCAATTACATCCTTCCTTTTCTCCCCTGGTCCTTTGTTTATCCTCCTCAGACCCTTAGACTGCCGGTGTATCACCGTTTTAACTAGCTTTCATTCTCACCTGCTGTCATTTTCCGAGTAATAAATGCAAATTATTAGTGGCCTTTCAGCTTGTCAGCAATTTAAGAGAAGGGGGTATATCACTTCATGCTTAGAAATTCACTACTATTTTCACTTCGACCATGTGGATTTCCTTGAAAGCTAGATAACAAATCAAAATATACATTGGTGGGGGGTCGGTCCCAGATTGACAGTACATTTCTCTGGTGAATAGCTTCATTAGATTTGAGCTTGTTTAAAAGAGAGTTACATTTTTAAGCCAAACCCAAGTCTTTGCTGATTTTCCATTTCACCCTGTCAGGTTTTTGTTTTTCATTTGAAAGCTCCATCCAGCATTTGTCTGCTAATGTCCGGTCCCCGAATTTCCTGTTAATGTCCCATTTTTGTGAAAACATGACTCGTGCTGACTCTAAGTTTCCGACCTGTGTGTGGCATCGTTGGGGTGATCGCCAGTGGCCATGGTGGGAGGGACATCGAAGTTTTCATTCATGCCACTGTGCATTGGGGTGCCGTTTTATTTTCTCCTCTCGGTCAGGAGTCACTGTATTCATACTCTGTAATTTTAGGAACGTTAGGTGAATCCGTGCCAATTGTTAGGTGCTTCTGTTTTTTTGGTTTTGTTGTTTTTGGTTTTGTTTTTGTTTTTTAACGGGGGGCAGTTTGCTGGTGTTTTCAGCAGCGTTTCTGTGTTTTGGGAGCAGCTGTTGGAATGGATTCGTCGCACGATCCCCTGGCTGGAGAACCGGACCCCCGAGAAGGCCATGCACGCCATGCAGCAGAAGCTGGAGGACTTCCGGGACTATCGGCGCAAGCACAAGCCGCCCAAGGTGCAGGAGAAGTGCCAGCTGGAGATCAACTTCAACACGCTGCAGACCAAGCTTCGGATCAGCAACCGGCCCGCCTTCATGCCCTCCGAGGGCAAGATGGTGTCGGTGAGTGCCGGGCCGGGTTCCCCCTTTTGTTCAGGGAGCCTGTTCTCTGATGGGCCGCCCACAAGGCCGCCTTGACTTCTCCAGTCCTTGCAGCTACCAGATACAACTTTGGCCCCGTAACCCCTTCCTTCCAGATGTCTCCTCCTCACCAGCATGCAGGTCTGTACCCCTCACTGCTCCGAGTGCGGGGCCTTGCCAAGAGCAGCCTCTACCGCCCTCCTCCCCTCCCTGCCCTCCTGCGACCTGGTCTCGTCTTCCCAGGCCTCCTAGCATCTACATCTCGTTCCCTCTCTTCCCTGTTCTTACGACCCGGGCACCTTCCCGGGGCTGGTGCTACATGCGTATCCCTCCCTGCACCTTGGCTTCCCGGCTCCGCTGACTCACTCACACCAGCACACGGGGGACTGGAAAATCCCAGACGCCACCGCCTTCGCTGCCTCCCTGTGGCCCAGGCCTGCCCTCGGCTCCCCTCGCAGCAGGCAATCCAGAGGGAGCTGTCAGTGGCAGCCCTTCTCACCTCCTCGCTGCTTCTTTACTCCTTCTGCCCTTCACCACGCGGCCACCTGGCGTGTCCCCTCCTGAGACCGTTCCTGTGCAGCTCAGCGGCATCTGTGGTGACATTCTGGTTGTCACTTTTATTTTCATACTCTCTGCTGCTTTGACCCCATTAACCACACCTCCTCCTTGACACTCTTTCCGCCCTGTTTCCTTCCCACTCCATCCAGGGCTCGGCTCAGAGCTTGGCCGCCTCCTGCCCCCTGCCCCAGGGTCCATGGGAGGACATCTCTCGGTGGGGGGGGGGGGGGGGGGGGGGGGCTGACGCTCTTCTCCACCTCCGTACTCCCACGCGATCTCCCCCTCAGCACCTGAACGCCATTGCCTCCCAAGCTGTCCATCTCGAGCTTTGATTCCTCCCCGACATCCAGGTTCACGTACCCACGTGGACGTCTCAGAGCATTTTCAAAGCTGACCTGTCCCCGAGCCCCTCTGTGGCTTGCTGTCTTAGCAGATGGCATCACGACCCCCCGAGTTACTGATGCCCCAAACCCTGGCCTCATCCTGGACTCTTCCTGTCTGTCACCTTCTCGCAGGCAGTTGTTCAGCAGTCCCACCGGCTCTGGTCCAGATTCCAGATTGTATCTTGTCTGTGCCCTGGCCTGCACAGCCATGCTGTCTGCTAAGCCACCTCTCTCTCTTCTAGGGCCCCCCGTGGTCCTCCTCTCCCTGGCCCCTAACATTCACTTTCGGCACAGCAGCTGCTGGGCTCTTTTCAGAATGTAACCCAGGATGTGTCTCTACTTAAAACCCTCCAGTGACTTCCTAGAATATTTCAACTAAGGTCCAGATTATGTTATATATATTATATTATTATCTGGACTAAGGTCCAGATTATATTATATAATATATAAGCCTATATTATAGGATCCCATGTGATCTGACTCCCTTCCCACCCAGCTGATCCCCACTCCATGTTGTGTCACGTGCCCTTGGTGCTGTTCTCTGCACACAGGGCCATCCCCGCTTCAGGCATCAGTGCTGACTCCCACCTCTTCATGTGACTGGCTTTTTCTGTCATTGAGGTCTTGGCTAAAATGCCACCTCCTTGGATGTGTCTTCTCCAAGTGACCTACCTGAAGGAACACCGCCCCCCCCCACTAGTCTCTCAGCATCACTCGACCCCATTTTGTTTTTTACCTCACAGCCGATCACTTGTTTAATTATAGTTGTCCCTTGAACAACACAAGTTTGAACCAAACCGATCACATGGATTTTTTTTCCAGTAAATACAGGACAGTACTGTAAATGTAGTTTCTTTTTGATTTTTTTCTTTTTTTTAATGTTTATTTTTGAGAGAGAGAGAGAAAGAGAGCACACACAAGTGGGGGAGGGAAGAGAGAGCAGGAGACACAAAATCTGAAGCAGGCTCCAAGTTCTGAGCTGTCGACACCGAGCCCTACGTGGGGCTTGAACTCACGAACCGCGAGATCTTTACCTGAGCCAAAGTCGGAAGCCTAACCGACGGAGCCACCCAGGTGTCCCTCCTTTTGATTTTCTTATAACATTTTCTTTAGTGTGCTCTATGGTAAGAATATAGTATATAACCCATATGACATACAAAATATGTGTTAATCAGCCGTTGATGTTACCAATAGGCCTTTGGTCAACAGTAGGCTATTGATGGTTAAGTTTTGGGGAAGTCGAAGTTTATCCGTTGGTTTTCACCTGTGCAGGAGGTCGGTGCTCCTGTGTTGTTGTTCAAGGGTTAACTGCACTCACTTATTCTTTCCTTCCCGACAATCACGAAAGCTACTTGGGGCAGGGAACTTCACAGGTGTTGCTTACTCTTGTACAAAAGTTTCTCCCTAGTGCCCGGCACGTGTGTGTTGTCCAGGAAATGATTGTTGGTGGCTGGCTGGCTGATTGAGCACAGTCACTGAGTAGTAGTCAATTTGAATCGAGTCACCCCGCGGCTTCATGTTTTTCTAGCCAGAAAAGTCAAGCCCTGTAAGCCTCTGTCCACATCTGGACGAGTGTCGGGCATTTACCGGCTGATACGAACAACCATATGGGTTGTAAAAGGCCCTGGTGAGAACGAAGACGTTGAAAAGCCAAAGCAGTTGAACAGTTAGTTATTTGGGGATAGGGAGGGCGGGTAGCAAGGAGAAGAAAAGGCTGTCGGACTCGTAGCAGAGGGGATTTTATAGAGGAGCCCAGAACGTAACCTGCGTTTTCATCCTCGAATGCCCCCAGGATATCGCCGGCGCCTGGCAGAGGCTGGAGCAGGCGGAGAAGGGCTACGAGGAATGGCTCCTCAACGAGATTCGGAGGCTGGAGCGCGTGGAGCACCTGGCGGAGAAGTTCAAGCAGAAGGCTTCGACGCACGAAACGTGGGCTTATGGCAAGTACACTAGCCTGGGGTTGGGTTTGTCAACACCGGACAGGGCCACACTGTGCGGTCTCTGCTAACCCTGTCCCTAATGCCAGTGACCCTGTGGGCAGGTGTCCTCACCTCGCCCCACCCTGCTGTCCCAGTACTAAATTTCTTCGGGAGGTGGGCGTGAAGGCGTATTTTCTAGTTGAGCAGATAATGTACTTTTTCACAAAATGGCACTCGAAAATGCATTCTTCCCACGCTTCCTTATGTAAGTCCTGGCCTCCTTCTGTCTTCCCCCACTTTCTTTCTGTTTGATCCATAAGTATCTGTTTATTCCCTGTCGGTCAGACAGCCCTGGCCCAGATACTGGCTCCTGCCACAAAGCAACATAATTTCCCATTTAGAAGATCTGCTTGGAAGGAGGAATGCCAGGGATCGTTTTCTATAGTCTTAGCTTCCTGATTTCACTGGATTCATCTATTTTCAGCCCTTGCAAATCTTTCCACAGCCGTGACACCATGATCATAATTTTGCTGAGGTAGAGGAACAAAACCTTCTCTCCATAATCTATTTGGAGAAAGGTCAGGGAGGTTCCCCTCACCCTTTGGTTCCTTTTGCTTTAGTGTTGTTTGACGGTTGATGTCGCACAGCACGATGGTTGGAGGCGTGGGCCTGGAGGCAGGGAGGTGGGAGTCCCAGCTCAGACACTTCCCAGCTGTGCACTTTGGATGAGCTCCCGACCTATCAGTGCCTCAATGTCCTCTTCAAAGTGGAAGGGCAATGATACCTCCAACACAGGCCTTTGATTTAATGACGATTTAATGAGTCCACATTATAAAGTATTTAAATCGGTATCTGGTGCCTAGTAAGTGCTATGTTGTCACCGTTAAATATACGAACATTTGCTTTCTGTTTGTAGCTGTATAGAATTAAATTTGTTAAAAAGTTTTTGCCTTATTGATTTATTTTGAGAGAGACAGAGACAGCGTGCATGGAGAAGGGGCAGAGAGAGAGGGAGAGAGAGAATCCCAAGCAGGCTCTGTGCTGTCGGCACAGAGCCCGATGTGGGGGGCTCGAACTCATGACACTGGAAGATCATGACCTGAGCTGAAACCAAGAGTCGGATGCTTAATTGACTGAGCCACCCAGGCGCCCCTGGAATTAAATTCTTAAAGGTCATCAACTGGGGAATGAATGTGGGTCTGGTTATAACCGCAGCAGTTGCTTGACTTAAGAAATACTTGTGGGGAAATAGGTGGAGGTTCAAAGAGAAAAGCTTCTCATACTATTAGGAAGGAAACCACAGGTTATATTTAACCAGAGAAAATGAGGCTCTTAAGCATAAAGAAGTGGGGTCAAGGTTGAACCCGAGGGTGGGCCAGTAGAGTACGAGTGTGTCCAACTATCCCAGGTAATGCTTGCGCACTAATCATCGCTAACTTAACCGAGCGTCACGATGCACAATCAGTTACTTGTTACTCAGGGTTATGGAGAATGTGGACCTGTTAGTGTGGACTCCACATGCTTCCCCTCTCTATGTGTAGACATGAGCTTTTAGAACACAGAGGGGCTCGGGCAGCAGCCTTAGCACAGCTACAGCCTGGAAACCGATTGAAACAGCACCTCTGTGTCTTCGGTCCCGTCATTCTCGGTCCTTCTCTTGGTTCTTTGGAGTCCTAAGGATCGCCGAGAAGTTTGCAGGTGCAAGGAAGCCGATGCGTGACATCAGAGTAGTCATATCCCCTTATGCAACCTTTGCAGGCAAAGAGCAGATCTTGCTGCAGAAGGACTACGAGTCGGCCACGCTGACCGAGGTCCGGGCCATGCTGCGGAAACACGAGGCGTTCGAGAGCGACCTGGCGGCGCACCAGGACCGGGTGGAGCAGATAGCGGCCATCGCGCAGGAGCTCAAGTACGTGCTGTGCGTGCTGTGCGTGCTGTGCGTAGGCGCGCTGCTCGCGTGCAGCGGTGCGGCTCCGCCGGCGCCGGGGCCGGGGGCGCGGTGGGAGGGTTCCACCAACAGCTTCTTCCCCCGGGGGGCGTCCAGGGCGGGTGAGGCTGGCTCGCCCTTCCTTCCTGGTGCTCAGTTTAGGGGCAACGAAGCTGGAGGCCCTGCCTTACCTCGGAGGAGGAGACATGATGGCCCCGCTTTTTCTTTGTCGACACATACGTGCTTTCTCATTTCCATGCTTTCTGTTTTATGGGAGGGACCCAGCCTGATTTAAGTCTCGAGGCCCACTTGCTCCCGGGTGCAGCGTCTGTCTGTGGCCGCCCTCTGGGGGAGGCCCCTTCCTGTAGTCTTTCTAAGCCTTTTTGGGTTTTAATTTTTTTTTTTTTTTTTTAAGTTTATTTTCAGAAAGACAGAGACAGTGTAAGTGGGTGAGGGGCAGAGAGAGGGGGAGAAAGAGAGAGAATCCCAAGCGGGCTCCCCACTGTCAGCACAGAGCCCCCATATGGGGCTTGAACTCATTGACCATGAGATCATGACCTGAGCTGAAGTCAAGAGTCAGACACTTAACCGACTGAGCCACCCAGGTGCCCCGAGGGGGGAGGGTCTTTAAAGAAGTCTTAGGAAGGGGCACTTCTGTGGCTCCGTGAGTTGAGCCTCCCAACTCTTGATTTCGGGTCAGGTCATGATCTCGCGGTTTGTGAGTTGGAGCCCTGATTCGGCCTCTACGCTCGCTGCCAGTGCAGAGCCTGCTTGGGATTCTCGCTCTGTCCTCTCTCTGCCCCTCCCCACTCACGTGTTTTCTCTCTCTCTCTCTCAAGAATAAACTTGAAAAACAAAAAAGTAAATACACTAACTCTCTTGATTAATAAAATATTTCATTCCCTACTCCCGTCCCACTGATACAGCTGCAGAAGTTTGAGTGCCCAAAATCACATAATGATAACTGTCACAAAACAATTTTTAAAAACATATAATAAACATTTACTACGTTACATTTTTATGACTTCCGTGTTCCTCACAACTCGTTAATTACCAGCGACGGCCTCTTTTAAGAGTATCCTACTGTTTTTTTAGCCTTGGTAAATAAACTCTTAATTATTTGAGATCTTCATAATCCAATTTGTACACTGTATTTGTGGTCTTGACGTGATCTTCTCATGGTTCTTGAAGATTGGGTGTTTGGCTGCTTGTTAACAATTACAATTAAAATAAGGGATGAAAGGAACTCAAGCTATTTAATGCCCTTTAACCACTCCTGTGAGCAATTTGGAATGCTTTTAAGTGTTGCCCATAACATTTAAGTAGTAATTTTGTATCATCATTCCTGGTATCCCCAGTGACTGTTTCTTCACATGGTCAAAAGAGGCAGCACGTATAAAATTTAAATCTGCATTCTTCTTTTTTTTTGTTAATTTTTTTAAAAGTTTACTTTTGAGAGAGAGAGAGAAGAGTGCAAGTGGGAAGGGGCAGAGAGAAAGGGAGACAGAGGATCCAAAACAGGCTCCGCACTGACATTGGAGAACCCGATGCGGGGCTTGAACTCATGAACCGTGAGATCATAACCTGAGCCCAAGTGAGACACTTAACAGACTGAACCATCCAGGTGCCCTCGTGTTCATTTTAATGTATTGCTTCTTTGTCCTTTTTACCTTTCCTAAAATAATAAAGTGTTTGTGCAGCTCTCAAAGTGTGCACAGTTATGCAAACCCCTCACTCCTTGAGAGCAGGTATGTATGGAACTCTTACGAATGAATTAGAAAAAGGAGAAATGTATATACCTCTAAAGGTAATTATGGAGAAGTGAGCATTGGTGTCTCCATCATGGGGTCTGTAGGATTCAATGTTTCGGTTTTTGTTCTCGAAGCCTTTATTCTCTTTAATATTTGCACTTTGAAGAGCCATAGCCTTTTCACTTTGTATTCAAGGCTGTGCAAATTGGTGGTGCATTTTGGGGTTTTTTGGGTTATAGCAAAGAACACAAGAAGTTAAGTCTGTCTCAGACTGGTGATGTGTATGTGTATGTAAAAGGCTGCTTGTAAGAGCTGGACAAGCTTTACCCACTGAAAAAGAACACTCAGATCACAACCACATGCATTCAGTGGCAGAGGCAATAACATTCAATAAGGACAAGTTAATATTATTTAAGAGGAAAAGAAAAGCACAGGGTGAACAACCATTGCCTTAAGCTAAGGTCAAAGAAGAAATAAACAAGCTAAGTCTCAGGGAAATGAATTTGGCTGGAGGGGAGGGATTTTCCTTAAAGCTGTCTTATCTTGGACTGTTCATGACAGAGGAGTCCGCTAAAGGTGTCTTTAAACCTCTGTGAATCAAATTTTTATCTTAACTGAAAGGGTGATTACATTTTATACATCATTCCAACTTTTTATCCCCAGCAATACTAGGTTAACCTTCTAGTTTGAAATTTGTTTTAATGCTAATTTCAGGGGCGCCTGGGTGGCTCCGTTGTTTAAGTGTCCAGCTTTGGCTCAGGTCATGATCTTGCGGTTCATGGGTTCAAGCCCCGTGTTGGGCTCTGTGCTGACAGCTCAGAGCCTGGAGCCTACTTCCGATTCTGTGTCTCCCTCTCTCTCTGCCCCTCTGCTCACACACTGTCTCCCCCTCCTCTGTCTCCCCCTCCTCTGCTCACACACACACACTCTCTCTCTCTCTCTCTCTTTCTTTCTCTCAAAAAACCAAAAAACATTAATCCTAAATTCAAATTACTTCACCTTACAAAGGAGAGGGGGTTGGTGAGGAAGAATAGTTATTTAGCAAGAAGTCATTTTGTTCTTACTGTCACACCGGTGGCATTAGACAAGTCAGAACTTTTGTTTGGAAGAGGAAGGGCTGTGTTCTGCTGGTTTTTCAAAGTCCTTGCAATGCTAGATAAAGTCACAGCGCCCCTTCTGGACTCAGTGCTCCATCCCAGCCGCAAGGCCTGTGCCCTTTGAGGGGAGCCAAGGACACAATGGGGTGCAAGCCGATACCTCCCTCCCCCTTGACTCACTTTGGTGTTCCAGTCACTGTGGCTTCAGGCGGCCCACAGGACTGTCCTCCAGGTCAGATGGTTGGCTTCATTTACAGGTACATCGCCACTTAAAAATAATACTCTGGGGGCCTGGCCAAGAAAACCAAGGGAGAATGGAGTTAGCTGGGGGCACTGAGAAGACAGCATTTCTGTCTATTCAGAAAACTGTTTGACCAGCAAGAGTTTTACTAATTTTTCTTGTAGTCCGTCGAAGAGTAATGATCCTGTTTGCAGTGGTGGCAGTTAATAAAACCCCAAAATACCCTGCCATTTTTCTATCAGATCTTTGATATTTAAAAAAAAAAAAATCTGTTTATTTTGAGCCCATGTCCATTTTCCTGATAGCATCAGGGAAAGTTAATCTTTCTTTTCACTTCTAACAGTGAACTGGACTACCATGATGCTGTGAATGTCAATGATCGGTGCCAGAAAATCTGTGACCAGTGGGACAGATTGGGAACGCTTACTCAGAAGAGGAGAGAAGCCTTGGAGGTGAAGCCTGTTGACATGAAATCTTTTCTTAGAAGCTCTTAAGTTCCTGTTTTTGTTTTTCCGTGGCGTGATGTGTGTAAAACACAACAGGTTGTCTCATGAGAGGAGCCACCACAGAGAATATGAAAAATAGGAGAAAGTGGGAAATGTATAGTTGGTGGCTTTGTACTGTATTTATCCGTATAGCAGTGAAGCGTGCTTTTTTTTTTCCCCCGGGGAGCCATACTTTCTATTTCCAGTGAAGCATTGGTTGTTTTTGTTTTTTGTTTTTTCAGTGAAGCATACTTTTGAAATAAAAAGAAAAATCCAGGGGTAATAAGATTATGGTATAAACCCATTTTGTATCAGGTAGTGATTATAGTGAATTTCCAAAGGGCCTTTTCTAAAGAGTAAATTGAGCTGTGATGGAGTCAGGGAATCAGGAAGAACTTCACTTGCAGGTGGGCAAAGGGAAAATGGCAACAAATGTTGGAGGATAAAGGGAAATGAAACAGATCCAGGATGAACTTGGCCTTATTCAAGTAGAAGAGTTGGATAAGCAACAGGAAGTGGCTGGTAGGTGGCTGTGCCCCGTTGTCTCTCCCCACGGAAGACGCACACGTACGCTGCAAAGGAAGGAAGCAGTGACCCGTTTTCTGAGTCTGATGAAACTTTTATTATTTTTTTTTAACATTTTTTTTTTTAATTTTTTTTTCAACTTTTTTTATTTATTTTTGGGACAGAGAGAGACAGAGCATGAACGGGGGAGGGGCAGAGAGAGAGGGAGACACAGAATCGGAAACAGGCTCCAGGCTCCGAGCCATCAGCCCAGAGCCCGACGCGGGGCTCGAACTCACAGACCGCGAGATCGTGACCTGGCTGAAGTCGGACGCTTAACCGACTGCGCCACCCAGGCGCCCCTTTTTAAACATTTTTTAATGTTTAGTTTTGACCGACAGAGCATGAGTGAGGGAGGGGCAGAGAGAGAGGGAGACACAGAACCCAAAGCAGGCTCCAGGCTCTGAGCTGCCAGCACAGAGCCCGATGCGGGGCTCGAACCCATGAACTGTGAGATCATGAGCTGAGCCAAAGTCAGACGCTCAACCGATTGAGCCACCCAGGCGCCCCTGATGAAAATTTTATAATATGTGATATCAAGCTTCCTAGATGCCAAATGGCTGTTAGCATATCCACCTAAAGAAAGGAAGGTTGAGGAAAGAAGCACCAGGCAAACAGAGACCCCTCCAAGATTTTAGGGCAGGAGGAAAAAATGAATAACTATGGGACATCTCTAGTTGGGCATGCTTGTTTTCCCTGTCTGCCCCCATCATCTCTGTCAGATGAAACAGTTACAGTGTTCTCTCTGGCTCGAAGCCAGGTGCTTCCCCATGCCCAGAAGGGCAAAGAAGATCTCTGTATTAAATCCCGAATGAAGATTTGAGGACATTAAATTGTAGTTCTTCTGTCGTCTTCACTTAGGCAGGTGACTTCTGGGAAAGGCGTGCATCTTCTCTGCACACCGTTGTGTATAAAATGAGGAAGATGCCCTGAATGATCTGGTTAACATGGTTAGGGAATCAGATCTAACCTTAAAGGTACTGCTTTAGCTGAAAGCAAGTTACTATATCCCCCATGCGGATTCTCAGTTTTCAAAAAAAGTAGCACTTAGCAGAGCATTCTTTCAAAACAAGGCTGCGCTGGCTGTTATTCAATCCTTTTTTGATTCGGAAGGCACTTCAGAGACCTGCAGGGCTCAGTCTCCTCATTGGACGTTGGCTAATCTTTGGGATGCACGAGCTAGTGGTGAGAGCGTGTTGCGATGAACACGATGTCAGAGGAGAGTTTATTGTCCTGGAATGCACGTTTGTGTCTTTGGAGAACAGTTTATCAATCTAGGATAACACTTCTATTTCACTGATCTCCAGAGAACTGAGAAATTGCTAGAAACCATCGATCAGCTTCACCTGGAGTTTGCCAAGAGAGCTGCCCCTTTCAACAACTGGATGGAAGGAGCTATGGAGGATCTGCAGGACATGTTTATTGTGCACAGCATCGAGGAGATCCAGGTAACCGAACCCCCCCCTCCCCCGAACCCCCGGACTCCTGCCGTACTAGAGATGAACTGCAATTTTTAAAAACTTAGAATTCTTTTTTGTTTCGTTGCTTCTTCTTTCTTCTTTTGTTTTTGTTTTTTGTTGTTTGTTTTTGTTTATTTTTTTCCCCTGAGGAAAATGTAACTAGGAAGCCAAAATTACCCCTTGATCTTTAGCTTAAAAATGGGTATACTGCTATTGGCTGCAGCTAAATTCATATCAATCAGACAATGGTGAATACATCTAAAAGGGCCTGTTTTTAAAACATACTGTGGAATCATCGAGCAAAATAGACCTATACGCTCTTGGGAGGTATCCACGGAAAGTTGTGAGTTTATTGGCTGCTGCGTTAAGTACTTTCTTAATTTTTTTTTTAACATTTATGTATTTTTGAGACAGAGAGAGAGAAAGAGTGTGAGCCGGAGAGGGGCAGAGAGAGAGGGAGACACAGAATCCAAAGCAGGCTCCAGGCTCTGAGCTGTCAGCACAGAGCCCGACGCAGGGCTCGAACTCACAGACTGCGAGATCATGACCTGAGCTGAAGTCAGACCCTTAACCGATTGAGCCACCCACTCGCCCCAAGTACTTTGCAAATATATCCACACGACTGTTTATTAAGATCTGTATACTTTTGCTGGGTCATAAAGCAAAAGAAACCATGAAGCAGCACCTCCTGTCTCCCACAGACCAAAATGTTCTGCTTCTGATTTCTTCTGGAACTTCAAAGTTTGTAAATAAGACTTTTCAGGAGTCACGTGAGGGAGGAGAGTTACTCTTAAATAGCCAGGACCCAGTTTATTGAGAGACCAGTGTACCATGAACTTGATGTACAATGGAATAGAAAGGGAAATACTTTCAAATTCTTCTTTCTGTAAAATAGTCATCAAAAAGAATCCAAATATAAAGAATGCTAAAGGTTGGGATTTGGACCCACCTCTCCCCGCTCAGGAGCGTTCTAGAGTGTTCTATTTGCACCTGGGTGGAGGGGGAAAGAAATTACTTTGTTGAACATTGCGTTTTTTGCATGAGCTCTGAAGCAGAGGTTAGCAACCTGAAATCCTTTATTTTTGGAATAAGTGAGATTTCTAAGTGTCGTGGAAGCTCTACCTGATGCATGAAGCAGTTTCTCTGTTTAGTGAAAGGTCACTCTACATTGCAGCGCCTGAAGCGACCGTTAGCGTGGCAGACGGTGGTTTCCATGGCACCTACAGACACCAGAACCAAGGGGCTGAGGTCTTACACCTTAGGGCCAAAGGAGAGGCTTTTTTTTTTTTTTTCTTTATTTTGAAAGAGAGACAGTGTGAGTGGGAGAGGGGCAGAGAGAGAGGGAGAGAGAGAATCCCAAGCAGGCTCCACACTGTCAGCGCAGAGCCTGATGCGGGGCTCGAATGCATGAAACTGAGAGATCGTGACCTGAGCTGAAACCAAGAGCTGGGTACTCAACTGGCTGAGCCACCCAGGCATCCCTATGGAGGTTTTTAAAGACGTAGAGGAACAAATTGGTTTTTGCCGCCTTTTCTTTTCGAGAGATGTATTTCCTGGTGGTCTTTAGATAGAAAGACAGCAAATGTTATGTTCTCTTGTTGGACTGCAGAGGTTAGGAAGGGCAGCTAAGTTCTGTTTGTCAGTGGAGGGTAAGACCTAAATAGTAGCTGGGGAAGTGGAAGTGATGGCTCAGCTGGTTGAGCATCCCACTTCAGCTCAGGTCATGATCTCTTGGTTTGTGAGTTCGAGCCCCACTTTGGGCTCTGTGCTGACGGCTCAGAGCCTGGAGCCTGCTTCAGATTCTGTATCTCCCTTTCTCTCTGCCCCTTTCCCACTCATATTCTGTCTCTCTCTGAAAAATAAATAGACATTCAATAAAATAAAAAATTGTGAACGCAAACATGATTTTTGTTTAAAAAGAAAATGATGGGTTTTTTTTTTTTTTTTTCAAGACTTTGGATTACTAGCCATCACTTCATCATCCTGGTGTCTTTTTTCCATTTCTGAGGAACTCCTGTGCACAAAATAGCATCTTTAAAACATCCAGAATTTGTTTCCCCGCAGAGATTCCTGCAATTAAAAAAGGCATTTGCACGTGTGCAGAAGGGAACGTCGCAGCCTGTAACATTCGCGCTGTCATAACGTTTTCCCCACTTTTGTCTCCGGGTTAGAGTCTGATCACTGCCCATGAGCAGTTCAAGGCCACGCTGCCCGAGGCGGATGGTGAGCGGCAGTCCATCATGGCCATCCAGAACGAGGTGGAGAAGGTGATCCAGAGCTACAGCATCAGAATCAGTTCCAGCAATCCCTACAGCACTGTGACCGTGGATGAGCTCCGGGCCAAGTGGGACAAGGTGGGTGACTGAGGACCGGCTGTGGGGCAGGGTGGGCACTCCTGAAGCCGAGGCTGAGGGGAGAGGTAAAAACTTGGGGGAACCAGAGTGACTGATTTGCATCACGATTGGGGTTTTCCTTTGCCCCGAATGTCACAGGTGTGTTTGAAGGTAAACTGAGGCATAGTAAAAATTTAAGAGTTTATCTGAGCCAAAATCGATTCGAATCCTGCAAACATCCCATCCGGCAGCTACAAAGGAGCTCTGGGGAGCTGTATGAAGTGAAAGACTTTTGTGGGCAGAGGGGGAGCGGGAACAAGGAAATTATACTAGGCGAAAAAAGCTGGTTGGTTATTGCAAGGTTACTTTCCTTCAGGGGATGGTGGGGGTCTGTCTGTCAGCCGATGACCTAACTAGTGCGGATCAGGTGATTGGCCAGTTTAAGATTCCATTCCTGGGCAACCTGAAACTGTAATTGAGTTCTCCAGTTGGTGACATGGGGCTTAGCCTAAGTAACTCCATTTTGGGCTAGTTGTCTTGTTTCTAGCAGATGAAGTAAGTTAAACTCTTAAATGCCACTCGGCAGTCTTGGGTTTGTAAGGAAAGAAAGCAGAAATGTTTTTCTTTAAGGAAAATCTTACAAAATGTTGGCAAAATCAGTATAGGCCAGGATGCTAATACCATAAGGGAAACCATTTTTAAAACCCCAGCTGGAAATTGGGTGCACTCGAGCTTGCCTACCGTAAGAACTTCATTAAAGAATTTTTAGAATGTGGGGTAGACATTTCCCAAATGTGTGTGAAATTTTAAATGCAGAAAAATTGCTCAGAAAACTAGGGAGGGAAAGTATTCCTGCTAACTTGCAGCCCTTTAGATTTTGGGAAACTGTCCACGGATTTAATTATAGTCCAAATGGGATCGTTTGAGCCTTTTTGTCTTACTCTTAAGAAAGATTTATTTCCACGGTTTAAACGATAGCCCAGCTATCTGTGTGTGCCACCACGTGGCCTCCAAGGAATAAGTCCACCAAGTGGATCGGAGGTGGCTTCGTACAGAAACATGCGTACGACAATTGTGTAGTTGTCAACAGTGCAAAAGAGGAGAAAAACAGGTACGGCAAGGAGAGCGTTTATCTGGGAGACGGGGACTGACTTCAAATTTAGCTGCAGCCTTCTGACAGCCGACATGGAAAGGGAAACATGTTGAGCTAAGTAGTTCCCCTGAAGAGAAGGGAAATCTGTCATTTCTTCAAGTGGGGCAAACATTCCTCCCAGCGCGAAGTTAAAAAGCAAATTGGACACGTGGATTTTTGTGAAAGGGACATTATGAATGGTAACGTCTGTGGGAGCAGTTTTGCAGAAGACCCAAAAAAGACTTCTGAGGTAGCTCCTTTGTGGATTCACAGAGAACTCACGTTATATGAGAATGTCTGTGATTTCTACTGTGATCAAGTCACAGTACTACTAAATACTACTGTGGATTTGCTGCCCACATTCGTAATCGAAGGAAACACTAACTTTCAATTAGAGATAGTGAAAATAAAGATGTCCGCTTTCCCTCAGTCAAGTTCACAAATCCTCTGCAGGGAGCCCCTGCCTGGAGGAATGTCCGTGTCCCTAATGCAGATGCACCCAGGTTTTCAGCAGGCACTGGGGGGGGGGGGGGGCCATCAGGACTAGACTGAGCTCTCCCTTTGGTTCCTGTAGTGGGGGCCCCCACTCCCCCCGCCCTCTCTGTTTCCACCCCTCCGCTCTGGACTCTCAGCACATATCTCGGTCACTCCTGTTGGAAGAAAGCTGGTGTCTTATCCCTGTTGCCCTTGGTCCCTGACAGGTGAAGCAGCTTGTGCCCATCCGGGATCAGTCCCTGCAGGAGGAGCTGGCCCGTCAGCATGCCAATGAGCGTCTGCGTCGCCAGTTTGCTGCACAGGCCAATGCCATCGGGCCGTGGATCCAGAACAAGATGGAGGTAGTGTGGCGCCCTTCGCAGAGAGCTTTTCCCCAGCCTCAAAATTAGTCCCTGAGTTGACCCAACGATGACACCTCTTCTGCTCCCGGTTGCTCCACTCAGGGCTGGGAGGGCCTTTCCTGTCATGCTGGGCTTTGCTCTTTTGGGCTCCTGAGCTTTTGTGGCCTGTGGACACTGGTGCGGTGTGTGGGGGCACACTAACGGGGACCAGGCTGTTCATGCTGCCATCCGTTCATTGTGTCATTAAAAAGGATGACGGGGCTCTTTCTCCGTGCTCAGCTTCTATGGGACCTAGATTTTAAACCATCCATCCCTAAGGAGGACATGTGAAGAGTCACAAAGATTGCGTTTTCAAGGGCACCTGGGTGGCTCAGTTGGTTAAGTGTCCAACTCTTGGTTCGGACAGATCACGATCACACGGTTTCATGAGTTCGAGCCCTGCCTTGGGAGCCTGCTTGGGATTCTCTCTCACTCCCTCTCTACCTGCCCCTTCCGGATTCATGCTACCTCTGTCTCTCTCAAAATAAATAAACTTAAATTTTTTTTTTTTTTAAATAAAGCAGATATTTTGCATTTTCAGAACATTTAAGGAAAAGTGATCTTTGAATGACACTGATTTCTGGGTTCATTTTATCCCTGAGAACAGCCAAGAGACATATATTGCCCTTCTTGTGTTTCTCCCAACCTCCTATGGTGGTAAATTGTTACCTTCTTTCTTAAAGGGAGAACGTATAAAACTATAAGAAATTATTTTGACTCTCCAGTGGTCTTACATCTGTCCACAGCTCGTTTCATGAAGAACATCACACCGCCGCCTCCAGAACAGGGCAGCGCTGACCCAGGCAGGCCTCCGTCTTTAGTGGAAGGAGGCTGAGATAACGCTCACCCCTCTTCCTGCTTTGCTCTTTCGGCTCTCGGTTGATTTTTCCCCACCCTGTAGATGAATCATAACCAGAGCTGCTTTCACACTGTGGTCCTGCCCCGTTTCCCACCCCACCTGAGAAAATCCCGTGACTCTGGCTGCAGCTGAATGCCAGCATGGCGTCTGCAGCAGCATCAGGAACTGGGACTCCCACACGGTCATCTGTAGAGGCCCACTCACCTGTTTCTTCCCTCCTCTTGCCTCCGTCAGGAGATTGCCCGGAGCTCCATCCAGATCACAGGAGCCCTGGAAGACCAGATGAACCAGCTGAAGCAGTACGAGCACAACATCATCAACTACAAGAACAACATCGACAAGCTAGAGGGAGACCATCAGCTCATCCAGGAGGCCCTGGTCTTTGACAACAAGCACACCAATTACACCATGGAGGTACAGCGGCCACACAGGCGGGGGTCGCTGTGGCTTTTAGTCGTGACCATCTCACCTTCTCTTGGGGTGTTTCCCCCCCACCCACAGTTGTCTGTGTCTGTTCCTGTGAAGTTCTGCACGGTGGAAGTTAGGGATCTTCAGGCCTTCCCCATCACTATATGTGAAAAAGCTTTGTGAACTAGATCAAGCACTATAAAATTGTTGGTTTCCATGGTCACCACCACCATCATCATCATCATGACAATGAATCCAGTGCACTGCTTTGAAAGCCAAAACAAATGGTTAACATTGCTACCAGTTTGGCCCAATTTCCTGTCCTTGGAGTGAGCAGGTGCAATCCAGGGCCCTTCCTGCTATTTGGTAAATGGAAAGATATTTGTAATGACAAATAGACTCTGTATTGTATGTTTTGTTTACGAAGTGCCAGTCACCATCGTTAGAACCCCCACTCTCACTTCTGAGCACTTCCTACTACAGAGTCTTAGGAAGAGTGAAAAATTAGAGTGGAATAATGAAAGAGTTTGGTAAGCCCTACTTACCTCCCTTTGAGTCTGCTCTCCGGCTATGAAAATGAGGAGGCAAGATTGATGTGCTGATAAGACCCAGGGCTGATCATTTCCTTTTTGCTTTGGTAGCACATTCGTGTTGGGTGGGAGGTGCTGCTGACGACCATCGCCAGAACCATCAATGAAGTGGAGACCCAGATCCTGACGAGAGACGCGAAAGGCATCACCCAAGAGCAGATGAATGAGTTCAGGGCCTCCTTCAACCACTTTGACAGGGTACGTCTACCTCTCCCTGTAGTTACTCGAAAAGCAATACTGGGGACATTAAAAAGTGCATTTGAACTAATATTCGTGCTATTAGTTTAAGTGTTAATGCCCAATAGATATTACAGGGAAACCGGATAATTAATGCCAAATGAAAACAGCCACCAAAGATGAAGTGCTAGGCTCTGATGTTGTTCAAGGTGATTCAGTCAAGGTTCACGTGTGGCTTTATGCAGACCACCTGACGGATGCCTTTGTAGTTGATGGCAAAGCTAGATTTGTTCCAAGCAAAAGTGCATCCTTGATGAGATGTGGTTGCTGGACTTAGATCTTTTCTAAAGACTCAAAGACAACATTCTGAGATGCTTTTCCTAAGTAACTACTTAGATAAAGCGCCTAATGAAAACTTAACCTACCATTTTGACACATAAAACTTAATTTGTTTGCTTGTTTTAATTTTTTTTAATTAATAAAACTGACTCACGACATGTTTTAAGGAAAATGCACCAACAGAATGATGATCATTTGCATGGTACAGGCATATAAATAGTTAAGTGCTGTTTCTAAAATATTACCTGGTATTTTATTTGAATAATAGCGAGTAAAACCAATTATAATTTTTTAAGGTTTATCCATTTATTTAGAGAGAGAGAGAAAGTGTGGGTCAGGGAGGAACAGAGAGACAGAGGGAGAGAGAGAGAGAGTGAATGCATGTGGGGACGGGACAGAGAGAGAAGGAGAGAGAAAGGATCCCAAGCAGGCTCTGTGCTGTCAGCATGGACATTGACAGTGGCTGGAATCCACGAACCGTGAGATCATGACTTGAGTGAAAAGTCTGACGCTTAGGTAACTGAGCCACCCAGGAGCCCTTAAAACCAAGTCTTTGTAAGAAAATTCCCAGTTTTCTTATCGTAATGGCTAAAAGAGACTTCTAAGACCACCTTTCATTTGGTAAAAATCCCGTAAAAAGGGATATCCCAGTACTCTGAACAGGACTCTGTGTATGCTTTACAGTTTTCAGTAGATGGTTCTTAAAAATGCCTCTGGGCTGTGCACCTGTCAAAGAGTTCAGACTGTAGACCTGTGATCGGGGCCTGAGACACAATAAAGAGTGAAATACAGAGAGGAGTACAGAAGTCAGCATGTTGTGAGCGCTGCTTTACTGCGTAGGAACATGTTCCACTGCTGACCCGATCCATACATTCAAGTCCACGTCAGGGATCGCTGTCCCCGCACAAACCCAGCCGGGCTCCTTGGAGGACCTCTCTCCCTCACTGGGGCCGCCTCACAGGAAAAAGCACATTTATTTGAATCCAAGATAACGAGATTGTCTTTTGCAACTGAAGTCCAAAGGAGGGCAACACAGGATGTGCCAAGTTTTTTTTCTTTTAAGGTTTATTTGTTTTTGAGAGAGAGAGAGAGAGAGAGAGAGAGAGAGAGACAGCATGAGCAGGGGAGGGGCAGAGAGAGAGAGAGGCTCCAGGCTCTGAGCTGTCAGCACACAGCCCGTCGCGGAGCTGGAACTCCCAAACGGCAAGATCACGACCCGAGCTGAAGTCGGACACCTAACCGACTGAGCCACACAGGCGCCCCAGGACCTGCCAAGTTCAAAAGTTCGTGTCAATGTTAAGAAGTGTATGTCCTGGGGGGAACGACGTTTGCTTGAACTTAGTGGGGAGAGCTGTCAGGAATGTGGATCCACTTTGCTGCGTCCTCTCATTGAATAGTAAGGGTTAGGAATGGCAGAGGACCCAGCGGATGTGCCCTGAGGGAATTCTTGCTGGGCTTTCAGAGCACAGACGTAACCTGATCGTGGCTGTGTTTCAGAAAAAACGTGCCTGGCTGCAGTGGCTACGATGGACTGGACTGGACGGTAGGGGGCGGGGAGTGGAGGCACAGACCGGAGGCTCTTGGAGAAGGGAGAGGAGAGGAACGGGAGTTCCTGGGCGGGGGCATAGCAGAGGTACAAGTGAGGACAAGAGGGCAGAGCTGAGATTCGCTGAGACAGAAATCGGGGAGAACGTAACCACAGGATTGGGGGGCGGAGGAGAGAGAGAGATTACAAATAACATGGATATTCCAAGCCTTGAGGGCATGAGAACAGGAGTGCCGTGCAAGTGGAGTGAGCATTATATGAAGAGGTGCCCTGGCCAGCTGGCAACCCGGTTAGGGCTCAGGGCTGAGCCCTGCAGGGGTCCCCACGTGCTGGTGTTTGTGGCAGCACAGCCTGGAGAGCAGGAAGAGGGAAGGGCCCAGACTGTGGGGAATTAACTGTGTGTGAAGGAGGCAGAGGAACCAGAGAAAGAGAAGTAAGGAAAGTCAGCCTGAAATAAGTGTCAGTGAGGTAGGAAAGCATGTTCCCGGAAGGGCAGGTCAGTGACTGAGCCCCAGGCACAGGCATGAGAACAGACATGTGCAGTTTCCATTCATAGGAAAGCAGAACTTGCCATTCGCTTCTGGGACGGGCCATTTCATGGGCAAGTGAAAATGTCAAAAAATAACCTTAAAGGTGTTTTCTTATTTTTAAGTTCATACTGATGCTGAGCCTTAGCTGTCTCCTCAATACTTGCAAGAAAATCTTCAGCACGGCACGCACTTCCTATCACACCCAGGGCTTTGTGGGGACACCTGGGTATCTGTAGAGTTGAGGGCACTGTTTGTCCTGACCCGGCCTTTCCTCGGCTGTGACAGCCGTCGTCCCTTTGGGCCTTCTTGCACACTGCTCTGGGCAGACGCCCACTGCATTTCCGAGCATGGCTGTCTGATGCGTGGGAGGGCCGCTCCATCCTGGCCCACGAGCCGGAGAGTGATTTGGGGGTCGCTGTGCCATTGTGGGAGTCCTAGGAATGCTGGTGTCTTCCGGGAGCTTCATAAAGAGGACCGCCTGGGGCCATGAGAGCGTGATAATTTCTCTGGACCATTAGTGATCTGTCATCAGTAGGTGGCAGTAGTTAGTTCTGACCGGGCCATTCTCTTGGCACTAGGTGGTTTTTTTCCTGCTGCTTTCTTGCAAGTGTAATCTCTTTTAATTTTTGTCTGGTGGTTAGCCCCCTTTCCACTTTTTTCCTTTTTTTTTTTTTTTTTAAGTTTATTTATTTTGAGACAGAGAGAATGAGCAGGGTGGGGGGACAGAGAGAGAGGGGGACAGAGGATCCGAAGCAAGCTGACCAGAGAGAGCCCGACACGGGGCTCGAACTCCCCCAACCGTGAGATCATGACCTGGGCCGAAGTCGGACACTCAGCCAACTGAGCCACCCAGGCATTGCCCTCCTTTTTCCTTTTCAAGAAACTATTTTGTAACATCCCCGTGTTAGCCCCATCCCCTGATAAATAGAGTGACCTTTACAGTCTCTTCGGCAGGGCTCAACATGGCCCTTCTCTTACTGGATTCTTACTGGATTCTTACTTGATCCGTCCCTAACGTTCAGCTTCTCTGTTCATTTTCTTTGTTGGCAGAGGAAGAATGGCCTGATGGATCATGAAGATTTCCGAGCCTGCTTGATTTCCATGGGTTATGATTTGGTAAGACAGAAGTGAAAATTTTACTAAGATTTGATATTTTATTGACTTTGGACTTCTAGGAGGTGACTCACTTAAATTATGATGGCACACTTGGGATCAGTGCACTTTCATCATATAGGATATTTTTGAAGGCTTGCCTGCTACTATATAGAAAGAATTTCACAGAGCCAGAATATGTGTGTTTATTCAGGAATTGGTCAGATTTTTATTTTCTAATAAAAGAAGAGAACATGAAGTTTTCTGATGATTTTTTTTTTATTCTTTAAAGTTTTTTTTTTTAAGTTTATTTATTTGAGGTGGGGGGGAGGAGTTGAAGGAGAGCATGAGCAGGGGAGGGGCAGAGAGAGAGGGAGATAGGGAATCCCAAGCAGGCTCCACACTGTCAACACAGAGCCCAGCATGGGGCTGGATCTCATGAACCGTTAGAAGGAGGTGAGATGGAGACCTGAGCTGAAATCAAGAGTCGGATGCTTAACCGACTGAGCCACCCAGGCACCCCTTCTGATGATTTGTTAACAGCCATGTTGAGATGTAATTCATATACTGTACAGTTTATCCTTCATAAAGTGTATACACTTGAATGGTATTTAGTAGCCTGATGATTTTCAAAGTGCTTTTCCCACTAATATCTTAGAAGGTAAAAACTTTTTTAGTAATAAATCAGCTAAGAAAATCTTACATTTACAGTATACCCCGGCTTCTCTATTACCCATCAATGTGGATTTTGAACATGAGCTACTTTGGTTCTTCTCAGACCCTTACAATAAAAATCATGAGAGCCACGTTCTGAACTGCCTTCCATTTAGCAATGTTACTCTTGTTGATTGATTGGAGTCCGAGAAAAGGCCCATCTCTCTTTCTCTCTGAAGTCCTCTTCCGGAAATATGTTAAGGCCTGAAGGCTACATGGGTCAGAGGGAGGAAGGAATTCTGACCTTCAGCAGCTTCTGGCTTGATGCTACAGCAACTTGTAACATCATTTCATGGCAATAAACTTAAGTCGCTATTTAAATTTTCAGACGCTAAGGAATTTGCATGTCGGGAGGTAAAAAGGCCTCATTGAGGGTTGTGTCCCGTTGAATTACATGTTTCTTTGCAACCTTGCCTCAGGGCGAAGCTGAATTTGCCCGCATCATGACCCTGGTGGATCCCAATGGACAGGGCACCGTCACCTTCCAGTCCTTCATCGACTTCATGACTAGAGAGACGGCGGACACGGACACGGCCGAGCAGGTCATCGCCTCCTTCCGGATCCTGGCTTCTGATAAGGTCTGCAGTGACAGATTTCCTTCTGCTTTTGTGGTAGTCCGGTGCATTGATCTGGTAAAACAAGAAACAGCGTTGCCAAGTAAAAACCATTTTGATATTTTGTACCACATCAGCATTGAAATAAAAAAGCAGCAAGTAAACCTAACGATGGCAAACACAGAACAGAGAAAACACAGACATTCTGTTCCTGGCACTTTGTGTGGGCCTCACAGTGAATTTGACAGAAGGAACCAAGTGCATATTTGGTAGAGTTTTTTTCTGTGCTTCACTGGTTAAATGCCATTTTACATTCTGGGTCAGTAGATGCCACACAAATCAGATACCGTGGAACCGGGAACCTTTTCTTAAGGATCAGTGACCTCAACTTTGTGCCCAACCACGGGAGCAAAGTTAAATATAGCCATTCGGTCATTTAAAATATTGGCAGGCTTTTCATTACGTGTGGGCTAGAAATGAAGTAGGAGTTTAATTGCATGTTCAAGATTTTTGAATCTCATTCCCCAAACAATAACATCTCAGTATGTATAAATTCAATGTGGGACATGATTCTTTTATTCTGTGTTCTGGCTGAGAGGGAAGAGGAATTTAGGGTGTTAAAACATCAGCATGGCCATGCTTATTACCTTAAAACATCAGATAAGTTAAACTATCCTAAAAACAATAATGTTTATTTTAAAATTCATCCTGTTCTCATGAGAGTGGGGGTAGAGGGAGAGGAGGTAATAAAGCAAAGCTCATCTAATGCACCCACCCCATAAGAAAACTACTATAAGTTATAGTGTATTTGCTATTTATTTTTTTGACTCTCACCAACCAGTCTGGTTTTTAAAATTTTTTTTTAATGTTTATTTATTTTTGAGAGAGAGAGAGTGTGAGCAGGGGAGGGGCAGAGAGCGAGGGACACACAGAATCCAAAGCAGGCTCTAGGCTCCAAGCTGTCAGCATAGAACCCGATGCGGGGCTTGAACTCACAAACTGTGAGATCACAACCTGAGCTGAAGTCAGACACTTAACCAATTGAGCCACCCAGCTGCCCCCAGCCAGTCTGTTTTACTAGAATTATGCTGTTTCCTGTTGGACATTTGACATTTACCAAAAAAAAAAAAAAAAAGAAAAAACAATCCATTGCTAATGTTAATTTTATTTTGCTTTAGAAAGAGGTTTTCTCCAGTGGCAAAGTTAGCTTTATAATAAACTGAGTAGGAAAATGACTCCATTTCCTAAAAACACAATCACATACGTTAAAAAAAAGAAAACGTTGATCACGTTAAGTAACCATCCCTATATTCTCATCAGTGTATGATATAAACCAACTGTCCCTTTATCTTCCCAGTGTGAATCTTAGGCTGTAGTATTTTCCCCTTGCATTATGGCTCATTTTGAGGAATACTGGTGATAGTCCTCCCTCTGCCTTTATGAAGCATATTACGATTTCCTGCTCTGGCCACAAGACAAATCACCTTGCACATACGCTCTTAGGAGTGAAACGCAGCCTTCCGTCCATTGTCCGCTACCGCCCCTGTTAGACCCCCGACTTCGATCCTTTGTTTAAATCCAACAGATGCAGGCGATGTGTAAGTATCAACGCCGCTGACATTCCTGTGTTTTCTGCCACTGATCTTAACCGACACTTGTGCGTTTTTTTTCCAGCCGTACATCCTGGCAGAAGAGCTCCGTCGAGAGCTGCCACCAGATCAGGCCCAGTACTGCATCAAGAGGATGCCCGCCTACTCCGGGCCGGGCAGCGTGCCCGGCGCCCTGGATTACACCGCGTTCTCCTCCGCCCTGTATGGGGAGAGTGATCTGTGATGCTGGGGCCCTGTAACCACTGATCCCATCAGAACGCAATAAAAGCCGAAGTCACAGTTGGTTTCTTGGAACCTTTGACAAGCTTTATTAAGAGAGAGAGAAAGAAACACTTTGCAGCTCAGTGATTGGCAGCAGTGTAACTTGGCTGAGATTAAGTTTCTACAGTGTATGAGGTAGCGTGCTTTGTAAGTAGGTTTCTTTATTTCTGGATTTTTAGGTAAATACAAGGAGATAGCAGGTTTTTCTTGTTTTCTTTGATAAAGCAAATTACTTGTGTAGTATGAAATTAGGAGGCCCCCGGGACAGAAGGAAAGTAAAAAACGGGAAATTACAAAATAACCCAGGATTCAAGATCGGGGGGGGACAAAATCACGAATTAGGTAAACGTTTGATACTTTAAAAAATATTCTTCATATTTAATGTGTTTACGTCATTATCCCTAGGGGAATATATTTGGGCTATTAGCGTTTTACTTTACTGCTCATCCAAAGATTAGGTATATTTGAATTTAATACTGTCCAGGGAACAAAAACGACCCGAAGGATCTCTAGTACTGAAAACTTTTTAAGTAGAGATTATAGTCAGTTCTTCATTATTTAGGATTATGTAGTCAATTAGTGGGTCTCAATGCCTTACAATCGTCCAAACTAGGGACCTCCTCAGGAAATACGAGAATCAGTTTAATTGCCAGAGAGGAAGAAAAAAAAGCACTAGATAAAATGAGTTTTTAAGGATTGTTTATTGAGTCCAGGTTTCTGTGCTTTTTCTAGAGCTTGTGAGTACAGGTCCTCCATCCGTAAGTGCTCGGTTTTTAAACAAGTGTCTGTGGTAGCAGTTCATAACCGGGGACAGGTCAGAGACTGGAACCCTTCCAGCTCTCCAGGCCGAACTGCCTTATGCCTCTGGTTTTACGACCTGGGAAGAAGGAGTTCTTAGGAAAAAGTAGGAAAGGCCTAAGTCTCAACAGGGGCAGAGGTAAGTTCTTGCATTGCAGAAGCTTTACGTATCTTCGGGTAAATGCATTCTGCACAGCAGGTGTTTCCGTGAGCCCGTGGTGTGCATCCACCGCCGGGATTAGATGTTACATCCTAACGGGTTGGGAGTCTGGCACCGTCTGCATCTGAAGCCTCCTCACAGAGGACACCCCATGTGTGCCCAGCACCTCCTTGGTTTTGTCAATGTTCATCCATTTTTCTGCTTGCGCTGCGGTATGCTGTCACCCCCCCTCTGCTCCTTCCATCTTGTTGATAGCTTCTAGAGAATAAAGCAGGAATTCTTTTTGTATCTCGGTCCTCAACGATCAGGAAATGAATTATAAACAAGCAACAACAGTTGCAAACAGCAGTTAAAGTGTTACTAGAAAAGCAGTAATGTGCTCATTACCTACAGTCTGTTTCCTCAGATTTTTATAGACTTCCATCAACAGAAACATGGTATTTTCCATTCATAACTGTCTGGTAACTTAACACTTTTACGGCATTGGCCCATTTAGAACCTTCAGCCTTTATAAATTTAATTGGATGGGCTTCGTTTTCGTAGGTAGCTGGTAGTTTGCAAATTCCTGAAATATCTGAGTCCATGAGTTAAATGCCAGACACCTTTGGGGTCGTGTTTAAGTGAACTCTGAGTCCCTATTTTACTTCAACCAGGTGCTATATTCCAGCCATAAACATTACGGAAAAACTGGGGAGGCGTTTTGCCTTCAAGGCTACTAGGGATTTGTGGTGTTTTAGGATGGGAATAGGTAGCTCATCTACCTAAAATTTTAATTTCTTTATAACATTCAGGCAAGAGAATGGATCAGCACTGTATGCAAAGAAAGAAAGAAAAGAAATAAACTCTGAAAAACACTCACTAAACATATTTATACTCTTCATTTCGGAAGTTATTTTTATTCCTGAAGCTGAATTATCAATTAAACTTCATTTGGAAAAGGAAAAGAAAAGAATTCCTGTTTTTTATCACTCCAAACAATAACCGGTTTCTTTGGTTGACCACAAATTTCATCACTTAAAATCTCCATCATATTTTAAAACTCTTGTTTGAGTTCGTATTTGTCTGCCTTGAAGAGTCAGAGATGGGCTTTTTGGGTAGAGGGTGAATTTGAGATGAGGAATTTAAGGTTGACCCAGTTAGAGATGAGTGGACCAGGAAACTAAATGGATTAGGAAGGAGTTTTTACCTAGCAGCTCACTTTCAGAAAGCTAATAGGTATTTTTAAAATGTGTGGATATCCAGCTTTCACCCCAGAGTTTCAAGAAGGTCCAGGTTAAGACCTGGACATCCTTATGTTTTTAAAAGCTCCTTGGAGGATTCTCATAATTAATTGAAAACCACTGGATTAGGGGTAAAGGAAAGGATTGTTAGAATTAAAAAGTCTAAAAAAATAAAGAACCTCTTAGTGGAAAGGTAAACAGTAGGACAAATATAAATGGCCAAACTCCGGCAAGGTCTGGTTGCTGACCTAGAAATGCCTGGCAATGACTTCGTTTTAGATGGATTCATTGGGCTTGGGATTCTCTCCTACTGTGTACCTGACTCATGTAGGTTCATGAAATACGCTGGAGATGACCTCCCTACAGCCCTTAAGTGAAAGGACACAAATCTAAATGATACAAAGTTAGAGACTTGAACTTTAAGGCGAAGTTGCCAGTTGTTAACAAGCTGACAAAAGTTCACCCATAGTTTCTCTGGATTATTTGACAGGAAGACACTGTGTCCTTGAGCTTTCTTTAATACCCAGGGGCCTGTGCAGTGATGATACTGTCCTGTGTGGGGCATTTTCATGTTCTATACAGAATCAGCATCGAAGGAGACAGGTTTTATTTCCCTTTTACATTTATTAACAACTCAATACTTAAGGAACTGACAGACCATCATTCATTTCAAACCGGGAGCTGGAGGCGGTTGTGATTTGTCAGTGGGGATCTCTGGCCAAGGATTCCCCAGGGCCTTAAAGTCTTTCTGAAGTTATCCCCACAGCAGTGCAGACATCCCCACTGATAAACATATGAGGGGAAGAAATGCCTGGGGGTCCACCAAGGTACACGTTGCAAATCCTTTTTCATGGCCAGGAAACCACAGTGGCAAATACACCGATAAAAAGTCACGGTGCGTCCTTGCATGACGAGCTACCAGAGATGGAGAAGGATTTGCTATAGAAACAGTAGTTGTTAAGAGAGAGACTTTTTGAATACTTGGTATGAACGATGAAATGGGATTATGGTCAGCATTTAAGTGTATAATTTCAAAATCACCTGGGTGCCCAGTGGCCAAAACCAAGCATGCCAGCCCTCATCAAAATTACCTCCCCGCTCAGGGGCGTACCGTCTGCTCCAGGCCCCTTCCTGGTGCTCAGAGCCCTTGTGCTGCCTTAAAATTCAAAGGTCCTGTCCATGCAGCATCGCTGGGGACATTTCCTTCCCCTGACCTGTTTTTTCCTCAACATGTCCCACTCCTGTGTCTCAGCTCCAGATGTATATGAGGTTCACCAAGAATGCTTTTTTTAAAATAACTGATGCCGGATCCCACCCTAGACCGCCCAGATCAGAGTTCTGATGGCGGTGGAGGTGGGAGAATCCAGTCCTCTGTACCACTGTTTCCCCTCGATCCATCTAATGTATGTATGCTTGAGGCTGAGAACCGCTGCTTTCTCTGTGCCTCAGGACTCTGTGCTCTGCTCGGGTGATTGTCGCCAATGGGATAGGCAAACAAATACAGGGAAATCGATGCGTTAATGTCCGTGAGTGCCCGTAGGGAACCAGCCTTCCCGCTGGCCACTGTTCCCACAGGCACCTCATACCCACCCATCCCTGAGCAGTGTTACTTCCAAAACCTCAACGATTCTAACAATTGGGTCAAGCGTCTCAGAGGTTGGGGAGGGTCTTTGCTCTTCTCCAGGTGGGGCAAATCCAATCATCCTTCCGGGTCTCTCTCCTCCTTTGTGAGGTGTTCCCTAGGCTCGCCCAGTCTTCACAGCCTTAATCTCCTCTACATCCGGAGCTTATTCCTGCTCCTGCTTTGAGTCTGTCACATAGTGCCCTGGGGTAGTGCTGTGCTGAGGTCACCGAAGGGCAGGGACTTGTCTTCCCCGTGCAACCTTTAGCACAGGACCCGGCACAGGGCAGGTAGTAAGCACTGAATGAACAGTTTTGCATGGTTTTGTGAGTTTCCGTGTTGGTGAATAGCATGCACAGGAATGAGAAAAGGTGGAACTAATCAGGCCGATGGCTGGCCGGAGAGGGGCAGGAAAGAACTCAAACTGATCAGTGACTTCGAGTAGCAGCCTTCCAGCACAAGTCCCTGTGCGCGTGAAGATTCCAAGTACTTCGTGGACATGGGCGCCTTTAATGCATTTCTGGATCTTCCGCTTCCCAGATGTCCTCTTTCCTGATATCACAGGGTCTCCTTTGTCACTTTTGCTTGTAGAACTCTCCTTCTCCCACTTCTCAAAAGGAAAGCGCACCCCTCACCTATTCGAATTCTAAGGTGCACCGACCTAAGGTGTAAAAATCTCCAGGGCTCCAAACAACGGGATCATTTGAACCATTATTTGGGTGTGCTTAGTCGAGTTGCCATACTCCCAGCTGTAAAACTTTTTACCTTTTCTTGTCTTAGTCATTGCTCTGCTGAAGGTGAACTGGGGCTTCAGGCATAGAACGCGCTGGCCCTCGTGGGGACTTTCTGAAATCAGGTACGTGTATCATAAAGTATGGGCAGTACCAGTAACGCCCATTTTCACTTACTGACCTCCCCTTTTCCATTCCTCAGTTATTGCCAAAAGAATGAATTACTCATGAGGGAGACTGGAGATGGAAAATCAGAGCATCAGTAAGAAAGATTAACCATCTAAATGGCACTTTTTGGGGTGCTGTATTTAAAACACAAGCAATTCTTTTCAGCTACTCTCTAGACCAATCCTTAGAATGAGCTCGCTGGTTTAGAAAAACACCACCCAACAACCAAAGCAGCACAGGTCAGTACAGGAGAGCTTTCTGACTTTTCATATTTCACCAGGCAAAATCTGTGGTAAATTTTTACGTGGCTTCTTTGAGATCTGGCATGCATGACACAAGAAGCTATTTAAGACATATTTATCCAGGCATCTAAAATATTCCAGTTACAGTCCTGAACTTAATTCATCTTATAAAATGTTTAATATATACTATTTCATGTTAGAAAAAAAAAATCCATTTATACTAGATATGAGACCAATTGACTTTTACCAGTCTATATTTACTCTCATTAATCACTTTGAAAAAGTTTGATCAGTGTGTCTAACAAAATTAATGGAATTACTTAATTTTATACGTGATTTGTATTTATTTCCAAACACCAGAGTTCGGTATACATATGCGCACATGTGTGCCAAAGGAGTAACATTCCTTTTAGCATCCCCTCTGCTTTATGAATAACTTAAGACTGTAGCTGCATAGTATATTGCATAAGTAAATGAGAAAAATTTACAGAATAAAAATGTTCTACTACATTGCTGTTCTACAACAGCATTTTAATCTTGACTTAACTGCTCTTACAAGATTTGTTGCATCATTTATCTCTTGGTAGTTTTTTTTCTATTCCTCAAAATATGTTAACAGTTTATTTGACTTGAAAAATAAAGTCACTTTTTTTTTTTAATGATAGAAAGGAAGACTCATTGAGTTAACTGTTTAGCGTGATTTTGGCAATTAGGTTGCATGGGAGACATTTTCCATTTTTTTAATTATCTAAATCTGCAGCTCCAGTGTTTTGATGAAAATATAATTAAAGCAGGTAGTAATAGAAATGCATTTTTTACAAAAGATTATTGGCAAAGGTGTGTTAAAATAAACAAGTGCCCCCAACACTTCCTGAGTGTAATGGACTGAACAAGGAGTCCTGAGGAAAGAGACAGCAGGCATTAACCAACAGTCGGTTGTTAAGTCCGAGGGGTGGAAGAGCCACAGCTTAGAAGACATCTGGGTCCTTGTTTGACAGATCTGTGCCTGTGACATGGGCTCCTCACCTCAAGACTGCCATGGAAGGAGACACTTGGATAGTTGACCCTTGAACATACGGGTTTGAACTGCATGGATCCATTTACATGCAGGGTGTTTATATATATATATATATGAGATAGATATATATCTATATATATATATATATATATATATATAAGATATATATCTATCTATATATATGAGATATATATATGAGATATATATATATGAGATATATATAGATATATATATATATATGCAGAACTGAGCAGAACTAGAAATGTATTTTCCTTATGATTTTCTTAATAACACCTTATTTTCTCTGACTTACTTTATTGTAAGAATACAGTATATAATGCATATAACATACAGATGCGTGTTAATAGACAGTTATCAGTAAAATTCCAGTCAGCAGTTAGCTACTAGTAGTTAAGTTTGCAGGGAATCAAAAGTTATATGTGGACTCTTAGCTGCGAGGGGGGTTGGCACTCTTAACCGCCACGTTGTTCAAGGGTCAACTGTGTATGCTTTAAGCCACTATATTTAGTGTCTCTGTTTTAGCAGCCTAGCCTTACCCCAAATAATAACATTATGAACTTTTAAAAAAATATTTACTGGGGAGAGCACAAGCAGGGGAGGGGCAAAGAGAGGGGGACAGAGGATGGGAAGTGGGCTTTGGGCTGACAGGCTGACAACAGCAAGCCCAATGTGGGGCTCAGGAGATCATGACCTGAGCTCGAGTCACATGCTCAACTGACTGAGCCACCCAGATGCCCCAATAACATTATGAACTTTGACAGCTTCCTGACCTGGTTGCACACCTGTGTTAAATACAGCTGTATATATACTATAATAGTATACACACATATACTATATTAATATACTTAGTAATAGCTTTCATATTATAGTATCTTAGATTGTCCTAAACACTTCCACTTTTTTTTCCTGTCAACTCATTTTTATAGACGTTTCATAATCGAAGATAGTGACATTTTGTACCAAACTCAACACATCTATTCATTCATTCAATCCATTCATTCATTCATTTGCAACCACTGCGTATAATTTAATTTGAAGCACAATTTTCAGACACTCTTTGTTTTCATATGCTTTAGTCCTCTGTTTTATATACAGTTTCACCATTCAGCACCCCTCTGACTCTTTGCCATCAGAGTGAATGTCAGCAATTTTGCCGTAACAGAATACTTCTATCTCCGGGGGTAAGGTTCTTTGTCTTCTTCCTGTCCCCACTCATCCATTTCTTCTCTTTAAAATAATTTCTGTCCTCTTTTGAGAACATCGTTTGATCAACAGAGACCACGTGATATGGCTCTTGAAGGAGAAGCATGTTAAATGTCTTACCTTCCACCTGGACCTTCCATTATGACATCACTTTCTTACAAGGAGATTCACAGATGTCATCAGGGGGGAAAGGCTCCTGCTCAGCCTTGCCCCTCGCCTTGCCATTTTATGTCTCTGGTCCCTGATCACCACAGCGTTTGGGATGCTGGTTATATGGGGCTGTCAAACCACGTACAACTTGGCTGGCCACTCCTGATGCCCTCTTGCTACTGCAGTGCTTCTGAGCCCAAGAAATCAACCACAGGGTGTTAAGGCTAATGCCTGTTCCCTCCTTATACTGCAGTGGGCCTCCAGGGTCTGGGGTCCCCACAGCAGTACCAGACTCAGCTCTCTCCCCCTTCCAGCTGAGGGGTCTGTTCTAGGATTCCTCCAGAAGCTCACGCGCTGAATGAGTCTACATGCCCGAATCTCCCAGTGGGCAGTTCTGTGTGCACCAAGTTGTTGCTATGGAATTAAACTTGTATTGCCTCTTCTTCCTATATCCCACGGCCCCCAAATGGTTATAAAACTAGTCGTTCATCGCCTCACTTACTTTTGATAATCACGGAAAGCTGTGGGGTAGCGTCTTGAGAGGCAGCTGGGATTTGTGAGGCCGAGCAAACCTGACTGCAGGCCGCAGGCATATCCCCTTAGCTGTGCCGGCCCTGTTGTCAACTCTACCTTGTCTGCCATAACTATTAAAATATAGGATCTCCTGGGGCGCCTGGGTGGCTCAGTTAAGTGTACAACTTCAGCTCAGGTCACGATCTCATGGTTCATGGGTTCGAGCCCCACGTCGGGCTCTGTGCTGACAGCTCAGACCCTGGAGCCTGCTTCAGATTCTGTGTGTGTGTCTCTCTCTCTCTGTCCCTCCTCCACTCATGCTCTCTCTCTCTCTCTCTCTCTCTCTCTCAAGAATAAAAATTTTTAAAAATTAAAAAAGTAAGGAATGTCCTATCACATTCCCTCCTGAGAAACATATTTTGGGAAATACCGACTTAAACATATCAACAGGATTTCAGGAAATTATGGCCCAGCGATAATCTCATCCAGATTCCTTCCTTTGATAGAAATGAGGCTCAGAGAAGAAATGTGATAGCCACGATCACAGCTCCTCACAGCATTCCCCTTGAATTCACTATGATCCTCATTCTACAGAAAACTGAGACCACCTTGGCTAAGTGACTATGATCACCCAGCCAGCAGAGTTGAGACTTCCAGAACTGTTCTTACCTGTTACCCTAAGATGAATTTTGAAGGTAGGCAATTCTAAGTCTTATTCTAATACCACACATAGGCCACATTCCATTTCCTTCCACGGTGTAGACTGTAGGAGCCATTCTTCAATATATCAAAAATCGACACTTTTCCCCTTAGGGGCTGGGTGTCTGAATCAACCCAATTCTGTTCTATACATGAAATGTTCCATCCCGAATGGTTCAGGAGAAAATAAGATATTAAATGGAGATATGCATAAAATTTGCAAAACCAAATGAATCCCCAGCCTGCTGGAGTATTTATTTAAGCAATAAACATATAAGAAGTGACTATTTGTTTGCTTCAGATGTGTGAAAGCCCTGAAGACTCCGGATTTAAACGTAAAACACTGAATTTACATTTAAGATTTATATTTATGTCCTAACATATGTACTCATTCAATATTATGATGAGGTTAGAAATGAAACAGGTTATTATAGTCTGCAGACCAGGGACAAACCAAATCTTTCATTAAAAGGCCAGTATCCAATGAGATCAACTGAATTAGAAATTCTTTATTCCCGGGGCACCTGGGTGGCTCTGTCGGTTAAGCGCCCGACTTGGGCTCAGGTCACGATCTCACGGTTCACGGGTTCGAGCCCCACATCAGGTTCTCTGCTGTCCGCACGGAGCCTGCTTTGGATCCTCTGTCCCCCTCTTTCTCTGCCCTTCCCTTGTTTGTGCTCTCTCTCTCTCAAAAATAAAATAAACATTAAAAAAAATTTTTTTAAAGAAATTCTTTATTCCCAGCAGACTGCAAGTTCTTCAAAGACAATCATCCCAAGATCCGCTGACAGTAAAATGAGGACTATTTTGAAAAGGCTGTTGTTAAGAGTCCAAGTGTAAGACAAGGGCCTGGCCTAAGGCAGAGGCAGAAGAACAGAGGCACCTCAGCTGAGCCTTCCAATCCTAATTCGAAACCACTCAGTTTAGGGTCCCTGCCTAGTTTTATCTTTTTTATCTAACATGACATAATGAAGCACAATGAAGGGAAAACAAAACAAAACAAAATAAAACAAAACATGATCATCTGAATTGATACAGAAAAAGAATACCATAGGGGTGGTGCCTGGATGGCTCAGTCAGTTGAGCATCCGGCTCCCGATTTCAGCTCAGGTCATGATATCATGGTTCCTGAGTTTGAGCCCCACATCAGGCTCTGTGCTGATAATGCGGAGCCTGCTTAGGACTCTCTCTCCCCTCTCTCTCTGTCCCTATTCCGCTTACATGCTCTCTCTCTCTCAAAATAGATAAACTTAAAAAAAATTAAAAGAAAAAGAAAAAATATGGTAACATTCAACACCCTTCCATGATAAAAATGCTCAATAAACTATAAATAGTAGGTACTCCCTCAAGATGATAAAGACCACACGAAATACAGAAACACAAAAAAACCTCACAGCTAACATCACATTCAATGGTGAAAGGCTGAAAGCTTTTTCTCCAAGATCAGGAACAAGGCAAAGATGCCTGCTTTCACCACTTCTATTCAACAGAGTACTGGAAATTCTAGCCAGAGCAATTAGGCAAGAATAACAAGTAAAAGACATCTACACTGGAAAGAAAGTAAAAGGGTCTCCATTCATAGATGATACGATCTTATATATAGAAAACCCTAAAGAATTCACACACAAAAAATTTAGATCCAATAAATGAATACAGTGAGGATTCAAATATAAAATCAACACTCCCGAATCAGTTGTATTTCTATACATTTGCGGTGAACAATCTAACAAGGAACTAGTGAAATGATTTCATTTACGATAGCATTAAGCAGAACAAAATACTTAGGAATAGACTGAATCAAGGAGGTTAAAGACTTGCACACTGAAAACTACAAGACATTTCCGTGAGTTGAAGAAGACCTAAATAAATGGAAAGATATCCCACATCCGTGAACTGGAATATTGTTAAATGTCAATACTCCCCAAAGCAATGTACAGATTCAATGCAATCTGTATTAAAATCCCAATGGCATTTTTACAGAAACAGAAAAACTCACCCTAAAATTCATATGAGATCTCAAGGAATGTCAAATAGCCAAACTATCTGAAGAAAAAAAGAACAAAGTTGAAAGATTCACACTTCTTCATTTCAAAACTTACTGCAAAGCTAAACAGTGTGGTACTGGCATAAGGAGAGACATATAGGCCAATGGAATAAACTGCAGGACCCAAGAATAAACCCTGACATGTATGGTCAATTGATTTTTGACAAGGGTGCCAAGACCATTCAATAGGGAAAGAACAGTCTTTTCAACAAATGGTGGTGGGAAAATTTGGATTCCACATGCAAAAAATAAATCTGGACCCTTATGTTACACCATATGCAAACATTAACTCAAAATGAATGAGAGACCTAATCTTAACTACAACTACAAAAATCTTGGAAGAAAACATAGGGAACGTAGTGGGAAATGTTTATGACATTAGATTTAGCAATGATTTAGTGGGTATGACACCAAGAGCACAGTTCACAAAATGAAAAAATAGATGAATTGGACTTCAACGAAACTAAGGGCTTTTGTGCCTCAAGGGACACCATCAAGAGAGTGAAAAGACACCCCACAGAATGTAAGAAAATCTTCACAAATCGTGTATCTGAAAAGGGGTTGGTATCTAGAATACATAAATAACTCCAATACAACAACAAAAAATAAACGACCCAATTCAAAAATAGACAAAGGATTTAAGCAGATATTCCTCCACACAAGATATACAATGGCCAATAAACACAGGAAAGTTGCTCGACATCACTAATCATTAGGGAAATGCAAATCGAAACTGCAAAGAGATATCATGTCATTCCTATTGAGATACCTTTTATCAGGAAAATGAAAAAGTGACAAGTGTTGGCAAAGATGCAGAGAAATTGGAAGGCTTGCACGTTGCTGGTCGGAATGTAAAACACTACAGTCACTACAGAAAATAGTTGAGCAGTTCCTCAAGAAGCAATACGTAGAATTACCAAATGACCCAGCAATTCCAGGTCCTAAGTTTATACACAAAGGATTGAAAGCAGGGGCCGGAGCAAATCCTCGTATGCCAATGTTCATTGTAGCATTATTCACAACGGCTAAAAGGTGGAAACAATCCGAGGGTCCATGAATGAATGAATAGGTAAACAGTATGTGGTATATTCGTACGATGGAATACTATTCAGCCTTAAAAAGGAATGAAGCTCTGATGTATGCTACACACGAGTGAACCTACACACGAGTGAACCATGAAAACATCATGCTGAGATAACTCATGTACAAAAGGACAAATGTTATATAATTCCAATTCTGTGAGGTACCTAAAGTAGTCAAATTCATAGAGACAGAAAGTAGATTATAGGTTACCAGGGACTGGGATGAGGAGGATTGGGGAGTGTAGGGCTTAATTGTTACAAAGTTGCTATTTGGGGTGGTGAAAAAGTTTTGGAAATGGATGATGGGGATGGTTGCACAATACTGTGATTGTAATGAATGCCACTAAATTATATACTTAAAAAAGGTTAAAATGGCAAATGTATGTTATATATTATACCACAATTTAAAAAATTAATAATGTGGGACACCTGGGTGGCTCAGTGAGTTAAACGTTTGACTTTAGCTCAGGTCATGATCTCATGGTTCATGGGTTTGAGCCCCACGTCGGGCTCTGTGCTGACAGCTCGAAGCTCGGACCCTGGAGCCTGCTTCGGATTCTGTGTCTTCCTCTCTCTCTGCCCCTCCCCCGCCCCATGCTCTGTCTGTCTCTCTCTCTCCCTCTTTCTTTCAAAAATAAAAAAAACATTAAAACATTTAAAAAAATTTAATAATGTAATACACCAAAACCCATTGAATTGTACACCTTAGATAAGTGAATTGCATGGTATGTGAATTATATCTCAGTAGAGCTGTTAGAAAGAAAGACAACACAGCAAACAATTTTGAGGGGAAAAAGCTGTGATTCAAGAATTTCACAGGCGATCAGTCAGTTGTTCAAGCATATGAGCAGTAGAAAGACAAGTTACATATGGCAGAGCTTATAACATCTATGATCTATGTGTCCTTCAAACAATTACTTGCGACCAAGGAATACCCTTTCCAAAGAAGCTGTCTTGGGCCTCTTTTAGAAGAGCCCTATCCCATCCACGAAGGCTCTACTCTCATAACCTAAACACCTTCCAAAGGCCCCACATCCCACCACCATCACATTGGGCATTAGAATTTCAACATACGAATTCGTGTGAGGTGTAGGCATGGCGTAAACATTCATTTTTTTTAAATGTTTTATTTATTTTTGAGAGAGACAGAGACAGAATGCGAGTGGGTTAGGGGCGAAAGAGAGGGAGACACAGAATTTGAAGCAGGCTCCAGGCTGTGAGCTGTTAGCACAGAGCCTGACACGGGGCTTGAACTCACAGACCGTGAGATCATGACCTGAGCCGAAGTCGGACGCTCAACCGACTGAGCCACCCAGGTGCCCCATAAACTTTCAGCCCATAAGCACCAATTTTTTACATTGTAGTCCAAACCCTTTCCTTCCTTGAATCCTTCTCAGTTCTTTATATTTTGAATGAACTTCCTCCTTTTCTCTGGTCGGTAGCTTTTCATTTGTACTTCCCTTATTCAATTTCTGCTTTGTCTTCCTCATTTATTATCTCTCTTTGATCTTTGGGGTAGAAATCCTGTTTTGAACATCTCCGCATCCCCCCCAAAGCACCTGACACATTACTTATCTAGTTCAGGTAGTTAATTAGTACTTGTTTTATTGACTTTCTAAAGCTCTGATGTCAATATTTTTAAATTTTATTTGAGAGAGAGAAAAGAAAAAAAACCTCAAGCAGGCTCCATACTGAGCCCCCGAGGCGGGACTCGAACCCAAGACCCTGGGATCATAATCTGAGACGAAATCAAGAGTTGGACGCTCAACCAACTGAGCCACCCAGGTACCCTTCTGATGTCAATATATCAATTACACATTTTGATAATCTGAATAATGCCATGGGTTTCAATTTACTTGAAATTAAATTAGTCCCTAATAAAAACATGCCAAGATTTAACATACTACAGAATTAACCCTGCACTGTAAATTAATAGCGTTTGATCAATGGAATAAGTAATTGGTGATTAAATATTTACTTGAAGAAAAACATACATTATGTAACTTTAATGTTTTCAGGCAATACTTCATTTTTGAGAGCTATCCAAATTAATGGCTTTAATAAGGACTTTATATCAAGGTCCTTAATACCAACTGGCCATCCAAGTGTAAAAGGTATGTTAGATATTATTAGAAGTGCTTGATATTTACACATGGGTATTCTTAATGGTATACCGGTATATTTATGTCCCACTTTAAGTAGAAAGAGCTTACATGTCCCAGTATGGTTGTCTGTCCCCAGAGAGGAACTAGCTGGCCACCCAGGCAACAGCCAGAGGACTCTGAAGGCTAGTGGTCTCAAACCCTGATAGCCTGAGGCATGGATCTCCTACTAGTATAGAAACCCGCTACACCAGAAACGGTTAAAGATCCCATTAGCAAGTCGGACATTCCTGAGTCCCTTCTCTGTGCCTCCGTTCCTAAGCAATATTCAGCTTCACCCAGTGCCCACATTTTCTGAGGAACACAGTGTTTCTTTACCAGGATTAGTACCTTTCATTGAATTACAGTCAGCTTGATCTGGGGATTATTTTGCTGTATTTAATATTAACCTTGTGAGATTTATCTTACCATTGGAAAACGAAAGAATCGTATCTCCAATTTTAGAGAATGATTACAACTTTTAAGTATATCCTTGTAAAAACAAAACAAACAAACTCCTCTCTCTTTTATAGTCTGCTGTGAAATTTGAGCTAGCAGTGTTTATGTGATAAGATCTGAAAAATGGTGACGGCCATATGTCTCCAGTAATTTATTCTTTTTAAAAAAGATTTTATGTTTTATCTATTTTTATTTTTAATATTTAGTTATTTCTGAGAGAGAGAGAGAGAGAGAGAGAGAGAGAGAGTGTGTGTGCACACGCGTGTGCACAAGTGGGGGAGGGGCAGAGAGAAAGGGAGACACAGAATCGGAAGCAGGTTCCAGGTTCTGGGCTGGCAGCACAGAGCCCGACATGGGGCTCAAACTCACGCACCGTGAGATCATGACCTGAGCCGAAGTCGGACCCTTAACCGACTGACCCACCCAGATGCCCCTTAAGGTTTTATTTTTATGTAATCTCTACACCCAATGTGAGGCTCAAACCTACAACCCTGAGATCAAGAATCGCATGCTCTACCGGCTGAGCCAGCCAGGCGCTCCCCAGTAATTTCTTCTTGCAAACATTAATTCACTTGCCACTGTGTGCCAGTAATTAGACGTTGCTGTAGACGTAGTTGAGACCAAGCCAGAAAAAGTCTGTACATGAATAAGACTTTCTTAAACGGAATAAAAGACTAATTAAATACGCAAGGCAAAAGGACAGGCAGAGTAGTAGGCAAGTGCCTGACCTCCCAGACCTCAGGAAGGTCTTGTACTCACACCCTGGGGAGGCCGTATGTTGAACGTCCTTTGAACGTGAAATTTTTGTCTCGCCCCGAATATCTCCCATTGAAAACGTAGCATAGTAAAATTCCAGGGTTTCAGGAATATGAATGGCATTTATTTAACTACTAAGAAAGCAGCAATGTTTTGTAAACTCATGCTATATTGTAAACGAGGGCCAGGGATTCTGTGTAACAGCTGACATTACCAGCGATTCGGGATGTCCAGTTTTCTGGGGGAGAGGGCTCTTGCATGAACTGCTCAAAGGAAAGTCTTAGCTGAGTGCTGAAACCAGTTTTCCAGGTTTGAGGACCAGCTGCCAAGTACTGAAAATGTGACCTTGGGTTTAACTCTTCTCGCTTTCTTTTCCTTTTCGTTTAGGTTAATCAGTAAAGAGAGCAGGTGCAGAAAGAACAAAGAAATCTGTTAACTGGTTGTGATCAACTACGTGTAAACAGGACTGCAGTCTCATCAGCCAACTTTTCTTTCCCTTGTTTTTTTTCATCCTAAAACAAGGATAATAAGAGCACCACGGCACTAATCTTGCTTTATAATGATATAATTGATTATCATTTTTCCTACATTCTAGGCTGCAGGACCTGGGTCTGTCTCATTATTTTAGCTCCAGTGTCTGGCCAGTGTCAATAAATATTTGCTAACCAAAAGAACAAATAAAATGCCAACAATTCATAGGATTTAAACAGATTTTTAAATGCCATACACCAAGAGTTCTTATTTTTTTTTTAATATCTCTGAATTATGTCCCAAATACCGTAGCAATTCTACATTTCACCCTGATTATCTTACTTGGACCTTGCCTCCCTGCCGCCCAGGCAAAGCCAGAAAACGATGTTTTAAATCATTCCTATTTTATTTTTAATTTTTTTTAATGTTTATTTTTGAGACAGAGAGAGACAGACAGACAGAATGTAAGCCAGGGAGGGGCAGAGAGAGAGGGGGAGTCACAGAATCCAAAGGAGGCTCCAAGCTCTGAGCTGTCAGCACAGAGCCTGATGAAGGGCTTGAACTCACGAACCGTAAGATCATGACCTGAGCCAAAGTTGGATGCTCAACCAACTGAACCACCCAGATGCCCCCCCCCACCCCATCCCTATTTGAAAATTTGCCCATTAAAGGAAACCAAAACCAAAATACTAACCTGGCTTAGATTGCTGAAATCTAAAAAAAAAAAAAAAATTTTTTTAATGTTTTTTTTGAGGGAGAGACGGAGACAGAGTGCAAGCAGGGGAGGGGCAGAGAGGGAGGGAGACACAGAATCTGAAGCAGGCTCCAGTCTCTGAGCTGTCAGCACAGAGCCCCATGCGGGACTCAAATCCATGAACCAGGAGATCATGACCTGAGCTGAAGTCAGATGCTCAACCGACTGAGCCACACAGGGGCCTCTAGATTGTTGAAATTTTTAAGCACTGAATCTTAACCAGTTTCCTTTTGTAGTTATGAAAAAACAATTTGTTCTGGGGTGCCTGGGTAGCTCAGACAGTTAAGCATCTGACTCTGGGTTTGGGCTCAGGTCATGATCTCACCGTTTGTGAGTTTGAGCCCGAGTCAGGCTTGTGCCGACAGCTCAGAGCCTGCTTGGACTTCTGTCTCCCTCTCGCTCTCTGCCCCTCGCCCACTCTCTCTCTATCTCTCTCAAAAATAAATAAACATCAAGTTTATTTATTTTTGAGAGAGAGAGAGCACAAGCAGGGGAAGGGCAGAGAGAGAGGGAGGCACAGAATCTGAAGCAGGCTCCAGGCTCTGAGTTGTCAGCACAGAGCCTGACTCAGGGCTTGAACCCCAGGAACCGTGAGATCATGACCTGAGCTGAAGTCAGACACCCAACCGACTAAGCCACCCAGGCATCCCTGAAGTTATTTTACCGTCATCAATAGCCCTGAGGAGGCCTCGCTTTTCTCCTGCACTGAGAGAATTACCATCTCTCTCTAGGACTTGGCACCTGGGGAAATCAGTTGGCTCAATCTCTGCCTCCTGCTCCCCTGACTGCAAAAACAGCCTTAATTCTCCAAGGCAGTTCACCCTTGACCTGCCTAATTATGCCAGCACCTGTATGCAGACATCACTTAACTAAAATGCAAACCATGGGCTTGATCTAGTAACATTGCTAAGACTAGCTCTCGGGTGTTGAACTCTTCAGTTCTTATGAGCAAACTCTTATTTTAATCTTCATGCTTATAAAATAGGATTCATATATTTGTTCCTTTTAGAGAGGCAGAAATTACGGAAAAAGGAAGTACCAAGAGCTCACACAACTAGAGAGCAGTAGAGAGGGGCCCCCAGCAGCCTGACACCAGCATCCGACACTGTAAGTTATGGGTTAGACAAAACTTAATTCCAAACACTGAAAATATCATCATTCAGAAGACAGAGAGGAGAACATTTATAAATTTAATTGCAAGGATATTTAAAACTTTTTAAGAAAACCCAAAGCGTGGGGGGGGGGGGGGTTGCTCTAAATCTGCTTTGAGTTGGATTTTGGGTTTTGGGTTTTTTGGGAGCTGTCGGTTTGTCTTGATTTGGTTTGATTTTGCCTATGAGTACCAATATTTTTGTTTAATAAACAGGACTGTGGTATTTAATCTACTTGAGATGATGAGCTGAGAGATAAACTTTTAGCTAACTGCTAAACTTTTACTTTTATCAATGAGATAGAAGGGAAAGTGACCTGATAAACACTTTGTAAAGTCTTATCTTTGAATTCTAGAAATTTCTTTTTTTTTTTTTTTAACATTTATTCATTTTCGAGAGTGAGAGAGACAGAGCATGAGGGGGTGAGGGACAGAGAGAGAGGGAGACACAGAATCCGAAGCAGGCTCCAGGCTCTGAGCTGTCAGCACAGGGCCTGACGTGGGGCCTGAACTCATGGACTGTGAGATCATGACCTGAGCTGAAGTCAGATGCTTAACCGACTGAGCCACCCAGGTGCCCCTGAATTCTAGAAATTTCTATTCTAGACATGAAGCGGAATCAGAAGTAATATTTATTTATTTTTTATTTATTTATCTTATTTTTTCTTACTTTATTCACAGTTTCCAATTTATGATGAAAGAAAGAGGGAGTAGTACCTAGTCTTGATCAGCTGTCCTAGCCAGTCAGAGAGAAGTGGGTGCTCTCAGAGCACGCCAGAAATAATTTTTAAACTGAAAAGTTAATTAAGAACAAATTCTTGGGGCGCCTGGGCGGCTCAGTCGGTTAAGCATCCAACTTCGGCTCAGGTCATGATCTTGCAGTTTGTGAGTTCGAGCCCTGCGTCAGGCTCTATGCTGATGCCTCGGAGCCTGGAGCCTGCTTCAGAGTCTGTGTCTCCCCCTCTCTCTGCCCCTTCCCTGCTCATGCTCTGTCTCTCTCTGTCTCTCAATAATAAATAAATGTTAAAAAAAAATTAAAAAGCTTAAAAAAAACCCTTCAGGTTTCATTTATATTCTTTTTTACTTCCCTGTACTTGGTGACAAGACTGTATATCATAGACTCGGTAAATTCACCTCAATTAGTGCAATCCGTGTCAGTAATCAAAATGCTTGTTGACCTCTGTGCCTCTGAGGATGGGTCAAAATCTTGAGATTACGAAAGGATTTGAGGGAGGGAGGACAAAGTCAGGGATCTTCTGGGGAAAGTCGATGATCACCTTGACCACACCCCAGGGCAAGCAATACCTTGTTCCAGAACTGGCTCTCAGTTTACAGTCCCAGGACTCTCGACTGGCAGGACACCAATGCAATCTAATGGGGTTGACATACACAATCAAGCCCATAGAATAACGTATAAAGCTGGAATACAGTTTACCCCTGGTGTACGGTGAGATTGGGATATATAGCTTCACCAATCAGAACTTCTTTCTCTGTAAGACAAACCCACTGGGAAAGAAGCCCAAAATTACCAGGGGGAAGTTTGGAGCCTTACCTCTACATAATGGGTATGATGGATGAGCTTAATGAGAGTCGGGGTGAAGATGGGGGGTGGGCTAGCAGACTATCATCAGAATAAGACAATAGGTCCTTTTCTACGGAGACAGAGAAATTGAGGCTTTGCCTTGGTGGTCTCACTTCATCTAAAGATGTATTTGTATCAGTTTCTTAGGCTTGCTCTAACAAAGTACCACACAATGGGGGGGGGGGGGCGGTTAAAACAACAAAACTGTATTGTATGACCGTCCTGGAAACTACAAGTCTAAAACCAAGGTGTCAGCAGGCTATGCCAACCTCTGCTTTTGCTGTCACATGGCTGTTTTTTCTCTTGTGTGTTTCTCTCGTCTTCTAATAAGGACACCAGTCACATTGGGCTAAGTGTCCCTTCCACTTGGACCTCATCTTAACTTGCCATATGTGCACCAAGCCTATTTCCAAGTAAGTTCATATTCTGAAGTGTTAGCGTTTAGAGGACTTCAACATTTGTGTTGGGGGACACAGGTCAACCCCTGACGGTATCCTTGGAACTTTTCTTTAGGTTGTGTGAGTTTCTGTACTAGTAATTCACTGCCCCTTTAGTCTAATTTGTTACCCCTTTAAGACTAAGAGAACACTGGATCTGGTCAGTTTTAGCTGACAAAGCAAGTATCTGACGACTTGTTAAAAATACACACTTGATACACAATTCCTGCAATTTCTGCTAAGACAGAGGATACTAAGTAACTAGGTACCTAAAAGATTATTTTTCAAGGGACTCATCAACAAACTGTGACACGGGGAATAATTTAAAACTAGCCCTTACAATCTTAACAAGATCTTCAGCTGTTCAGGGCCATCCTATCCCGCCCACACTCTCCTTTGTTCCCTTCACTCCCCACCCCCTCCGATTTTCCCATCTCCAAGTGTGACCGTTGTTGGTAAAGATGCCATACACATTATTATAATTTTTACATTTAAAAAATTGAGGTATAACTACACACAGTAAAATGAGAAGGGCAGGCAAATTTGTACTTTAAAAAAAAGCTTTGTGAATGTCACAATTTGGTCTCAATTTTATTTTTCTAGATTCATTTGCTTTCCTCCCATCTACCAGGCTGATCCTTACAGAGCCGTCCTTTATTTTCAAATTCTCTCAAGTACTGTGTTCCACCCAGGGAGTTTGTCCCATCAGGAATGGCCTTACCTGGCACACACTTCTTACTCTTCAAGGCTCAGTTCCTTGAAGCTTCGCCCCAACACCTTTAGAATACTGCAGCTCTTTTGTATCCATACGTGGTTCTCTTTTTTTCCTGCGAGTTCCTTCTTCATCTCTCCAAGATGGAAGCATTTCTTTGCATGCTCAATGCATGATACATAATAAATGCTCAATAAAATTTCATTGTCAATAAGTGACAATTAACATGCCTATACGTACTTTATAGATTTCACAGCGCGTTCACACTATCTCATTTTCTCCCTACTACAACCTTATAAAATAGCAAAACCTATCATTTCATGCTTAGAGAGTGTAGAGTGGTGTTGCCTCAGATTAATTATTTTGCCCAGCGCCAGTCAGTAGCAAAACGTGACTGGTACTTTGTCTTCTGACTCCACGTTCCTGTCTCTTGACACCAAAACACGTTGAAAACCATCGTCAACTTCGCACTACGACCTAAACTTGGAGAGGTCACTCTGGCCGCACGTCTGGATATGGGGCTTGGAGATGAGCAAAGCCTCCTCTGGGCTCTATCTAAACACTGACCGCCTGGGATCCTGAACTACATCTCCCAGAGAACCCTGGGGAGAACCCTCAGATGATTGGTTCAAACAGATCAGCCAATACAGCCGTGACGTGCCCGTACAGACCAATCACAGGCTGGAAGGGGCGGGACCTCCCACGCAGAGGCTAGATTGAGCGGAGAAACTAACTGCGTTGTAATGTGTCCCAAAGCCCAAGGCGGCTGAGAGCTTCGGTCCCGCGTCTCGGACGCCACGTTGTCCTCCTCTTCGGTTTCGGTCCGCGCCTTGCCCGCGACCCGGCCTCGGGCCGCCCGTATCTGGCCGCCAGCCCCGCGCGGAGGACAAGCCGGGTGACCGCGAAGAAAGCACGTGCTCGAGCGTTGTAGCGGCCGAGGGCGCGCGTATCATCCCCGCGCCGCGCCCAGGTCCTGCGGGGGCACCTCCCGCGCGGCGTGCGGTGCGCGCAAGGCCCGGGGCGGGGCGGGCTCCGGGGCCCTTGGCGCTCCCAGCGACTCGGGCCTCCGAGGCAGGCTCCCGGGCGCTGGCTGGCGTCGCTCTTGGCCGTCTCCTGTGCAGAGCGCGACTTCCCGGCTTTGCCGCTGGCCTGAGGAGGAGGAGGAGACTCGGCGGCATGTCACCCGCGCTGCCAGAGCTGACGCCTTCCGGTAACGTTGCCACCCGGTCCCAGCGGTTCAGTTGTTTATTGACTCCTGCTATGGGCTCCTAATCCCTAGGGTGATTCTCCTCACCAATTGGAGACGCGCGACCAGGTTTCCCCGCGGGCGGGCGGCACCTTTGAACCTGCGGAGCAGCCCTGAGGTCCCACGTTGTTCCGCTTGGTTCCTTCCGCACCTGTACCCCTCGCTCCCCAGACAGACCATCAGCAGCCGCGAAGCACCGCCCTGTCCCCGCGTCCTGTCCCTGAAACACGCTCTTAATGTCAAAGTAACGAAACTTTTGCAGCTTGGTGCACCATATTCCAGCAGGGCGCTTTGGAAGTTTTGCATGAGTTAACGTTCTTAGTCAGTACTTTTTGAGCATGTGCTCATCCAAAGAAAGTCCACGTGCTGAGACAGAAAGCAAACCCAGAGAACTATTTGAAACTGCAGCGAACGTTTCTTTTCAGCATCAGGGTTAGAGCAAACTCCAGTGTGCACAGAATTATCACTGTGTAAAAGCAGATAGAAGGTCGTGATGGGAAGTAGTAATCGCAGCTGATGGTGATGCCGGGGGCTCTGAGATTAACTTTGAGAAAAAAACTAGCTCAAGAACTGAAAATAATTTCAGCTTTATAATGAGCTCTGGGTCTCTAAGGTCGTCCCTGGTTAAAATGTGTGGTCAAGTCTACCCATGAAAACATGTGAGCCATGAGGTAGGCAATGTAGCAAGAAGAGAACCAGTGATAAGGACAGAACAGTAGCTGCCTGTGACAGAAAGAGGGTGTTCATCTTGGGCAGGGGTGAATACTGAAGTCCTAACTCAGAAGGAAATTTACACAGGTGAGCTAGTGAGCCTGTTGACTCTGGGGTTCTGATGTGGGTGTTGAAACCAGTGGAAATGTAACTGAGAAACATTTTGTCACTGATGCTATCAAATAAGATGTACAGAGGCCTATGTTACAGCTCTTTAATATCTCTGCTTCATGACTTTTTTTTATTAAATTTTTTTAACGTTTATTTATATTTGAAGGAGAGAGAGACAGAGTGTGAGTCGGAGAAGGGCAGAGAGAGAGGAGACACAGAATCCAAAGCAGGCTCCAGGCTCTGAGCTGTCAGCACAGAGTCTGACCCCCAGGGCTCGAACTCAACACGAGAGCCTAACCTGAGCCATAACCTGAGCCGAAGTTGGACGCCCAACTGACTGAACCACCCAGGCGCCCCTCTGCTTCATGACTTCTTACTTTTCCCTTCCCATTTAATTAAAAAAGGAAATACGTGATTTCCCTTTCATCTAAATGTATCAACAGCAGAAGGCCTCAGCTAAATGGGGGAAGTGCAAAAACTCGATATTTGTTTCCACTGTGAGAGATGTTGGGGAGAATGTGCCCTGTTAAGAACCTGACTAGTCAGGAGTAAAATGTACAGGATGTTCTGTGCATAATGAACCGAACGCAGATAAGCACGAGTGTATTTTGGTTATTGTTGTTCTTCAGGGAAGATCTCAATGACCATTAACCCTTGCAAGGGAAAGGAGAATTCTTAAAGTGACTTTTAACTCTTTTTTTTTTTTTTTTCCAAAAAAAAAAAAATAATGAACCGAACGCAGATAAGCACGAGTGTATTTTGGTTATTGTTGTTCTTCAGGGAAGATCTCAATGACCATTTACCCTTGCAAGGGAAAGGAGAATTCTTAAAGTGACTTTTAACTCTTTTTTTTTTTTTTTTTTCCAACGTTTTTTATTTATTTTTGGGACAGAGAGAGACAGAGCATGAACGGGGGAGGGGCAGAGAGAGAGGGAGACACAGAATCGGAAACAGGCTCCAGGCTCCGAGCCATCAGCCCAGAGCCTGACGCGGGGCTCGAACTCACGGACCGCGAGATCGTGACCTGGCTGAAGTCGGACGCTTAACCGACTGTGCCACCCAGGCGCCCCATGTGACTTTTAACTCTTATGAGAAGGTTCTGGAGGGCAAGGTGATTAGAAGCCAGTGAAAGATAATCCTCTACTGGAAAAGCATGAGGATTACAAAAGATAAGAACTGTGAACACTTAAACCGGCAAATCTGGGAGGAAGACCTCTTCAGGTTCTCTCCAGAATGGCTGTCTGTGTTCCAGCAAGCATACTTGAGGGTTCAGATTTTCTTTGACGTTATCCAGTCTTATAATTATTGCTCATCTATTGAGTGTAAATAAGTATCATCTTTTTTTTTTTTTTAATGTTTGTTTACTTTTGAGAGAGAGAGAAAGAAAGAGACAGAGAGTGAGCAGGAGATGGGCAGAGAGAGAGGGAGACACAGAATCCAAAGCAGGCTCCAGGCTCTGAGCTGTCAGCACAGAGCTGGACGTGGGGCTCGAACCCACGAACTGTGAGATCATGACCTGAGCCAAAGTCGGACGCCCAACTGACTGAGCCACCCAGGCACCCCTAAGCTTGTTTTAATTCACATCTAATCGCTAATAAGCTTGAGCATTTCTTCAGTAGTTGTTGAGTATTATTTTATCCTTCCTTGACTTGACTATTCACATCTTTGTCAGAGTTCCTTGTATGTTATAGATGTTAGTCCCTTTCAGTTTTAGACATTGCCGAACCTTCCTCCAATCTGTAATCTGTTATTTTTGTCTATGGTGACTTTCATTTAATAAGAATCCTTAGTTTTTATGGAATCAAATTCATCATTTTTAAAAATATTATAGGTTGGGCTTTTGAGCCTGAAGTCATTCCCCATTCTAAGTAATGAAGATATCCTATATTTTATTTTTCCTTATGCGAATATAGTTTTATGGTAGACTATTTAGTGGGCCAAGTAAACTCTACTTTTTCAAAGTTAATTCAGCTTTTTTTCTGGGCTTTTAGTTTTCCACATAAATTATGGAATATGTCAAATTTCTCATAGAAAATCATGTTTTGTTTAGTTAAAAAAAAAACTTTGATCTCTTGCATATATGAAGGCTGCTTTAACAAGATCTCAGGGTTTGTATATGTGGGGGCAAGGTTGTTTTATGGTAAATAGTAAACTGTCTTAAAGACCAAGAACAGTTTGTGTATTTCTGGATTAAAAAGTGAATACAGTAGGGACCCCCGTGGAAGAACGCTTAGATTTTTTATGAAGATGGGAGGAGGAGTAGAGGCACACTCCGTGGTCAGATCTGCAGTGAGTGGAGAAGTGCTCCCTCCCTAGGTGGAGAGAGAAGGAAAATGGAGTGAGCCAAGCCGTAAGAGGGTTTTGAGGCAGAGGCGGGTGAATTTTGGAGCTCCCAACAGAAGACTTCTTTGGGCAGGATTAGGTAGAATCCCCTACAGAGGGAAAAGGACTTGAAGCTAAAAGTAAGCAGGTTTGGGACAGTAGATACGGGACATGTTGAGGGCAGCCAGGAAAAGATGAACCAGGGAGGAGGCTCAACAGGGAATTTTCAGGGACTCCCATAAGTGTAGTTCTGTGGCTTTTCAGTAGTTCTTAGAAACCTCCTCCCCCTGTCTTTTTCCCCTTTCAGTTTTGAAAGTCAGATTTTCCCTTTCTTTAAAGCAGGTGTGAAGAAAACCCTGCGGGATGAGATCGAAGCCCTTCTGCGGGAGAGGATTATGGTGCTGGATGGAGGGATGGGCACCATGATCCAGCGGCATAAGCTCAGTGAAGAAGACTTCCGAGGTCACGAATTTAAAGATCATGCCAGGCCACTGAAAGGCAACAATGACATTTTAAGTGTAACTCAACCCAATGTCATTTACCAAATCCATAAGGTCAAGTATCCCCAGGGTCTTCTGTGTTCATTTGATTATTCTGTAAGTCGTTTCGCGTACGGAGGGCAGACCACTGTCCCCAGTGTCTGGAGGGGACAGAAGAAAGAGGTGGTTTGTTCACCAGAAAGGCTTGTTGGACATCAAGTAAAGGTCATGCGCTGGGATGAGCATTCAGGATAAGGAGTTCAGAAAGGTAGTTTTTCTGCCTTCGAGGCATTTAAAGTCCAGTGAGAAACCACAAAGATCTTGGACAAATTGGGGGGTTCACATATGCTATCCTACTTAAGTCACCACAACAGCCCTGATGAAGTAAAATCAAAGGTGGTTATTCTTATTTTGTAGATTTGGAAGTTGAGCCTGACAGAGGTTAAGGAACTTATCTGACATTAGGGAGCCTCCCTGACTTGAAATCCCATCCCCTTTCATTCCATTTTTCTGTGTCCAATAAAAATGGTTACTCAACATAAAGAGATCAGGAGGAGGTAACTGGGTACGATACATTTTTATAACATAATTAAACACAGAACGAAATTGTTTTATAGATTATCATAGGAATTACACAGAACTGTGACTGGAAGAGGTATTAAGATGATCAAATCTGTTTTCCTGGTCTGGATTCAGTTAGAAGGACAAAGTGTATTTACCAGTTAAGCGAGAGAGTTTTATTTTCTGGAGAGGGGCATTGTTATAGGTGTTTCAAGCTCTTCTTAAAAAAAAAAAAAAAAATGTCTAAACAAGTGATTAAGTGTTCCAGTGAGTATGGAAGGGATCATTTTATTGTGTGGTCAAGACTTTTTTCTAGGTAAGGTGAAGGATAGCATTCATTTGAAGAAAATGCCTTTCCTTTGCTCATAATGGGAATTCTAGGTACCAGAAGATTTAGAATTGGTCCTTGAAAAGGTGTTGGTTCTGCAGGAAGAATGGTACCTAAGTTTTTCTGCTTGGCCTTGAGACTGTGTAGTTAAATCCTGTTAACTACAGGAATGCCCTCATGGGTATGAATTGCTTGTTAGGGTTACAAATACAGTTCTTATAATGCAACTGATAAGATCATATGAACTACCATGACATGTAGCTTCGTCATATTGTTCGTGTGGATTATCATTAGATTATCATTAGATTATCATTAGATTATCAGCTTCTGCAGGACAGGAATTGATGCCTGTTTTTCACTGCCAAATCCCTACTACCTAGAGCATCTCACACGTAGTAAGTACTCAGTAAATATTTGTTAGAGAAAGAATCCTTGCCGTCTGTATTAGGTAGGCATCTAGATCGAACTACAAGGTACCCACAATAGGCACATGAAGCAAAAATGGCTGTAAATACAATAAAGTGTAGGTGGGTGTCCCATTTCTGGGGGTGCATTTTCTAGCTAGAGTTCTTCGAGTGCAGAGAACCTACCACGTTCTTGGATGAAGAAAGGAAACACTGGGTTGTTTTCACACTTGGCTGTTTCTAGTGGCGTTAGTGACCACGGATCAGATCCCCTGATGGCTAATTTTAATCGAATGTCTCGGTTATGTTTGTAGTGTAGGTGCCCGACCGGAAGCTTCTGTGATTGTAATGCAAGTGCCTGACATGAAGCTTTTGGCTGCCAAGATACCCATTTCAAAGACATCCATCTCATAATTAACGTACTACAGCTACCGACTAAACACTTAGATAAGAAGCCAGGCTGTTCCCACCCATGAAGTTCTGCTTTTAGAGAGTCCTGGGTGACCCGGACAGCCAGCTATTTGACCCCATTTTTCCCCTTTCCACAGCCTGATTCCCACTCATGTCTTAAATTCGGCAATAAAGAGTGAAACTGCGAAACCCCAGGCTCCCCATCCCTATAGCCCGGAAGAGGCAGAACCCCATGCCTGTGCTCCCCCCGCCCCATGTGCCCCTCACCCCTTGCAATGTGGCCCTGGGCATGCCTGTACCCTCCAGGACTTGGGAGTAATATACCTTTTTCTCCCCAAAGTGCCCTGTGGTTGTTGCTGAGATGTGTTTTGCGGTTATAAGAACCACAATGGGTGATGTGGCCACAACTTTGGTTCTACCCAGGGAAAGTTTGTGGGAGCTGGCCACGAGGACTACCCTGCCTTAAATATCACTGTCACAAAACAGAATTCAACACCTCTGTTAGCCTCTCCAAATGCTCTCCTTAAAGTCCTCCTTTAGTCTTGACAGCTTTCTCCAGGAGAAGAGTGAGGAGCAGGGACATTACGCAGCTTGCCCCTGATCACATGATTTCTGCCTAGGGCCCTTGAGTGGGATTCTGAGCCAGGAAAAAAGGTGTAGAGAGAGGATGAAGAGCCAGAAGAAACAATTGTAAAGACAATACATGTTTATTGCTTAAAAAATGAAGTAGCTAGATAAATAGAAAACCATAAAAGAGAAAATCAAAACCAGGACATATCAACACCAATAAATAACTACTCACATATTTTAATTTATATTTTATTTAATTTTTTTTTATACTGGGGTTTTAAATGGGATTATATTGGGATTACTTTATACTGTTTTAGAATTTGGGTTTTTTTTTATCTGTATACATGAGCATTAAATATTCTTAAACATGGTTTAAGAACTTCATAATATATTCTGTGTATATGTTATTAATAAATTTATTCCTAGGCATTAATGTTGTTTCCAATTTTTCTTGCTCTTTTTTTGAAAAATTAAATATAATTTGCTCTTATAAAAAAACGAAACCCATAGGTAAGAATAAATTTGCTTTGACCACTACTCCAAATTTCTATTTTTTTCTCCTGACCTAACCACGTACATTAGTTGGTGTGTGTCTTTCCGGATCACTTTGTTATGCATTTATATGTATGTATATGTGTGTGTACATGCATGTATGTGTATGCATACATATTGGTAGAAAATTCATACTGCTTGTGTACGTGTATGTTTTAAACTTCATGATGTCATACTTTACACATCAGTCAATTTTGGTTTCTACTCAGCGATACTTTTTGGAGATTTTTCCATGTCGGTATATGCAGATACACACAATGTTTTTTAGCTGCCACCAAGCATGTTATAAAGTGGATTAATTCTAGCTTATTTAGTTTTTCCCAACTGGTGGATATTTAGGATGTTTGTAACTTATAAATAGGTAAATCTTGGTTTTCATTTCCTAGCTGTTCTGCAAACAGTGTTTATCAGTTTGGGAAGGGTTGTGTTTAACTCAGTACTTGGAAGTCAGGGGAGCTGAGAGATTCCCGAGTGTTCATCAGATTGAGGTTGACAAGGTGTTGTCCAAAGAGTGAAGTGCGGAAGGTAGGTTGAGGACAGGTTGATGCTGAGACCCTCAGGCTTCTGCAAGAGTGTAGCTCTGGCTCAGAGGGACCCGGAAACTGGGGTGGAGACAGCTCCCGGCAGAACTGGGCTCTCATAGTGCGGTTGTCAGTGGGAGCCAGCTCGTGCTCAGGCCGGAGAGTGCTGTTCGGGCCAGAACTCGATGCTTGTGTTATCATACAGCCACTGTGTAGAGTTAGATTCTAGTACTTTCCAGCGAGGAAACCGGAGTCTAAGGAACTTGATTCAGCTCGTACAACTTAGCATGTGAACTGTCAGTTCAGGGTCTGAGTTTGTTTAGAGCACATTCCTTTCTGTGACATCCTTATGTCTTTTTGTACCTCTAGCCTCTGGTGTAGTGCCGGCCGCTTAGTAAGTGGTCCCGGGGTGTCTGGTGGTGGTGCCAGTGGAAAGTCCTATTTGCTGCTGGGGGACGGGGGTTCTCAAACTCACAGCATTGACATCACTGTCTCCTGTTGCAGGATTACTTGCTGGCTGGAGCGGATATCATTGAAACGAACACTTTCAGCAGCACTAATGTCGCCCAAGCCGACTATGGCCTCGAACACTTGGTAAGAACTCCATTGTGCCTCAAGTCTGAGACATTTCTGCGCGTTTGCTGCCTTGGTGGTAGTTGCTAGTGAGAAAACCACCAGAAGCGCGGAGTCCAGCCAGTGCCCAGATGCCTACTTTTCGTGGTCAGACTTGGAAAACAGTTTGAATCTCTTCTGCTTCTGAACATGGCAGACTGTTCATTTTGTAACTGGTTTCTTTCATGGGCACGTAATCAAATAAAAATGATACTTATAGTGGCTGCTGATAAAGGCATAATGATTGGCTGTGTGTGCAGTTTGGGGAGGCCTTTTCATGCACTGGGTGGCAGATTTGATTTTCTTTTTTTTTAGTTGTGGGGAAGCACACGTAACCTAAAATTGACGATCTTAGCCATTTTGAGCGTACAGTTCGGTGACGTTAAGTACGTTCATGGTGCGCAGGCATCACACCTCCCATCTCTAGACTCTGGTCATCTTGTGGAGCTGAAACTCCGTAACTGTTAAACAGTAACTCCCCGTTCTCCTGCCACCCCCCTACATCCCGGAAACCACCACTGTACTTTCTTTATGAATTTGACTCCTCTAGGTGCGTGACGTGAGTAGAATCATAGTGTTTGTCCTTTTACAACTGGCTCATTTCACTCAGTATGTTTCCCAGGTTCACTCATGCCGTAGCCTATGTCAGAATTTCCTTGCTTTTTAAGGCCAGATCATGCTCCATATTGTGTGTTCGTTCATTTGTTGGGGACACTTGGGTTGATCCCACCTTTCGGTTATTGTGAACAATGCTACTACTACGTACCCACGATCTCCTTGCTTCCCTGCTTTTGTTTCCTGAGATTCTGTACGCAGAAGGGGAATTGCTTGCTTCATACGGTAATTGTGTGTCTCATTTTTTGAGAAACCACCATGCTGTTTCCCACAGTGGCTGCACCATTTTGTATTCCCACCTACAGTGCACGAGGGTTCTGAGTTTTCTACGGCTCTGTCGACACTTGTTCGCTTCTGTTTTGGGGGTTTTTGAGTTTTGTTTTATGAAAGTAGCCATCCTCATGGGTGTGGGGTGGAGATCTGGTTTCTTTCTTTAATCAACATGATGCCCCTTTTCCAAATTTTATAAAATGTGGATGATGGGAATATGTAGTAGATGCTGCCGTTCCCATTTTTGTGTGGGATTTTTCCAGACACATTCCTCTGTTTTCACGCAGGAAGTCCTGGTGCTCCAATACTGATTTTTCTCATGATGTTTTGTGAGATCTTGTGTCTTTTGGGTTATCAAGGGAAAATGATGAGTTTCGTGTGATTATTGGGCAGGAGTTGGCAAACTTTTTCTGTAAAGGGCCAGTTAAGTAGATATTTTAGGCTTCGTTGGTCACATACAGCAACTCCTCAACTCTGCCATTATAGTGCAAAGGCAGCAATAGACAACATGCAAATGAATGAGCTTGACTGTATTCTAGTAACATTTTATTTATAAAACAGGCTCAGGCTAGATTTGCCGCAGGGGCTATAGTTTGCCACCCCGTATTTTAGGATATTCTGGCTTCTTAATTACTAACTCTGCGGATACATGACACATAGGATCTTAGAAGGGATCCTGAAGACCACAAGTCTAGGACTTTCTAACCTGTGAAGCGGTGTCTGTGAACCCCTTTGAGGAGGCCTATAAACTTCTTTAAATTGAGGTTTGTGCATACTTTTTATTTCCCAGTGAGAGGGTTCATGGCCCTTTACGAAATTCTAAAGAGGTTAGTGATCTGTAGAAAGTTGGGAACCATTGAGTTCAGCCACCATCCAGTGAAGGAAGTCACGGCCAGAGACACTGCAAAAGGACCGGGCCACACAATCGGTCCTCCAGCCCAGGCCTCCTGTCTTTTCCCATCACCATGCTTTTTGCTGATTCGCAGAGTATGTAACTGCATCAGCTTACTCTTTGACATACCACATGTCCAGGCATTGCCCTTTTTATCATTTAGCTCACAGTTTAGGGGAAGAAGCTAAAACCAGGTCTCAAAGACTCTTGTCTTTCCTGCTGTCCTCACAGCTGGGGCAGCTGATAGGTCTTCTTGGCTGAGATTTCATTCAGAGCTTCTGTTAATTCCCTCTGTACTTCCTTACTGAATAAAACTGGGTTTTTGAAGGTCAGGAGTTCTTACTCGTACGGGAGGAAAAGAAGAGCGAGCTGACGTTTGCGTTTGATCTGCTAGGCCTACCGGATGAACAAGTGTTCTGCGGCGGTGGCCAGGAAAGCGGCCGAGGAGGTGTCTCTCCAGACAGGTAAGGAACATCATCCTCCCAGGTTCACGGAGATGCTTCCTTTGAGATTCTGAGTTACAAGGCTCTGTCTTCATGGCCCTTTTCCCCCTGTGACCATCGGCCTGCTGGCCACGCCGCAGACGCTGCTTTGTACTTGTGTGTAAGTTACTCTCTGCCCTTCCCTAAGAAGCCGCTCAGTGTCTCTCTGGATTTATTCCATGCCCATGGGCTCAGGCTTGACGCTGTGTTTGCTTTACTGGGGGTTACAGCTTACCTTTGTAGCTAGGACTGTAGCTTCCTTGCGTATTTGCAGCTAAAACAAGTTTTCTCCCTTTGGAAGCACGTCATTAGGTAGTTAAGGTGACAGCTGACTGGTTATCATGGTTAACATTAAGATACCTGATCTTAACCCTTTAAAGCTACCTCATCCCCATGATTGGCTTATTTAGGTAAAGAGATACTGCCTTTTGAGCATTTTCTGCCTCATACCACTGATGTCCTTAAAGGCTTTGTGCCGCACACCCAGGAGTGTGGCATTAGATTTAGTCTTGCTGGGACTTGAAAGTGGCTCCCTGAAATAACTAACCTTCTGGCTGGCTGCCATTCACATGACTTGGGCGCCAGCTGGTGGGGAGGCTTTGAGGGAGGGAGAGGAATACAAGAAATATGTGGAGCCCCTAAAGATTTGGAAATGTAAGATTATTGCCAACAGGAGAAAATGTAAAGCAGAATTGTTAGGAAGTTAGATACAGCATACTAATGAAGACTGAAGCAGTTCATGGGAGCTCTGCTTCTGAGAGATAATGCTTAAATCCAGGGGCACGCACAGACTGTCAGCCCGACAGGGTCGCAGGTCAGAAAATGTTAAACACGCTGAAGCGGGGAAAGAGAAGGACCTTTTTCTTATGTCCTCATTATTGTTCAGCTTTGGGAAAGGTAACCTGTTCAAAGATTGGGTTATCAACTAGTCAGTGGTCTTCTCCAGTTAAATGATACAGCATAACCCAGGTTACTGAGTGGTTACTGTCACCAAAGGCAAGGGGCAGTGCACCCCTTCCTCGGGCTTCTGTCATGACATGTAAATGGACATAACATTGGAGGCTCTTTTAGAAGCACCTGGACTCTAGCCTGGAGGAAAAGTTATTAAAGGATTATTAAAAGAGTGATTAAGATTTGATCTCTCATACTTTAATTTAGGCTTTATAATTGTTAATCCTGGCTTAATATCCTCCCACAGTGACAGGCCTGTAGCCCAATGCTGGAGAGCATTTCAAGTGGAATGTTTCCATGAGGAGCTCTCACAGATTCTGTGTCAAGTTCAGGACCTTTGAGATTTCTTAAGAATAAGGGGAGATGATTTATCCAAACACGGCTGTGGTGATAGAAGAGGGGTTACTCACTGAAACACTTTGAAGTCAGATATGCAAGGATTCAGAGTCTTTTGGGTTGGCTTGGCAACAATACGTGCACATCCCCTATGGTTCATCGTTTTCCTGGTGGGGGCCGCGATAACCAAACGAGTGTTTGCAGTAAAATCTATGAATTGTCTCACTAAGTGCGATAAAGACTATAAATAGCCTCTTGTGGTTCAGGAGAGGTCGCATCATGTTTTGTCGTCAAATGAATTAAGAACAAAATTTGTGCTTTTGTCTTGTAGAGTTGTAGATAAGGGGTTATAGACGTGTGTTGGAGGGAAAAATCTTAGCGCCTGTCGATTCACAACACAAAGTTCAGCCTATTTAGAGATTTTACGCTTGTTTTTCTTTTCCCAAAGGAATCAAGAGGTTTGTGGCAGGAGCCCTGGGTCCAACTAATAAGACCCTCTCTGTGTCCCCATCTGTGGAAAAACCAGATTACAGGAACATTAGTGAGTATTTCTGGTATATAATCTTTGACCTGCCAGTATCTCTGTGTTTCAGTGATCCTAAAATCTGTAAAATGGGACGAGTAACAGGATCTTCCTCAGGGTTATTGTGACTTAATTGACATAAAGGGCTTACAACGGTCCCTGGAATGTAGTTAACCTCTAAACAAAGAGTTAGCTCTTGTTTATATTACTGTCATCATCATCATTATTATTGTTATTGAGTTTGTTTTCAAATGTACATGGTATTGTGTTGGTGCTTCTTTATCTGCTGAGGAAATAAAAACAATCAAAAAAAAAAAAAAAAGCTTTACACGGAACAGTTGGGTAAGTATGGACACCAGGCCTTGGTCTATTACAGAATAACTCACTGAATCTCCATTTCATGTCAGAAAGCAACCCAAACCATATAAACATACTAGCACGGTCGACATTATAAATTAGTGTATATGAACACTTACATTGAGATTTTATGAAAAATCTGCAGATCTAGGTCAATTTCTTAAACATCAAGACAAAAAAACAAAAAGAATGAAACTTAGCTGAATAATACTGATACTCTGTATGGTAAAGAGTTTTGTATAGATGACAAGTTCAGGCAAGTATGGTTTGTAGGTTTTTGATTCTAGAACTTTCCATGTAGTGATACCATACTTTTTCACCAGGGATTGCTCTCTCATACTGGGCTTATGCCTGGTGATGCCCTCTTTGATCTAACATGACAGCAAGGGGCTGAGTTCTCCTTTCTCTTGTGCTGTATACAGCAAGCATAAAGGTGCTGTTGAGGTTTTTCTCTGGAATATCCAAGCTTCTTTCTTGTTTGGTTGGGAGGTGAATGGGGAGAGGGATGACCTCTCAGACAGACATGGACAACTCAAGATGTTTCTAACAGAAATCTTACGCGGCAGTGATTGAGCACTTTGGTTACAGGCTGAACTTGCCCTTCAGGCAGGTTTCCTCTCTGGCAGAGTTGGTGTCAGAGGGCAGGAGTGAAGTCCACGGGACTGTGGCCTCTCACCAAGGCAAGTGTGAGGAACGGGACGAGGCCTGCGATGTTTCCACGTCAGTGTGATATGTTTCTGTAGCTGTCCCTCACACTCATCCCTTAACTGACTGATTAAAACCACCTCTGGAATGAATGATCCACTCTAAAGATGTTGGAAATAAGGTACGGGGCTCAAGAGACCATATGCCTGCCTCCTCGCTCACTCATTCTCGGCTCGTAGGCGGTGTTTAGTAGGAGCAACTGTGTTCGGTTTACAGGTGTAATTTCCACCACGGCCCTATTCCTTTATTTGGTTTCTCACAAAAGGTGATGTTGTCCTTAAATTAAGCATCATAAACCAACAATAGTTAGTTGACGGCGCAGGCCTGAACTCACGTCCTGGCCACCGAGAGGATTTTGATGACTGAGTCCTGGATGTGATTTATTTATTTTTTGCAGCATTTGACGAGCTTGTTGAAGCATACAAAGAGCAGGCCCAGGGGCTCCTGGATGGTGGGGTTGATATCTTACTCATTGAAACTATTTTTGACACTGCGAACGCCAAGGTGAGTTAAGGGAGGTGAAAGGGATGGTGAGTGGGGTGGGGCTGTGATGATCGCCCAGTGTGGCGAGAAGACCGTCACAGCCATTGTCAAAGTTAGATAAAAGTCTTCTGTTCCATTCTGTTCTTGAACATTTCTAATTGCGGCCAGTGGAATGAGAAAAATGTCAAAAGGTTATCTTTTGAAGTTGCAAAAAATTTTTTTTTAAATTATGAAAGTAAATATTTATAGGTACAGCTACTAGGTACATGTATGCAGATGTAGTAAATACACACACATGGTTCTAAATGTGAAAGATATGTAAAAATATGGAGTGAAAAGCAATGTCCTTCCTTCTCCTGTTCCCTGGGATGCAGGTCTTTCCCGGATAGCCACTGTTAACCAGTGTGGGGGCCTGGTAGAGATGCTGTGCAGGTGTAGAAAGTGTGATAACATCCTTTAGGTTATCGAGGGACTGGTTTCCCCCGTGATGCATCTGGAATTTTTTTTTTTTTTTTGATAAAGTTTTTTGAGATTTATTTATTTCGTTAGGAGGGAGAGCGAGCGTGTGTGTGCATGAGCAGGGGAGGGGTAGAGAGAGAGAGAATGTGGAGCCCGATGTGGGACTTGATCTCACGACTGAGATCCTGACCTAAGCTGAAATCAAGAGTCAGATGCTCAGCCGAAATCAAGAGTCAGTGAGATGCTGGCTGAGTCACCCGGGCGCCTCTGGAATTTATTTTGGGGCGAGGAATGTGGTAGAGATGTACCTAGTAGTCTTTTTCTCTAAGGTGTACCTAGTTTTTTCTTAACATCATCTATTAAATAACCTATTAGTTCCCAGTGATAGGAATCCTGTGGAATGTCACCCAGACCATCCTAAATTCAGAAGTGCATCTGGGTAGAATCTGTTCCAGTAATCTGTCAGATGTCACGCTCCCATCCTGCTATTTTCTGTACATTATCATTAAAATATGTCTGAGTGACTGGTAGGCTTTTATTCACCTCCTTCCCAGAACCTCTGTTTTTCCCTCAGAATTTTCCTGGCTATTCTTACACATATATTTTCCATGAGATCTTTAGGATCAACTTGCCTAGTTCTGGAAAAAAAAAAAAAAAAAAAAAAGAAAAAGAAATTCTCACATTGTCGATTTAGTAACCTTTTATGCCAGAGAACCTCACCATCACAGTGAAGATCTACATTGAGTACACGTTGCATTCTGATTTCCGAAAATTGTGAAAATGTAAACCTCTTAGAATCAAGAGATGTAATGATGAAAAGAAGGAGAAGATCAGTTCCCTGGAACTTAATAAAACATGGGCGTGTACACAGTAACTTGGGATTTGTACCTTTACAGCACATTCCAAGCTCACATTCTTTTGTGGTGATGCACACTGTTAGTTTCTGTACCTACTGTGGATATTTGAGGGTGTGGAAGGTGGAGGCGTTCTTACTTATGTATTTAATTCTGTAATTAAAAAAAATTTAATGTTTATTTTTGAGAAAGAGAAAACGAACAAGTGGGGGAGGGGCAGAGAGAGAGGGAGACACACAATCTGAAGCAGGCTCCCGGCTCTGAGCTGTCAGCACAGAGCTCAACGCAGGGCTTGAACTCATGAACCATGAGATCATGACCTGGGCCAAAGTCATATGCTCAACCAACCAAGCCACCCAAGTGTCCCTCACAGATTGTATTTTTAAACCAGTGATTTTCAAATATTTTTTTTTAACTTAATTTTTTTAATGTTTTATTTATTTTTGTGAGAGAGACAGACAGACAGAGCATGAGCAGGGGAGGGGCAGAGAGAGAGGGAGACACAGAATCCGAAGCAGGCTTCAGGCTCTGAGCGGTCAGCACAGAGCCCGATGCGGGGCTTGAACTCACAAACCATGAGATCATGACCTGAGCCGAAGTTGGACACTTAACCGACTGAGCCACCCGAGCACCCCCGTTCTTCTTTATTTTTAATTTTGATTAGGAGAAGGAAGAGAGTGTAGCTCTTAAGCTCCTCTTTGGAGGGAATATTTGTTCGTAGGTAAACTCTGAGCCAGCATTTGCTTTGTTTTAATGTGTACAGTGTTATACTTGGGAAACGTGTGTCGGGATTGCACCTTGCAGGGCGGACATGCTTCTTCCCCAGAGACTGTGATGTTTATCTTACCTAGCAGGGTTTTGGAAAAGGGAGACGTCTGATGAGCCAGTTAGACTGACCGGGGACACAGTCTCTCAGAAATAAAGATGTTCTTCTTTTTACCCCCAACAGGCAGCCTTGTTCGCACTCCAGCAACTTTTTGAAGAGGAGTATTCCCCCCGACCTATCTTTGTAAGTTCTAAAATTTGCATGATGTATCGTGCCTTTTATTAATACTGTCATCTCGAGGATAGGGTTTTGCCTTTCCTTGCCCAGGACAACTGTCTTTAGTGTCTTTTAGCCTCCTCTGTTCACCTTCCTCCTACCACCCGCTCTAGACCAGTAGCAGGCCAAGCTCTGGAAATGCTAAGAAAATGAACCTAGAAGTGGTTGGCAGAAGCAGACCATTCCAAGGAAGCATGGCCGAATTGGTCCCCTGGAGTCCAGGGCTTAGGGACTCCTCCTGATAAGGGTCCCGGAGGAGTGGACTTGCATGCTGACTGACAGGACCAGTGCTGACGACCCCAGCCTGCGAGTAGGCAGACCCACGGGAGAGGCCGAAGGCTGATGGTGGGAAAAGAATAGGATGAAATCAAGGGGTGTTGGACGAACCAGCTATGTGTCAGCCAGGACAGCCAGAGGTCTCTGGGAAGGCCTTCTGCTGTGGGACCGGATGTGTGAACTCAGAAGCTTTGTTGGTCACTGGGTTTGCCTCAGTGACTTTCCCTGTTTTTTTGTTTTTATGGCTTACCGGCTCCTCCCCACAGTCACTTTACCCACGTCCTTTCTGACCACGATGGGAAGTGATTCCTTTTGTTAGAGCTCCACGGTTCCCTTCCTCGTAAGAGAACAAAGTCAACGTGCTCATTTTATTTCACGTTTGTGACCGTATTCTTAATTTGAGCCTCTGTCGTTGACGGAGTTTACTTTGTTAATTCAGATTTCAGGGACAATTATCGATAAAAGTGGGCGAACTCTTTCTGGACAGACGGGAGAGGCATTTGTCATCAGTGTGTCTCATGCAGACCCACTCTGGTAAGTGCTCATTCTTTCCTTGACCCCATTCCTTTTAGGGCTATCTTTTTGGATGGCTACAAAATGGGGCCTGGGAGGGGACTGGTCCTGCGTATTTCCACTGAAAAGCTTGCATGGGACGTTGGCTTTCCGGGAAGTGCATTCAGACTTTTCCGAAGGGCGTCAGAAGACCACTGTCAGAATGGGTCATTTGGAGGGGCTGGGCTCGTACCTCCTGGATCGGGCAGATGGCTGCCTGTTTGGCTGTAAGCGTGCCCCTCACAGTTGCAGGCTGCGCTTGGCGCAGAGTCCTAATTCTGCAAAACCATTACCAGCGCTAATAGTGCTAATAGGTAAAACTATTACCAACTATTAACGTTGGTAGGACAGGGCTTTGCAAGGTGTTTTCTCCCCCCAGCTTAGGGAGCAAACGGAAGCAGTTCAGTGTGGGATCAGATGGCAATTCTCTAGCTCAGATTTTTATCTTTAAATAAAGATTAACCTGGCTTTTACGTTCTATTTTAAACTATCTCCCTATTTTTCTGATCAAAATGTTTCAAATTACATACCACAAGTGAAATGGAACCTCCCAGAATATATACTCTTTTCACCTGTGCCTTTTTTTCACACACGTCCTGTTCTTCCTGCCTGGAAGCTGTGCCTGCCCCCTTCTCTCTCTCTCTCTCTTTCTCTCTCTCTCTCTCTCTCTCTCTCCATCTCCCTCTCCCCCTCTCCCCCTCTCCCCCTCTCCCCCTCTCCCCCTCTCCCCCTCTCCCCCTCTCCCCCTCCCCCTCTCCCCCTCTCTCCCTCTCCCTCTCCCTCCCCCCCCCTCCCCGACTCTGCTGACTCCTTGTTAGCCTTTACGAATCATCTCCAGAGTCCTCTTCAGGGAACTTTCCCTCTCTGATTAGCTCAGGTTGATGTTTTCAGAGCACTCTGTTTACTTTTATCATCGTCTCTGCCATAAAAATAATAGTAGTAGACATTTATTGAGAGTTTTCTGTTTTAAGTGCTTTCTGTGAGTTATTTCTTTTAATTCTAGCAGCACCACCTGGAGGCAGGCACTGCTGTTTGTGTCCCCATTTAATGAGACTGGAACAGAGACTCAGAGGCTGTAAGTCAGTAGGTGATCTAGGGATAGGAGCAGCTCTTAGCGACTGTGCTTCCACATTTCATCAATTATTTTCTTGTTGTTTTATTCATGTTTTAATGTTTCTAATTTCATGACACGTCTTACAGTTGAGTTAATGTGGCAGTGTGATTTCTTAAAAGCTGCTATTAATTTAGAGTGCATTGTTATACAGTTGATTGGGACTGGTAGTTAAGAAACTAACTGTATCGAACTTGACTGTGATTGATTGAACAGCTCATGAGCTTTTCCAGAGCAATCTCTTAATCATCTGCACATCTCTAACGCTTAATAGAGTCCTTGGTGTGTAGAATGGATGCAGTAAATGTTCAACCGAAAACCTGAAGGATAGGAAAATGTAGGGGTCTCTGAAGACAAACTATACCTAGTTTACTTTTGAATTTTTTTGTCTTTCCTTAAATATTTAAAAACCTTTTTTTTTAAATGTTCATATATTTTTGAGGGAGCGAGCAAGCAGGGGAGGGGCAGAGAGAGAGGGAAACAGAGAATCGAAGCAAGCTCTGAGCTGCCAGCACAGAGCCCGACGCAGGGCTCAAACTCGCAAACCGTGAGATCATGACCTGAGCAGAAGTCGGACGCTCAGCCAGCAAGCCACCCAAGTGCCCCTGTATTTCCTCAGATATTTTTGAGTATTATTCTATTGCTCTTTTCCCCATCTCCTTTACTCTTAATCATGATCTGGTCGCATCCCTCGATATGTAGGTGAAACCCCTACGTTGGCCCAGGTGTCTTCTTGGTCTTTGTTCTGCTGACCGTTCTCAGAGGACACCCTTAGAGGGTGTTCTCCCTGCCCCTGCCTCACCTGCAGAAATCCAAGGAGGATATTTTTATGGAGTTTCGAAAATACATATTTCTCTTCCTTCAGCAAACATGCAGTTAATTCTGACTTTCGACCCACTCAGCGGTTACTTTTTTTTTTCCGTTGTTATCCTACAATTCTTTCTGTGTCTTCAACGTCCATCTATAGCCCACTCACAGAATAGATCTGGTCTCCAATTTGTTATGAATCGTACGGACCGAAGGGGCGGATGGACAGATAGAAAGCAGCCCAGGAATTGGAGAGTTTTATCAGATCCTGTTTGTATTGTTCTGGGTTTGGAACTCTGAGTGGTACCCAGCAGTTTGCTTTCTGGTTCAGGACTAAGAGTTGATCTCAGTATTGAGGAGGCTGGTTGACAAATCTATGAGAATTTTTAAAATACACATACCTATACCTGTGTGTATATAAGCAGATAGTATGTAATAAGGTGACTGTAAGAAACCGTTGCTTGCTGATTTTGGTCATCACAAACTGTACATGTGTTAACAAAGTACAGTGGGACAGTGTCTTTGTATCATTATTACTATCATTATTAATTCATCGAGCATTAATGGAAACCCTGTGCCCCGGAATACAGGCAAATGTGAAACAGCCCACAGTAGGAGAAATTCGTAAGTAAATTAAAATATAAAATGTCAACTGCTCTACAGAAGTATGAACAAAAATCTTGCAGTAGATGGGTTGGAGTGATGGTGTTCTCGTGGGATTCAAGGACGGCTTTGTAGAGAAGGTGACGTTGGAACTCATTTTTATTTTTATTTATTTTTTAATTTTTTAATGTTTTTTAATTTATTTTTGAGAGACAGAGAGAGAGTGTGAGCAGGGGAGGGGCAGAGAGAGAGAGAAAGACACAGAATCTGAAGAAGCTCCAGGCTCTGAGCTGTCAGCACAGAGCCCGACGTAGGGCTCAAACTCACCAGCCGGGAGATCATGACCTGAGCCGAAGTCAGATGCTTAACCCGACTGAGCCACCCAGGCGCCTCTGAAACTAATTTTTAAAACCTGGGTCAGAGTTGGCCTGGCAGAGGCATATGGAAGTATCAGAATGAGCAAATAGCAATATAAAGACTATTTTTCTGAAACGTTTTCGTGTATCTTATTTTACTTTAACGTTACTGGGACCCAGATTGCTAGTTAGGCATAACTTTCTCACGCAGCAAATGAGGAACTGGAGCCACCTAACTATTGAAGAGAGGAGTTGGGATTGGAATGAAGTTTAGAAAAAGTCCAAGGTCCTTTCTTTTTATTTATTTATTTTTTAAAGTTTATTTATTTGTTTTGAGAGAGAGAGTGCACAGTGGTGGAGGGGCAGAGAGAGAGAGAGAGGAGAGAGAATCCTAAGCAGACTCCATGCCCAGTGCAGAGCCCAACGAGGGGCTTGATCTCATGATCAGGAGAACATGACCTGAGCCAAAATCAAAATTTGGACATTTAACTGACTGAGCCACCCAGGCGCCCCAGGCTGGGGTCCTTTCTAATGATAATGTGGTGATGTAAAACCTTTTAGTTTATTACCTGGTGTTGAGTGTGGATGACGTAGCATAAGATTAGAAATAGATTAAGAGTGTTCCAGGTAGAGCTGGTAAACTGGGAAAACTGAATAGATGTGTTCAAGGTTGTGACTTAGCCGTGCGTAGGACCTAGCAATCTTTTTTTTTTTTTTTTGAGGTACAGTTGACTTAAGATATTATATTAGTTTCAGGTGGATAACATAGTGGTTTGACATTTGTGTACGTTGTAAAACGATCACCACAGTAAATCCACCATGCGAAGTTGACACGATACTACCGACCGTATTCCCCAAGCCTTGCGTTTCCATCCCAGTGACTTATTCGTTTATAGCTGGAAGTTTGTGCTCTTCGATCTCCTGCACCCAAGTCACTGCCCCCCCCCCACCTCAAGCCCCTCCCTTTTGGCAACTATCAGTCTGTTCTCTGCATTTGTGAGTCTGGGTTTTGTTTGGTTCGGTTTTTAAATTCTGTGTGTAAGCCAAATCATGTAATATTTGTCTTTGTCTGACTTATTTCACTTAGCATGATACCCCCAAGATCCATCCACATTGCTACAAATGGCAAGATTTCATTCTTTTTTATGGCTGAATAATATTCGTGTGTGTGTGTGTGTGTGTGTGTGTGACATCTATCCATTCATCCATTGACGGACACTTTAGTTGTTTTCATATCTTGGCAATAGTAAATAATGTTGCAATGAACATAGGGATACATACATTTTTTTTGAATGAGAGTTTTTATTTTCTTTGGATAGATACCTGGTAGTAGAACTGCTGGATCATAGGGTAGCTCTAGTTTTAACTTTTTGAGGAACTTCCATGCTGTTTTCCACAGTGGCTGAACCAGTTTATATTCCCACCAACAGTGCACAAGGGTTCCCCTTTCTCCACATCCTTGACAACACTTGTTATCTCTTGTCTTTTTGATATTGTCCATTCTGATTGGTGTGAGGTGGTATCTATTTGTGGGTTTGATTCGTATTTCCCTGATGATGAGTCAGTCGTGTTGAGCATCTTTTCATGTGTCTGTTGGTTATCTGGATGTCTTCTTTGGAAAAGTATTCAGATTTTCCCATCTTCTAATTGGACGTCTTTCGTTGTATTATTGAGTTGTATGAGTTCTTTATATATTTTGGATATTAACCCCTTATCAGATAGATAATTTGCTCATTATCCTTGCTCAGGGGCCATGCTAATGTTCTCTGTATCATTCCAGTTTTAGTATATGTGCTGCCAAAGTGAGCACCAGGTATACGATTTACAGGTACCTTCTCCCGTTCTGTAGGTGCCTTTTTGTTGTGTTGATGGTTTCCTTCACTGTGCGGAAGCTTTACAGTCCGATGTAGTCTCAATTGTTTACTTTCTTTTTTTGTTTCCCTTGACTTTTCAATCTGATCCAAAAACAAACAAACAAACAAAAAACACCGCTAAGTACTCCATTGTGTATATAAACCACAATTTCTTTATTCATTCATCAGTTGATGGACATTTAGGCTCTTTCCATAATTTGGCTGTTGTTGAGAGTGCTGCTATAAACATTGGGGTACAAGTGCCCCTATGCATCAGTACTCCTGTATCCCTTGGGTAAATTCCTAGCAGTGCTATTGTTGGGTCATAGGGTAGATGTATTCTTAATTTTTTGAGGAACCTCCACACTGTTTTCCAGAGTGGCTGCACCAATTTGCATTCCCACCAACAGTGCAAGAGGGTTCCCATTTCTCCACATCCTCTCCAGCATCTATAGTCTCCTGATTTGTTCATTTTGGCCACTCTGACTGGCGTGAGGTGATATCTGAGTGTGTTTTTGACACAATGGAGTACTACGTGGCAATGAGAAAGAATGAAATATGGCCCTTTGTAGCAACATGGATGGAACTGGAGAGTGTGATGCTAAGTGAAATAAGCCATACAGAGAAAGACAGATACCATATGGTTTCACTCTTATGTGGATCCTGAGAAACTTAACAGAAACCCCTGGGGGAGGAGAAGGGAAAAAAAAAAAAAAAAAGAGGTTAGAGTGGGAGAGAGCCAAAGCATAAAAGACTCTTAAAAACTGAGAACAAACTGAGGGTTGATGGGGGGTGGGAGGGAGGGGAGGATGGGTGATGGGTATTGAGGAGGGCACCTTTTGGGATGAGCACTGGGTGTTGTATGGAAACCAATTTGACAATAAACTTTATATAGTGAAAAAATAAACAACAAAACAAAACACCACTAAGTTTGATGTCAAGGAGCTTACTGCCTGTGTTTTTTTTCAGGAGTTTTATGGTTTCAGGTCTTACATGCAAGTCTTTTTTTTTTTAATGTTTATTTTATTTATTTTGAGAAATAGAGAGAGAGTGTGTGTGAGCAGGGGAAGGACAGAGAGAGAGAGAGGAGAGAGAGAATCCCAAACAGGCTTTGCACTGTCAGCACAGAGCCTGATGCGGAGCTCAATCTCACAAACCATGAGATCATGACCTGAGCCAAAATTGAGAGTGGGATGCTTAAATAACTAACTGAGCCACCCAGACACCCCTTACATGCAAGTCTTTAATCCATTTTGATTGATTTTTGTGTATGGTATAAGAAAGTGGTTCAAGGTCATTCTTTTGCTTGTGGCTGTCCAGTTTTCCCAACACAATATATTGAAGAGACTGTTCTTCTCTTGGATACTGAGAACAAACTGAGGGTTGATGGGGGGTGGGGGAGAGGGGAAAGTGGGTGATGGGCATGGAGGAGGGCACCTGCTGGGATGAGCACTGAGTGTTGTATGGAAACCAATTTGACAGTAAATTATGTTAAAAAAAAAAAAAAAAAAGAAGAGACTGTCCTTTCCCAAGTGCATATTCTTGCCCCTTTTGTTGTAAATTAATTGACCATGTATGCATGGGTTTATTTTTTTCCATTGATTTGTATGTCTGTTTCTATGCCAACACCATACTGTTTTGATTACTCTAAGTTTGTAGTATAATTTGAAATCAGGGCATGTGATATCTCTGGGTTCGTATTTCTTTCTCAAGATTGCTTTGACTTCTGAGGGTCTTTTGTGGCTCCATACCAATTTTAGAATTATTCGTTAGTTCTATGATGAATGCCATTGGAATGTTGATAGGGATTGCCCTGAATCTGTAGATTGCTTTCGGTACTGTGGACATTTTAACAATATTCTTTCATTTCATGAGCATGGATATTTTTCCATTTCTTTGTGTCATCTTCAGTTTTTTTCATCAGCATCTTATAGTTTTCAATGTACAGTTCTTTCACCCTCTTGGTTAAATTTATTCCTAGGTATTTTATTTTTTGATGTAATGTGTGGGATGGTTTTCTTAATTTCTCTTTCCAATAGTTTTAGTGTATAGAAATGCAACTTATTTTTTATATTAATTTTGTATCCTGCAACTTTACTTAATTAATTTATTCCAGCAGTTTTTGGGGGGGAGTCCTTAGAGTTTTCTACATATAGTATCCTATCATCTGCAAATAGTGAGTTTTACTTCTTTCCAATTTGGATGCTTTTTATTTCTTTTTGCCTAGTTGCTGTGGCTAAGACTTCTGATACTGTGTTGAATAAAAGTGGAGAGAGTGGGCGTCCTTGTCTTGTTCCTGATCTTAAGGAAAAGCTTTAGCTTTTCACCATTGAGAATGCCGTTAGCTATAGGTTTGCTGTATATGGTTTTTATAATGATGAGGTATGTTCCCTCTGTACTCAGTTTGTTGAGAGTTTTTATCGTCAGTGGATGTTGAATTTTGTCAGTTGCTTTATCTGTTGAGATCATAGGATTTTTATTTTTCATTCTGTGCATGTGGTATATTCCATTGGCTGACTTGCAGATGTTAGACCATCCTTGCATCCCAGGGATAAAGCCCACTTGATCGTGGTGTGTGATCCTTTTAATGTAGTGCTGAATTCTGTTTGCTAGTATTTTGTTAAGGATTTTTGCATCTTTGTTCATCAGGGATATTGGCCTGTCATTTTCTTTTTTGGGCGTGTCCTTGCCTGGTTTTGGGTATCAGGGTAATACCTTGTAAAGTAAGTTTAGAAGCATTTCCTTCTCTTCAATTTTTTGGAAGAGTTTGAAAAGGATAGATATTAAATCTTCTTTGGATATTTTGGTAGAATTTACTAGTGAGGCCTTCTGATCCTGGACTTTTATGCTTCAGTCTCCAAACTAGTACAATAATTGGTCTGTTGAGATCTTCTATTCCTTCGTGATTCAGTCTTGGAAGATTGTAAGTTTCTGGGAATTTATCCATTTCTTGTAGGTTCAATTTACTGGCATATAATTGTTCATAATAGTCTCTTATGACTTTTTTTGTATTTCTTTGTTATCACTCGTAACTTCTCTGCTCTCACTTCTGATTTATTTGAGTCTTCTCCTTTTTTCTTAGGGAGTTTACCTAAGTTTTGTCAATTGCATTTATCTTTTTAAAAAACCAGCTCTTTGTTCCATTGATCTTTTCTATTTGTCTTTTTAGCCTCTATTTCATTTATTTTTACTCTGAACTTTATTATTCCCTTCCTTTTGCTAACTTTGGGCTTCAATTATTCTTCTTATTCTAGTTCCTCTGGTGTAAAGTTAAATTACTCATTTGAGATTTCTCTTGTTTTTTTGAGGTTGACCTCTGTTGCTCTGAACTTTCCTCTTACAACTGCTTTAGCTGCATCCCAGAGATGTTGGTGTGTCATATTTCTCTTTTCATTTGTCTCTGTGTAGCTTTTTAATTTCTCCTTTGATTTCTTCTATGACACAGTAGTTGTTCAGTAACATGTTTAATCTTCACATATTTGTAGTTTTTCCAGTTTTCTTCCTGTAATTGATTTCTAGTTTTATATCATTGTGGTTGGAAAAGAAGCTTGACACGATTTCAGTCTTCAATTTTTTGAGACTCATTTTGTAGCCTGACATGTGTTCTAGAGGATGTTCCATGTACACTTGAGAAGAACCTGTTTTCTGCTTTTGGGTGGAATGTTCTGTATATATCATTGTTAAGTCCATTGGTCTCATGTATCATATTAAGGCCTCCTTATGGATTTCTGTCTGGATGATCATCATTGATGGAAGTGGTATGTTATAGTCCTATATTGTTGTATTGCTGTCAATTTCTCCCTTTCGGTCTGTCAATAATTGTTTTATGTTTTTTGTTGCTTCTGTGTTGGGTGCATATGTATTTATCATTGAATTTTAAGATTTTGTTGTCTTTTAATTACCATTCCTTTATCTGATATGTGTTTTGCAAATACTTTCTCCCAGTCTGTGGCTTGTCTTCCCATGATAGTGTCCTCTGCTGAGCAGAAGTTGTTAATTGTAGTAAAGTCTAGCTTGTCAGTTTCTCTTTCATTGATCCTCCTTTCAGTATTGCCAAACTGACAACCACCTAAGTCTTCTGTGTTATCTTTTTTTCTTTCTTTCAAGTTTTAATTTAAATTCCGGTTAGTTAACATACAGTGTAATATTAGTTTCAGGCTGTGTTATCTTCATATATATCTTTATATCTTTAATAGTTTTGTAGTTTACATTTAACTGTGATCCATTTCGAGTTAATTTTGGTGAAAGTTGTAAGGTCTGTGTGTCCTTGAATTCTTTCAAATATGGATGTCCCATCTTTCCAGGATCATTTGTTGAAAAGGAAGTCCTTTCTCCATTGGTTTGCCTTTGCTCCTTCATCAAACATCAGTTGGCTGTATTTGTGTGGTTCTTTCTCTGGACTCTCTTTTTCATTCCATTGATCTATTTGTCTCTTCTTTCACCGATACCATTGATTACCTTCGCTGGTAGTGAGTCTTGAAGCCAGGTAGTGTCAGTCCTTCCATTTTTCTTCTAATTCAGTATTGCACTAGTTATTCTGGGTTGTTCACCTGTCCATGTGAACTTCAGAATCAGTTGATTTGTAAAATAACTGGCTGGGATTTTCATTGGGATTGTGTGAATGAATATATAAATTATATTATATTATAAATAGGGAAGAATTGGTATTTTAACAATACTTCCTATTCATGTACATGGAATATCTCTCCACGTATTTAGATTTGCTTTGATCTCTTTATTCCGAGGTTTGTAGTTTTCCTCATGTAGGTCTTGTACATATTTTGTTAGAATTACACCCAGGTATTTCATTTGTTTTCGTGCTGATGTAAATGGTGTTGTGTTTTTAATTTCTTTTTTTTTTTTATGTTTATCTTTATTTTTGAGACAGAGAGAGACAGAGCATGAGCAGGGGAGAGGCAGAGAGAGAGGGAGACAGAATCAGAAGCAGGCTCCGGGCTCTGAGCTGTCAGCACAGAGCCCGATGCGGGGCTTGAACTCGTCAACTACGAGATCATGACCCGAGCCGAAGTCAGACGCTCAACCTTCTGAGCCACCCAGGCACCCCATGTTTTTAATTTCTAATATCAGTTGCTCATTCCTGGTATATAGATAAACAGTTGAATTTTGTATATTAACCTTATATTTTGTGACCTTGCTGTATATAATTGTGTACTGATTCCAGGAGTTTTTAGTTGATTCTTGTGATTTTCTACGTCGACAATCTTATTTTTGAACAAAGACAGACTTATGTCTTCCTTCCCAATCTGTATACATTTAATTTCCTTCTCTTTTTGCATTAGCTATGACTTGCAGTACAATGTTGAGTAGGAGATGAAAATGGACATCCTTTGTTTTGTTCCTGATACTAGGGGGATATTAGTTTTACATCATTAAGTATGATGTTAGCTATAGGTCTTTTGTAAATGTTCTTTATCAAGTTGAGGAAGTTTCCCTCTGTTCTTAGTTTCCTGAGAGTTTTTATCATGAATGGGTATCGTGTGTGTGTTAAATAAACTTTTTTCAGGGGGCGGTAATTTCAGATTTGTAGAAAAGTTGCAAAGATAGCAGAGAGAATTTCTATATACTCTGCATCTAGTTTTCCTGAATGTTACTATCTTACATAGCTATGGTCCTTTGGTCAAAAGTAAGAATAGTATTGCTATTAACTAAACTCCAGACTTTATTCAGCTTTCAAGTGTTTCCACTAATGCCCCCTTTTCTGCCTTAAGATCTAATCTAGTATATACCGCATTGCACTTAGGAATCATAGCAAAAGAAAAAAAAAGTGAAATATGAAAAACTAAAAGATCTCCTAGACTAGTAGCTTCATAGTTAATTTCTGAATTCCTGAAGGCCTTAGGGGCCCCAGCTGAGAGTGGGATTGGTGGGATTACTTGTTAGAGCAGCTCTGCTTAGATCTGTGTTATTTGAGTCCACAGTAAGTTTCATTTGCAAAACGAAACTTCATTTTATAGTAAAGAAGTTAGCTTAATTTATAAGAGGACAAATTATAAGTCCAAGGTCACCTTGCAAGTCGGTTATAGAACAAAGACTAATAAATCTTGGTCTTCTACACTCCCACAGTGGCTTCTATGTGTCATTAATGTGCCTTCTACCTCCATAATTGTCCTTTTTCTTTCTCTTATGTGTTGATTTCAGATCAGATGTTTATTAGCAGTGGTAGTTTGTAGGCATTTCTGCTTCACAGGATACCATTAACCAAACCGTGAACTTATTCGAGGAGATATCCGAGGCAGGGTCCTTTAGCTGTAACATCACCTGACGTGGGAGACGTAGACAGAAACATTCAGTGCTTCTGGGGACTTTGGTGAAATGGCTTTGTTTATATCTGAATGGAGGTGCTAAAGCTGAAGTGGAGATTTATTATCTGCTTGGTTTTAGATATGGTCCTTTCTTTATTGTGACTTTTTCTTTTAAAAAAAATTTTTTTTTAACGTTTATTTATTTTTGAGACAGAGAGAGACAGAGCATGAACAGGGGAGGGGCAGAGAGAGAGAGAGAGGGAGACACGGAATCGGAAGCAGGCTCCAGGCTCCGAGCCATCAGCCCAGAGCCCGACGCGGGGCTCGAACTCACGGACCATGAGATCATGACCTGAGTCGAAGTCGGACGCTTAACCGACTGAGCCACCCAGGCGCCCCTATTGTGACTTTTTCTATATGAAAATATTTTGTATGCAAGATGATGCTCCTAATATCTTTTTGTTTTTACAGCATTGGATTAAACTGTGCTCTGGGTGCAGCTGAAATGAGACCTTTTATTGAAACAATTGGAAAATGTACAACAGCCTATGTCCTTTGTTACCCCAATGCAGGTGTGTATTTCTAGGGAGTTGCACCTGAGGAAATCCAAATACACAAGACAGGGGTAGGTAGGGTTAAAAGAGTTTATTTTGCAGGTCTTGGTATATAGTTGACATTCAGTGGGAATCTTCTAAATGAAAATACAGTGGGTCTAGACCACTATTTCCCTCTAGACTTGAAGGAATAGTTTGACTCATCCTGAAAGCCTCGGAATTGGACAGAACTTTGGGGGATGAATCCCAGTACATAGCCGAGCAGAGCCTTGCTTTTGGTGACAGTGCTGGCCGAGTGAATGTGGCCAAAGAGAGGAGTGCAAGAAAGAGGAGAGGGAGCCCTCCTGTCCATTCCGCTGTATTAACAACCTGTGTGTTAAATTATTCCTTTCTAAAAGGTAGCTCTTCTATGTTACTATATGTAAGAAATTTTAAGATATTTATAGGCAGTTTTCAAACTATCCAATTAGAAACTGGTAACCCATTTTGGATTAACCAGATTTCCTGGTGAATGTTTTTGAGCATTTGCTTAGCTCCTTAGGGGTAAACATCATTTTCCAGCTTTCTTTCCCAAAATACATACATTTTAATGCTTAATAAATTTTCTTTCCCACCAGAAGAAGAAAACTAGAAGGGGATAATAAATAAAACAGGAAATTGGTTAATTAGATGCTAAAGTTTTACTTGGAAAAATTTATTTGAGAGGTGATTAGTTGTGTTTTGCTTGTTTTGTTTTTAATTTTATAGCCGGTGCTCTCATCAATTCAGAGGATATGTAGTACTCTCCTAACCCCCGCCCCCAAGCAGCTAGCTGACGAGATTGAGTTTCCTTCATGGGAAGGGGCTGGGGGTGGTGACTCTTCTTTCAGATGGAAGAGAAATAGTCACTGTTTATTTGCCTCTGTGGTTTTTTGGGGGGTGGGGGTGTGATACCTCTTCATTTACTGTGTTCATTATTAAGAATTATAGTTTGATTTTGCAAGCAATCATCATATAATTATAAACTTTTCTCACTTTTAAACCTAAAGCCTTCGCCAACATTAGTCTACGCGTCAAGGCGATTTTCAATAATGCTTGTAATCTGCTTTCCTAGGTCTTCCCAACACTTTCGGTGACTACGATGAAACTCCACACATGATGGCCGTGCAACTAAAGGTTAACCATTCTCTTTCCCTTCAGTTTTTAAGAGATAGAGAAATGAAATCTTAGATTTAGAGTATCTAGAGAATATTTAGAAAACTTAAAATTTTCTGCTAAAGCAATCCCAGTGTATGTATAACAAAAGCTGAACTACTCTGGGTGCCTGGGTGGTTCATTCTGTTAAGTGTCCGACTCTTGATTTTGGCTCAGGTCATGATCTCACAGTTCATGGGATTGAGCCCTGCATTGGGCTCCGTGCTGACAGCATGGGACCTGCTTGGGATTCTCTGTCTCCCTCTCTCTCTCGCCCCGCCCCTGCTCTCTCTCTCTCTTTAAAAAAAAATTTGTTTTTTAATTTTTATTTCTTTTTGAGAGAGAGAGAGCATGAGCTGTCAGCACAGAGCCCACGTGGGGCTCAAACTCACAAACCACAAGACCATGACCTGAGCCGAAGTCGGACACTTAACCGACTGAGCCACCCAGGCGCCCCTCTCTCTCTCAAAATAAATAAATATTAAAAACAAACAAAAAAATGGCTTAACTACTCTGAATTAAGGTGGTGGAGGCAGAGGGAGGGGCTTGATGACAGCATTTTTCTTCCCATCAGGCACTGGTGTCTGTTGCAAAATTCCCAGTCAGGTCCAACCCGAACTCATTGAAACTAGGCTGTTCTCTGCAAGGCCCTCACGTGGTGGCTCCCCTCCCCCACTTTGCCTCAAGCATACTGTTGGGGAGCGTTAATGTCTTCTTGCTCCCTGTTGTCACAAGGATACCTTCTTGCCCACATACCTCCCACCTTTGAATCCCAGGTCTTAGGACCGTACCACCCACTAACTCCTGGGTCTCTTTTCCTCATTCCTTGAAGTTTTAGCTTCTGGCTCATTAACATTATCTCCTAAATGATTTCTGACTTAATTCTTGAGACTTCAAGACCTTTCTAGTAGATGATCTTTCCAGTTCTCCGACATCTCAGTTCCTTGACTTCCTGTTTCAGTTCCTGTCCTTCCCTAACTAGCGTGTGGTTAAATTCTACACCACACTGTCCAGTATGCAGCCACTGCTGTGTGCCGAGAGCTTGAGATGTGACTGTGGAGCTGAATTTTTAATTCTTTAAAATTTTAAATTAATTAAAAAAAAATTGTTTTTTTAATGTTAATTTTTATTTTTGAGACAGAGAGAGACAGAGCATGAACAGGGGAGGGGCAGAGAGAGAGGGAGACACAGAATTGGAAGCAGGCTCCAGGCTCCGAGCCATCAGCCCAGAGCCCGACATGGGGCTCGAACTCACGGACCGCGAGATCGTGACCTGAGCTGAAGTCGGACGCTTAACCGACTGAGCCACCCAGGCGCCCCTAATTAAAAAATTTTTAAATGTTGATTCATTTTTGAGAGAGAGACAGAGCACAAGTGGGGGAGGGGCAGAGAGAGAGAGGGAGACACAGAACGCGAAGCAGGCTCCAGGCTCCGAGCTGTCAGCACAGAGCCTGACGTGGGGCTCGGACTCCCCAACTGTAAGATCGTGACCTGAGCCAAAGTCGGATGCTTAACCGACTGAGCCACCCAGGCACCCCCATAAAATTTTAAATTAATGTAAATGTAAAAGCTGGTATGTACTTCATGTGTTATTTGATGTGCTATCCAGCTCATCATGTGATTCCGCTCAGTATATAGGTAAAAAAAAGGTCTTTATTATGTCCAAGTAGGCAAATGATTACATCATCACATTTTAAATGGTACAAAGGATTTCATAGTTATCTGAGCTATGTTCCCTGCTTTAAACCTATCTAAGGCATGTGAAAGCTTTGTATCTTGGATTATGTTTAGCCCTCTTTTTAGTGAAACATTCATTTATGAAATGTAGATCTCTTTTCCGCTGAAGTGGTGGTGGTGAATTTCGAATTCAGACGGACTCTGAAACTGTTTCTTTTCCTAAATGCAGGCCTTTGCTGTGGATGGCTTGGTCAATATAGTTGGTGGGTGCTGTGGTACGACACCAGATCATATCAGGTGGTAATCATTTCTAAGTATTTTACCTTTTGTTGTGGGATGAATTGTGTCCCCACCCCCCAAAATTCGTATGTTGAAGTCCCAACCTCCCAGTTCCTTTGAAGTGACTGTATTTGGAGATAGGATCTTCAAAGAGACGATTCAGGTGAAATGAGATCATGTGGGTTGGCCCTAATCCAACATAACTGGTGTCTTTGTAAGAAGAGATGAGGACACAGTCGCACAGAGGAAGGGACCCTGTGAACACATAGGGAGAGGAAGACATCTGCGAGCCAGAGAGGCGACCAGCTCTGCCAACACCTTCTTCTCAGACTTCTAGCTTCTAGAACTTCGAGAAAAAAATTTCTGCCGTTTCAGCTACTCAGTCTTGTGGTATTTCATTATGGCAGCCCCAGCAAACTAAGATACCTTTATACTGTGACAAATTCCAAAAACAAAGGAAGATTAATAAAATGAATCCCCATGTGCCTGTGACAGAGTTTCCATAATTTTCAGTATTTTGCTTTTCTTTCTTTTTTTTTATCTATTTCCCAATTTTTTCCCCTGAGAACATTGTAAAGCAAATTCCATCACGATATTCTATCCATAAATACCTGACTAATATTCAGAAAGTCAAGGAAGGACAGCTCATATTTTCTGTGGGCAAACACACATCCCCATTAGTTCTCTCATGGAAGGAAAAGACGACAAGACAACCAAGCTCCTTGAGGTCAAGAGAAGTCGCCCGGTCATTGGCCTAACCCGTGTTGTTGAGCGAGCATCTGAGGGACAGGGTGTGAAGGAGAGCATGTGTTCAAGTCCTTGCCAGTGTGTGGCTTAAAGAGGCTTGCAATTCAGTGAGATAGGATACAGTTTAGGACTGTTTGTAACTTGCTTTTTCCCTAGAGTGACGGTCGGTTTTGAGCCAGTCATCCCACTGTGCTGAGTCTGTGCACATGATATGTCCACTGTTCTGATGTATCTAACATTTCACTGTTTTTGTTGGCTTCTGTGATAGACTCTGTTAATAGCCTATATAATTTTTATTTTTATTTATTTATTTGCTTTTAATGTTTGTATTTATTTTTGAGATAGAGTGAGACAGAGCATTGAGCAGGGGAGGGGCAGAGAAAGAGGGAGACCCAGAATCCGAAGCAGGCTCCAGGCTCAGAGCTGTTAGCACAGAGCCTGACGCGGGGCTCGAACACTCAACCATGAGATCATGACCTGAGGCGAAGTCAGATGCTCATCCTACTGAGCAACCCAGGCACCGCAAGAGCCTATGTAATTTTTTTTTTAATGTTTTTATTTATTTTTGAGACAGAGAAAGACAGAGCATGAGCAGGGGACAGGCAGAGAGAGAGGGAGGCACAGAATCTGAAGCAGGCTCCAGGCTCTGAGCTGTCAGCATAGCGCCCAACACGGGGCTTGAACCACGAACTGTGAGATGACCTGAGCCGAAGTCGGACGCTTAACTGCTTGACTGACTGAGCCACCCAGGCGCCCCGAGCCTATGTAATTTTTAAAACATCTTTTAAATAATATCTAAAAGCTATCAGTAGTTGAATATAGTATATCTTTCGGTCTCCTTTTGTTTTTAAGGTTATCCTCTCCTTTTTAAAAAGAGTTGTTTTGTTTTTATTTATTTATTTTTTAAAGTTTTATTTAGAGAGCATGAACAGGGGAGGGGCAGAGAGAGAGGGGGAAATAGAGAATCCCAAGCAGGCTCCACACTGTCAGCGTGGAGTCTGATGTGGGGCTCAAACTCATGAACTGTGAGATCATGACCTGAGCCAAAGACAGATGCTCAACCGACAGAGTCACCCAGGCACCCCTAAAGAGAGTTGTTTTAAAAATACCTGTGGGGTGGGCTGCCTGGGAGGCTCAGTCAGTTAAGCGTCCAACTTCAGCTTAGGTCAGGATCTCACAGTCTGTGAGTTTGAGCCCCACATCAGGCTCTGTGCTGACAGCTAGGAACCTGGAGCCTGTTTCAGATTCTGTGTCTCCCTCTGTCTCTGCCCCGTTCGCACTCTGTCTCTGTCTCTCTCTCAAAAATAACATTAAAAAAAAAATACCTGTGTGATTGTGTGTATATACATGTAGGCATATATGTTTCTCTGTCTATTCACCTCTGTGTGTGTGTGTGTGTGTGTGCACGCACACGCTCTCCTGCTGCTTCTACTGGGGCATCTGCATACTAATCTAGGTCAGCAGAGTGAGTATTTCATACAGGTCCTGATAAATTTAGTGGAGTAGCCTGATTTTTCCAAGTTGATCTAAGACCTGATTTACTAAAGCCAATAAGGTTAAGAAGTGTGTGCACAATCAAAGCAAATTTTTGAGAGTAATTACTTTTGAGGTTTTAAGTGATTTATTACTACGTGCCCTCCCTACTGTGTGCTTATGCTTGGAGAAAACAGACCTAAAACACAGGCCTGCACTTGTGGCACCCCGTCTGCTGGTGTGCTCCTCCTCTACGAGGAAGCCTTTTTTCTGTCAAACTACTAGGAAGCAAGTACATGGTTCATGGAGGGAAGGACACCTATGGGTTTGGGAAAGAAAGGAGGGGATTTGCTGTTGGCATTTGCATAAACCATCCCATCCGTCTCTCAGTTTGTATCTCTGAGTGCAGAAGCTGGTACAGTCAGTGCCCAGCAGACTGGGCAGGTAGAGAAAAGTTCAAGTTTGTACGTTCATTTTGGGCCTTGCTGAGAAAACTAAAAGGCGTAGCTGCTGCCGCACGTTTGGAATTAGGTACATAATTATGTGCATAATTATGTTAAATAGACTTAATTTCATAGCTGGAAATTAGCTTAATTCAATTTATTTTCTTCTGAATTAATGGATGTAGTGTTTTGTCTTTTAACTCAGGGAAATTGCTGAAGCTGTGAAAAACTGTAAGCCTAGAGTTCCACCTGCCACTGTTTTTGAACAGCATATGTTACTCTCTGGTAAGTGGTAGAGACACGATTGTTAGGATTTCAGAAACCACTTGTGGGTTAATTCCGTACGTTTATTCCGAGCGGTGGTGATACGTGTGCCAAGTAACTTGCTTCTTAGGTCAAGAGGCGTGCGTGTTTTCTGGCATTTAAGTGGCTTCTAGTGGAGAGTAGAGGTGGGAAATGTGCAGAAGGCACAGGTGGTTTGCCCAGGTCGGGGGGTCTCTGCTCAGAATTAGAACTCACACAGTCGCGGCTCTGTTACGCACCGCTTTGAAAACACGCTCTTGGCCACAGGCTAACCATTTGAATCGTCGGATTTGCCGTTAGTTATTGGAAGTTCCAAACCTCCACAAACAGTGGTTTGTAATGACGGCAGCCTCTTCCTAGGAGATCGTTTGCTTCTATGATATTCTTGCCATGATCCTGCATTTGCTGTGTGTTCAGGACTTTACAAAGAGGTGTAGTTACTGTTCTGTTGGGTGCTCATCAGTCCTGTAAGGTGGGCAGCCTCCCTTTTCTGGAATGAGTTTTGATGTTCAAATAAGGAACATCAGTAAAGTAGTCCATTATGCCGACTATTAGAGAAATAACTTTAAGTTTTATATTTTCTCCACAATACTAAAATGACATATTCTTAGATGGCATTTTTAAGCAACAACAACAAAAATGTGTGTGTGTATATATATTTATAGATATACAGCTATATGTATACACTAACAGATTCTTAGAGAATCTGCAAATAGTGCACGTGGGAAATTATGCACCCTAATAGCTTAGAATTTAACATTTCTCAAAATTGAAATATGTGTGTTCCTTATGTTCCTCTAAGGAAGTTGAAATAAAATCTAAGGACAGCAAAAGCAGCACCTCCTTTTCTCAGTCAGAACATATTTCATAGAATTCATCCCAGTGAGTGAGTGTGAAGTTGGGTTAAAAACCCTCTGCAGTCTTCCTGGCTTTCTGTTCATTTTCCAGAAGCCGGAGAGCAAGCCTAGAGGGAGTGGGATTTAGGGGGTGATGGCACACCCCTTACCCCCGAACGTGGCTTCTGCCAGGGAGAGGTGTGGTAGGATAGTTGATTTCATCCTTAGATCTTAAGACTACTGATTGACTTTGCCAAGATTGAAACAAGAGAACCTTTTAGATAGGACTTTTAAAAAGAATTTATGTGGAAGAATCAAAGAAGCCTCTTCTTCCAATTTGAATTTCCAGTGCTATTTCTAAATTGCTTTTAAAAATCACCTTCAATCAGATTTTAAAAGAATGACATCCGACACACTCCTTTAAATGGTTCTCTTATAGATTGCAGACGTAAGGAAAATGGAGCTTTTATGTCAGATACCTCACATTGATAATAGTTGAGAAGCACTTTGCATACAATGCTTGTAGGGCGGTGGCGCAGGGTCCCCCTCAGCACGTAAATGTTGGCACCCCTGTTTGCCTGCCCTGTGAACCTTGGCGTCTGCCTCCGGATCAGGGGTACCCCGAGGTTCACGTGGAGAGTCACTACCAGTGGGAAGAAATCATAAGACAGAACTGGGAAGGGATGTCTCCCCAGTCTGTTAACCAGTCTGGAAGACCGTCATAATTACTCATCTTGTATTCATTATTTTCCTCTCCCCGATATCTTGTTCCTTTTCAACCAGTGCTTTGGCAAAGGATGCAAAAGCCATTTTCTCTCATTAACAACACCAGCGATGACTGCAGATGCTAATTTTATGCTTATCAGTATTATCTAGTCTCGTTTTTACAATATTGCTATGAAATGTATGAAAAAAGTGTGAAAAAACATCCTTTTATGTCTCTCTTTTATACAATCAGAGGCCACAAAAGAAGCGGCCCTGGTCTGTGTGCTGAAATAGCTGGACGGGGCTTGGAACCCGGGGCTGGCCGTCCCCAGATCCTGCCAGACCCTGTCTCCTCGTGCTTTAAATATCATTGGAACAGAAACAGATAACAGCGTTTTCTGTAGTGATAACTTTGCACCGCCTGTTGCTTTTTACCTCGGTTAATGTGTTCCTAATTGTAAAGCTGGTATTTGCCCCTAACGTGGCCCGTACCAGGGGAGATGTTACGTCCCCTTGGCAAATAAGGCAAGAGGTGCAGACAGCCCGAGTTGCGTTTCCCAGAGTCCGCTCACGAGTGGAGGGTGTGCCGTGGCGACTCCGGTCTCCCAGGGCTCATCCTGGGTCCTTCCTGGTGACCCAGTCCGACCTTGCTGGTCCCGGGCTCTTGGCCTCTGGGTCAAAGACAGCAGGTAGAGTTCTGAGCACGCTGCCGGGGGGATGAAGGAAGCTTGCCCCGGCTGGCTTCCCGCTGATCTCCCAAGTGGCCAGCTGCGAGCAATCCTTTGGCTCCTGACCTCCCGGCCTTGGCCCCACGCTCTTGGTGAAATAGGGGTATGATGATAATTTTTCCTTGTTTATCAAAGCTGGTATGATGCAGTTCCTTAGAAAAATTTTGAACTGAAAAGCCCTGAAATACTTGTTTTGAGAGTTGTGGTTGTAAGTGCAGCCGTAACATACAGCTTTGTCATGTTTAAAGATTTCTGGGGGAAGAAGGCCGTGGTCCTTCCTCACCCCGCATTAGGCGTCCTGTGTAGCCAGGTGCGCTGTGCCGCCAAAACTTTTCTTTCTCATGAAAGCGCTTGTTTTCTGTCTGTCTCGTATCATCATGTGAATTTCCAGAAAGTTCTCAAAATGCTTCTCCTTTTAAGGTCTAGAGCCCTTCAGGATCGGACCGTACACCAACTTTGTTAACATTGGAGAGCGCTGTAACGTGGCAGGATCCAGGAGGTTTGCTAAACTCATCATGGCAGGAAACTATGAAGTGAGCATCTTAGTAAGACCCTTGAGGCAACTGCCATGTCGTCGGCTAGACGGCCTGTCAGTGAAACCGCTCTGCCTCTGAGAGAGTGATTTGCAGCGCGGTGGGGACTGTGAGGAGAACGGTCATGCATGTTAGCAGCGGGCTGGGCAGCTGGGAGGGGAGGCTTCGGGAGACCGAAGCCGTTCTTACTAACGTTGGTCGAAAAGAACCTCCCTGGGGATGTGAAGTGGGGTGAGATGGGAGGGATCCGCGTTCCGACCTTTTCTGTTAATTGTGAGATAAATTTAAAAATTTGAGGGTACTCTGCATTTTGGCCTCTCACAAATCCTTCTAGGGAAAGAGGAAGCCGAGAAAATTCCTGTCCACTTCCTCATAACCGCATCAACCAAGTGACTCGTAGTGTTTCTGATTCTGCTGGCTCTGGACTGACACAGACAAGCAAACAGAAAAGAAGGACGAGGCCCCTGTCTTGGAAAGTTTACGTGATAGTTTAGCCACAGTATTTTCAGGCTCAGTCACCCTGCGCGTAAGCAAAATCTGATCCCAAAAGTGCCTCCCCTAAGCATCTGGATAGATTTTTTTTTTTTCTTATTAAAATCAGAAGTTAAAATTGGAGGAGTTTAGTCTGATTTATCTTATCATCAGCTGTCACCGAGGTTTTGCTTTAGGAAGTAGGTCTTCCAGACACCAGTATCAAACCGGACTTAGTTTTACTCACCGAGAAAGGGCCCGTCTGTCATCCTTTGCGGCCCTCCAGCCAAGCCTCTTAGCCGGTTCCTGGCCATCGTGTCAGTCTTTTTCCCTGTGCTCCTGCTGCTGCTCGCTGCCACTGTGTGCTTCTGTCACCCCAGGCCAGAAGCTGCCACAGGGTGACATTTTTTTGCAGATGGGATAAAATCCAGACTCCTTAGGCCACTATTCAGTTCTCTCCATGCAGGCACCAGACCTCTCTCATATCCTGGTCTGTCATTCGAATATTCCAGGAGGCTTGCTTCTGCCCCGCCCCTCCCTCCCCCATGCCGTGCCTTTTTTTTTTACATGTCTCTTCCCCTCTAAAATCCTCATGAGCCTTTGTGGTTCTATGGCGTGCCATGTTTCTATTTATGTTTTGATTCTTAGGGTCATTCTGTAGCATCCCTTTCAGCCCTCAGATTTGACAGATTTGACACGGAGAACAGAGGGCGTTTTAGGAAGATGCAAGCAGATGGGGGTAATAGTGTCTAGCATTTAGGGGCGCCTGGGTGCCCCAGTCGTTTAAGTCTGACTTCAGCTCAGGTCATGATCTCACGGTTCGTGAGTTCGAGCCCTGCATCGGGCTCTGTGTTGACAGCTCAGAACCTGGAGCCTGCTTCGGATTCTGTGTCTCCCTCTCTCTCTGCCCCTCCCCCGCTTGTGCGCACTTTCTCTGTCTCTCAAAAATAAACAAACATTAAAAAAATTTTTTGTTTTAGTAAGGTCTTACTATGGGCCAGTCGTGGTGCTCAGCACTTTACGTCACTGTTGAACCCACACAGACCTGTGAGATGGGTATTATTATTATCCCCATCTTACCGATGGGCCTTTGGGGCAAGTTAAACTACTTGCCTGTTGTTTTCCGTCAAGTAAGTGATAGACCCCCAGTGTTCTCTGCTGTCTCTGCCTAGAGTCCACAGGACGAGGAGGCGGTGGAGGCTGGAATGGGATCAGTAGGGGTGACTCCTTATTTGATTCTAATTTCCCTTGAAGTAACGATCCCTCAAGGCTTGGCGGTTTGCTGGGAAGAGCACTGGCCTAAAAGAAACCCCAGTGCTGAGTGTTGCTCACCTTGTACACATGACTTCATCGTAGTGAGCCCGTGTGGGAGGCTCGGACCTCCACGCTCTCACTCCGTGACTCTTCTGGAATAGAGAGGCGGGGTGTTGGCATCTCTGCTGTCCGACTCTTGATCGCCAGTCTTGCCAGGTTGCCCCGTCTCCTCTCTGCTTCCCCCAGTCTGTCCCCCAGGGGCCAGCCGAAGACTCTCCCTCTCGGGTGGCTTCCTCCATTTCAGTTCGCAGAGACTTGGCCCTTCCCTGCTGCTCGGGCAGCCTTGGCGCTGGACTCACCCCGAGTGGGGGAGCACTGCCAGCTGTTCTGTGGGCCGGTGTCGTCCGCCCCCGGCCAGGTGCGAGCCCTTCCAGGATAGGGATGGGGACGCGTGCTGGAAAACACTTTTTGGTTTTGATTTTGAATTTTGTTGTTGTCTTTTTCCCGTGTAACCTTGGGTCATCACGAATGGTCTTTCCTTGGGCAATGCCAGAGGCTCCCATGTCTGCTCTATCATAGTGATGCCTTGACAGTTTCTATGTGGCTTGCTTAAGCCAGGGAAAAATTAGGACAACATCAGAAGCTACCGTTGATTTTATCCTTACTTATTTTATTACGTTATGAAGTGGACTGTGAAGACCCAAAATAAACTCTGTTTTATCAATTAGCATTTATAGAACGTGTATATTTTGCCCAGCATTGTTCAGAGGAGAGCAGGAAAGCAGGACCTTTCTAGAGTCCTAAACACTTAACGCTCTATTTTGAGGAATAAGCTGATACTCCTGAAATCACGAGGACAGGATGATGTCGTAAACCATGCCATAATGATCACAGCTGTCACAGAAGTTGGGAGGCGGCAGAGCGTTGTGGAATAAGCAGTGTTTCCCACCTGAAGGATGTTCTCTGGAACACTGATCCTACAAGATATTCCTTAAATGGTCGTAAATGGGAAATGCTGCGTATTATATCCTGTTCTTGGATATTTGCAGTGCGTAATAGTGTATTACAGGATTTGAAAAACCTTCCAGTATAAAAATCTGCTGAGTTTTATTTAACTCCTATTTCATGTAACTCTTACCAATAGGCGGCAACATGCTTTGCATGTCTTGGCAAACACTGAAGAGCAACAGAAGTTTTGGATGGTTTCTCTGAGGACTTCTTTTGGAGGAGATGGGGCTTGAGCTGGGTCCTAAACAGTATAGAAGGGAAGGAGATTGTATTTCAAGCAGGGGGACGATGTGACCTGTGACTCGGAAGTGGAAAAGACGTGGCTGGGTGAAGGGAACCAGGAGGGGAGGAATGGGGGAGTTCAGTTAGGTAAGAAGACGGGGCCAGGTCACGGCAGGCCTGGGACACCAGGCTGGGGAGTGTAGCTTCTCTATGGCAGGAAAAACAGCACCTTGGTGGATTCCGAGTGATGAAATTACGTGACGGAGGAGATGTTAAAGAAGGGTCAGTCATCCGTCTGTGATGATTGGTGGGAGGAGAGCGGGCCCAGGGTTGGGGTGGCTGGCCAGTCTAGTCTGATTTGGAAGGACTGCCGGGAAGGTAGGGATGACTTTGCCTGCCTTCTCTCGGGTCGCCCTCTCCTAATGCTGCCTCCTCTGGCATTCTTTCCTCAGGAAGCTCTGAGCATTGCCAAAGTGCAGGTGGAAATGGGAGCCCAGGTGTTGGATATCAACATGGATGATGGGATGCTGGATGGTACAAGTGCAATGACCAGATTTTGCAACTTTATTGCTTCTGAGCCTGACATTGCCAAGGTTGTACAAAATGTTTATTCCCCAAGGGAGTTCACCTGCCCTCACTCTGTCACTCATTTAACCTTGTCATTTGTCCCATGGGTCTGTCCTCTCATACACTGGTTTTCTGGTTTCTTACGGTGAACACCCAACAGTTTCTGATTGTCAGTTTCTCCTTTAATGGCAGCCTTTTGATATAAACCAGAGAGAGCTGTGACTTCAGCTCGGCTGTTTCCAAGGCTTCTGGAATTGCTCACAAGAATTGAGTTTCCTCTGATATCGGGATGGCCTAGGAACCTGCTTACCATGTCTCTGAAGGATGCAATCACCCGCTTTTACCAAGTCATGGGTTCCATTTCTAACACAGGGGCGCTCAGCCAGTTCTTCTTTTTTTTTTTTAAATTTTTTTTTTTTTTTTTTTTTAACGTTTATTTATTTTTGAGACAGAGAGAGACAGAGCATGAACGGGGGAGGGGCAGATAGAGAGGGAGGCACAGAATCGGAAGCAGGCTCCAGGCTCTGAGCCATCAGCCCAGAGCCCGACGCGGGGCTCGAACTCGCGGACCGCGAGATCGTGACCTGAGCTGAAGCCGGACACTTAACCGACTGAGCCACCCAGGCGCCCCAGCCAGTTCTTCTTTATTGCAGGAAGAAGAGACCCATTTGGGCTTATCAGAGTAAACAAAATTATAAAACAAGATTAAATTGAAGCATTCTATGTGAGCTTTTACATTTGTTCTTTAAAAGATGAAAGTTAATTGTGTCCAGTTTAAAAAATATTTTTTAGATGGATTCTAAAATCTTTAAACATTTTACTTCATTTTCTACCATTGAATTTGTGGTGAGAAGTGATTTGTGAAGTTCTTCTTAAAGGAAACTTCCTAGTGCTTTGAGGGACGAGGCTGTCTGCTTTTCATTAGGCCCATGGCAAACGCTTAAGTTAGACATCTTGTGGTAAGCAGTGAATTACATCGACCCGTCTTTCATTTGTGTCTTAAAACTCCTCAGTAAAAAGCCCTGTCACTCCTCTGGGAGTAAATATTTTGAGAATTTAAGGTGCGGAGAAACCAAATGACTTGTTCCAAGTCCATCAGAATGAGCGGGGGAGCAGCTTTTTATCTGCTGAGCGGTGGGAAGGGGGCTCTACTGGGGTCGGAAGACTCTCCTCACGGTCCCAGGCAAGTCCGCTGACTGTTGACCCGAGTTTCTTTCCGCTGCTTTGTCTGACTCGTGAATCGTGAACATAGGAGTGCCTCAACAAGGACCAGCCTTAAGTAACCGAAGACCTTATGAATTACTGTTCTGATTGGTCCAGTAATTTTGTCTTGATCTCTCCTGGTTTTGCCCTCCTACCACAATTTACTTGAGACCAAATTATGAACGACTGGAGTCGAGCATAAAAACGTGTGACTAGCCCATATTACCAGCACAGCCGGGACACCAAACTCAGCCAGCGGTTTAGAAAGTGGGCCTGGTATCGTCACTGGTGCCTGACCCCTTTCCTAGCAAACCTGTCACTGCCAGTGTGGTAAGAAAGAGCAGAGTCGATGGCTCCCTTGTTCCATCATGCTCTGCTTTGGAAGAGTGGCCTACGGACGAGCCGACTGCCCTGGGAACCTTCCCTGCATTCTCCTGCCCTGCTCTCTCTCTGCCCTAGGTGCCCTTGGGAGGCGAGGTGCCTCCGAGACATGCTGCTCACCTGCCCCAACGTTACCCACACTTCATGGCACTGTGTGTCTAGTCGTTTATCTTAACAAGCTTGGGGAAGCCCGGGAGCCTCCTGCTCCATCAGTGCCCCCCAGTCTAGCACGGGGCCTGACGTGGGCGTCACTTTAAGTAATGGAGCTTAGATCAGCTGCCCTCTTTCATTTCTTTGCTTGAAGCTAGTCCTGCCTTGGAACCCTTACTTACTTTTACTTTTCCTGGAACAGAGGCACGAATGCACAGAGACTGTTAAAAATGAACCCGTTCTCATCTGTGCGTTCCAGTTTTGTCCTTTATTTTAGTTATATGCTTTTATTAAATATTACATCTTTTCCTTTCTAATAGTAAAACGCTTCTACTTCTAGAACTCTTCTAAACACCCCCGCCCCCAGTCAGGAAATTGATTTTCTTTTCTTTCTCTTTTTAAAAAAAATTTTAATGTTTATTTATTTGTGAGAATGAGTCAGGGTGTAAGCATGGGAGGGGGCGGAGAGAGAGGGAGACACAGAATCCGAAGCAGGCTCCAGGCTCTGAACTGTCAATGCAGAGCCCGATGTGGGGCTCAGACTCAAGGACCATAAGATCATGACCTGAACTGAAGTCAGATGCTTAACCGACTGAGCCACCCGGGCACCCCAAGAACTTGATTTTCTAAAGGGAAGATTGAATTTGAATAACTTGGCTGGAAGGCTGTTCCCAAGGGTGTACAAGGCTGAGCATTAACCCCAGAGTCAGATCAGGGATTTTCTGAATCCTGTTGGAGATTTAGTTTAGGCACTCGAAAGCGTAACCTGGAAATGAAGCCGGTGAGCTGACCTCTGGTTTCATTTCAGTGTTTAGTCGTGATCTTTGATTTATAAATTCCTGGTTTCTACGTGGGGTCTCTTGTAAGACTGGAATTACTCCCAAGTATTTTGGGCTTTAAGAACGAGTACCTTAAAATCCTCTTTCTGCCACACTACTATTATTTGTTTGTTGTTTTCCTAAATAAGAAATAAGGAATATTTGGGAGCCCTTGGGTGGGAGTTTGTAGTGACTTGTAATTTTTCTGTGACTTTTCTTGCCCTTCTGATCTCAGGTGCCCTTGTGCATCGACTCCTCCAATTTTGCTGTGATTGAAGCCGGGCTGAAATGCTGCCAAGGGAAGTGCATTGTCAATAGCATTAGTCTGAAGGAGGGCGAGGGCGACTTCCTGGAGAAGGCTAGAAAGATTAAGAAGTTTGGAGCTGCTGTGGTGGTCATGGCGTTTGATGAAGAAGGGCAGGTGAGTGAGGACTTTGGACTGAGCTCCATCGCGTTACACGGGCTAGACCAGGCAGCGGAAGACAGTAGAGTCCAGAACACCATAAGTACCATGTGGGTGTGCACGGGTAGATACACACGTCACGCACGTGTACAGATACTCGTCGCTACAAGTAGGAAAATCTGACATATTCTGAAGTCTTTGTATCAGTTGAGGAAGGTATTATTCAGTGAATGCTATTAGACCGACTGGCTGTGCGTTTGGAAGAAAATAAAGTAGAGCCCCATTTCCCACCGTATCCTAAAACGCAGCCTACGTCAGTGAACGATCTTAACGGAAAAAACAAAATTCTGAGGAGTATATGGGCACTTACCCATCTAAACTTGGGAAGCCAGGAGGAAAATTAATAGAGGTATCCACCTGAAAATGTTTAACTTTCTGGGGTGAAGGACATGGTACCATCTACAACATGAGTGGTAGCAGTGGGTTAACATCCCCAACATGCAACGTTTCTGTAAATTGGAAGATGAAACACCCAAATCAAGCCAAAAGAAGTCTAGACAAAGGAAGTGAATAAGCAGTTTATAGAAAAAGAAAAGCAAAGAGCTAATAAATCTAGGAGAAGATACTATAGTTTGTAGTGATTAAGGAAATAAAAAATGAAGCATTAATAGGATATTTATTTTTTTAACCAAAGAGAAAAATCTCTTTTGCACTCTTCTGGATTATTTGAATTTTTCTCCTAGTGAAAACATATCTTTTGGACAAAATCAGTAACACTTTAGTCACAAACAATTTTACTCTAAAACTACAAAAAGCAGAGAAAGGAAAGAAAAAGGACATATAATTCCACTACTCGTCAGTCATACAGAATAAGAAGTCAGTATGTCCCGATCTGAAACCACGCCTACCCTCCAGTTAACTGGCATTTTTTTCCTCAGCTTATACAGACACACATGTATCCACATAAGTCTTGTTTTATTAAATAAAACCGGGATCATGTTGTCAAATGGCTCCTCTCGTCATGTCCCTGCCACGGTATCAGGGAGGGGCAGTGGGAAGCTTGAAACATAATGTCAAGCGAGCGAAGGGTGTGCAGTGATTATGTTGTATTGATGCCTTATACCTCACGTGACTTTTAGAACCATTTTTGTGTCTCTTCAGTATTTTTTAAAAACAATGAAAAAAAAATTCCATCCCTTGTGAGTCAGCCCCCACCACCCCCCGACCCCAGGAATCTCATAATAGGTTGATACGTGAAGGTACGTGTTCAAGCTCCTCGTGGTGTTATGGTAGCAGAAACTGGCAAAGAGTCTGACAGTCCATGAGTAGCGGATGCCGCACAGAGCGCTGCGTACCGGCTAAACGGGATGAGGTGTGGAACCAGGTCCACAATATATCGAAAAATGGGGAAAAAAGGCAGCATGATCCCGGTTTTATTTAATAAAACAAGACTTATGTGGATATATGTATGTCTGTATAAGCTGAGGAAAAAAATGCCAGTTAACTGGAGGGTAGGCGTGGTTTCAGATCGGGACATACTGACTTCTTATTTTGTATGACTTATGAGTAGTGGAATTGTATGTCCATTTTCTTTCCTTTCTCTGCTTTTTGTAGTTTTAGAGTAAAATTGTTTGTGACTAAAGTGTTACTGATTTTGTCCAAAAGATATATTTTCACTAGGAGAAAAATTCAAATAATCCAGAAGAGTGCAAAAGAGATGATTTTGGTAATGGACATGTATTGAACCTTGACTCCTACCAAGCAGGCACGCTACGCACGTTAAATCAGCTTTTTGCCCCAGCATAGAAGTGTTGGCTACGTTTTATTATTTTTTTCGTAATCCACGTGAGGAAACCAAAGCGCTTGCGTCCCTGTTGTCACACAGGTGGCTGGTGCTAGGATTTGAGCCCGGATCTGGTGTCATTCACCAGCGTCTTTGCTAAATGGTCGGGTGAAAGAACCCAGGGTAAGGCTATCCGGGGAAGAGTTGGCTGTTTTAGAAAAAGCCACCTCAGAAAGTCCTTCTGAAGAGGAAACACATTAAAAACCTGAACTAAACGAGAAAGCCGTGGGACCATTTAGGAAAAGAGGAGAAGTTCTCAAGAATTAAACATTTTATATAAGTGAATTTACACCTGCCGTTCTGGAACCTTCCCCCGACTCGGCAGAGTATCGGCATCTTCCTATCTTGGTAAATATGAGTTATAACTCCGTCTCTCATGGTTGCGTTAGATTCCAGGATTTGTGTTTTCCTTAGTCTGATATTGAATGACATTACAGTTGTTTCTAATTTTTTAGTGAAAGGAACATGGCCGGCAAATTCCTGAATTCATTCAGCTATTTCCTCTGGGAGATGGTTGTCCTCGGATGTGCGGGTGTTTAACATTTGGACACGTACCATTAAGTCCTCCTGCAAAGTTGTTATCCAGGCCTCTTCCCCTGCCAGTTCAGTGTGGTGAGACCTTCTGGCATTGTTTTTATTTTTATCTAAGATGTCTATGTAGGTAGTTACAGAGGCAACTACCGCTGTGTGGGTTTTTCTAATACCCAGAAGCCTCCAGCCCTCTAGCCCCCCAGCGGCAACCATGTCAGCTTTTATCTGATACTCACAGCAGTTCCCTCCTTGTCTTCGAATCCCAGTTTTAGGTATTATTTATTGCCTCTCTATAGTGGGGATGAGTTTGGCGTTTTTACTATCCTCTGTACCCCCACTTCACACATCTTTACTTGTATCCCCCCCATCCTCCCACTACGGTTAATTTTAGTTGTGTCTATTTTCGGTGCTCACGTCACTAAGCAACGTACAAGCCCAGACATGTGGTCGTATGCGACAGTTCCTTTTCTTTCCTGCACCCTGTTTGCTTTCCGTGAAATCAGTACTTTCCGTCTGCTTTGTTTCTCGTACAGTTTATTTTCAAAATATCCTCTAGTTGTGTAAATTTCCAGTATCCAGTGTATCCAAACACAGTCAGAAGATGGTCATTTAAATTTCTTGAGGAATGCTGTCTTCAGGTCTTCTGACACAGTCTGGGAAGGTCGTAGTCTGACTGGCAGCTGGCCCTGTGAAGCGTCCCTCGCCGTCCTCCTGGGTATTCCTCTTACTCCTCCCTTAGATTTTTAGATCTCCTAATTGCCTCATTCTTTTTTTTTTTTTTTTAATTAAGACATTTTTTAATGTTTATTTATTTTTGAGAGAGAGAGAGAGTGCGAGCAGGAGAGGGGCAGAGAAAGAGGGAGACACAGAATCCAAAGCAGGCTCCAGGCACGGAGCTGTAAGGACAGAGCCTGATGCGGGGCTCGAACTCACAGACTGGGAGATCATGACCTGAGCCGAAGTTGGACACTCAACCGACGGAGCCACCTGGGTGCCCCTGCCTCATTCTTGGTTTGAGCTCTCCTGTGGTGAAGTGCATTCTCTGTCACCTTCCTAAGAAAGAAAACATGGCGGTAAAATTTTTTGAACCCTACGTGTCTGAAAATGGCTGTATTCTACTTTTATACTAATCGACAGTTGGACGGGGGTATAGGATAGAGGCTTGGAATTCTTTCCCCTTTGCTTTGAAAACATGGTCTTCTGGTTTCCACTAGGGCTGTTCTAACCCTTCGTTCTTTATTGTGAAACCTATTTATTTTCCTACTTTCTGGATGCTTCTCGGATCTTCTCTGTCCATGGTGTTCTGAAATCTCTTGATGATGAGCCATCTCTCATGAGGTACACTCAGTGGTCTCTTTTGATTTGGGAAACTTGAGGCCACAGTTGCAGCAAGTTTTCTTGAATGTTTTTATCTTCTCTTTTCGCACATGTGGTATTCAGATATTGCATGTTTTGGAAAGGTTGCCTAGTTTTCTTTTCTTTCCTGTTTTTTCAGCCCTAGCATTTTGCTGTGCTCAGTGTGAGATTTCTACACCTGTATTTATTCTCCAGACTCTCTATCGAGTCTTATTTCTAGGAGCTCTTTCTCTTTTTGTTATCTAAGTGTTCTGTAAGAAATTGGTATAGAAATCTGTTATTAGTTGATGGAGGCAGATACTGGCTTTAATTCTTTCAAGTGCATCTTGAGCCCCTGGTGTGTGCCAGGCCCTAGGAAGATAGGGCATAAATGTGCAATGTGCATTTTTAGGGTGCACAGGGAGTAAGAAATAAAAACACAGGTCACACACACCGGTCAACATAAACATGTTGGATGTACAGTACTTGGGAATAATTTGTACATAGGTGGGATTTAAAGCAGGACGACTGTGTCTCCAAAGGAATGACTGTAGAGCAGAGGTCCCAGGACCAAGTGCATCTTGGAGCTGCAGTGCTCAGGGCCGGGGAGAGGAGGAGACCCCATGAGAAGAGTTCGAGGAGGAGCAGCCCGTTTGGTAGGAGAGGAACCAGAAGACGGGTTTCACTGGGAAGCCAAGTGAAGAACAAGCAAGAAGGGCCCGATGAGCTATTTTAAAGAGCTGTGGTTAGATCAAGTAGGATGAGACAAAGAATTTATCACTGGATTTAGAACTGGGGTAGTTGATGATCTTGCTGTACTGTTTCCAAGGAGATGAAAGCTTAATTGGAGTGGGTTCAAGAGAGAATAGGAGAATTGGAGGCAGCAGGTGTAAACAACCTTTTTTGAAGAGTTTTGCTCTAAAGGGGAACAGAGGAATAGCGTGGAAACCAGAGATGGGTAGGGGGTTAAGAAAGGGCGCGCGCGTGTGTGTGTAGACGGATGATGTGACGATATGTGTTTGCAAGCCGATGGGATTGATCTGGTAGAGAAAGAGGAATTAATGCACCAGGGAAAGGGGGTGTTTGCTAGCTCTGTGACCTTGTAAGTGGGGAGGGCCGGCAATCAGTGTGCAGGTTGGGGGCGGGGGGGCAGTGTGCTCACACTGCTGGAGTGAAGTTGGAAGCGTGCAGATCCAGAGGCACGCTAGGCGGTGTTCCGGGGGAGTCTGTAACTGCTTGTTTTCTCAGTGAAGCAGGCAGCAAGGTCAGCTCAGAATGGGAATGCAGTGTCGTGTGCTTTGCCAGCAGTGCGTCTGTGTGTAGCCAGTCTGTGTGTAGCCGGCAGCCTCCATGGAGAAGGGGTCTCTGCCGGGGCTTTTAAAAACCATGCACAGCCCTGGACTCCCCGCTTTCGGTTCCTGGCTCGTGTGGTCTGGGGTGAGACCTGGGCTAAGTAATTTTTTTTAATTTTAAATTCCAGTATAGTTAACATACAGCGTTACATTCGTGTTAGATGTACCATGTAGGGATTCGGCAATTCTGTACATCACCCTGTGCGCCTCGCCTCGAGTGCCCTCCTTAATCCCCATCACCTCTTTCACCCGTCTCCCCACCCACCTCCCTTCTGGTAACTGTCGGCGTGTTCCCTGTAGTTAACAAGAGTCTATTTCTTGCCTAGCCTGTCCCTTTCTTCTTTTCGTTCCTTGGCTCATTTGTTTTGTTTCTTAAATCTGGCTTCAGGAATTTTGAGGCCTTAGAGGTGATGTGTATACTGTGATTGGAAACCAGCAGCGTGTATCTCGGTCCTCGGAGCAACCACCTGGGGGTAGCTGTCCTCCCATGTTAGAGTGAGTCAAGGTCAGATGGTTAGGACGTGCTGGAGGTAGTTCGGATCCCTGATCTGCCAGTTTGAATACTGATGCGTGTTTCCAAGTCCTGTGTAACTTACCCCACGCTTTGTCCGTTCGCATTGCACAGTGTCCGGTCTGGTCTGAGAACGAGCTTTCCCAATGTAGATTTGAATGTGACTAGAAGTAAAAAGCAAGTGTAGGGAAAGAATCGTTTTAACCTAGTTACGAAAGAATGCAGATTAGAGCGATATTAAGGTAATGTTTTATCTGTACTAAGTCGGTGAAAGTAAACTTAAAAATGATCAAGGCCTGTGCTGGTACAGCAGTAGAAACAGAAAGCTTATTCATCCTAGAGCCTAGTATCAGGCTGGGACGGTCCTTTTGAAAGATGCCGTAATACCTGCCAAGACATATAAAAACGTTCATACCCTTTGAGCTAATGATCTCATTTCTGGGAAATTATCCCAATAAAAGAATTCGGCAGCATTAAGAACACTATATACGCAAAGATTTTTCACCAGCTTTATTGAAGAAAAAGACACCTAAATGCCCAGCTGGAGAGAAATTGTTAGCTTAGATTACATCATTCTGTTGGGATATTATTCAGAGTATTCAAATATTAATTACGAAGACTATGGCAGGGTGACAGTGCTTATAAAATGTAAATAAAAAACATAAAACCAAAAATTATTTAGACACTGTATACATGACAACGTAAAAACTACATTTAATAAAGATCAGAAGAAAATGCTGTAAAGGAAAATAATTGTTACTATAAGGCAGTAGAACTAAAGATTCCTTTTAAATACTGCTTTCCCTATTTAAAAATAATTTTTCTGTATGATTATAGACATATATGTTTACTGAAGAATTATAAGAAATTACAAAGAACAAAACAAAAAAAATTCACGTATTTGCAAAGCTCAGAAGCCAACAATACAGATATTTTGGTTATTGTAAAGGCATGTCTTCTGTCAGTGAATTCTCCTCACACTCTTGGGTGTAGAAACAGTTAAGAACCAAGATTTGCTTTGCTTGGATGACATGGTTGCTTCTAAGGAGAAAGCCTTTCTCTTAAACATTTGTTTTTGAGAGAGAGAGAGAGAGAGAGAGAGGGAGAGAGAGAGGCAGAGAGAGGGGGGAGACAGAATCCCAAGCAGGCTCTGCACCATCAGCGCAGAGCCCGACGCGGGTCTCGAACCCCCGTGAGATCATGACCTGAGCTGAAATCAAGAGTTGACACTTAACCAACTGAGCCACCCAGACGCCCCGAAAGCCTCTCTCTTAAATGGAAAAACTGTTGGAACTGAACAGAAGGGGGAACTCACGCCTGCTTTTGTTGCAGTATCTGGCTGCCGTCTTCGGTTTATGTTTGTGATTCATGTTGCACTGAAAACTGCGAGGTCAAGGTCGGATGTGGCTGAGGGGGCTCTGGCCCTGAGACTTCTGGAGTAAAAGGCAAATAAGGAAGCGTTTCTTTGTCTTTTGCTGATGTTCATAGTTTTGATTGCCTGTTATTTTAACTCCTTTATCCTTGAAATTTCTATGGGAAAATAATGTTATTACTACTAGATTTAATTTTCCTTTTCTAATTGAAATGATTATTTTGATAGAATAATTTTTGATAATGTGAGGTTTCTTAGAAATATAATTATCACCTAAAAGGATGGGCTTATATCATTTTTGTTTGCACGTGTGCAAACTAATTTCAAAGGATCAGTATCCTATAAATGCATCCGTTATATTCACATTTTCCTCTGTTAAATGATTTGAAGATAATTTTCCAACTTATGGAGAAATAAAGCCCCATTGGGATAGTGATTAAAATTTAACCCTAACCTAGAGTATGATGATATCTTAGCAATATTCCTAGTTGTCATTTAGGAGCATAGGATGTCTTTCCAGTTATTATTAATGAGGTTTTATAGTTTTTCTTAAATAGAGAATTTCGGGAACCTTCCTAGGTGTTTTGTGTCACTTTGTTGTTGTGGTTGGCTTATTTTTTCCTTTCGTAAATATTTTTCCTTTGGTAATGATCTTTTAGATTTTTATTTCATGACAGCTTCTCTGTTGAATTTAGATAAATTGATACTGTTTTTCAGTTGAATGTCTTGTATTTTCCAGGAAGCTATGCACCATGGTATCGTAAATGGTTCTAGGAAAGGGAAGTAATAGTTCTCAGTTTTCCCTTTATTTTTACCTTGCTGAAGGTAGTTGACCCACGCCTAGGAGCTCATTCTCAACGTTTTCTCCTCTGATCCTCTCCGAGCTTTGTTAACATCCTACAAGTATTTCTGCATTTCAGAGGCCTCCTATTCAGTGGCTATGGAGAGGTCACCACTGCCCAGTTAAGCTTACGTGATTGGATATTTCTGTTCTTGGGCCTTTCCTTCTCAGGTGGACTATAGGTCTGAAGTCCTTGCAAAGACTTTTCCAGATTGCTTTCGGAGGCGGGAGTTCATGACAGGGATGTGAGGAACAGAAGGCCTCCGTGCCTCTCTTGGTCCCCAGGCCTCCACGGAGCCTGGGACGCTCGTTACCTCACAGGAGTAACAGCACAGCTGGGGGACCTCCAGCTCAGGCTCTGGCTTCCCAGCGCGCCTGGCTTTCCTCTTTGTGATGGAGAAGATTTGAATGGGGTCGCTTGGCCCTAGCTAGGAAATGGTGCTGCTTCACCTGGGCCTTAGCATTGGCCTTGCAGAGTACGGTTTTCCAGCACGCGGCTTCTATCTGTAGTTTCTGGAGAAAAAGCCACGGGTAGGCGTTGGATCATGATCATGACTACACAAATGAGTCTGGCCTCTGATTTCCTCATCTGCTGTGTCCCCAGTGGTCACATCTGAGACCCTGTCCTCCCTAGTGTTAGCATACTGTGGAGATTGTCTCTGTGTCTCATTGCCCTGTCTCCTGTCTCGTCCATTTCCCCCTCAAAGTCTGAGTCCCTGGCAGCCAGATTTTCTGCCTTGCGCATGAGCTGTGCCAGGGGCACCCCTCCCTTCCTTCAGGCGAGGGGTGAACCAGGGGCCCTCCAGGTTGGCCTTGCATTTCCAGCGACCCCAGTGCACTCCTCCACCGTGGGCAGGGTCTCCACCGTCTTCATCCCTGGCTTTCACTTCTGCCCTCGTGATGCTGGGTTTCCTAACACCTGCCCGTGGCTGCCTGTGTCCGTCCACACATTTGCCACCATGGAGAATCCACTCAGAAGGCTTCTGAACTAAGCCCACGCCCTCTGTGGTTTTGGAAAGCCAGAGTGTTTTTCCTTGTAAACTTCTTTCTTCAGGTTTCTTCCTTCTGACTCATCGGTGCCCTGCTGATGGTGGCACCCATGTCCCTATCACTTCTGGCTTGGATTTCGTGGCAGCAGGATGGGCCTCCTGCTCATTCTTAACTAAAGCATCTGCCTACTGATGGCTGTCCGGCTTTCTGCAGCCTAAGAGTAAATCGGGTAGATGGCGAGATCATAAATGGCCTTTATTCCTTCCTTCTTGACCCTGAGATTTGTGGACTCATCCCTGAGGTTTTCTCATCGCTTGACCTGAAAAGGTGCCGCCTCACCGATCCAGGACCCCAGCTTGGCTTTACGGGAGAATCGCCAGGGGCTCCTAAAGATATCGTTGCTTAGCTCTCTTCTCAAGGTCCTGATCTAACCGGTCTAGGGGGAGGTCCAGGTATTAGAAAACACACAAGGAGCCCCACAGATGACAGTGTGTGACCAGAGTGTAGAACCCTTGTGAACAGAGGGAGGCTCCCGTTCTCTTCTTTCCCTGGACCTCTCTTCTGGATCCTGTGAGATCCTCTGGCATGACTGTAGCTTGCTAGCGTGTTTATCTCCTAACCCTGGTTGAGGAACATGACAGAAAAAATCCTGGCGAATCTAACGTGATATGACCTGCTTCTGGCAAAGGTCTGCACACCGAGCCTCTGTTCATTCTGAGATTCATTTGTTTATTCAGTGGCCGGGAGTTGAGTGTCTGTTAATGTGACGGGACTATTCCAGGTGCTACAGGAACAGTTTGACAAGGATGTATCCTTACGGGGCTGAGAGTTGGTGATTCTGTTCTGGCCCGAATAACGAATTCCTGCCCTGTGAGGACCCTCCTGCTTGTTCCGTGGGCAACGCTGCCTCCTGGCACACGGCTGGGCTTCCCTGCTCGCCTGCGCACGACACCCTGAGCCTTCCACACTTGGCCGCGTGTCATTCGTGGCTCAGAGAAGTGAGCAGGACCTGGATCTCTTGACCTACCAATCAAACTAGGCTGTAAGAGACACTGGCAGTGCTGGTAGCCCCAGGCCCCTCTGCCTCCTCTTTTAAGGAGCTTGGTTGGGCCATGAACCTAGAAGCTAGAACCCTTATTGGGCTCACTGGTGAAGGGTGAACCAAAGTCCAAGACTAAAGCCAGCCCTGGACGGCCTGCTCCTGACTGCTTTCTCCAGGCCTACATCTTGGCCTTAACCTTGTCACTCTAACTGAAGGAGTAAGTTGTTGAAGAAATTCATTTAGGGAAGAAGAGAGCTTGCCACCTTCCCTAAACCCTGGAGCGGTGGGGCCACAGAGCCCACTCCTGTCTCCCTTTCCCTTCGCCCTTGGTCCTGCTGAGTCATGGGGGCACTGAACCAGCTGAGGCGACATCTAACCCCACCAGCTGCAGGACGCCGGCAGAGATCGGAAACCAAAGGGAACAGTTGAAAGAATACCAAAGTAGGCAAGCTATTGAAAGCCTGGATCTAAGGGTGAATTCTTTGTGTAATTTCCGGCCGTGCCTTTTCTGGGGGGTGGGGCCTCTCTGAGTGGCCCTCATCTGTGTGCTCACCTGGAGAGCTTGCTCTCTGGAGGTCAGGACACTTAGTGCCCACGTCTAGGCAAGGGCGCCCTCCCTCAAAATAGCTTGTAGACTCAACACGTAGTTCAGTGGTGTTGGCCATTTGTCAGTAACATTTTGCACACAGAATTGTGTGTGGCTTATTTTTTTGGATTGTCATGATAGCAAGTGTTCAGTTTTTCTTCAGAGCAGATTTGATTTTTTATGCAAGAAATCACCTGGGTGAGCCACCTGGGTGGCTCAGTCAGTTGAACATCCGACTCTTGTTTTGGCTCAGGTCACAATCTCACTGTTTGTGGGTTTGAGCCCTGCCTTGGGCTGTGTGCTGAAAGTGTGGAGCCTGCTTGGGATTCTCTCTCTTCCTCCTTCTCTCCCTCTCTCCCTCTCTCCCTCTCTCCCTCTCTCCCTCTTTCCCTCTCTCCCTCTCTGCCCCTCCCCCACTCACACTGTCTCTCAAAAATAAATATTTAAAAAAATATTTAAAATAACTCAGAATGTAATTTGTTGAATAAGCCCTGTGTTGAGGCTGTAAATTTGGTCTGAAGATAGTCTCCATCACAAAGTTCAGAAGGGCTTTGAGTAAAAGCAGTGTTGATTCAGTAAACAGTATTGAGCACATACTTTGGCAGGCACAGTTCTAGGCACAGGGGATACAGCAGGACTGGTGTTCTGGCTCAACAAGTTAATAAATAATAAAACATAAGAATAATAAGTTGCCAAATAAATGCCATTTCTAGAAAGAGGTGCCACGAGGGGGATGGGATGGGGGAAACAGGCAGGGTGGCTGAGGGGACGGTAAGGAAGGCCAAACTGGAAAGAGCTGTCTGGGCTGGGACGTGTGTGATGCGAAGCACAGAGCCATGTCCCTGTGTGTCCCCGGCAGTGGCAGCAGTGCATTTCGCTCTAACGTAGAAGCTTGGCAGGTGTCCAGACCATCAGAGGAGCAGGGGGAAGAGTAGAGTAGATGAGAGCAAACGTTAGGAAATAAACCCGGAGACGTGAGCCCTGGCTGTAAGGCTTGAGGGGCAGCAGCTGGGAGTTTTGAGTCTTGCTGGAATCTGTTCCTTGCTTTCTAGTGTCACCGTTCTGAAGAGTAATATGGATTCTATTTACATTTATGATTTAAGGCACACGTTAATTAGCCAGTGCATGGGGGGTGGGGAAGAAGGTGGGGATTCTTGGATCTTTGTGGAGTATTGGAGCAGGAAAATGCCAGAAACCCTTCAGAAGTGTTGCCTGGGTGATGAGTTAAGGTGCTGCAGGCAGATCTCGACAGGAGGGACGCTGACTCGTTAATTTGTTCCTCAGTAGCGTTTGAGTTTTTACCGTGTGTGTGTATTTTTTAAGAAACTTATTTATTAATATACCACATGTGTGTGTGTGAGATTTTATTTTCACGGACTCAGTGTAGCTGTTGTGCTGGCGACAGTCTGTAAAACCCAAGCATTGGTACCCGAGTGCCTTCGACAAGTGAAATGTGCTTCTGCTTTCATAGATAACACTTCATTTTTCTATCTCAAATTAACGTCTTTTCCTCCCTTCCCCAGGCGACAGAAACGGATGCCAAAATCAGAGTGTGCATCCGGGCCTACCATCTACTTGTGAAAAAACTGGGCTTTAATCCAAATGACATCATCTTTGACCCTAATATCCTCACGATTGGTACTGGGATGGAAGAACATAACCTGTATGCTGTTAATTTTATCCACGCCACAAAAATCATTAAAGTAAGTATGGATGTTTTCTCTTTCCTCCCCAAGACATCCCTCACATTTATCCCATGGCTCCAGTGAGTAGTTGGAGCTACATGATCATTGGCTGGGAATGTCGACATTTTACTCTTAGGTAGTAAATTGGTTTTCGGAAATTTAGGGGCCTTTTTTATTTTTCACGTATGTGTTTTACACTATGGAGTATAACATACATACTGGAGAAAATATATAAAAGGTACAGAGTATAATAAATAAATATGAATCACGTAGTAGTTTTTACATAGGTCATGAAATAGAACGTGCCTAGTGCTCCCATGAGTCTCCCTTCAGATTACGCTCTCATTCTGAATTCTATGATGTAACCATCATCCTGAATTTTATGATACCACTTTGTTGCTTTTCTTTAGAATTTTATCGCTTATGTACAGTCTGTATTTGCAAATTCACCCACTTGGTAAAATTTATTCGTGACCCCAGAATCAGTACTCATGGTACTTTTGCAGTCGTTCACGGACATGCCCGTGTGCAGAGAGGTGAAAAATTCAAGCGGCCCCACCTACACGTTCCCAGATGAGGTCAACAAGGACATACTCTCCTGCTTTTCTCAGCTATCATCCTGCAAACAAGCGTCCATTTCGTGGTCTATTTAAGTGCCATGTTTTTCACATTTTTGAGCATTTTCTTGGTAACTTCTTTCCCTGTTTCAATGGCCCCCAAGTATAGTGCTGCAGTGGCATCTAATGTGCCTGAGTGTGGGAAGGCTGGACATGCCTTGCAGAGAAAATACTTGCATTAGGTAAGCTTTGTTTAGATGGGACTTGTAGTGCTGTTGGCTGTGAGCTCAGTGTTAGTGAATCAATACTATACGTTAAACAAGATGTCTTTACACAAACACACATAAGACAAGTTTATATTTTGATGAGTAGATGAAAATTGTGTGACCAGAGGTTCACGCGAACAGAACTCTGCTTTTCCCTCGGAGCAGTGATTCCGATATTCCTGGATTCATTGTTCACGGTGACTTTATGGAACAAAACTACCACAAATAATCAACTGTGTACCCAGTGCTTTGCCTAGTTTTGAGCTTAATATAAGATCTTGGGGCCCCTGGGTGGCTCAGTTGGTTAAGTGTCTGACTCTCGATTTCGGCTCAGCTGACAATCTCATAGTTTGTGAGATTGAGCAAGGAGCCTGCTTGGGATTCTCTCCTTCTCTCTCTCTCTCTCTCTCTCTCTCTGTCTCTCCCTAGCTTGCACACATGCTCTCTCTCAAAAAATAAACTTTAGGGGAACCTGGGTGGCTCAGTCAGTTAAGTGTCTGACTTTGGCTCAGGTCACGATCTATCTCACAGTTCATTGAGTTCAAGCCCTACATTGGGCTATGTGCTGACAGCACGGAGCCTGGAGCCTGCTTCGAGTTCTGTGTCTCTTCCTCTCTGTCTGCCCCTCCCCCGTCCCTTCTCACATTCTGTCTCTCCCCCCCCCCCCCCAAAAAAAATAAATAAACATTAAAAAAAAAAACCTTTAAATAGAATCTTAAGATTTGTATGTCTCTTTTCCTTACCCAGACTTACTTAAAAGATTCATCTATGTTGTCATACTTTGTTCATTTTTATTGATGTATAATATCGTATTGTGTAACTGTTCCACAATCAACTGTTCTGCTGTTGATAGACATTTGGTTTGTTTCCAGTTTTTGGACCATATAAGCAGTGCTGCTGTGAACATTCTTGTACGTGTAACTTGGGTGCACGTGCATGAGTTTCTTTATAGCATACACCTAGAAGTGGGGTGCTTGGGTCACAGCAGTAGATAAGGTGAGCTGTCTCCCTAAGTGCTTGAGCTGGTGTGTACTTTGACCAACGTAAGGAGGGGTTCCTATTGTTCCACATGCATGCTCATGCTTGATATTGTCATCACGTGTGCTGGGAGCCTCAGTTTCACGTTGTGGTATAATCAGCCAAGTTTATGGTGAACTAGGGAGTTGGTTGATTTAGGCTACAGAAGCCTTCGAGTGAATGACCGACTACTCTCTCTCTGTGTTTTCCATCTCTGATTCTTTTCTCTGTGATTTATTCGGCAAGTATTTTATGGCACACTCACCATGTACTGTGGCCCCGTCTGGCTCCCTGTAGAGATGAAGTGGATACAGCAGAATCTTTTATCTTCCCATAGGGGATCAGAGCGTAGGAGGAAAGACCGTCTATGAAAGAGCTCCCGCGACGTCGTGGTAGGGCAAGTTGAGTCTACGTCTGGCTCCAAGAAGCCCTGAATTACTTCGAACTTCACGTTTTTTACTTTCCGCTCTTGTATATGTAGCTTGAGGAATGTGATTGCTACTTTTGGCAAAATAGGGTAATCTGTTCACCTTTAAAATTTTTTGCTAGGAAACATTACCTGGAGCCAGAGTAAGTGGAGGTCTCTCCAACTTGTCCTTCTCCTTCCGCGGAATGGAAGCCATTCGAGAAGCAATGCATGGGGTTTTCCTTTACCATGCCATCAAGGTACAGTACAACACCTGTTTGCACTTGGAGCCAGTTTTTAATCAGGACAGGGGTTTGCAGATGTGGGGACAGAGTCACGCAGCTGGCCTGCTGCAGCTTCTGTGGCTAACGTTTTATCTGTGCTTTATACATCGTCTGTGGCTGCTTTCACGGTACAGTAGCAGAGGTGAGTAGTTGTGACGGACACCGTGGTCTCAAATACTTTCTACAGAAAACGTTTGCTGACCTCTGAATTTCCCTGGAAATTCTCATTTTTTTTTTTTTTCTTTGTATTGCCCTTAGTTTGGTATGGACATGGGGATAGTGAATGCCGGAAGCCTCCCTGTCTATGATGATATCCATAAGGAGCTCCTCCAGCTCTGTGAAGATCTCATCTGGAATAAAGACCCCGAGGCCACTGAGAAGCTCTTACGCTATGCGCAGGTAGAGAGAAAAGTGTTCTGACAGATGGCTTTTCCTGTCTGAACTCGTCACTCAGGTTCATTAGACCATCGTAGACTAGAAGCAAGTGTCTAATCCAGTCTTTGGATCACTTAATTTCTACAGAGAGTTCCAGCGAAGGTGTCTTAGTTAAGGGTAAGGAAGCAGAAGCAGGCCATACCCAGCCTGCTTCAGTGTTCTGAATTTAGGCTTCTGTACATTTATTTTAAAACATGCAATTAGGGGCACATGGGTGGCTCAGTCAGTTGAGTGCCCGGCTCTTTCTGCTCAGGTCATGATCCCAGGGTCGTGGGATCGAGCCCTGCATCAGACTCTGCACTGAGCTTGGATTGTGCTTGAGCTTCTCTCTCTCTCTCTCTCTCTCTTTCTCTCTTTCTCTCTTTCTCTCTTTCTTTTTCACTCTCTCTCTGTCCCTCTCCCCTATTTGTGCTCTGTCTCTAAAAAAATTTTTTTTAAATTTTTTTTAAAAATCAAAAAAATGGTGTATTTGTAAAAAAAATAAATGAAAGGTAAAATTAGTTTTTTCTCATACCAAAGTCACACATGTTAATTCTAGAAAATTTACAAAATACAGATAAACAAAAGAAGAAAATAAAAATCAGAATCCTACCATCCAAAGTTAACCACTGTTGAGATTTTCTTATAACTTTCTAGTCACGTTTCCATTTTATGAGATATTTTTCTTCCTTGTAATTTAAATTAGCTATTTTGGATTTTCCTGTGCGGCTGTGTTATTTCTGGGTTCCCACTGTGGCGTGTTTATGTCTGTGCCTGTTGATACTAGGGTCTGGTCCACCTGTGGCAGTGTTCTGCATTTGAGGGCTTGTGGTCTGTTCACCTCTGATCTATAGACATGAGAATAATTACAGTGAGTCTGAAAATCGGTTCCTTGTTTCCCCTTATTATGTGTCAGGCAGTCCTGGGTACATTAAGTATGTATCATGGGTGTGGCTTCCTACTGTTCTGTCTAAATTAGATGAGATCTTTACCTCAAAAAAACTTTCTCATTTATTTCTGAAAGTGAAGGCAAAGGAGGACGTTATTGTCACGTTGTGAAGGCGGTAGAGTGCTCTCGTGGATGTTGTCTCCCTTGTTAACGTTTTCCGTGTTAAAATCTGAATTTAACTCTGGCAGAGATGCTCACTTTCCGCTTCCGTCGAAGAGTGAGTACTAGAGAGCTCTGGAGGAAGGCTAGGAAGGTTCAGGGTTAACTGCCTCCTTGTCAGCTTACAGGTGACAAGATTTAAGTTTCTGAAATTGCTGTGGGCTCAGTGAAGCTCACGGAGTTCAGACTGTGTGCCAGTGAGCTCCTCCTTCCTGTTCCTTAAACACATTTCCGATTTCTCTTGTGGGCCAAGGCCAGGATGGATCCGGTCTTGAATACCGCAAATATAATCAAGTTGTGCTTCTCACCTCATTGCATACGAAACAGTCTCTAGATCTCTCCCACCCCCCCTTTCCAGAACTGTTTCTGCTCATCTAGACAGAGTGCTTAGCCCTTGAATAGTCTTCAGACATCAAGAACCTGAGTGTGGAACGCTATTCAATTTTCTCCTGAGCCTGTCTTCCACTGAGTGGGGAGACCTGTCCGTTAGCAACTTGGGGTTCCGGTGAAGCCAAAAGGGCATCTGAGTTTCTATAACTATAAAGTTGTACCAGAGTGTTCTTACCCACACAGTGATGTGCTGTTTCAGTTTTTCCTCCACTGTCCAGATGAGCCAGCTCTCACTGAAGAAAGGTGGGAATCCTTGTGTGTAAGGCTGTTCTCATTTAAGGTTTTGTTGACTTTGTAGGTGATGTCAGTCCTTCTTTTCCATCTGTGTTTTAGAGTTTGCTTACAGATTTTTGTTTCTGTGTATCCTGCTGAGCTGTGAAGAGGTTTTGCCCCTGGGGCACAGCCAAACTGAGGGAGATCTTAACAGCAATTGCAAGAGCTTAACAATCCATCATATAAGAAATTTCCTCCCTCTTAATGTAGCCACAAGGACTTACTACAAGCCATTGACCCGTCTGTCGAGTAGGCTGTCTACCTTCAAGGTGACTTCTGTTACCATTAAGGGAATTAATAACCAAAACAGGTATACTTTAATAAGTCCCACGAGTTGCCAGCTCTGTAGCGATTTCTCAGGATGTACCAAGTGCAAATGGAGCATAAAAAGCAGTGATATTAAGGGGCAAGTAAAGGTCGAAGGTTTTTTTTCTTTGTAAGAAAATGATTATCTCTTCTTGTTATTAAACGATGCGGTCTGCACCCAAGTCCCTGTGTGATACCTTGTTGAACAGGTGGAAAGCATCTTCTCTCTGATCTCACTAAGCTCTCTAATCCCACTTTGGGGGAGTTAATGGGTTTGTTGAAAAATAATTCTTTTAATCGGGTGCAGACTGACCTGTGATGAATAAATTATTGTTGGTAACGACATCTGGAGATGGCATGGTACCATGTGATCTTTGAGCAGTTTCCTTACCAAGCAGTACCCTAATGGAGGTCATGAGCCCTTTGGGCTGGAAGGATCTCTGTTCTGAACACAGTCGTTCCTGAACGACCTTGGATTGTGAGACTGTTCTTGATACTTTTCTGTGAAAAAGGTTATCTGATCCTTCATCTAGCCTTCATCTTCCTCATTGCCATTGGAGGTCGCCTTCTTCTCTGTCTTCCTCTGGAGCAGTTTACTCCCCTTGATTCCAGAAACGAAGCAGCAATCACCGTGAGGACCCCGTGACACAGAAGCTTCCCTAGAGCAGTAGATATGGATACAAGGAGCAGCCAGATGGACATGACAGTTGATTGGTCGCTTTACTTGGTAGCTTTGTATTTGCTGAGCTTCCACAGTGGGTCTTGTGTGTGTTTCACCCGTGAGGCATTCTGTGTTTCGCTCGTGGCGAACATCCTGTTGAGCAACTAGTTGGAGAGCAAGGTGGACTCCGCGTGCCATGTTGTGCTTCTGAAAAAGCCGCCCTCCAGTGTCCCTCTTGCTCGAAGCACTGATTTTCTGCAGCACGTTCATTGGGTGGGGTGGTTTTCATTCGCTGCAGCCGCCAACACTTTGGTGAAATCCTCACTGGCCTTCCCTGTGTCCTCATTGGCCGCTGTTTGTAATCACGTTCCGTCTGGACCCCTCCCCACCACGTAAGTGCTGCACAGCGTGGCGTTTCTGTGGACACACCAGGTCCTTGTTCCAAGAGTGTTTGCAACACTGCCCTGTTTTCACTCCTCCAAGACCACCCCGCAGGCAGGCATTGTCTGATGGCTCATAGAGCAAATGGGGTGTTCTGTGTCAGGTGACATGAATGTGAGCTTTAGCAGGGCTTTTTCTTTTCTCGTTCTGTTTCTTTCTGCAGTGCCACACAGCTCTGGTTTTGTGGGCTTTGCCATCGTCGTGGCTGGACAGTGTGACTGCGTATGCCTCTGCCACATTTTCTGGATCTGTCTGTCCACCAGCGGACATTTAGTTTGCTTCCGTGTCTCGACTCCCGTGACTCATGCTGCAAACTATTCTTTTTAAATCGCCATCTGTAGTTTTTCCGATAGGTGAGGAGACCCTTGTGCCATCGTTACTGCAGTGAGCACCCCAACCCTGCAGTTCTGGGGTTCTCCCGGGTCCTTCCATCTCTGCTTACACATGGTCTGTCGCTTAATGTCTTTGTGTTTGTCTTCTTCCTTCCTGTTACCGGCGTTGTAGTCCAGGCCTTTATCCCGGACTGTTAAAACCTCCCCCTTCTGGGCTTCTCTTAAAAATACTGCTTCGTAAAAGAAAATAAATAAATAAATAAAAATACTGCTTCGTTATTCTGCAGCTTCAGAACTTTTGTCCTGCGCCCCCGCCCCTTGCCCCCGCCCCACAGTTGCCTGTGAGGTTAAATCCAGGCTCCATCACATGGATTTCTGGTGCTCCGTGACTTGGCCTCTACTGTCCTGTAAAACACCGCTGCAGAAAATCTGGTTTTGTTCAGCATTAAACCACTCAGCCAGTATTTACTGAACTCTTGTTCTGTGCTGTGTGCCTCACTGAGCCTGGAGGATCCAAGTAGTAAGAGAGATGTGCTCTGCGGTTGAGTGAGACGCACAGAAAGGCACAGCACAGGTGTAATCCAGCGCGGTGAGCGCGGGACGCCGTGAGAACGCACAGGAGGGACACTGAACCTGAAGGCGCACAGGTGGTCGGGGAAAGCCTCCCGGAGCCGAGGGTCAGGGGAGGCCTGGAAGCTAGAGAGGAGCCAGCCGGCGGGCGAGGATTTGGTGTTGGAGTGCGGTGCTGGTGGTCCCCCGGGGAGGGGCATTTGCATGTAGCGGGTGGGGGGGGCTGGCCCATAGGTGGGTGCTGAGTGAACGCGTGTCAGGTGAATGACTGTGAAGGCCCAGGGGCAAGGGAGATGATGGGGAGTGTGAGGAGCTGCAGCGTTTGGGTAGCTGGGCTCGCTGGGCCGCTGGGCCGGCGGGGCAGAAGACGCAGCCGACGCGGTCAGGGGGAGAAAGCCAGATTGGCGCATGGCACGGCCCGGAGCGGAGCCGTGGCCAGAGGTCCTTGGCCTAGAAAGGGAATATATCCCTGGAAGAATAGGACACCTACGGTGAATTTTTTCACAGGGGTTGGGGGGGAGGTGGGGAGCGGGGAGGGGTGCTTCGTGATTTGCATTTTGGACAGGCCCCTCTGGTTCCAGTGCAGAAGGTGCACTGGGGTCGGGGCGGCTGTGGGCTGCAGAGACCAGCTCACGGCTCGGACCTTGGAAGCACGGCGGGGAGAAATTAAAAAAAAATTTTTTTTTAATTATTATTTCTGAGACAGAGCATGAGTGGGGGAGGGGCAGAGAGACAGGGAGATCGAGAATCTGAGGCAGGCTCCAGGCTCCGAGCTGTCAGCACAGAGCCCGACGCGCGGCTTGAACTCATGAACGGTGAGATCATGACCCGAGCCGAAGTCGGTCGCTCAACCGACTGAGCCACCCAGGCGCCCGGCGGGGAGAAATTTTGAGGGCTCGGTGAGTGACCGAAAGAGAGGAAGGGATGAATGTTCACAAATGTACTTAGATTTTTGGTTTGGGCAAGTGATGCCACCACTTGAGATGGAGAAACAGATAAGGCCATGCAATTCACCTCATGGACCACGGTCATTGCACTTTTTGTCCCTTTGCTGAATCTGTCCGTTTCCTCAAAGTCTCTCTCCCCCCGGGTTTGTGGTGACGACTCATTCCTCGAAACCCTGGGTCTGGTTTGTAGCACGTAGTTGTCTGGATCATACTCATCCAGCCCCTGGCACGTGCTTTCTCTGCTGGCTCCCCTTCCGCCTCCTTACAATGTGGCGGGGTCCTTGAGAGCGTGGCCGTGTCTTGCACCCCTTGGGTGTGCCCGCGTCCCGGGTGCCGTGTGGCTTGGCACATGACGGCCTCTCCGCACGTGTTTGTGGGTAGTGGTGCTCCACGTGGAGGCCTTCGGAGGCCCAGCACGTGTGGGAACAGCTTCTCTTTCTGCCTGGCCATACTTCGTTTGAAATTGCTCCCTTAGGAAAGGAGGAACGGGGAGCCTCATTTTACCCTTCCACCACAGGCTTAAATCCTAAAACACCTCTCCTTGTCTCTGTCCTTCCCTCAAACATTAATTGAGATCTTAATTCATGCTGGACATTCAACTAGGCACCAGCAATATAAAAATAGAATAAGCCATAGTTTTCTGCTGTGAGGGCTTGTTGTACCTACTCTCTGTCCTAATTTCAACTCAGACTCATGGCAAAGGAGGGAAGAAAGTCGTCCAGACTGACGAGTGGAGGAATGGCCCCATTGAAGAACGCCTCGAGTATGCCCTTGTGAAGGTGAGCTGTGGGAGCACGGGGTGAGTGAGAACAGGCTGGCTGGTAGAGCCTCGAGGTGGTTGCTGGAGGGGAGATTCCCTAGAACACTCCTGAGCAGTTTGGACACTGTCCCCCCCCCCCCCCCCCCCCACGGAGCACAGTTGGCGGTGTCTAGAGGTAGTTTAGGTCGTCACAGTAGGGGGTGGGAGGTGTTCCTGGCATCCAGTGGCGGGGGATCCCGTAAACCTCCTGTAGTGCACAGGACGGGCCCGCGTGACAGAGAATTATTCAGCCCAGAATGTCCGTACTGCCAAGGTCGGGAAACGCTGTTCTAGACCAAGTTGCCGTCATTTGATCCACGAGCAAGTCCTGGATCTTCTGCTGATAATTTGGACTTCAGACAACATAAGCTCTTGGCTTCGGTGTCCTCATTTGTGGTCCGGAGAACTTGCGAGTTCTCTTTTTGGCTCTCGAATTTAACTTTCAACCTCTTGAAACTTTTTTGAGATGCACATATTTCAGGTTGAGGAATCACTGAGCCACATTTAAGGGACCTTGAACTGGGGACACCGAGGATTAAGGCTTGATCAGTGAAGGCTGGGTGAGTCAGCGGAGGCTTTGTGGGTTTGGACTTCGCCTAAGGGTCCTGCCCACTGTCATTCCTCCCCAGCCCCAGAACTTTACCTTGACAACACACACTGCTTCCACAGGAGGTCGTTAGTAACGCATACTCTGCTAAACGTTCAGGTGGGACACAGTGTATTTTATGATGAATTTGGACTTTACTCACAGTATTCCTTCTTTCACTTCTGCATACTTTTAGGGAGTGCTTACCTTGTATCAGTAAAGCCAGCTGAGCACTTTACATAGGTTATTTCATTTAATTCTCAAAACTAACCGCATGAGGCAGGTACTGTGTGACAGTTTAGGAAACTGAGGCTTGATAAATTGCTGAGATTAGTGAGCCAGGATTTGAACCCGCGTACTCTAATTCCAAACCCTGTACTCGTAAGCATTTCTATGATTCATTCTTTATTGACTGGCCTTAGGCCAATTTTTAATGTGATTTTTATCCTTTTTTTAAATAGGGTATCGAAAAACATATTATTGAGGATACTGAAGAAGCCAGGTTAAACCAGGAAAAATATCCCCGGCCTCTGAATATAATCGAAGGGCCTCTCATGAACGGCATGAAAGTTGTCGGTGACCTTTTTGGAGCTGGAAAAATGTTTCTGCCTCAGGTTGGCAAAAGATGGGGGGTGGTTTTCACAATTGAAAGAAAAAGACTTTGTCTTTGAGTAAATAGTAAGTTCGGGTAGATTTCTCAAGTTTGGAGTTTGACAAGAGCTCGTGGGCGCTGAGATGTGGTCATTCTTTCTGTAAATGTCCTACGAGTGACGTCCGGGAGGTCCGTCTTCAGGGCGATGTGCAGGTTAGAGGTTAGAGGTCATCTGGAAATCCTTTGCTTTGTGAGGAGGAAGTGCCACCACATCTTACTCCCAGCACCTGTGTGCTCTTCCCCCAAATTAAAATAAAACCCCTGCTTCATGTAAAGTTAATAACGTTAGCATTTGATTTGACCAGCCAGTATTCATTTTGAAGGATGCGTTTAGAATAGTGATAAACATTAAATTTTATGTTTCGAGAAAACCAGAACTCTTATTTTGATCTATAGGAGCTACTAACCATATCAGTTAACAAAACGTCTGTGGGGCCATCAGGGTCGGGGCTGCGAGGCATACAGAACAAGGCCCTGTTTTGGTTTTTCTGATTACTCTTCCTGTATTTAACTAAATGCCCACTTTCTTTCGTAATATTCACCCTTTCTCTAACAGCTTTTTTTGTCGTATGATTAACATACATGAAGTGCATGTTTGTGGAGGAGACGGTGTGAAAAGTGTTCACACGTATGCACCAGCCAAACTACCACCACGCACGAGACGAGGAACGATTTGTGGTCCTGTCTTCATCTCCTCCAGCCTGTGACAGTTCCTCAGCCTTTGTTTTTCGTGACGTTGACTTACTTTTAACTTTGCATTCTTGAGGTGACATTAGACAGACACACTGCAAACATACCTTGAAAAATGGCTTGTATATCCCTCCCCCAGCTTCTTCCCCAAAGGTAAACATTTTTCCTTGACCTGAGTGCAGTTAACAGCCGTGTAATGCTGTTAAATAAAGACCTTGCTCAGATTTAACCAGATTTTTTTTAATGTTTGTTTATTTTTGAGAGAGAGAGAGAGGAGGCAGAGCATGAGCTGGGGAGGGGCAGACAAAGAGAGGGAGACACAGAATCCAGAGCAGGCTCCAGGCTCCAGGCTCCAGGCTCCAGGCTCCAGGCTCCGAGCTGTCAGCACAGAGCCCGACGCGGGGCTCCAACCCACCAACCTCGAGATCGTGACCTGAGCTGAAGTCGGATGCTTAACCGGCTGAACCACCCAGCTGCCCCAGATTTCACCAGTTTTCCCACTACTGTTTTCTTTTTATTCCAGGCTCCACACTGCTCTTATCCTGGTCTCTGTGACAGCTCCTCAGTCTTTCCTTATGACCTTGATTTTTGAAGAGTGCAGCAGAGTGTTTACATAGCTGCCACTCAGCTTGGGTTTGTCCGATGTTTGCTCGTTTTTGGCAAGCATCAGGGTGATGCTGTGCCCTTCTCAGTGGATCCTATGAGGAGGCCAAGAATGTTGCTGTGTCTCATTACTGGTTATATTAACCTTGATCATTTGGCTAACGGTGTCTGCTGGGTTTCTGCTCTGAGGATTCACTTGGAGACGGTGCATCGTACTCCCACCCATGAATAGTAGCATACGTCAATGGATTCTGTAAAAGGCCCCGTTCTTGCTTCAGCATAAGCCTTAATTATAAGTGAATTGTAGTGCTGGGGAGCAAGACGGGAAGGCTGAGAAGGGGCTCTGGTGAGTGGAAAAGGGCGCACAGAACTTGGAGAAGTGGTGGGCGGCCTTCTAGGCTGAGAAACAATAGTGTGCAGAGGGGTTCAGAGGACAGGAATCGCAGCACGGGGGTCCTAGCCTTGTTTTCCTTCTGTGCCTCATTCGTTGTCTTTCTCCACGAGGAACTCATTCCTCATCCTGTCTGCTGTCAAAAGTGGACTCCGGTGTGGCTGACCCGAGGCCAAAGCTTGCGTTCTTCATTTATGCTAAGTTAAGAGGCTACGAGGGGCCAGTAGCAACCATTCAGGGGGTTTGGTAAAAGATGCCAGACTCTGTGTATTTTTCCTAGGTTATAAAGTCAGCTCGAGTCATGAAGAAGGCCGTTGGCCACCTTATTCCTTTCATGGAAAAAGAAAGAGAAGAAAATAAAACGCATGCTGGCATAGAAGAGGAGGAGGCAAGTCATTTGTCCAGGCCGGTGGGCCCTGGGAGGAATTGGCCTCAGAGACGGTTACTGGGTGGGGGTAGGGACCACGGGGCTTGGCTGTGCCTGTCACTGATTGATAAAATAGAGCGGTGATCTCTTTTACCAGATATCAGAATACCCTGGGATTTTCCTGTGAATGTGGCTCTCTGAATTTTTAATATGAGCGTAGTTTTTCAAACCGAGCCCGTGATTTCAAAACAAAACCACTTTGTTTACCTGTTGACCGTTCACAAGGCTCCTACTATGTGCCAGATGCTGTGCTAGACACTGTAGCTGTAGAGATCGGTCCCTCCCCTTGAGGTAACTGAGTCAGGTTTGGCTTTGGAAAACCTCTTCACTGATTTTTCTCTGTATACTGGTAATGTCCTTGGCACTGCTTCCGGATCTAATTTAAATCTTGTTGGCTGTGCCTCCAGAGTCATTCATGAAGCTTTGACCTTGTTCAGCTCCCTGAGAAGCTCAGCCAGCTTTGGCCCGTGGGATTCTGAATCCTTAAATTGGTGTGAGCTTGTGAATGGCTCCGACAGACCTCCCACTTGCCTTGTGTGCCTTTTCCTTTTCTTTTTAAAAATTAACTAATTAATTGAGGAAGGGGTTGCTGGCAGGGCTTAGGACAATGGTATTGAAGAAACAAAAGATAATTAAATGCTGTTGAGATGGTGGTTCAGATTCTGATGAGGCTTCTCCCTCTGTTCCCCGCCTCTCCCTTTCCTGCTCACAATAAATATTTCTCAGACAGTGTTTTTGCAGTTTAAGATCCGTCGTTCAGCTATGGGACCGTGTTGGATTCGAACTTAAACTGTTCTTCGAGGTGATGGAACCCATGCTTGAAGTTCCCTGAGCTCCCCTGCTAGGCAGGCTGCCTTGGAAGTGCTCGGGGGCACAGCTTTGTACTTGCAGAGCATGTGATGTGGGTTCTGGGTCAGTCTCTGAGGTTGTCTTTGTTGTATTAGAGTGCTTTCTGTGGCAACACTTGTCTACTTCTAGAGATTTAAGTTGATCTGTTCTAAGTGACCACAGCAGTGCTCAGCTGCTTGGTTTGCTCCCCAGGACCCCTACCAGGGCACCATCGTGTTGGCCACCGTGAAAGGAGACGTGCACGACATAGGCAAGAACATAGTTGGCGTTGTCCTTGGCTGCAATAATTTCAGGTGAGTCAAGACCCACCTCTCTCATCCCCTTTCTTATTCAAAATTTAAAGCATTTGCAGCAATGATTCTGTATTGTTTGGGAGGGGTAGGGTCCAGCCGTGGATGTTGGAGGTTATTTTTAATTTCTGTTTCCTGACTGTGTTTTCGCACTTCCACATTGAACACACCTTTTCAAATGAAATAAACGAGTAAGTTTGTCACCTGTTAATCTGGTTGAAAAGGACAAAAGGAACAGTAAAAACTGTTCAAGCCAGGTCAGAATAACCAAGAGGCTTCTTGAGAATTGACCTTGGGCCGGAGGCTCTAATTACTAGAACACTGGGCTCCTGCCTGCAGCCAGTGGCCTAGAGCGTGTTCTGTTTTTCTCCTCAGTAAACGATGGCAGTCTCAGAGCGGAGATCTTAGAGCTGAGACTTCGGCTAAATGGGGTTTTATAAGAAGGCTTTGACTGTACAATTCTCTCCTTCCTCTGCTTAGAACAGGACTGTGCATGCCTCTTGGAAATGATGAAGCTAGATTTTGGAACGTACAGAAGTAAAATCTCTTGCTGATGTGTCTCTTTATAGTGGATACATATTCGGCACTAAGTTATTTCCATGTGAGAGCTGATGACCTATAGTAAGTGTATGTTTTGCTCAGATTTCAACGTATTCTTTATGATCCAAAGCCTAGTACAACTAATGCCTTCTCCGGTCCATGTCCAACCACAGTCCCTGTGAGTCATGGACTTCCTTCCACCGTACTCTGTCCTCTCTGAAGAACAGAGCCAGGCCTGTGGCGCAGCCGTGGCCCCTCACGGGTCTCTCCGGCTGTCCCGTGACAGTTACCCTTCCAGCCCCTCCCTCCTTTCAACTTGGTTAACCATCTCTGTATTCGAGGCCCATTTAATGCAACCAAGAAGCCCTCAGGAAGGCTGGAGGCCAGGAACGAGAACGGTATCAGGATGACTTTTGCCTCTTTCTTCACAGACATTTCTGTTTTCTGCCCACTCGCTGTCAGAACACTTAGTACCCTCTCCCAGTCTTGCAAATGAGGAATTTTGGGATGTATTTATTCTTTTTTAAAAGGTAAATACATCGGAGGTTGTTGTCATGAGATTTCAACTATAGAGTAAGTATTTGGATGAGGGGTTTCCTTCCTGAAATCTACAAGATATCTCTGCTCTGGTCTCACCTTTTCAAACCTGATGTCGTTGGTTTCTGTTTGCATTCATCATAATTAGTCAGCACTGAATTCAGCTTACAAATGTTTATAGATCGTCTGCTATAGACCACACATTGCACTAGAGACACCAAAATGATTTAGTTGACTTCTCTCAAGAAACTCAAGAAATTTACTGTTTAGGAGGCTAAATAGCCAGGTACCTATACAGTTGTGATCATGGTCCAGAAACTGTTGAAAAAAAGCAGCTTGTAGGTAAACTTCTTAAAGCAATTCTTGAGATATTATTGTCATGAGTTTATAATTTTTTATTTTCAGAAAATGGGTAAGTAGCCAAAAGAATCACACTAGGAATGTTTTTTCCTCCAGTTAAAGACGTTCTAAGAGGCCGGGGAGAACTGTGGCATTTCTCCAGGGTGCTGCTCCGGCTGAATGTCAGCATCTGTGAAACCTGCTTATTAAACCCGAGGCTTTCCTCCAGCACATCCAGTTCCTCTGTCCTGTGCATTGAAGGGGTGCTTGTCTTTGCTCATAAGTCTAACTGGAGAAACATCTTCTAGTGAAACTGTAATTATCCCTTTTATAAAAACATGAGTGAACGTACAAACCTTTTCTATCGCGACAGACGCCCTCTTGGGTCTTGTGCCTCTTAACACGTGGCCCCCTGATCAGTTTCATTTTGTGGTGTTAGCTAGTAGGCAAGTGCCCCCCCACCCCACCCCCGGCATCTACCTTATGTAGTTAAATGTATACTTTTGCTGAGCCTCCAGGTTCTAGGCTGGATCTGGAGTGAACCACGCAGCTAGTGAGTGAGTCTAGCAAACCATCCAGAACCAAATCTTAAGGCAGCTTTCTAGTTCCAGGCTCTTTGTCATCGATGCAGAAAATCTCATAAGGTGGTAAGGATTTTTTTCTTTTTGAAGGAAAAAGAAGTCAAGAGGACTGAAGATGATAGTTCTGTCCAGACAGAGAACATTTTTATGGGGATGATGCATTAGATTCTGTGATCTAGTAGAACACGTAAATTTGAGAATTTGAATAGACCTAAGGGATAGATCCACCAAGAGACCACTAATACCTAACATTTGGTTACCACTTCACAAATGAGCTAGTGTTTTTACATCACTGATTTTTCTGTTTTCTGTCTTCTTTTCCTGATGGTTTTCTTTTCCTTTCTTTTCTTTCTTCCTTCCTTCCTTCTTATGGTTTTGATCCTGTGCTGCCCGCTTCAGTTATTGTCTTTCTCATTTTACAGATGAGGAAACTGAGGCTTAGAGAAGTTCAGGAGTTTCTTCATGGTCACACAGCCAGCAAGTGGCAAGCCATACACTCAGGGCTTCTGATTCCAAAAGGGAGGACTCTGCTCTCTCAGCTTATCTTCCACTATTGATTATAAAGTTAAACAACTTTAACTGTAATGTTTAATGTTAACATTCTAGTTAAATTCCTCTTAAGTAATATAAAGTATTTAAAAATGTTTTTTGATCAGATAGTACCTGAAAATGGATTTTAAATATGCTCCTTAATAATTTTTATATAAAAAGAAAATGTGGGAGCACCTGGGTGGCTCATTCGGTTGAGTGTCTGACTCTTGATTTTGGCTCAGGTCATGATCTCACGATTTGTGGGTTCAAGCCCTGCATCGGGCTCTGCGCTGACAGCATGGAGCCTGCTTGGGATTCTGTCTCTCCCTCTCTCTTTGCCCCTCCCTGCTTGTGCTCCCTCTTTCAAAATAAACGTTTTAAAAAAATGCACACTGGTAAAGCACAGGTAAACGCACACTGTAAACACAGTTAATGCACATTGTTTGTGTAAGAAAAAGTAGGATATGTCAGCAGAAAATTTAAAATTAGATATCCTATATTTGGGTGCCTGGATCGCTCAGTTGGTTAAGTGTCTAACTTCGGCTCAGGTCATGATCTCATGGTTCCTGACTTTGAGCCTCACGTTGGGCTCTGTGCTAGCTGTGTTAGCACAGGTCAGAGCCTGGAGCCTGCTTTGGATTCTGTGTGTCCCCCCTCCCCCCACCCCACCCCTCCCCTGCTTGTGCACTGTCTCACTCCCGTCTCTCAAAAATAAATAAATATTAAAAAAAATTAAATATAAAATAAAATTAGATATCCTATATCTAGTACTTTAAAAATATGGATCTGGTGAAGAAGATAATAATAACAGAGGCCTGTTTATATTTAACCAGTTGTTGCTAATCTGTCTGAGTAAAAATTAAGCAATATACAGATGGCTATAAATGAAATACTTTCAAACTGAGTAATATTAGAGTGTTCAGCTGAGTGAGAAAAATGACTATCTAAGTCAAGGGCAGACTAGTCTAGTCCTATGCTCCACACATGCTCACTAGATAATTATTCAGAGATTTTCAAGCTGATATGTATATATAGGGGTGGGGGGTGTTACACAGTTTTCCTGGTTTATTGAGATGTAATTGACCTAAAACATGGTATAAGTTTAAGGTGTACAACGTATTGGTTTGGTACACTTACATACTGCAGTGTGATTACCGCCATAGTGTTAGCCAACAGCACTTTCACTTCATATAGTTACCGTTTCTTTTTTTACGGTGACAGCATTTCATGCACATCCTGGCCAACACTTGTTACCACGCGGCTTTCTGATAACAGCCATTCTAACACGTTTGAGGTGTTTCTCATTTTGGGTTTGATTGGCATTTCCCCGATGATGAGTGATGCTGAGCGTCTTCTGATCTACATTGTTGGTCCTTCAGATGTCTTCTTTGGAAAAATAGCTATTCGGTTCCTCTGCCCAACTTGTTATATTTGAAAGGGAGACTTTCCAGAATTTGTCTCATTCGTTGTTTTAAAAAAGGAGAAATGGAAACAGACACTGTCAGCACCGCTTAAGCACAGATTGGAGACTTTGGCTGGGGACTGCAGAGTGGTTGGGTGCTTCCATCTAGTGGTAGTGTGTGTGAATTGCAGGATCAGAGACAAATGTCATCTTCAGTTCTCTTCAAGAGACAGCAAATGTGAAGCATTTGATGATGGATGCAGGTGCGTGGCTTTGATTTTCCTTTTTAATTTTTGTAGAGAGTAAAAGGGACTTCTTATCTATTATAATATCGTATGTATTCTCATCTAGTATCGGATGCCTTCGCTAAAGCATCGAGTGCAGCTTACATTTTTTTTTTCTGAATTAAAAGCCCAAAGTAAATGCTTGTGTTTAAAGCCCTCTTATAAACACTTTAGAAAGAGGATTCCTAAAATCAGCATTTTCCCATAACATTAATTTTTTATTCTCTGTAGTCTCTCCTGTGGCATAATATAAGAATGTGGATTAGAAGAGGCCTGTGGACATGGGCACATGGCTCCAATTGAAGAAACCAGGGGAAACCAGGGGGAATGGATATGTATGTGGGGGAAACAGGAAGTTGCAGTAAAGCAGAGGGACAGTGGAAAGGGATGGCAGGAAGAATGGCCGCAGCCATAGAAGCCCCTCCCCCAACGCTTCAGGTCATTTCCTTCTGCTGAAGTTCCCCAGGGCCAGCTCGTTCATCATTCTGGACCTTTAGTGCCAGTCTCTGTGTAGACTACCCTCTTTTTTCCTTCATTGAGCTAATACCTACTTACTTTTTTCAAGATTCAGCCCAGGTATCCCCCCTCCTCGGATGGTTCTAATGGTCATCAGTTTAGGTGACAACACTCCACGAATGTCACACCGTATGCATATTCCGAACCTGCCAATACTTTCTCAGCCCAGATGTGTGGGGAACATCCCTTTTCCCTTGAGGGTGGGGCTGGGGGTGGCCTCTGTCTGGGCTTGCTTGTCCCTGATGGTGAGCAACCACCTCCATGCATCTCAGGGCTGTAAGTATTACTCTCTGTGCCTGGAAGGTCAGGAAGTACGCCCCCGCTGAATGATTTGTTTGACTGTTTCCCAGTATTCTTAAGACAGGCTAATAAACTGGAAGTTGAACTTGTGTCCCAGTCGCCTAGCCCACTGTTTTCAGAACTCTTCTTTCCTCACTCGTCATGGGTTTTCTCTCTTTTGCTGATTTTTTCTTCTCTGTGCGACCCCCAAATAGGGGAGTGCTCCAGGGCTCAGGCTTTGGACCTCTTCTCTGTCCTGCCACCCACAGTGGTGCTTCTCAGACTGTCATGTGCCTTCCCCTCCCCTGGGGCTCTTGTTAAAAGACCCGATGAAAGTAGGTCTGGACCCAAGGCTCTGAGTTTCCAGGGGGCACATCCAGGCCAACAAGGCCCGGGACGGCCTTATCTCATCCAGTCTCGTGACTTTCTAACACCTTGGTGCCAGGTGCCAGGTTCTGTCTCCAGCATGGACCCCTTACCAGAACTCCAGACTTACGTATCCAGTCGGCTACCTGAGAGCTCCGTTTGGATATCTAAAGAAATCTCAAACCCGGTATTTTGAAAATTGCACTAGTTGCCCCCCTTAAGATGCCCTCTCTGACCTCTGTGCCTACAGTTTCCCCCTTTCCGCATTTCTGTCCAGCCACAAGGTCTCCTCAGTGTCCTCAAACAAAGCAAGCATGTGTAAGATGTTCCCGAAGGACACACTGCTTAAAACAAGAAAAAGAAATGAGAGCAAGTTGATTCTCGCCATCAGACTGATGATTTGTAATTGAATTTTGAAAATACCATATGACGTTGAACACAGCTTTGAAATGTATGCCGTCTTGTCTTGATTTAAAAAGCAATACGCTATTGTACTCAATTTTGTATGCAACAGTCTATATTTAGTCCTAGTTTAACAAAAGGTGTAGTCACCAGCCTTTCCTAATTTGCTAAAAACAAAAACGTGGCGTCATCTCACTGTTGTTAGGACCTGCCGTCCCACATCAGTAAAACGCACAGCGTTTACTTTCTGCTGGGTTAGTGCCGACAAAGCTGAGCGTAGTTATCGTTGATTTGAAATTGTCTTGCTTTTTACTGGGGATTCATATGGGCCAGTTTTTTCTTTTCTTTTCTTTTCAAGTAATAATGGGAGCAAGCTAGAAAGTGAGTATAAAAAGATACATAGCGAGAAGCAAGACTCCTTCCTGTCAGGCATCCCCTCTGACCAGATGATGGTGTGTCCAGTAGTAGTTCGTTGATTTCCTTTTTTTTTAAATTACTTTGCCTGTTTTATTTAAAAAAGTTTTTTTTTAAATGTTTGTTTATTTTTGAGGGAGACAGAGTGCAAGCAAGGGAGGGGCAGAGAGAGAGGGTGACACAGGATCTGAAGCAGGCTCCAGGCTCTGAGCCGTCGGCACAGAGCCCGACACGGGGCTCGAACTCACAAACTGTGAGATCATGACCTGAGCTGAAGTCAGATGCTTAACCAACTGAGCCATCCAGGTGCCCCCAATTATTTTGCCTATTTTAATTGTTGACATTATGAAAGAGGTGAAAATCATGCTGTGAAATGCATACTCATGATGAAATTAAATTGTAAAAATGACCACCATGATGGGTGACTCGAATAGAGGAGTCGTACATGGAATGTTGTCCAGGGTGGGAATCCTCTTGAGTTCAGAAAGCGCCTCCTCTATCAATTGGAGCCCCTCCAGTCTTACTGTGTTCCCACAAAGCGGGCCCCTGCACTTCTGCTCCGTGCCCGCCCTCCATCTTGGATGTGGCCCTCAAGCCCTCGGGTCAGCTTTTCCTTTGAGTCTCTTACCCTGTCTCCCTCAGTGATTTGCTCCCTGGTTCTGTCTCCCTCTCCTGTGACTCAGTAACCAGATTCTCATATTGTCCGCTTTCCGTGAGCAGGAACCGACCTTCCTGATGATCCTTCACATTGGCTTCCAGCTAGTCTCTCCTGTTCAGTAGGTGTTTACTGAGTGAACTTGCCCAACGTTTTTATTGGCCTCAGTGGCCAAGAGAATGGGTTATGGTGTCAGATCGTGGTTCTTGTCCCAAATCTACTGCTAATTAGTTGTGTGGACAAAGTTGCTTAATGTCTCTGGGCCCTTCTTCAGTAAAATGGAGCCCATGGTGGTACTTGCATCCTGGAGCCGCTTTGAAGGTAAAATGGGATTGATTGTGCAAAAAGCTCAGCGTGGGGGAGACGGCCCACGTGTCCACTGACAGGCGAGCGAATAGGCAGAACGTGTGTGTCCGTTGTGCTAAGTGCAATAAGCCAGATGTAAGGACAAATGATGTATGAGTCCACTTACACAGATGTCTAGAGTTGGCAGATTCACAGGGACCACTGGGAAGGGGGAACTGTTGCCAGATGATTAGAGTTGCTATTTGGGGAGATGACCGGGTATTGTGATGGTTGCACAGCACTGTGACTGACTCTGATTAGGGCCACTGAATTTTAAACTTAATCGTTAGAAGGGCACATGGTACTTTATGTATTTTACTAGAGCTTAAAACAAATAATAACGTAGGGGTACCTGGGTGGCTCAGTCGGTTAAGCATCTGACTCTTGATCTCGGCTCAGGTCATGATCTCACAGTTCATGAGTTCAGACTCTGCATTGGGTTCTGTGCTGATGGTGTGGAGCCTGCTTGGGATTCTGTCTCCTTCTCTGTGCCCCTCACCAGCTTGTTGTCTTTCTCTCTCTCTCTCTCTCTCTCTCTCTCTCTCAACATAAATAAACTTAAAAAACTAATGTAGTATGCCAAAAATCACTGAATCATGTATTTGAATGGGTGAGTTTTATGCTGTATGAATTCTATGTCAATAAAGCTGCTTTAAAAATCTTAGCCTAGCACCCGGCATGTGGTAAGTACCTAATAAATGGTAGTTGTAGTTGTCCTTAGTGAGTCACTGTGATTCCAATTTACATTAGAGGGGTATTTGATGGCTAAGTAAGGCTTTGTCTCTCTTGGGTTCTCCCCAACTTTCTCACCTCTCATTTCTGTACCGCAGAGTTATTGATTTAGGGGTCATGACTCCCTGCGACAAGATACTGAAGGCTGCCGTTGAGCACAAAGCAGGTACTGTGCCTCAGACTTCTGGGCCCTCCGAGTGTCCTTTCCCCTGTGTCTGTCTGTCAGTAAGTGGTGATGCCCCAACCTATCCAACAGGTGCCAGCTCCTGTGGGGGGTGAGGGACTGCTTTCATTGTCATTGATGGTGGGGGTCGAATCAGTGAATAGGTGACTTTGAAACTCCTTGCAGCTTGGAAGATGGGGAATGAAACAGGCTTCTTATTACAGGGTTGCATTAGATATTTTCCTCCACATCTCATCGTCTCATCGTTTTTAATGTTTTTTCAGATACCGTGACACGTCCAAGTCTGGGAAATCATGAACAATGTATTTTATTTGCATGGCTTCCCCCAACTGTGGAAAGTACACTGTTGTAACTTTAAGTTACAAATCCCATTTATTATGTAAAGCAAACAAATGGTAAATCGAAACTCCCCAGTCAGGAAAGATGTCTTACAATTAGAAATGGGGAGTCGATGTTAGTTAGGTCTCACGGTCTTTATTACAGAGTTGCTAAAATGAGTCTTCCATACTTCTCTGCTTTTGTCTCATCTTCATTCTCACTGTCCTTTCTTCTTTTTTGAAATACTAGATATAATAGGCCTGTCAGGACTCATCACTCCTTCCCTGGATGAAATGATTTTTGTTGCCAAGGAAATGGAGAGATTGGCCATAAAGATTCCGTTGTTGATTGGAGGGGCGACCACATCGAGGTAAGTCATGCTAATGAGCTCCTTGCTGTCCTTTAAATTCATTTAAATGCCAGTGTTTACAAACAGTGATGAAACCTGGGTTGTTTTTTATTATGCTTAGCTCATCGGCTCCTTGTTCTAGAAGCTCACGAGCTTTCAGTCTTCACTTGGACAAGAACCTGGGCCGGGACACTTCTGCAGCACACTGTAGGAAACTTCCTCTGTGATCTCCCCACCCTTTGTCTTTTTTGGGATTCCTTTGGCTTGTCATTGTCTTTTCCTTAATCCTCTCCCCTCCCATTCAGTTCCTGAGATTTCTGTTAAACTCTCCTCTTGAAATCAAGCCAGGTGGAGAAGGTGTATTTTTTGGCACAAAGACATTTCTTGAACTTTAGCCCACTCTCTGTCTTGAAGCAGGTGTCTGATTGAGTAATTACAGGTTCCCTTGAAGAAACTCCAACCTGGAAATAGTTGAGGCAGAAGGCCAGCCTAGCAAGAACGAATTAGAGAATCACCTTGGGAAGTTGTTTCCGAAAGGGGGAACCTTTTGAGAACCTTTGGATTAAACAGTTTAGAGAGGAGAAAGTTCTAAGTTGGTCACATGGCCATTACAGAGTTTGTCAGATTTTTTCCTGGCTCATGATCATAACGATGTTTGGGGGGAAATATGTTAATTATGGGCACTGTTAGACTTTTTATGACATGTTCTTTATGCCCCATACTGTTTACTTTGGCAGGGAATAATGCCCAGGGGGAACACTGAACTTGATCCTACACTAGAAATGACTGTGCACTAAGCCGGGTTTTCCAGAAAAACAGAATCTGTAGGTTGTGTATACATTTTTTCTTTATGTAGATTTTATATATCACTTTGTATTATATTATTAATATAATACGTACACAGAGAGATGTATTTTAATAAATTGGCTCATGTGATCACGGGGCCTGGGAAGACTGACATCTGCAGGGAAGGTCAGAGGGCTGGAGTCCAGGCAAGAGCAGATGTTGCAGTCTTGATTCCAAAGGCTATATGGAGGCAGAATTCCTTCTTTCTCAGAGGACGTGAGTCTTTCCTCTTAAGGTCTTCAACTGATTGGACGAGGTCCACCCACATTATGGAGCATGATCTGCTTCACTCAAAGTTTGCTGACTTTTTTTTTAAGTCTGTTTTTATTTATTTTGAAATAAATAAATAAGTGGGGGAGAGGCAGAGAGAAAGGGCGAGAGAGAAAGAATCCCAAGCAGGCTCTGCACTGTCAGCACAGAGCCTGATGCGGGGCTTGAACCCACAAACTGTGAGATCATGATCTGAGCCAAAACCAAGAGTCAGACACTTAACTGACTGAGCCACCCAGGCACCCCAAAGCCTGCTGGTTTAAATGTTAATCACATCTAAAAATTATCTTTACAGAAACATCTAGATTGGTGTATGACCAAAAACTAGATCCTGTGGCCTGGCCAAATTGACACATAAAATTAACCATCATCCCATTTATAATCTGAATGGATTATTTTCACAAGTAGTAACAGTGTTATATGTCATTTATTCACTAGGTATTTTTCATGCTTGAAGGACTCAATAAGGTGGCTGTTGTCGCTCACCTTGGAAAGCTGAGTTTGTTTTTCCCACCAAGGACTTACCCACTAGGATATGTGGCAGATTATTCTCCAGGGATGTGACCAACCGTTGATAGCTGGAGTTTCAATGAGCATAGTCTTGGGTAATTGATTATTTTAACGTGAATATTCATTAGCTTAGTAAAGAGAACGATAAGAGAACTTACAGACCTTTATGAGCATGAAATACTTTTCGGATCATGGTTGTAAAACAGAATAGATAAATATTTAAAGAAGCAGATGTAACGAAACGTATTATGAGTAGGTAAATGTGATGTGCAAATTGGAACATTACAAAATAGTGCATTCTGTTATATCTTTTACCAAGTAAAAGCCACCAGATTAAAGAGGTTTTAAAAAAAAAAAAAAAAATATCCAGAGGCAACATAACTACTTTCCTAAGATCCATCATAAGCAGAATTAGCCATCAGTGCCTCCTCACAGTTATAAGCTGGGATATCAAGTTAGAATTCATCAGATTGGAAGTCACCCACTGTCTCTCTGTGCGGTTGCAGAATTTCTGTTCTCGGGGTCTGGGGAAGGGCGCTGGGACAGCTGGGTCCCCTGACCTGCCAGAGTTCCTTCTTCTCTTTATGAGCTCTGCCTTCTCTGGTTCTGTTCTCTTCCATACCTGTTGCTGTTTCCGGGAAATTACTTGGAAAATAAAAGCTAGTGGCAGTCCTTCCAGATAACCATTCCCTTCTCCATTGCGGTGCCAGAAACGCCTGTGCCGATTAGATTTCCTGTGCAATCTCTCAGAGCCTTGGTGTAACCCTCCCCCCTTCTGACTCCATTCTAAAGTAGTGACAGTGGGTGAGGCCTCACTTAACGGTGCTTAATCCGGCCCTCATATTTGAGTAAGCCCTTTGACTGAAATGTAGCAGGCATACAGAAAAGTGCACAAATCACAGATACACAACTTGATGAACGTTTACAGAAATGAACCCCCGGTAACACTGCACTCTGGGAACTTTGCTGGGTGCCCCCACCCAGTCATCCTTTACGGCAGGAGTAACCACTGCCCTGTCACCGTAGGTTGGTTCTGCCCGCATGTCGGCTTCATATAAATGGAGTCCTGTGGCATGTCCTCTTTTGTGCCTAGCTTATTTTGCGCAGTGTTCTACCTGGGAGGCCCAAACCAGCAGTTGCAGTGGTTGCTGTTCCGTTGTGGTGCAATATTCCGTCGTATAATACACGGTGGCTTAGTCATCCGTGTGACTGTTGGCGGGTATTGGGTTTTTCCAGTTTGGGGCTGTTTGGAAGAATGCCACTTGCTGGGTCATACGCACATGATCATTGGCGTTAGACTTTGCTGGGTAGTTTTCCAAAGTGATTGTATTAATTTACGTTCCCACCGGCAATTATGAGAGTTCCAGTTATTCCACACCTTTTTCAATTTTATCCATTTTAGTAGGTATGTAATAACATCTTGGTATGGTTTTCCTTTGTATTTTCTTGCTGATCAATGATGCTGAGTACCTTTTCATGTGTATGTTGACTGTTAATGCTTTTTAAGTCTTTTTTTTTTTTAATTGGGTATTCTGCCTCTTACTGACTTGTACATGTTTTTTGTTTATATTGGACGCAAGCCCTTTATTAGAAATATATGTTGCAAGTAGATTCTTCCATTATGGCTTGCCTTTTGCTATCTTAGTTGTATTTTTAAATAACAAAGTTTTTAATTTTCATGAAGTCTGATTTATCAGTCTCTTCCTTTACAGTTAGTGCTTTTTGCATCTGTGTAAGATGCCGTCTGCTCCTGGGAGAGTCAGCTTTGCTAGAAGGCATTCAGAGTTTGAATGTCTTAGAAGCCCTCTGAGAGCCCTTATTATTGCCTCCTGTAGACCTGTTGAGAGCTCAGCAGTGTTCCATTTTTTTCCTTTGCTAACTGTTCTTTGAGCGGACGGCAGCTCAGGACTTCCAAGTTGTCACGAAAGAAGATAAGGAGGTATAACTCCGTGGCTCTTCCAGATCTCAGTGGCCTGTGCTGGCATGATAGAATTAGAATTGTACTCCCAAGACATTCACAGTGAGCCTTAAGGCTGTCTGATGGATCCTTGGAGAAGCCGAAAGGACTGTACCGATTAGGGGTCACGTGGGCACGCAAGTAGGCCCAGAGTTCCCTTTTGAACCCGTAGCCGTAAGAGAACGGAAAACCGAATATTCTCCTGTCTGTAATGCGTATGGTTTCGTGTCACAAACTGGAATTGACTTTAATGGCCATCTGGCCCTGTTAGCTACATACCTTCTCAAAGACACAAGTGTGGCAGTTAGCTTTTCTAAGTGGTTTAGAGCCAATAACTGCAAAGTGTCTTTTTCAGTTATTTTTTGTGAGTAATGGAGAATTCAGAAGGAATTCAGTGCCCAGAAATAGAGGTAATTTTCCGAACTTAAATATTTTTTAATTGTTAGGAGGGAAGATGCTGAATGATGTAACTGTACTGTTTTCCTCTTAGAGTTGGCTGTAGGGAAGTTCGAAGCTCAGGCCTGGGTGTAGGATTTCAGGGACCCGACTTCTGCCTCTGACCCACTGCTCAGTGCTCGTGCCTTTATTTCCTCTCTCGTTTTTCTCACCAAATTCTAAGGTCTTATTTCTTATTTATTTGTGTGTGTGTGTGTGTGTGTGTGTGTGTGTGTGTGTGTGTGTGTGAGATGCTGCATTTAGGTAAAACATTTTAATTCTGGAAGGATAAGGCATGAAATAAATGCTTGGAGTACTTGTTCTTTTTCAGTGCTTTTCAAAAAGACCTAAAGTTAACCCTGTCATGCCCATTTGGCAAGTATGAGAGGCGACTAACTGGGTCCCCGGCATTGGTGAGTGACTTAGCAGAGCCAGATTTGAGACTGAGCCTCAGGGGGCTAGCCCTGTGTTGTTGGTTTGTAGGAGGGCAGGAGGGATTCCAACATTATATATCTTTTCAGACTTCAGACAGAAGTCTGCCTCCAACTGGAGAGGGCCGCATAAATGGAAGCTTAGGAGAAAGTGGAATCAATATCATGCCGTTTTATAAGGAAACCAAAAGTACTCTTGATGGCCAAGCAAGCACAGATTTAATGGCTGCCCTCATTTGGCTTTGTCATTTTTTTATGCTGGAAAGCAACACTGTGCTTTTATGTGGTGGTGGTGGTAGTGTTTTTAAAAAGTGGAACCCATCAGTTTCTTCTTGGTACCCTTGTCCAGAGATCACCAGTGCGAGAATGGCCGGAATTGCACAGAGAACGCTTGGATGCTTAATAAATATTAATTATGTTGACTTGAAGGTTTAAAACTGTACTGGTTCTCTTTAAGAGAAATGTCAACTAAGTCACATTAGGCTTAGTGTTTCCTAGAGGAACTCCATGCAGAATATACATTGAGGTACATTTGTGTGCTTGAAGAACTGACCACCTAAAGAAGAGGAAGCAAACATAGTCTCACTTATATTCTGTTGTCAAACTGGAAGCAGTTTCTTCTTTAAAATTTCCTGGGGCGCCTGGGTGGCTCAGTCAGTTGAGCATCTGACTTCAGCGCAGGTCATGATCTTGCGGTTTGTAGGTTCGATCCCTACATCGGGCTCTGTGCTGACAGCTCAGAGCTTGGAGCCTGTTTCAGATTCCGTGTCTCCCTCTCTCTGCCCATCTCCTGCTTGCGTGTGTGCTCGCTCTCTCTCTCAAAAATAAACATTAAAAAACAATTTTTTTTTTAATTAAAAAAACAAAAGTATTCCTACTATTTGAAAATCTTCCCCTGGGATGCCTGGGCGGCTCAGTAGGTTCAGCGTCCGACTTCGTCTCAGGTCCGTGAGTTTGAGCCCCGCATCGGGCTCTAGGCTGACAGCTCAGAGCCTGAAGCCTGTTTCAGATTCTGTGTCTCCCTCTCTCCCTGACCCTCCCCCGTTCATGCTCTGTCTCTCTTTGTCTCAAAAATAAATAAACGTTAAAAAAAAAAAAACTTAAAAAAAAGAAAATCTTCTCTTTGTAGAATACCAAAGATATTTTCAAATCTTTGGTCCCTGGGCACGCAGCGGACACAAAACACATCCTTGGGACGCAGTGGAGTTGGCGTGGCTGCTTCAGGACCACGGTCTGGTTCTCCCTGCTGCTCTGCGCCCCAGCGCCCGACTCTGGAAGAGTCTCTTGCACTCAGTGGCTTAAGCCTGCACTTCCATTCGATGGCTCACTTCCTGTGACTTCCGGCTTCTGTCCCCTGCTTCCTGTCCGTGTGTGGAGATACTTGCACAAAGGGGACAGGTGAAATGTCAGTCTTGTCTGTCTCACCGCAAATGAATTTTTAGTCATCCCTCAGAAGTCTATTAAAAACGCACACATACCTCAGGCTTCTCATATCCTCTTGGTTTTAAAAATTTCCTCAGTAGTCCACGCTTACTATTAGAACATGTCAGACACTTCAGAGGAACGTAAAGTAAAATTTATTCTCTCCCTTCCCGTCCTCCGTCCCACCTCCAGCCGCTGTGTAACCAGTGTTGACACCTGAGGTGTATCTGGTTTTTGCTAAATGTACGGAAACTCCTGTGTAAGGTTGGAGGGTTAGGGCGGGTTGAGGGTGGTAGTGTGGTTTTTAAAACACAAACGTACTGTTTGGTATTTTGTTGTTTCCCCACATAGTAGCATAGTCTGGACATTCTTCCCGAACAAAATGCGTTTGGGCCGAGGCGGAGAATGTGAAAGCATCTGACACGGGGAGGAGCTGCCTTGGGGGCGAACGTGGGTCCAGCAGAGACCGGCAGGGACGGCCCCCTCCCTGCCCGTCCTGGGGGATGTACGGCTGCCGCCCTTGGACGCGGCACTGCGGCCTGTGCTCAGGGCCCTGGTTTAACCGCAGTCGGGAGGGCACGCGGGTCCATCCTCACCCCTCACGTAGTGGGCCGTGTTCTGTGAGGCAAGAGCGGGTGTGTACCCTGTGCGGTAAGACTGAGTCCCCAGAGACGGCTTGCCGCGTACTTCAGTCAGGTCGTCTCAAGGACTGAAGCGTGTTCCTCACCGCTGATGTTCCCGAGTCTGGCAGGAGGGGTTTGGGGCCGAGCCGACGTTAGTAGAAGACTGTTGCTGCTTATGCCTCTCGGTTCCTTCGTGCCAAATTTATTCAGGGTCCGGGGCCCCTTATTACAAGTGCGAGGTGGGGTCGGGGCTGAGGAGCGTGGCCGGTGCGGCCTGGGCCCGCCGCCTTGGGTCTGGTTTCTCGGGCGCCCTGGCTGCCACCCCAGCTCATTTGGGGGAGGAAACGCAGTCTGACCTGTATGGCAGCCAAGGGCAGTCACCTGGGCTGGTGAGCTCCCTCGGTTCAGGCAGGCCGCTAATGAGTGCGGCGTCACGGTCTCATTCCCGAGGGCAGAGAGCTGAGGGCAGCGTCTTCCTCGTTTTGTCAGATTTCTCGTAGCCTGAGCCGACAGACCCCTGTCTTCTCCCCTTGGATTCCCCGTCTTAGGGTGGGGAGGAAGTCAGTCTTGTTTTACGAGGGACGCGTGAAGTTCGTTCTCTGGAAAGCACCCTGTGGAAACACGTTGTCTCTGATGGTTCCAGACAGGGGTCATGTGGGAGCTGTCAGCGCTGATGGATATGTTTTTCTTCCTGACCCCTCTTTTTAGAACCCACACGGCAGTTAAAATAGCTCCCAGATACAGCGCGCCTGTCATCCACGTCCTGGACGCGTCCAAGAGTGTGGTGGTGGTAAGTGTGGGGCCTTCCGTTATTTCCGCTATGTAAGGAGAGGAGAAAAGATTGTGTTCTGAATAAGGGGTATTTCCCAAGATGATCTTTTATTTTTGTCCAGTTCTACTAAAATATGTGAAAGAATGTGTGAGGGCTTGTTAGGATGGTGTCGCTGTGGTCGTCTGCATTGCTGGAGGGGGGCCAGGTGAGTGTGTCCTGTGCTTTCAGAGACCGCGTCTGAGTCACCGAGAAGCCCTGCCAGGATCCCTGTGACCTCGACACCAACCCAGAGGGAGAGAGATTTCAGCCACTTACATATATTTACAAGTGTGAACATATATTGTCTTAACTCCATGCCGAGGCTAGAAGGAATGTGGAATCTTTTAAACGACCTGTTTCCAGGTAGACATTTAATCTGGAATGGGCCGGTTGACCCTACCCAAAGAGAGAAGAACGTTCTCTAGATGTTCACCATCCAGAATAATAGATTCTTTTTCTCGGTGAATGTAATAAACCACTTTCCTGAGTGGTCTTTTAGGTTTTTCTCTGTCACTGAAGCCTAACGTCCTCTCTCGTTACGTGTTTCGTTATTTTCATTGACTAAGAGGACATCATAGCTGGAGGGAATCTGAACGACCATGTGGTCCAGTGGTTTCCAAGTTCGTTTTAGTGACAGAAAGCTTGTCTTCCAGTGATGTCTTACTTGGAAGCTCAGTACAGTATGAGTTAGAGCAGCCCCTCCTATCCGTCACCCCACACCTAGTTCTTGAAAGAGCACAATTTGAAAATTGCTAATCTGTGGGGACGCCTGGGTTGGTTGAGTATGTGACTCGATTTCAGCTCAGGTCATGATCTCACAGTTTGAACTCGAGCCCCACATCAGGCTCTGTGCTGACAGCGTGGAGCCTGCTTGGGATTCTCTCTCTGCCCCTCCCCCACTCATGCTGTCTCTGTCTCTCTCATGTAAATAAATAAAAACTTAAAAAAACACAACAGACCAAACCTGCTGATCTAGTCCAGCCTTCACATTTGTAGGTGAGGAGGGTTACCAAGGAGGGTCTGGTGATTTGTGAAACTATCAGGTGACATGGTGCAGCCCGAAGCTCGGGTGGCCACATTGCCTGAACCGTTTTCCAAAGACATCCTTCCAGATCTATGAATTTATTTATATGGAGGTTGTACAATAATTGCTAACTTTATTAAAAATTGATAGTGTGCCAGACACTGTGGTGAGTGCTTTACATGGATTTGTAATTTAATCTCCATGAAGCAGATACTCTCATTAACCATGTTTAGAGTAGAGGAAACAGGCACAGAGAGGTTAGCACCTCTCTTGAGGCCACACGTCTATCAAGCGGTAGGGTAGGGCGTGAAGGCCGGTGGTCTTACTCTCTGCTGCACGAAATGTGCTCCCATTAATGTTCAGTGATTCTTATTAAAAAGGATACAATCATTGGCTCCCAGGTGGCTGAGTCAGTTGAGCATCCAGCCTTTTTTTTTTTTTTTTAAGAAAATTATTATTGTTTAGTTTCTATTTTTAAGTTGTTATAAACTTTAATTATTTAATAATTAGCGTGAATAATTTTATATTCATGCATCCTCCTCTGTGAACTGTCAAATCTTGCTGACCTCCTTATGAATATTTATAAACACTCTATATACATGACTATGTACTTTTAATACTGTATGCTTCTTTTGTAGAAAGAGTTTTCTTTTTCTTTTTCTTTTTTTTTTCTGTTTTGAATTTACATCCAAACTAGTTAGCATATAGTGCAACAATGATTTCAGGATTAGATTCCTTAATGCCGCTTACCCAATTAGCCCATCCCCTCCCACAACCCCTCCAGTAACCCTCTGTTTGTTCTCCATATTTAAGAGTCTCTTATGTTTTGTCCCTCTCCCTGTTTTTATAATATTTTTCTTCCCTTCCCTTATGTTCATCTGTTCTGGAGCATCCAACTCTTGATTTCGGCTCAGGTCGTGATCTCAGGGTCGTGGGATTCAGCCCCATGTTGGGCTCTGAGCTGGGCCTGGAATAAGATATATTCTCTCTCACTCTCTTGCTTTCTCTGTCCCCTCCTTCCCGCTGCCCCTCCTCTGCTTGCACTTTCTGTCTCTCAAAAAAGAAAAAAAAAGATACGGTTAAATCAGACTGGAATCATAAAGTCACATTTTTATTTACTCTTGACGTAAACTAATGTGTAAATAAAGTAGGTGTCTCCAAGTTAGTTTCAGGACAGTTTTTGTATTTTATATTTGAATTGTGCTTCATAAGGAGCTCGTATGGAGTTCATAGTTGACTAGCCAGTGGACCTCTTTTTAAGGCTTGTTGCTATTTTCAAATACTAATGAATGACTGAACATTTCTCATATGGAGACCAGGCCCTTGGCCCTCTTCAAGTACATGGTGCTAGCATTGCATCGGGAGAGGACTTTGGCTGGGAGGAACCAGCCTCTGGATTCCATTTTGAGTTCCCTCCTTCGCCGTCTAGAAGAGCTAAGCAGTAAGGGCCGAGCGGAGAGCCAGAAGATGAGCACGGGCACTGGTGCTCCTTATGGGTCCGTCCAGCTGGACCGCCAGCAGTGGTTAGTGCTTCTTGGGTCCAGAGAAGTGGCCGCCTTCTGAAATTACTCAGACATAAGTCCAACAGTAAGTTGTTTGGGTTATTGCTAGTGACGCTTTTCGGGATCAGTGGTACAGTTTGTTTAGGCCGATTTTTGGTTCTGTGTCTTCGGGCTCAGCTGCGAGACGCATGCCAGCGGCCTGTGCTCTGGGTCACTGGCGCAGGTGTTTGAAAGAGTCCCAAACATGGCAACGACCTGGTAGTTGGAGCTTTAGACCTCGGGATGCCCCTGCTTTCTTTCCTTTCTTCTTTTTTTTTTTTTTTTAATTTATTTTTGAGAGAGTGCAAGCAGGGGAGGGGCAGAGAGAGGGGGGCCGAGGATCCGAAGGGGGCTGTGCCGCAGTGAACCCGATGTGGGGCTTGAACCCACACACTGTGAGATCATGACCTGAGCCAAAGTCAGACGCTCAACCGATTGAGCCACCCAGGTGCCCCTTCTTTCTTTTTAAATAAACGAGGTGCCAGTATTTAGTTCTTTCTAAATTATAAAATATATTTTCAACTTATTCCCTCTCATTCACTGCTATTGTCACCAAGAACAAAGAATAAAAGGAGGAAGAGAGAAGCTGTGCTGTGTCCAAATGGTTGGCATGAAGACGCGTGACTGGGCTGTGGTTTTATGATGGAAAGATCATGAAGATTAGCCTGTATAATTGACCACAGACTTGTTTCCATCAAGCAAGTCAGACTGGGCATGGAGGGACTGGCTTGTCACTTTGGCTCTGGGAACAGGGGGCCCCCCAGGGTGTGTTCCGTCTTCCCAATAGTCGCTGTGGCAGCGTATGGTTAAGTTCTTTGGATGTTTAGAAAAGCAGGCTTTTGCCTTCTCAGAGTCTAAAACCTAGCAGAATGCAATATTTTAAACAATATTTTAAGACACTGGTTGCATGTACTTTGGGGAGCTGTGGAGTAGGCATCCCTTTGCTGTTTTCATTGAGCTCTGCTGGTTTTCCTAAACGGGGACTCCATTGAGCCGAGGTTAATGTAAGGCTGGGAGGTACCCTGTGGTGTGAACACCATTCAGGAGCCTGTTTTTAGGCTCACCGCAAGGGTCTTTTCTCATTAGGTTCCTTAAGAAAGTGGTCTGGCTTTGTACTAACTCTTCAGGGATCGGATTGCTGGTAGAGATGCTTAGAAAAGTCACACAGAATCATAGACACTTAAAGCCGGTGGGCCCTTGAGCCATCGTCCGGCCTGCCCTGCTCAGTTTCACGTCATGGTTCTCGGCTTCCCTGCCCTCGTGTGTGTGTGTGTGTGTGTGTGTGTGTGTGTGTGTGTGTGTGTGTTGGGGGGGGAGGGGAGGGGGCGGAATCCAGCTGGAGGCGCAGGGGTGGGGCGGTGCCTCGTCGTGAAGTGATCGTGATCAGAAGCAGCCATTTCTTGTTTTTGAGCTTTGGTTTTGGCTCTACTTCCACCAACTTGATAATGCTGGTCACAAATAATATTTCGCAGATCCTAGCTTTACAGTTTACCGAGTAGCCTCGTATTTGTCAGGTGACGGGTTTCTGTTCTTTTCTTAGCCAGTCATAGTTGACTGTGAAGATTAGCCTCATTCCTTCAGCAAGAGTTTAGTGAGGAGGCGCCCTGCACGTGTCAGGCACAGAACTAGAAACCAGGGACACGGAGTGGTTAAGGCGCAGCCCTGCCCTCAAAGGGTTTGTCCTCTAGTGAGGCAAGGAGGTACATAGACAGGTACTAAAAGCCTGAGGTAAATGCAGTGATGAAGACGTGAACTGGGTATCTTTGAAACACTGAAGAGAGAAGCCTAACTAGTGTGCTGTGTCGGTCCCCAGGACCACGCTCCCCTTCAGTGATTTGCCAGAAGGACTCACAGAACTCAGAAACACTGTTATAATCATGGCGGATGGCCATGAGTCAGCAAAGGATGTAAAGGGTGGAATCCAAGCAGGACCAGGCACCAGCTTCCTGGTGTCCTCTCCTAGCGGAGTCACGTGGCCAGTGCTTAATTCTTCCACCAGTGATGAGTGACACCGTGTACGGGGGGCATTGCCAACCAGGGAGGCTCTCTTGAGCCTTAGTATCCAGGGCTTCTGTTGGGAGTCAGTCACATAGGAGTGCTTTAATGACCTGACTGACCTTAGTTACCAGAACCTTAGTTACTCCAGAGGTCAGACGGATACAACATGAATAAGGGGGCCCCCTTCGTCCCTAGTCACGTTGTTAGTTAGCATAGACCATCCAGGGTGGCCCAGGGCTCCATGTAGACGAAGTGTCTCATCAGGCAGGACATTTCAAGGGCTTAGAGCTTATCTCTCAGGAACCATGAAGGGCTTTCTTTCGAATGTGTGAGATTTGGACATCCTAGGTCCACTGAGGCAGCTCTTAACTGCACACCCCGGCAGGAGTTCATGAAGCTGGTGAAGGGAGGGGGGATGACGTTGACAAGGGAAGCTTCCTGAAGGAGGTGTCGCCAGCACTGACCAGTGTTGTCCATATTTTATTTATCTCCTTTTGCTCCTCTGTGGTTCTTGAACTTTGATCTTGCATTTTCAGTGCTCTCAGCTATTAGATGAGAATCTCAAGGATGAATATTTTGAGGAGATCTTAGAAGAATATGAAGAGATCAGACAGGACCATTACGAGTCTCTCAGGGTAAGTGACAAATACCTGCTAGTTTGGGTATTAAACCGATCCTGCATTTTTTTTTAAAATGTGACTTCACTGTTTAAAGGAGGGCAACAGGTTTAGCATCATTTTAGAGAAGCCTTGTTTTCATGTTCAAATCAGAATTCTCTGGTGTCGAAGTTCCTGATAACTTGGGGTTATACTAAAACTAATTTCATTTATTCCACCAAACATTTATCGGGTACACAGTAGGTGTTAGGTGCTGTGCTAGACAGCAGAGCTATGAGAATGAATAAAACATATGCAGCGGGAGAACGGAAACTGAAGCAGCGTATAGAAAGTGACTCCCACGGATCCTTGTTCTTGAAATAATGGAAAAAAATGACATTAGAGGGGACCGTTGTCCGCCTCTCTCCCTGACTGCCCAGCACGGACTGTGCAGAGCAGTGTCTCAACAACTGCCCTTCTCTAGATAAGCTTCAGGGGTTCCTTGGAAAGGAGGCATAATCACTCTTTAGAAGTCACTGGAATATTTCTTCCTGGTTCATCTGCCTGTTGGTCCTTGTGCGTAGAGGGGTGCATTTGGGGGGTGGCGAGGCAAGCGAAATGAGACAACAAACAGCAGGAAGAAAAGAGGTGTTTGTGAGATGGTGACCAGCCCAAGATACTGTGGCTGGCGTTCCGCCTCTTAGGTTTGCTCACAGTTGAAAATTTCTTAGTTTTGCCCTCTGGTCCAGGGGGCGGTCAATGGCAGGCCAGATAAGCCTGGCCTCAGGTATTCTAGAAGCACCGGCAGGACACCGCTCTGAGAAGGGCACAGGTCAGCTTTGTATCCACCTATCAATATTTAATGGATATTTATTGAATCTTTACTCTCCATTGTTCTGGTGCTGATGTGAAGCCCTCACATTGGGTGGAAAAGGAAGAACTTTTCAGGAAATGAATTTTCATTAATGAAAGCATTTGTGGGGTTTTTTTTTTCCTTTTCCTTTTTTAAATAAAACATGTACTAGCTTTTCAGACATACTTTCATAGTAGCAGCTGAAAAACTAAGCGTCTCTGACTAAATAACTTCTCTTTTTTCATAGGAGAGAAGATACTTAACCTTAAGTCAGGCTAGAAAAAACGGTTTCCATATGGACTGGCTGTCGGAGGCTCCTCCAGGTCTGTTGGACTGTCAGTTGGAGAAAGGCTGTGGGTGATAATGTGACTGGAGAGACGTTTGCATTTAGCTGGCTGGGAATCAGGCAGCTGGAGATGCTTTATCGTGTCTAATAATGGTGATGAAGGACATTGATGATTGAAAATGAAAGGAAACAGGTACCATTTATGGAGGACCAAACTATGTCCTGAGACCGCTTGGAGTGTCTGAGTGCTTGACACAACCCCGTAGTGAATGTGCTGTTATCCCCGCTTAAATGTGAAAACCCCGAATTTCGGGTAAGAGCCCGAAAGGTTATTGGGTTCTATCCCTGGTCTGCCCCTTCTAACCCACACTCCCTCCTCTGTGCTGTGCTCAATTTCCACCCCCCACCCCCCCCAAGCCTGACGCAGGTTCTGGGTGGTATAGTCACTGAGTGGCCTGGGTCACAGGCCAGGCCCCAGGACCGATGTGTAGTTCTGAGATTGAAGATGCCCTCACACTGAACAGAACTTTAGAACATTGCGGCAAAGCTGGAGCTCCTGTTTCTTGTTCGCTCTCTCCCATTGTCTCTCTGCATGCTTCCCTCTTTTTGTTTCTTTTATTTGTTTTTTTTCCCCTTATTTCTAGCCAGCTCTCTTGCCTGATAGAGGTGTTCACGAGGGAGTAAAATATGGAAGATGTTTGACACGCTCAGAGAGGCATGAGATACACACGCACAGCCCAGACAGGGTGAACAGGGGTTGTATTCATTGAATCTGTATCTCCAAGGTAATACCTCAGATCCGCTCTCCTTGCTCACAACATCTGTGTTCTGCGGCTCCTTGGCTGACTTGAGAGCATTAAATTGGAAATGTAGGTGAGCTCAGTTCTGATTTCAGTCCTGCTGAGCCCGCTGTGGTTTAGTAGGAGGAATGCCACGTCAGGAGTCGGGAGGCCTGGTTCTCACCCCACTTTGCCTCCCGGCTGCAAATCACTGACCTTGAGCATCCTACATCCATGTTCGACCTCTTCTGATGTGTAAGAAGGAGTCACCCTGTGAAAGGTTGTAAGGATAAGAAAAGATAAACCTTCGAAAAATGTAAATAACTATATAGTCTATTATTTTCTCTTTACCTTTCACTGTGAAATTGGAAAAGTCTCATAAGGGAAGTCCATTTTAACCAAGTCAGACATCCAGACACAGTTCAGTGGGGACATTCCTCTGAAGGCCCACGGTGCCAGGCAGCAGTCGAACGGCCACTTGTCCCCAGTGCGGGGCCTCTGCGAGGCTCTGGACCTGCTGCTTGAGAAGATCGAGGCACTGACGTACAGCCCTCAGAAATGTTTTTGAGGACACCCCAGTCTTAGACTAGTTGCAGGAAGTCAGGAAAGGGAGACAGAGGGTTCTCTCAAGGTCGTTGGCGGTAAAATTCAAGACTGACATCCCTCAGTGACTGTGACAGGGCATTTCTCCCTGCCTTTCTAGGCAAGAGGAGACATTCATCAGGAGGAAATCTGTAGTTTCTTTTGTCTGTCAAACGAAGCAACATACTGGAATATGATGAAGAAGTGATTATTCTCAATAGTAAAAACACGACCAGGAACAAATGAGAAAGAGCTACTGCGAACATGTGTGAAAAGATAGCGATTTCCAGGCAAGACTAAGCAGCAGCTTGCTCTTTTCCTGTACTGCTGCCTCACGTCCGCCTCTTACCATCTGACGAGACAAAAGTGCTCTTGGGACTTTGGTCCCAAGCACCTGAGATGGGCAGGATGGTGTAAGTTCTCTGACCCTATTTACAGACCAGGAAACTGAGGGCCAGGAAGCTCGTGTGTGGGCATCACTTCCGACTCCGGCCCGACCCCGCTGACCCCGCTGCAAGCAGGGTGCCGGTGTGCTGCTCTTCTTCATTCCTCATCATTATTTTTTTTTTTTTTTCAATATATGAAGTTTATTGTCAAATTGGTTTCCATACAACACCCAGTGCTCATCCCAAAAGGTGCCCTCCTCAAAACCCATCACCCACCCTCCCCTCCCTCCCACCCCCCATCAACCCTTGGTTTGTTCTCAGTTTTTTTTTTGTTTTTTTTTTCAACGTTTTTTATTTATTTTTGGGACAGAGAGAGACAGAGCATGAACGGGGGAGGGGCAGAGAGAGAGGGAGACACAGAATCGGAAACAGGCTCCAGGCTCCGAGCCATCAGCCCAGAGCCTGACGCGGGGCTCGAACTCACGGACCGCGAGATCGTGACCTGGCTGAAGTCGGACGCTTAACCGACTGCGCCACCCAGGCGCCCCTGTTCTCAGTTTTTAAGAGTCTCTTATGCTTTGGCTCTCTCCCACTCTCACCTCTTTTTTTTTTTTTTTTTTTCCCCTTCCCCACCCCCTGGGTTTCTGTTAAGTTTCTCAGGATCCTCATCATTAGTTAACTCGGGTCCTGTTTTACACTCACGGGGTGTGAAGCACAATATGTCGAACGTCCACGAATACCACCAGCCACCTCAGAAATAACCTGGTGCCCATTTTAAAAACAAAGCAATGCCGGGGCGCCTGGGCGGCTCAGTTGGTTAAGCGTCAACTCTTGATTTCAGCTCAGGTCATGGTCTCACGGTTCATGGGTTCGAGCCCCTGACCGTGCGGAGCCTGCTTCGGATCCTCTGTCTCCCTCTCTCTCTGCCTCTCCCCTGCTCGTGCGCTCTCTCTATTTCTCAAAAATGAACATTAAAAAAAACCAGTACATAAGTGGTTGAAGCTGCTTGTGTGCCCCTCCCTCCCCTGCACAATCCCGAATTTGATGCCTTGTTTCTGTGCGTGTCCTTATACTTTGCCCATATACACATGTATCAGTGGGAAGTGGAGATTGCTGATTCTTGTTTTCACACTTCTGGTAAGTGGTTTACCTTATGTGTCTCTCTACAGTGGCATTTACTTTAGTATTGTTTCCGTCTGTACAAGTGAAGAGAAACCCAAGTCTTTTCTCTTTGACCAAAGGGCAGAGGGAAGAATTTTTAAGGGCCGGTGTAGACAGCTGTCTGGGAAGGGTAGTTTTATTTAAGATTGACTGCAAAATTTACAGTTCCCCTCCTTGTAAAGCAGCTCCTGTGGGTGACTGCGGGGAGAGAGAGTGTGGGGCCCCCGGAGCAGTACAGAGCTGGCCCGGGAGGCATGGCACAGACCCCTGCCGTGCGCGTTAGGCGCTTAGCCCCAGGCTGCGGCATCCGTGTGACATGACTACTTCACTTTTACAGTGAAGCCCACGTTTCTTGGGACTCGGGTCTTTGAAGACTACGATCTGTGGAAGCTGGTGGCCTACATCGACTGGAAGCCTTTCTTTGATGTCTGGCAGCTCCGTGGCAAGTACCCGAATCGGAACTTTCCCAAGATATTTAAGGACAAAACTGTAGGTTCGTTCAGCAGACCCTTCCTTTCTGCACGGATACTCGAGACACAGTGTTGGGACTTTGAAGGGGAGAACAGGTGGAGAGCCGAGAGTTCAGATGCTGTGGGAGATGGTTTCTCGTTGTGGTCTAACGTGTGGGGTGTTGTTTACCTCTTCGGTGGCTTGAAGCTGCTAGATGGGTCTTTATGGACTGTAGTTGGCATTTCATTTATCTCTTCTTTAATAAGCCAGGCTCTTTGTTGGGCACCGGGAATAAACACACCGCTGCCTTCTGGGATGTGGCCAGTAGCTGGCATAGCCGACGGCGATGGGCGGTTCCCACGTGGCATGCCGAGCTCCTGCCGTGGGGCTGAGCCCAGGGCTTCTGTGGACCCAAGATGAGACAGACCTCAGACTGGGAGGTCAGGGGAGGCTTCCTGGGGGGGGTGGTGTTTGAACTCCTTTTGGAAGAGCACAGGGGAGTTACTGAGGCTGGGACTGGGGATGTGAGACAGCACCGGAGAAGAGGACGTCCCAGGCAAAGGAGACAGCACGGAAAGGCACAGTCACAGGTGCCCATTTGGGGAAATGCCAGGAGTCCCTTGCTCCTGGAGCACTGGTCAGGGGAGGGGATTTGGGGCGATCAGCAAGAGAAGTGGGGGTGAGTGGAGTTGTAGCCCCACCCCTAGAACCTGCCCCCAAAGGCCTGGGTTCACGGTGCCAAGCCAGTCAAAGGATCAGGAAAGAGCCAGATGAGAGCAAGGTGGCAGGTGGCCTGCTGGAAGTGTGGGGTCAGGGCAGTCCCCACTGTACGGGGACAACTGTGGGAGGCCCCTGAGCTGGGGCCACCTGTGTGCGGTGCTAAAGCCACTTAAGAGGGCCTGGGCCACACTTGCCTCTGCAACCTGTCCCACATCCCCAGAGGCCCCTGGGAGGTCGGTGGGGTGATGGGCACACGAGCAAGGTCGGCGAGGAAGGGTCTGGCCTGCCCTGTCTGGTGACTGTGCTGGGAGCCACATGTTAGGCTCTCTGCCTCTTGCCGCCTGGAGGCACGTCAGTGGTTTGTGCTGGGGAGACGGGCGGGACATGTGGTCAGCAGGAGCCACCAGCCCCCAGCCGCTCCCCTTAAGTCGTGCTGCTCACAGGCACCAGTGCAGTATTTGAGGGGAAAGGAGGGTGACCAGAGACGATGGCTCAGGAGGGGTGGTGGCTTGAGGAAGAAGTGGTTTTCGCTGACGATCATTGGCTCTTTTAGGTGAATTCTTAACGGTGTTTTCCTAATAGGTGAAGAGGCCAGAAAAGTCTATGATGATGCCCAAACCATGCTGACGGCGCTGATTGCTCAAAAGAAGCTCCGAGCCAGGGGCGTGGTTGGGTTCTGGCCAGCGCAGAGCGTGGGAGACGACATCCACCTGTACGCGGAGGGTGTGGAGCCCCAGGCTGCAGAGCCCATCGCCACCTTCCACGGGCTCAGGCAGCAGGTACGGAGCCGCACTGACCACCCCGCTGCTGCTGCTTTGGTGGAAGCACTGAAAAAGCATAAATAAGAATTAAATAAGTCTGAGCTTTGTGCAAATGACAGGGCTGCCCCAGCTCCCCCCCAAATGATCATGCACAGGCCCGAGGCCAAGGCGTTTGTGAGGACGATGGAGAGAAGCAGCCAGTGTGGGTGGAGAGGCTGGCCCCTCGGGCACCGGCGGGACTCATGGGTGAGGAATGCCACCGTTGCCTCGGTCGTCACACACAGACGCACATCTTGTTCCCAAACCTGGGTTTGCAGGCATGCGTGTTATTTAAAACAGGCTGGGGGCTCCCTTTCTGAAGGGGAAGACAGGTGGGGACAAACATTTGCTGCATGTCTGGGCGGTGCCAGGTGCTCTAGAGGTGCTGAACGGACCATCGTGTTTCACATCCACACGGCCTTGCTGCGGGCAGTCCACATCTCCATCCTGCAGGGGCAGGAACAGAGGACGATGGGATGGAACTAAGTGCTTAGCATCCAGAGTGTGAACCCGGCCTGTGCGCGCTGGCTTCCCTCGGCACGGCCGCCTCTCATGCTCACCCTGTGACAGTACAGACGTCCTGTGTGTGTCCCATAGCTGCTACAAAATACAGTTGTCCCCATCCAGAATTGGAACCAGGATGCACCAGGGTCGTTAACAAAGGGTCGCGGTGAATTACCCTGTGTCACTACCGTTTCGGGTCGTTCAGAAGCAGAGCAGTGTTACTGCTTTTAATCATCACCGCGATGTGTTTCATAACGATAGTGTTTTAATGGTCACCGCATCTGAAGGGCTTCTTAAACTCGGGACGTGAAATGATGCCACGATAGGATCACCAAAGGCAGCTGTACCATTCCTGTGTGCACGGGGTGCCGACACCATAGGCCACAAGGCAGCAGGCTCCACGTTCCCGCCCCTGCTTGCTAGGGAACTGGTCGCTTGGCTTTCTCGGGTATGATTCGGCTCGAAGGCCTCCGCCCAGTTTCTCATCCTTCAGGTCCTGCGTCCTCTGATCTCTTGTTACGTCCAACCATTCATGTCCTAACCAGGCAGGCTGTGTCAGGGCGTTTAGTGTAATGACTTCTCAATGTGCATTTAGTACCCATTCCGATAGCTCTTTCTTCCAGCACTCCGGAAGATTCTGGCTGCTCTGGGAGTCTTCTGTCTCAGTGGCTCTGGTGGCTGTCTCTTCTTAAGTGCTGTGGGGCTCTATGACCTGTCTCCCCTTGTGGGGCCGGGAAGCTTTGTGTCTCCCTCTGGCTTTTGTTAGCAGAGAATGTACAGCTGGAGAGCCACTTCTCCCCACATAGCCGTCCCCGTCCCTGAGCTTGGTGACATTTCCACAGGCTGTTATCAAACACCTTCTGGCCGGCAACCGTTTAACCACTTCCTGCCCAGCGTCGGTGAAGCTGTGCTTGTTTCCAGGGCCAGCAAGCAAGTGAGCCCTGTAGCTTCTGGTGCCGCCCACCGAGTCCCTGACTGGTCCTGTGCCCTACGGCAGTCAGGGGTATACACTGCGGTGCCGGACCCCGCACCTGCCGCCGTCTGACCCTGGGCTACCGGTCACGCTCTGTCTGCCTCAGCTTCCTGGCTGTGAAACGGAGCTGGTGGCATCACGTATTTCCTTCACACGGTTGTTGACAGCCTTAAATCAGTGAATTCCTGTAAAGCACCAGCCAGGAGTGTAGTGAGCACTCAGTAAATAGCAGTTTCAGGTGTTTACCTTCTCCGTAAGTATTTGTGGATTGTGAAATGTGTTTGAGACCTGATTTGTCAGTGGGGTGAGAGGCGAGACTCTTAGAAGCCGGTCCGGCTCAGTGCTCAGTTTGGTTCCAGGCTGGCCCAGGCGCGTCCTCGGCCGTCTCCTGAGCCACTGCCACGGTGGGCGGTACGTGGCCCTTGGCTTGTGGCCGGGAGCTTGTCGAGCCGCGTCCGTCAACGTGAAGCAGAGGCTTGTGCATTTGGTGGGTCCCTTTTGGATGCCGCTTCAGGGTCTAGTGTTGATCTGGAATTGGAAACACTTGTGGGGAAATTTTTTCTGATATGAATGCTTGAGGTTCCAGTTTCTAGCACGGTGCCTGGAGGCACTCGGGAAATGTTTGGTCCATGTGTGAGTGAGCAGATTCAGTGGTTTCTTGACCGTATGTCATGTCCTGTCTTGTGCTTTTTCTTTTTTTTTTTTTTTTTCTTTTTTATTTTTTTTTAATTTTTTAATATATGAAATTTACTGTCAAATTGGTTTCCATACAACACCCAGTGCTCATCCCAAAAGGTGCCCTCCTCAATACCCATCACCCACCCTGCCCTCCCTCCCACCCCCCATCAACCCTCAGTTTGTTCTCAGTTTTTAACAGTCTCTAATGCTTTGGCTCTCTCCCACTCTAACCTCTTTTTTTTTTTTTTTTCCTTCTCCTCCCCCATGGGTTTCTGTTACGTTTCTCAGGATCCACATAAGAGTGAAACCATATCGTATCTGTCTTTCTCTGTATGGCTTATTTCACTTAGCATCACACTCTCCAGTTCCATCCATGTTGCTACAAAAGGCCATATTTCATTTTTTCTCATTGCCACGTAGTATTCCATTGTGTATATAAACCACAATTTCTTTATCCATTCATCAGTTGATGGACATTTAGGCTCTTTCCATAATTTGGCTATTGTTGAGAGTGCCGCTATAAACATTGGGGTACAGGTGCCCCTATGCATCAGTACTCCTGTATCCCTTGGACAAATTCCTAGCAGTGCTATTGCTGGGTCATAGGGTAGGTCTATTTTTAATTTTCTGAGGAACCTCCACACTGCTTTCCAGAGCGGCTGCACCAATTTGCATTCCCACCAACAGTGCAAGAGGGTTCCTGTTTCTCCACATCCTCTCCAGCATCTATAGTCTCCTGATTTCTTCATTTTGGCCACTCTGACTGGCGTGAGGTGGTATCTGAGTGTGGTTTTGATTTGTATTTCCCTGATAAGGAGCGACGTTGAACATCTTTTCATGTGCCTGTTGGCCATCCGGATGTCTTCTTTAGAGAAGTGTCTATTCATGTTTTCTGCCCATTTCTTCACTGGGTTATTTGTTTTTCGGGTGTGGAGTTTGATGAGCTCTTTATAGATTTTGGATACTAGCCCTTTGTCCGATGTGTCATTTTCTTGCGCTTTTTCAAAATCTAATTTCATTTGTTTATTCAACAACTATTTGTCGAATACTCACTTTGTATCCTGCCCTCTTCTAAGTGCTGGGGGTGTAACCGTGAACAAGACAGACACCCCTGTTTGAAGCTTAGGGCCATCTGCAAAGACCAGACTGCTGTCCCGTGCTAATCACCCGTCTGGCCACTGGTTGCTTTTCAGGCCGAGAAGGACGCCGCCAGCGCAGACCCCTACTACTGCCTCTCAGACTTCATCGCGCCACTGCACTCGGGCGTCCGCGACTACCTGGGCCTGTTTGCCGTTGCCTGCTTCGGGGTGGAGGAGCTGAGCAGGGCCTATGAGCAGGAGTGTGACGACTACAGCAGCATCATGGTCAAGGCCCTGGGAGACCGGCTGGCCGAGGTAGCGCCACAGCGCTGGGCGGGGTGGGGAGCCCCAGTTCCGTGCCGTCGTTTGGAGCCGTCTTTGGACCTGTGACCTCTTTGCTGCGGTTCTTGTCTCTCCCGAGGAGCCTGAAAGATTCAAAACTGCTTCCTGTGTCAGGGCCCCTCGCTGTCATGTTGGCATCCTCTGTGGCTTCCCCATCTTCCTGTGCGTGGTGGGGTCACCTGAGCCAAGCAGAGGTCCCCTCCTCTTCCCCTGAGGCTGACAGCGGAGGACCTGGAAGCAGTAACTGGCTTCTCCTCGTGGCCCCTGTCTGCTGTAGACCATCAGGGAAGTGTTTCAGTTCAAGGGCCTGGAGTCCTTGGACCGTTGAATATGATACGTCAGAGCCCAGGCTGAGGCCAAGGCCGGCTACAGAGCAGCCAGTGAAACGACAGGCGAGCCGAGAGCCCAGCCCGTCTGCTCTTGCCTGCTCCGTCCTCGTGGCGGTGCGGGGGGGCGGGGGTGGAGGGGTGCCCCAGGGGCGCCCCGGACCCCCCTGACGGCCTCTGGGGCACCGGGGGGCACCGACGTGGGGGTCCCCCGCCTCTGCCCAAGCACGCCTCTCCCTGGCTGCAGGCCTTTGCGGAGGAGCTCCACGAGAGGGTCCGCCGGGAGCTGTGGGCCTACCACAGCCACGAGCAGCTGGACGCCGCCGACCTGCGCAGGCTGCGCTACGAGGGCATCCGTCCGGCTCCTGGCTACCCCAGCCAGCCCGACCACACCGAGAAGCTCACCATGTGGAAACTGGCCGACGTGGAGCGCTGCACGGGTACGTGCCTGGAGCTGGCGAGCGCCGTCCCTCCCCGCCAAGGACACGGGTGTGCGGTTACCCCCGTGACGCACAAATCTGGAAACACAGAACCCCATCCTTTCTCACCTCTAGCTGTGTGTCATAGTGTTTTACGTCCATATCATTATGCCACAATCTTTAAACATTTTTTTAATGTTTATTTATTTTTGAAAGAGAGAGACAGAACAAGTTGGGGAGGGACAGAGAGAGAGGAGACACAGAATCCGCAGCAGGCTCCAGGCTGTCAGCACAGAGCCCAGCACGGGGCTCAAACCCATGTACTACGAGATTATGACCTGAGCTGAAGTCAGACACTCAATCGACTGAGCCACCCAGGCGCCCCGCTCCCCCATCTTCAGGTTGATCACTTTCAGTTGCTTTATCTCCACCGAGGACATGAGAATTTAGCTCGTCATACTCCCCCGCATCCCTCCTGCCCTGTGTCCTGTCACAGGGCTGTCACTGTTGTTATCTCCAGTAGCGACCTTCGTGACCTTTAGTACCATAGTCCGCACCACCTCCTCCTCCTCCCATCGCTCACAGACTGTGTCTCTGGACACTGGCCTTGCATCAGGCCCAACCCGCCACTCAGCTCTTTCCTCTCTTGGCTTTCACTCTTTATTGACAAAATTCACAGTTTCAGTGGAATTAATCGGTAATCAGAAGCATGCCATCAGTGCCGATGAAGTGACAGGAACATAGGTTTAGGTGAGGGACGGAGGCATTTGCATGTGGGTTGGCAGGAATGGCGTGGACTCCCGGAGCCATAACATATGGATTTGAGTGCTTCCCTGCCATCAGCTATCTGCTGATCTCTGGCAGAGCATTTCTTTCCCCTCTGCCGCTCTGTTCCCCGTCCGTGAGATGCATGGCTTAGAGGACGTGGACAGCCCTGGTGTTCCCCCAGAGTTCCCAGCTCCTAGGAAGCGTCTCTTGTGAGTCCTGCCGTGGGCTCCTTCTCAGCGTGTGGGTGTCCAGGAGCCTGGGGTTCAGATGGAGCTTTCCTCGCGGGGTTGGGGCTCCTCGTCTGGGAGCCCAGGTGGAGGCGCAGACAGAGGCCTCTGTAGTCGATCCTGGAAGATTGATGGTGGTGGGGGGGTACATCCACTTGGCAGGAATTGCCACATCTTTCATGCTGTGTCATGTGTCCCCCTGGAAGGCATGAGCTCCTTCCATTCCCATGTTCAGCAAGAATGGCTGATAGCTTGTGCGGGGCACTGAGGCAGTGACCGTGTTTCCCACGTTGCTCTCTCTAGGCATCAGGTTAACAGAATCTTTAGCGATGACACCTGCTTCAGCAGTATCTGGCCTCTACTTCTCCAATTTGAAGTCCAAATACTTTGCAGTGGGGAAAATTTCCAAGGACCAGGTGAGTTAGCTGTTCCGTTGTGTATGGCTTCCCTAGATGCCGGTCCTGTTTTAAATGGAACCGTGGAACTGGTTTTATTTCACGTGGGAATGAGAATACTAAGGGGAGAAAGTGCGACAAAATTTACTCCAGTCAACGTCTTAAATTGTTTCAGCCCGTTACCCCGATTCTCGCCCTCCCATTTACACATAGACACCCCCACGCCCAGCACTCATACCCACAGTCCAGCCAGCCTCCCAGCACCACATACGCACTGCATGTTGTTTTCTGCCCAGAGAATAAGGCGACTCGGTGAACAGATAGATCTCCATCCCTGTTGAACTTCAGAGATTGCTATTAAGACAAGAAATGGAAGGCATTTAATGTTTCTTGGCAAATCCCGTGGAAACTTCACTTCAGAAGGTCTTACCGTTGTGGTTTGATACGCTGCTTTTAATCTTTTGCAGATTGAGGATTATGCTTTGAGGAAGAACATGTCTGTGGCTGACGTTGAGAAATGGCTGGGACCCATCTTGGGATACGATACAGAGTAACTTCTATTTAAAAATCCTTTTTTGCACTTGATCCTCACGGAAATACAATCTAGAGTGCCTTTAAAAACAACAGTAGCAACAGACACGCGGGTCTCAGGTCTCTGTCCTGTGACATTCGCTCTGCCTCAGGGTTCGGAAGATTGACTGGTGGGACCGTGTGGAGGATCAGGGCCTTCCTGTGTCCTTGGGAAACCAGGGTCTTTTCCGGGGGGCCTTGACTGAGGAGCAGTAAGCCGGTGTCTCCAGCAGTGTCCCCGGTCTTTCAGGGACAAGGATAAGCTGGAGATAGAGGTCTTTTGCATTTCAAAGCAAGGCAGTTTGCTTGTTTCATTTTTACTCTGGGTTGAGAAGGCCTCTTATTTTTTTCTTTTTCTCGCTCTCTTAGAAAAGAGCCTGAAGCTTAGCTAAATAGAGAAATGTATAGAAAAATGTGACCCCGGGGCAAAATCACACTGTGTGAAGCGGGTGTTTTAATCTAGAAGGGTGCAGCGATGAACGGACAGGGAACGGAGTGCGACCCTGTGCTCTATCAGGAAGACCCCATCTTCGAAAGTCGTGATTACGTGGGTGCAGAGTCCCCTTGGCAGGAGGCCGTTGACTAGCCGTTTGCCCCTGTGTGGCCAAATACGGTGGGTTCTCCTACCATTTCCATCTTCTAATTCCTCATTCCCTTGCCCCGAGGGGGAAGAGGAGATAGGGAGATAGCAGGGCTGCTGAGGGTCGCTAACATCTCAGAGCTGTTTTCTGGAGCGGAGCAGGCTTCCTGGCCGAGTTGTCCTGGGTGGAGTTGGATGGGTGAAGAGCATTGTGATCCCACTCAGTCTGTCTGCACTAACCCAGCTGCAGGTTCCTGCAGTGTAGACCTGGCCCCCCAGGGCTGCTTGGTGAACGGTAGCCTCTGTGGGGTTCAGGGGGTAGTGCCCCGAGCTCGGCACGCAGTGAGTCCTCCTGGAAAGGGTGGCAGATCGATGGAGGTGGAAAGACCCTGGGGAGTGCGGGTGGTGATGGCGGTGCTGACTGCACGAGAGGCCCTTTCTGGGATTAGAACCCCGTTTACACTGCGGCTGGGACAGAGAGCCTGCCTCCCGGGTCCCGTGAACCTTGGTACCCATTTTCTGTGTGACGGCCACCTCCCTCGCTCTCGGGGGGTGAGCCGGTCCCGCTTCCCAGAGCAGCTCCGTCAGAAGTGCATTCGAGGACCTTGGAGGTGAAGGGGGAACCGTAGGAAACGAGACCCCCGCGCATGTGCAGCGTGCACACGCGGACGCACAGAGCCGCCCCCCTGTCAGCCGTCCCGGGCCCACGAGGCAAAAACAGCCATGGACTTTACGTGCACTTGGTCTCTTGAGTGAGCATGGGACTCAGTTTCCCCAGGCACTTAGCTGGAGGACTTACTTTCGGTTCCATAGCAGGTGTGTCATTCTTGGTACATTCTTCTATGAGAAAGAAGACCTCCTCCGGGTAGTTGAGTGTATTTTGTCAGAGTTACAGTTGTTAAGTCTCCTGATTTCATTCGATAGTTGCCATCTCTTCCCTCAGCTGGTTATGTGGTAGAATGGCTTCCTTTTTTGTTGTTGTTGTTAAGTTTATTTATTTATTTCGAGAGAGAGAGGGTGAGCGAGTGTGAGCGAGCAAGGCCAAGAGTGTGACCCAAGCTGAAAGACGCTTAACCGACTGCCCTTAGAATGGCTTCCTTAAATGTACTGTTTATATAATCCCATGACGGATGCCTTTTTTCCTAGAGACAGAAACAATTGGTGCGAGTTCGAGTGCCTGTAGGTTCGTGAAAGAATGTAAGCTACAGGTTGAAAACCCCTCCCTTCCTAAATGTCAGGCCACTTCGAAGGCAGGGAGGTGGCCGTTCTGAACTCGGGGTCTTTTCCATGTCGGTGCCTGCATGTCCAGAATCTCTTGTCACCATCAGTGGGCGTCGTCATTTCACTGAGGATCCCACCTTATTTTTCCTTCCAAAGAGGCCCTTGCTTGGAATCTTCCCCTCTCTCTGCTGCACTGAGGAGTCTGATTTGTCAGGTGGTGGTGAGAGCAGGTTTATGAAACCCCACTTCCTCCTTTGAGATGTTCCCCGACATCCTGTCTACATTTATGGCTGAGTTCACATAGAGAGTAGTCCGCCTTCTTTCTGGTTCTCTCTGGTATGCGTTCGACATATAGTGCCTCCCACCTTCTCCCCGCTTCTCTCCTGAATCCAGTGAGGTTAGGTTTTTACCTGCCTCTCCTGGCATCAGTGACCTCTCGGGTCAGACCCAGTGGCCTTCCCAGTGATTCTCATCCCTGTGGGCTTGAACAATACAAACCACTTCCTTCAACACCCTCCTTTCCCTGCTTCCCCCCCCTTGACACCACTCTCTGATTCTCCTTCTGTGTCTCTGATCACTTCTCAGCCATTTTCCTAGTTTTTCTTCCTCTGCCCATTTAAACCCTGGTGTCCTCAAGGGCCGGTCATCAGCGACCTTCTTCGCCGGTATAGTTTCAGTGGACGATCTCACGGACTCAGTGTCTCCATCTAAGCTTGTCCTGCAGAGCACAGCATACATCCCACAGCCCCTTCCAGGAGGGCACGCAGACACCTCAGACCCAGAGTGTCTCACCTTCTCACAAATGGTGAGATTCAGTCATGAACAATAGTGCTGTCGCTCCAGCAAGAGCCCTCACACTCAGCCCATATCGCCTTTGGCTTACACTGTAGCAGGTGTCCGAAGAGTTAGCACACAGAAGACACCGAGCCTACTTTAGTGGGGATGGCGGTAGAGAGATATCGGGAAGGCGATGCTTAGACGAAGGCCTGATCTGGGACCCGTGGGATAAAGGTGAAGATGCAAGGTAGGAACAAGTGAAGAGCCGTCTTTGTGAACAGGAATATTAATGCGGTATAGGTATCACATCTCTCCAGATTGGTCTATAGGTTCAATGCCATTTCCAACAGAAATTACAATAGCGGTTTTGTCACATGGGACAGGCAGATATTTAAATTTATGTGGAAAAAGCAAAGCACTCAGAATGACTGGATGCTTTAAACGGGAAGCAGAGTTTACGAGGTAGTGAGTTTTGTCGTACGTGGTGCCAAGATGGGCATGCTGAGCAGTGCCCTAAAATACGGAGCCTGGAAAATAACCCTTGTGCGTGTTGGCCTTCGAGACAAGGAGGTGGTGGCTGGGCGCATAAGAGACGGACAGGATGACTCCATCTGTGGCGCAGAGCTGTGCCTACCGTATGGAAAGAGCGAAATTTGATTTCTGCCTCATGTGTTGTCTAACAACCAATTCCAAATATATTAAGGTCTTAAATACAAAAAAAAAAAAAAAAAAAAAAAAAATAGCGTTTACACGAGCAAACCTTAGGGCAGGAAAGAATCCCCTGAGACATAAAGGACTAATCACAAAAGAGAAGATGATTGTATCAACTTTTTAAAATAAAGACTTACATTAAGCTGATAAACCACTTAAAGTAGGGAAAAGACAAGTCCTGACTAGAGGTGTTTATAATACAATTAATTGACAAAGGATTAGCAAGCAGAATATATGGAGGGTGCCTATTTAAGAAACAAACCCAACAGAAAATTAGACGGAAAAGGCATTTCACAGAAGAGGAAGTACACATGGCTTATAAATAAGTAGAAGGATGTTCCACAGCAATGGAGATCAGGGAAATACGAATTAAGACCACAGCAAGATCCTATTTTGCATCCGTAACATTTGCAGAACTTGAGCCTGACAGGACCGGGTGCCAGAGAAGTTCTGTGAGAGCTCGCATGGTGTGAGCGCGTGAACACCTCTGCCTCCCAGAGTTGAACCCTTGCATGTCCTAGGATCTGGCTTATGGCTCGGACTGCCCCTTGGAGATCCAGCAAACTCTTACCTGTCCCCGGAGGTGTGTGCAACAGTGTTCATAGTAACACCTTTGTGATAGTCAGTAACCAAAAACACCAAAACGTCCATCTGTCTGTAGGAGAATGGTTAAGTAAACTAGGTATAGTCACGCTAAAGGGTATTGTTCAGTAGTAAAAACGGGTGAACTGCAGCTGTACCCGACAATCAGAGTGAATCTCAGGAAATATTACCAAAAAAAAAAAAAAAAAAAAAAGCAAGCTCCAGGAGACCATATATGCTATGATGCTATTTTTATTGAGCTCAAAACCAAGCAAAACCAAAGAGTATATTGTCTAAGCATATGTAAACAGTAAAACTATGTTGTAAATGAAGAAAAAACAAAATTCAGCAGAGTAATTAACCCTGAGAGAGGGAAGCCGAGCAGATCTCAGAGGGACACATCGCTGGATGCAGGTTGTTAGATTCTGGTTCTTGGGTTGTATGGTAGTCGATGGCTGTTTGTGATATTCTTTATAATGTAACAGTTTTATATTTGTGAAATGTATTTAATGCATGTATTAAGTGTATTATAAAATAATAAAGACAAAATAATAAAAATCTGGAATGGTGACTTTTTACATAATACTGCGTATTTGTTAAAGCTGTTTTTTCAGAAAGGAAGGACCTTTCGGCCAGAGTGAACAGCCATGCAGAGGCAGGGGCGGAGGGGGCTTTATGTGCACGCAGTGGTGCCGTGGGGCAAGGGCCAGCGTGGCTTCCCATGGTGGGCTTTGGTGAACAAGTGCACGGCAGCATCATTTGCTGTGGCACAGGATGGAGGGCGGGGGAAACAAATTTGACATTGAACACAGGCACTTGGATGCGTGCCTTTGGAATTTAGGAAGACTGGCCTTAGGATTGGGAGGCTTTGGTATGGAGGTGGAGTTCAGGCTGCAATCGTGGACGGGCAGCTTGTGGAGAATGTGAGGAACCCGAGATAGGGCTGGACTCCAGGACCAGGAGCCACAGGCACAGCTGTGGCATTTTAGGGGCTGCAGGGACCATTGGGGGACCGTTGTTGGGTTGATGATTGAATGGGAGGTGAGGAAGCTCTCTGTTATTTAAAGAACATAGGGTGTTGAGTTTGATAAGCTGTTTATAGATTTTAGATACTAACCCTTTATCAGAGATGTCATTTGCAAATATCTTCTTCCATTCCATAGGCTGCCTTTTAGTTTTGTTGATTGTTTCCTTTGCTGTGCGGATGCTTTTTATTTTGATGAAGTCCCAGTAGTTTGTTTTGCTTTTTTTTTTTTTTTTTTTTTTCCCCCCCACATGCCTTAGGAGACATACTTCTTACTAAAGAAGTTGCTCTGGGGCGCCTGGGTGGCTCGGTCGGTTAAGCGTCCGACTTCGGCTCAGGTCATGATCTCACGGTCCGTGGGTTCGAGCCCCACGTCGGGCTCTGTGCTGACAGCTCAGAGCCTGGAGCCTGTTTCGGATTCTGTGTCTCCCTCTCTCTGACCCTCTCCCGTTCATGCTCTGTCTCTCTCTGTCTCAAAAATAAATAAACGTTAAAAAAAAAAAAAAAAAAGTTGCTCTGGCCGAGGTCAAAGAGGTTGCTGCTGTGTTCTCCTCTAGGCTTTTGATGGTTTCCTGCCTCACATTTAGGTCTTTCATCCATTTTGGATTAATTTTTGCATACGGTGTGAGAAAGTGATCCAGTTTCATTCTTCTGCATGTTGCTCTCCAGTTTTCCCGGCACCACTTGTTGAAACTCAACACCCAAAAAACAAATAATCCAGCTAAGAAATGGGTAGAAGACATGCATAGACATTTTTCCAAAGAAGACCTACAGGTGGCTATAGACACATGAAAAGATGCTGAACATCACCCATCATCAGGAAAGTACAGATCAAAACCATGATGAGATACCACCTCACACCTGTCAGAATGGCTAAAATTAACAACACAAGGAACAACAGCTTTGGCAAGGATGTGGGAAAAGGGGCACCCTCTTGCACTGTTGGTGAGAATGCAAACTGGTGCAGCCACTCTGGAAAACAGTGTGGAGGTTCCGCAAAAAGTTAAAAAAAAGGATTACCTATGATCCAGCAATTGCAGTACTAGGTGTTTACCCAAAGGATACAAAAATATTATTTCAGAGGGACACATGCACCCCGACGTTTATGCAGCCTTTTTAACAGTAGTCAAATTGTGGAAAGAGCCCAGATTTCCAATGACTGATGCATAGATAAAGAAGATGTGTATAATGAAATCTTGCCATTTGCAACGACACGGATGGAGCTAGAGTGTATTATGCTAAGTGAAATAAGTCAGAGAAAGGTGAATTACCATATGATTTCACTCATGTGGAATTTAAGAAAAGAACCAGTGAACATAGGGGTAAAAAAGGCAAACCATAAAAGACACTCTTAACTACACAGAATAAACAGGGGCCTTGGGTGGGGGGATGGGCTAAATGGGGAATGGGCATTAAGGAGGACACTTATTGGGATGAGTACTGGGTGTCATATTTAAGGGATGAATCACTGAATTCTCTTGAACTAATATTACACTATATATTAACTAACTGGAATTTAAATAAAAACTTGAAACAAAAAACTACATTGGAGCAGAAGAAAGAATGGAGAGAGTATTTTGATATAGAAAAGGGCTTTCACGCCAAGGGGAAAATACAAGTTAAGAGCGTTATAGATAGTGCAGAAGTAAGAAAATACCTATCTTTTAACCTAAGTCCAGAGAGACTTCCATCTCACAGTCCCCCACATTTCAAACCTGGGAGTTGTCCCTGCCCTCTCTTTTTCTGAACCTTCACATCCAGTTGGTTGCCGTACCCTGATGATTTTACCCACTAAATACCTCTCAGCCCCTCTCTCCTCCCCTGCCCAGGCTAAGATTCTTATTTCTCCTCTGGACTCAGAACACCAAGAGGGTATCCTGGACTCGAACAGCTGTTACCATGAGCTCTCGGAACCTTTATGCCCACCTGGCCCTGTTCCCCAGATCAATATGTCCCCCTCGCCAAGGATATGTCCAAGGTCCTTACACACTTTCGATAATCATCTCCTGCATGCCCTGTAGGAGGTATCTTCTTACGTGGTCTCCTCCCCCTGACATAACCGCCCCCCCCCCCCCACTCCATCCATGGGCTTCAGGAAAGCTTTCAACCTCCCCGCTGCAAAGCTACATGACCCCTCTTCCTTCCTGCAGTAGCAACGTGCGTATTTCCCACTGCTGTCATGGTGACAGAATAATCTATGTCCCCATTAGGCTGTGATTCTGAAAGGGCAGGTTGGAATCCTTGTTCATCTTGGTATTAGTGTGTCTCACTAGAGCTTGGTTCCTGATACGTGCTCAGTAAAGGTTGGCTTGAGTTGACGAGCAGACTCTCTCAGGGGGACAGTGTTTTGCGGGGAGAGCATTCTGTGAAGCTCCATGAGGGTGGGGGCCAAGGCTCGCTGCCTGGGCTCCAAACCCCCAGAGCCTAGCCCAGCACCGGCCGTGTGGTTCCCTACATGGAGTGTTCTAAGTGAGCAGAGGGAGAACCGTGGTGATTTTCTCTTGCTCAGAAGGAGACTGGGACATAAACGGTCTAGTACCCTCCACACCCACCTTCAGGATTTCGTCGTAGCAGAAACAGCCCTGCTGATGCTCTCTTTACTGCCCCTTGAAGATAGCACATGGGCGGCCTGCAGAAAAGTCACCTCACTTCAAGCTCACGTCATGGCCACACGTCAACTGTACGTGTTGTCCAATTACAGAACACAGGGTATATTAGAATTCCATATGTGTGTCTAAAAAAATGCTAGTATGTGCACTGAAAATACCTAGAAGGTTATACAAGAAATTCTCAAGTGGTTACTTTTGGGGAATGGGATTGGGGGGCCAGCGGGGAGGGACTCAGGGTTTGGGTATCTCTCATTCTTTCTACACGGCTTCAGTTTTATAACAAGCATCTATTGTTACCCTTTTAAAAAAAGACGAGCGTGGCAACAAAGCCAGCTTGAAATAGATGTGATTTTGAATAATCTGAAAAGTTAGGATTTCAATCAATTCAGCCCTAGACGTGGTCCCATTTCTCAACACATGGAATATCTCATTCCATTTACATACTCCCTTCAAAATGTGATTTTCAAAGATATCTTTTGCCTCATTCTTTGCTTTTAAGTATTATTACAGCCTTTTGGAGACTCACAAAACAAGTGATTTTCTGTAATTATTGCCTAGAAAAGGGTTGGATCAAATGATTTTTGAGAACCTTAAGATTAGATGTTACACGAAATGGAAGAAACAAAAACCAGACAGATTGATGAATGATGTTTATCACAGTCTCTGCTTTCCATGATGCAATACATAAGTCAGCCTGCAGAATGTGAAGCTGTTGGCAGCTGAGGAAGGAACTTTGAACTTTTTACAATCCTGTTTGTTCTTTTACCCAGAGGGAAACTCAGAAGAGAGAAAAGTGACATTTCCTTCTGAATTATCTGAAGGAATTTCAATGCTCACCCATCTGTAATCACGTGGGATTGTTTATTTTATTATGGAAGACCCATGTATTTTGTGCATGTTTTCAGTGAAAACCTGGGAAATCCATTTGTCTTGGTGGATAGTGCTAAATATCATTAATGAAACATAGTTTTCCCTGATGTGATAGATTGTTTTTCAACTGTGTTGAAATGAGCACATCAAAAAAATCTGAGGAATTTCAGTGAGGGGCTCCTGGGTGATGCAGTCAGTTAAGTGTCCAACTTCAGCTCAGGTTATGAACTCGCGGTTTTTGAGTTCGAGCCCCCATTGGGCTCTGTGCTGACAGCTCAGAGCCTGGAGTCTGCTTTAGATTCCGTCTCCCTCTCTCTCTGACCCTCCCCCACTCATGCTCTGTCTGTCTCTCAAAAATAAATAAACATTAAAAAAAAAAAAAAAGAATGTCAGTGGAAAATACCCGAGTGTCAGAAATGCTCAGTTATTTTTTTAAATACTGCAACTCTTTTGAGAAAAGGGAGTAGTTAGCTCCAAGTCCTGTTTCAATGGCGTGTCTCCTCTAAAACTTGTATTCAGTCATCATCGGTTTTCCCCGTGCATTGCCATGGGCAGGCTGTAACAGATCTGCTCGAACTGCTCAGGAAGTTGAAGCTAAGTGAGAGTTTGGTCATTAGCAGAGCCAGTGTTGGTTCCTGCTTTGCAGAATCCCATTTCCCCCACAATGTGCCATCAAGTTAATTAAGTTTTGAATACAGTTAGGGATCAAATGTCAACGAGTGAATATATTCCGTCCCACCCCCAAATTGGTGAGTTATAATGGAAGGAGGTTGGTACAGTTAGAAGTTGGGTCCCTCTCAGCTTGGCATAGGGATGGGTTTGGGTACAATTCTCTTCTATAATTAGAAAAATGATCAATAAATGGAAAATATTCATGTTTCCCACTCTGTGCCTTATTACCCACCAGACTAGATGAGTTGAGAGAAGAACCCTATGAAAACTTACGAGCCCTCCATCTGTCTGCTATAATTGACCATCATGAAGAAAACAGGCAAGAACAAACCTTTATCAGAAAGTTGGAGGCAAGGAGGCATGGTACCTATTCTGTTTGCTGAGCTCCTCAAGGAAGAAGAGTATTTGCAATAGTTAAAGCCAGAACCAAAAATTGAGAAATTCCGTCAGGCATGTAGTGGGAATTTAAATATTTCTTGGATGGACGAAATCGTATTAAAAGCTCAAACATCAAGAAACCAGCTAGAAAGGGAGATAAATCCGAGAAAGACAAATACCGTATGATACCATTTGTATGTGGAATTAAAAACAAAGAAATGGTATGTGACATGATAAGGGTACGAGCTGAGCTACTGTGAAAATCCTACTGTAATACATAAACGTATCAAGCCACACATCCCTAGGTCTTAGACTTACACAGTGTTATATGTCAGTTATAGCTCAATAATAATAATCATAGCTAGGACTCCCTGGAGCTTTTCCAGACACAGGTTTGCTGCACCTGTTCAATGCAGGGCGACAATTGGGCAGAAACAAAACTGATGCATCCACCAGTGGCCTTTCCAAAATCTACTACTCAGTGATCACTGATCTACATCACGATGAGTCACAAGTATTGCAATATTCCTGCAGTGCCTTCTGAATCATCAAAGACTTGTTAAAATTCAGCATGACTTCAGTATTAAGTACATTTTAGTGCGAATTACTATATTTGAAGGTTGGCCACCCAAGTGTGAGAAGTGTGATCCTTCTCCCTTAACCAGAATAGACCAAGAAGAATTCTTCCCCCATCATGTCAGATAACAAGAGTATCTTCTTCTGCTATCACTGTGTGGCAAAAGAGCCAAGCCTGACGTTGTTTAACCCAGAGAAAGGGTTGCTGAAGTGAAGGAGGTTCATCAGGGTGTATGAAAAGATGCAGAAGAAATGTGGTTACAGAGTGAGGGAGTGTGTCGTGACAAGGATGTCAGCACATCCCCTGGAAGCTGAAGGGGCTGGTGCGTGGCAAGGTTGAGTCATTTAGTGCCGTTGACATTGAGGAGGGAGGAAGATGCTAATTTGGGATGGTTTGTATCAGATTAGCAGAAGTAGCTGACTCTTAAGAAAGAGTAATTAATGGGTTTTGTTTAGTGAAAAGTTTATTAGCTTTGGATGCCACCTTTAAGTCTGTGCTCAGTGTGTAGGGTTGGAGCAGATGTGGAAAGGTGATATTTCTGGATGTGGGAAGCCAGGGTAAAACTTTCAAAGAGTTGGATAATGGAAGGAGCAAACATTTGTGGGCATATTTGGGAGGGGGCAGGAAAGAAGTAGGAAAGAATAATGACGGCCCAAACAATGGGGAGAGAGCACAAGGGACTTTACCCAAATATTTTCTTACCAGCATTAGACGGACAAAGCCTGCCTTCTATAGGGAAAAAAAAAAAAGTGGGTGGGGCTGTGTTGCTAATCGCTTTGATGTGAATACAGTCATTTCTATCACTCCTTTCAGATAAAAATATGAAAAACTTCTATTATTTTATAGATGTGATTGGTACCTGGCTCTCAGGGCCCTGCTAAGATTTGCAGCCATTTACGTGTACTTTTTTCTTCTCTCACGAGCTCCAACAGTGCTTAAGATCTTACAGACAGGAGGTGCTGGCTGGGCAAGTGCCCTCTCTCTTGCTTTGGCTGAGATCCCCAAGAGGGGAAATGTATACTGTGAGATGACATTTATGCATTCACGCATATTCATTCAATTCATCCATTTATATGCTCATTCATGAGTTTATGTATTGGGCGAGGTCCTGTTCTGGGGCGTCGTGTACAACAGTAGCAAGTGAGTCAGACTTCCTGGGCTCGGGGAGAGTAACATTGTCTGCAGAGTTTGTAGCAAGTGGACTCCCTCCAGTACCTTGTGTCATTCGCATCTTAAACTCAGAATCTCCACTGCAGATTTAAAAGCTGGGGAGGCATCCGTCTCCTGTCTTGGTCTCAGGGGCACGGCTTGGAGGAGTATTGCACCACCCACGTAGGTTTCAGGCCTCTTTCCCAAGATTTTACTGATGTTTCTGAGTGCAACTGCTGGCCGCTAGGAAACTTTGACCTTGGGGCACCTGGGTGGCTCAGTCGGTTGAGTCCGACTCTTGGTTTCGGCTCAGGTCGTCATCTTGCGGTTGGTGAGATCGAGCCCCGCATCGGGCTCTGCACTGACAGCTCTCTCTCTGCCCCTCGCCTGCTCATGCTCTTTCTCTCTCTCTCTCTAAAAAAAAAGAAATAAATAAACTTAAAAAAAAAAAAAAGGCGGGGGGAACTTTGACCTTTTGCTTTGTCCCCTTACCACCCCCAGTTTTAGACCTCATTGAGTAAGCTTGGTTGCCTTTCTAGCTTAACCCAGCTAGAAACCAGTATGCCATGTCGTGCTGTTGAAAACACGGGTGCATTCCCCGGTGACCTGGTTCTGAACATTAATGTCCTTGTTGCTATGCCAGAACCAGGCACGATAAGTGCACGTGGGCACGGCCAAGCGGCCTCCTCCTGTGTTTGAGAGGGAAGGGCCTGTGATCAGCCACGAGCACAAATGCAGCTCAGCGAATACAGATCCAAGACCAGCTGTCAGGCTTCCCTCCTCCTTATCACACCACGGCCTCCGGGGGAACAAAAGTGCCCAGACATCTCCCCCCAAAGATTAACAAACTGTGCTTCCCGAGAGTATTTACTGATAAACATCTGCCTTCCAAAGAGAAACCACTTATTTAACCAACTGCTCTTTAGAGATTAATGACGCAGCCTGCCTTCCTGCCGTCGCTCAACCACGATTCCCTTTTTTGTCCTCCTCTTTGTCTTTCCTAAAAATTTGCTTTCTGAGCCTCGGTGCAGAGGAGGTAGCAATTGCACAGTAACATAAATTTTAAAAAGCCCCTGCCTTACTTTACAACATCTTTTTGGTTCTGCCATGAAAGCATATTTATGGTGAGTAAAATCTGTAGAACCCTGGTTTATCACGCTAAACCACTCTGCCCTCAAAGATAAACGCTCTTAACCAGCAGGTCCCCTTCTGTGCCGAACGCCAGCCTCAGTTCACGTGTCTTAGCCCTTCATCGGTCACTCGTGTGTGGCTCTCCCGAGATTACATACTGCTTTGTCACTGTATTTACATCACAGGCTGTATGTATTGTCTCTCCAATTAGATTGTGGGGTATTTAAAAGGACAAAACTCTCTCTTCTGCTTTCTTTGTGTGTTTGGAAACTTTGAAGAGAGCAGGTGTTTGTTAATGAATAATCCCCCCAAGATGACCAGTGGTATGAGGGGACTTGGGTTGGACTTCCTGTCTTCTCAGTGGAGAGATGTGTGATGAATTATAGTGTATATTCCGTGTTGCTTCACAAATACCTCCCCCCTCCCCCCCCACCAACTCATGCTTCCAACAACTACTAGCTTGGGTGACTTTGGCCAAGTTACACGACCTCTCTAAGCTGCAGCTTCTCCATCAATAAAATGACCATGATGCGAGTGCAAGAACTTGAACGTGGTACTCTCCAGAAAGCATCCAGCTGTACGGGATGTGCCAGAAGGCCCTGACTGCCCATTAATCACTATCTCTGGAGAGTAGAGATCCTGTCTTCCCGCCATATTCCCAGCAAGCAGACTATGTAGAGGGACACGTTGTTCAGCACTCAAGGTCAGAGGCTCCGGGGGTGGTCAGTGTGAAGCATCTCCTTTGCAATGAAGAGTGTGTGGATGGCAGGCCTTGATCTCCTTGGAACACGGGCTGTGCCAGGAGGGAGAGGCCAGAGACCGCTGCTGGGGTAGTCGCTGCGCCATCAAAGCTGTCTGCTTGCAGATCCCAGAGCAGGCGCCTCATGCAGTAGGCTGTTCCCAGACCCCCTGGACATAAGCTGCCCCAGTGCACCTGTGTCCTGATGGCTGTCTCTGTGTCTTGTCTTAGTCTCTCTGGACCAAGACCCGCCTGTGGCTGAGCGTCTGCTGGGATGTGGTTGCACACTTAGCACAGTGCCTCACTTTAAAGAAAAGAATCTTCACTAACTGAAGAGTGGTGGTGTAGACCCTTGGGGGAGGTTTAATTTTCTCACTTTTTCACCACGCTACCAAAATAATGGATGCAACACCACATCACACATACCTCATTTACAGACAATGTGTATAAATCTAATTATGAATGCTAGTGGCCCAGGAGGAATTCAGGGAGGAGAGACCTGACTGTGGTAAGACTGGAAGATTTCCAGAAGGAGCCATAAATATTACAGACGAGCCAACTGGGTGCAAACCAAGGCCATGCTGGGAATTGAGATCTGGGTTTTGCGAAATGTCTTCTAACTGCAGCATCACATTTGTGTATATTAACCTTCCCTACAGAGGAGTTTTATTTTAATTTTGACTGGATTCATTCCTGAGCAGAGTCGTAAGTGGGCAACTTACTTTGCTTCTACATCATAGACAACGTTCGTGTTAGGGGATTGACATCTACAGATGGGTTACTCTGGTCGTCGGGAGAGTTACACGAGATTTAGCGAAATCCAACCCACAGCTGGAAAAGCACCTCCAACACACTGAGCTATATCTGTATTTTAAAAGCCCTTTTAAAAATAAGTAGTATTCAGGGGTGCCTGGTCAGTTAAGCATCCAGCTTCGCTCGGGTCATGATCTCACAGTTCATAAGTTCGAGCCCTGCGTTGGGCTCTGTGCTGACAGCTCGGAGCCTGGAGCCTGCTTCAAATTCTGTGTCTCCCTCTCTCTCTGTGTGTCCCTCCCCTGTGTTTATGCATGCGCTCTCCCTCTCTCTCTCTCCTTCTCTCTCTCAAAAATTAACATTAAAAAATAGTATTTTTTTATTATAAAACTTGTTCATTGCAAAAAGCATGTTAGCTATATAAAAGTATACAGAGGAAAACGATTCATGATTCTAGAATCCATATTTAGCTACTAGTAATGTTTCATGACATTTCCTTCTGTTGTCTTTCTTCTTTCTTTCCATCCATGTGCGAGTAGGCGGAATAATGGCCCCTAAAGACAGCTGTGTTCTATGGCAAAAGGGTGGATGTTACCTTCTGTGGTGAAGGATGACATCAAATTAAGAATCTTGAAATGGGGAGATTATCCTGCATAGTCCAGTGGGGCCTAAATGCAGTCATGGGTGTCCTTAGATGAGGGAAGCAGGGAGAGATGTGATGCAGAACAAGGCAAGGTCACCAGTGAAGCAAAATGCCACTGGCCTTGAAGATGGAGAAAAGGACCGTGAGCCAAGGAATGCAGGCAGCTTCTAGAAGCTCCAGAAGCCGGGAAATGGATTCTCCCCTAGAGCCTCTGGAGACAGCCCAGCACCTGACACCTTGATTTTGGCTCAGTGATACTGATGCCCGATTTCTGACCCACACAACTGTAAGAGACTATGACTGTAGATACCAAATTTATGGTAATTTGTTATAGCAATAATAGGAATGAATACACCATAAATCTTGACAGTTTTTGTTACCTGTTAACCTACTTACCACATACCTTTTTTAATGCAATTTATGTTACTATATATGTATACAAATGCGTATATAACAATAGATACAATATATATTATGTATGCTATGTGTTAATGTTTTATATATATTGTATATATTCATGTCTACATTATTTATTGTGATAAAATATATAAGACACCAAATTTACCATTTAAATGTACAGCCCAATGGCATGAAGTACATTAATGTTGTTGTGCAACCACACCCCCATCTATCTCCAGAAGTTTTTCATCTTCCACAACTGAAACTCTCTCCTCATTAAACACTAACTCCCCACTCCCCCTCCCCTGCCCGCCCCCCCCCCCCCCCCCAGCCCCTGGCGGCCACTGGTCTACTTTCTGTGTTTATCGATTTGACTCCTCTAGGGGCCTCATAGATTTGTAACTCGTATGATATTCATCCATTTGTGATGGGCATTTCCCGTAATGTCTTCAGGAGTCATTCATTTTGTAGCATGTGTTAAAGTTTCCTTCCTGATTAAGGCTGGATAATATTCCACTGTACTGATAGACCACATTTTGTTTATCCGTTCATTTGTCAACAGACACTCGGGTTGCTTCCGCATTTTGGCCATTTTGAATAATGCTGCTAACAGTATAGATGTACCAATATCTGTTTACATTCCTGCTTTCATTTCTTCTGGGTATATACCCAGGAATGGAATTGCTGAATCATGTGGTAATTCTGTGTCTAGTTTTTTGAGGAGCCTCCATACTGTTTTCCACAGGGGCTGTACCAGTTTACATTATAATCAACAGAGCACAAGATAGTTTTTCCATCTCTTTGCCAACATTTGCTATTTTCTTATTTTTTCTGTAACTGCCATCCTAATGGTGGTTTATACACATATATTTTTATATTACCTTTTTTCCACTCAGTTTTCTATCAGAGCCTTCAAAGATATTTTTGAGGCTTTATAACAATCTATTCTGTGTACTATAATTTATATAACTATTCCTCCTTGTTGAACATTACGCCGTTTCTAATTTTTTGCCATTTAGATTACAAAAGTGTGAGCCTAATTGAGCACTAAACCTTTGCTCACATCTCTGAGAAGATCCTACGAATGAATTATTCAAGGGAGCATCACATTGAAAACTATTGGTGTGTTTAACAAAATTACTTTCCAAAAGGATGTTCCGATCAGCAGACCATGAGAGTACTGAGTAACCCATTTTTAAAATGTATTTTTTTAGGTGCAGAGTATTTCTACAATACAGATTAAGACTACCTGTGGACTTGAACAATCATACTAGCAGAATCAACTTGTTTATTTGGGGGCAGAAGGCTCAGTTTTCAGTGTTGGAACGTTGAATTTAAAGACAGACCTGGTTTTCCCCTTAGAATTCTGAAGTGAGAGAAGTACCATAAAAAAAAAAAAGGCTGTTGCTAGAAGAAAATACATAATTTGCAAGCAAGTCATAAGATCTGAGCTCTGTTCTGGCTCAGCCACTAAAAAACCACGTGACTTTGGCAAGTCATTAAAATATCTGGGTTTCGGTTGGTTCATTTATGTATGAGTGGGTTCAGTCCTCACATTTCTTTAAGTATCATATATAATTATGGGTTGTAAGCTCATATCTGGTGGAGTTTTATCTGCTGGAGTCCTTTGGGCTTCGGTTAAAGATGTGTCCCTCTAACTAGTTCTTTCTTTCAGGCATACCAAGGGTATTATCAGCCTGAAATGACTTTTTTATGTGAATCTTGCAATGTAGAAATCCCTACACAAATGTAGTACAAATGTGTGCAAACACAGGATAGAAAAGGTCCATGGACAAACTCTCAAGGTAGTGTTGATTTTGAAGACACTTAGACTTGAAGCACAGGATTAAACCAGAAAGCTCTCTTGTTACATCGCATTGCTGATAGGCCATATTCTTAATTCACGCTTTTACTGGGGACGTCAGCCTGGAGGGTCTGACTCTTGAGAACTTCTGCTCCATTTTTCTACCATGGGTCTAAGTCTTTATTTGTTTATTTTTTTGTCCTAACATGGCTATTAAAATGATAGCTGCTTGGCCATATAGGGGCCAAGGATAGTCCCCCCCCCCACCCCCCCGCCGACCAAATGTGCTATTTCGATAAATTGATGATTTTAAATTAAGTTACTTAAGAAACAGCCGGTGCAGAAAGGACTCTAAGCCCCCTTTGTCTCCAGAAAGCAGGAAATAAATTTACCACGGAAAAGGTACTTACCCTAAAACTGAAAGGTAAAAAGACATCCTAATTACTAGAGGTAGGGAATTCAGAGTAGAGACGGCTGTACAAACAAGTCTTGTTACTTTGATTACTTCCCCTGCCCAAATTCTAGGATTCCTTAGTAATTAAAGCACCTGAAATAAGTCTTCTTTGTCCTACAGTTCTTCACAGATTTATTGTCTGTCTGTCTAAAAAGTATAAAAACTGTCAGCCTCAGTCATTTCTTTAGGTCTCATGGGCTGCCATGTGCACTTAATTAATCTTTGGGTTTTTTCCTCCTGTTAATGTCTCACGTCAATTTAATTTTTAGATGAGCTGGAAAAGTCTTGAAGGATAGAGAAAAAGTCTTCCTTCCCTAACAGCTGTCAAGTCCAGCAGAATTCATGAGAGCTGTCTGAACGTCTGCTTTTTGGTTTTGTTTCTGGCTTTTCCCTTAAGGATTTCCCTTACTTTCTTGCCTGTTTAGTTATATATTTATTTATTATTTTTTCTCTCTTTTTAAAAATATACGTCCAAGTCAGTTAGCATATAGTGCAGTAATGACTCAGGAGTGGAATCCAGTGATCTACCCCCTACATATAACACCCAGTGGTCATCCCAACAAGTGTCCTCCTTAATGCCCCTTGTCCATTTAGCCCATCCCTCCCCACCCAACACCCTGGCGGCAACCCTCAGTTCTCCGTATTTAAGAGTCTCTTATGTTTTGTCCCCCTCCCTGTTTTTATATTATTTTTGCTTCCCGTCCCTTATGTTCACCTGTTTTGTATCTTAAATTTAGTTATATATTTAAAAGGATGTTTATTATATTTTGTGCAACATTTCCAGGCGGGAAGATTCTCAGTTATTGTAATCTACCTTATTGCCAGAAATCGAAGTCAGCTGTTCTATGATTCTGTGGGTATTAACCACTTTCTCCCATTTAGCTAATTTGGATATTTATCTTATTTCAACTTTATGAATTGAGTGTTGAATCCACCCATCATGAATCCATGATGCGCTGGAACAATCCTGACTCAGTTCTCTTGGAAGCGTCTTAGTGAGAGACTGCCTGAATGCACTAAAAGAGCTGAAAGCTGAGAACTTTAACTTCGATCTGAACTCAGCATAAAGCGATGCAATTGTCCTCCCTCAAACATCTCAGCCAGTGTCACAATATTGGCCATCAAGGTCACTTTTTTTGCAGTGCTAAGCAAGCACGTGTACTGTGTTGTGAAGGAACGAATAGCGTTGTGCATCAGCAAAGTCCAGTCAGTGGTTAAACTAAGGAGACCCGAGTTTCCTCTGTGGCCGGCACTGGGGGAGGTCTGATTGCACTTTGGATTCAGTATACTCTTGGGTTTCTTAGACTCTGGGGATGGAGGCACCTCAAGAACGTAAAAGATGGTCTACTAGTCGGCCTACAGATTATTGAGCCACTAATTGGAAAAATAAAGAATAAGTGACTATGTTTCTATCTAGATTCGGTGGAGTAGTTCACAGCAAACTCTATTTTTTCTCGTCCACCGACTTTCTCATTTAAGAAATGGAAATTTTATTCTGGAATATCTCAAACTTACACAGAAGTGGAACGAATAGTGTAATGACCCCATTGTCATCATCACCCAGTGTTAGGAGCTGAATTGTGTTCCCTCCAAATTCATATGTTCGGAGACATGACCGCAGAGTATGGATGTAATTGCAGAAAGGTCCTTTAAAGAAGTAAGTAAACTAAAATGAAATCATACAGGTGGGCTTTAATCCAATATGGTGGTGTCCTTATAAAAGAGGAGATTAAGACAGAGACAATTCATGCACAGAGGAGTGGCCATGTGAGGACACAGGGAGAAGGTGACCACCTGCAAGCCAAGAAAAGAGTCCTCAGAAGAAACGGAACTCGTCGACACCTTGATCTCAGACTTGTAGCCACTGGAACTATGAGGAATTAAATTTCTGAGGTTAATCCATGTTACTTAGTTATGGCCTCTCTAGTGAACTAACGTGCTCAACTTCAACAATTGTTAAAACATGGCTAATCTTTCCTTATCTAACTTCATCTAACATGGACTCCATATTGTAGCAAGTCCCAGACATTATTTCATCTGTAAATTTTTTAGTATGTACCTCTACAAGGACTTCCCCCCCCCCCCCACACACACACACAAAAACATGACCACATGGGAATGCAAACTGGTGCAGCCACTCTGGAAAACAGTATGGAGGTTCCTCAAAAAATTAAAAATAGAACTACCCTACGACCCAGCCATTGTACTGCTAGGTATTTATCCAAGGGATACAGGTGTGCTGTGTTGAAGGGGCACGTGCACCCCGATGTTTATAGCAGCACTGTTGACAATAGCCGCAGTATGGAAAGAGCCCAAATGTCCATCGATGGATGAATGGATAAGGAAGATGTGGTATATATGTACAATGGAATATTACTCAGCAATCAAAAAGAATGAAATCTTGCCATTTGCAACTATGTGGATGGAACTAGAGGGTATTATGCTAAGCGAAATTAGTCATAGAAAGACAAATATATGACTTTGCTCATATGAGGACTTTAAGATAGAAAACAGATGAACATAAGGGAAGCAAAAATAATACAAAAATGGGGACAAAACAGAAGAGACTCTTAAATATAGAGAACAAACAGAGTTGCTGGAGGGGTTGTGGGAGGGGAGATGGGCTAAATGGGTGAGGGGCTTAAGGAATCTACTCCTGAAATCATTGTTGCACCATGTGCTAAGTAACTCGGATGTACATTATAAAAAGTAAATAAATTATAGAGAAAGAAAATGACCACAGTACCATTATGACACCTAAAATTTAAGAATACTCTAATATCCAGTTGGTATTTACATTTTCCTGATTATCTCTTGCTATTTATATTCTTATGGTTTGTTGAATTGGGATACAAATAAGGCCCATATGTTATAATTGACTTAATGACTCTGAAATCTTTATTGATTCTCCCTCGTTTTCTTGTGTATTTTTTATTGTAATTTTCTTTGAAGAAAGGAAGATGTTTGTCTTACAGATTTTCCTTGGTCTAGATTTGGTCTTCGTCCCCATACTACTGTTCAGCGTGTTCCTCTTTTCCTTTTGTTTCATGTAAATTGTCAGAATCCCTGCGTATTTGAAGATTTTGTTTGTTGTAGTGTTGCACAACCACCGAGTGGGTGGTGTTGGGAATGTCCATCAGGAGGGATATCATGTCTGGAGTCTCTCTTTTTTGTGACGTTACCTGCCATCGATGACCAGCGTCTAGATCTTTTCATTCATTAGGAGCTACAAGAGGGTGATACTCTCATTCCGACAGCTCATTATTTTAGCTCAAGTACTAATGCAGATAGAAACTCGTTCTCTTTAGTTATTTGGTTACAGTGCAGATAATATAGAAACAGCAAAAATAGCTACTTCTTTTACCTTATTTGTCATATTTCAAATGTTTCCGGTCTCCAAAGTTGACCAATGAGGCTTGTTTGATGGCACTATGAACTAACTCATAGATACTAACGTATTTGAAATGATTTCCTCCATTTCATTTATTGTTGTATTTTGCTGTTCAAATTTTCTTACCTTTGACCAGTGTGGTATTACTCACTCATTCCAGAGTCCCTGTGATAGAAGTATAGTGATCTTTAGTAGTGTCCTTGCTCTTGTGTGATCCAGGCTTATCTTTTACATCTCCTTCCCCTTAGAATCAGACACTTCTCAAAAATCCCTTGTCCTTTTAATGGGAAATCGTGTTTAGAAACCACAGTCTTGGCTCAGGGGTGCTGATTACTACTGGGTTGATGCATTGATTCTTGATTTATTCAGTGGGAAAAGCAAGGAAATATGATTTTTAAAAGTCTTTCCATTGAAACACAACTTAGATGCAAAAATGGCACAAATCTTAAGCATGCAGCTTAGAGAATTTTTACAAATGTATACACCAGTGTAACCATTATTCAAATCCAGGCACAGTAGATCTACCAGCATCTGAGGAGCCTCCCTTTCATTCCTCCCCAGTTACTGTCACTCCCAAATGTACCCATTCTAAGTTCTAGCACCATGAATTATTTTTTGTATATAAATGGAATGCTAGTACGTGGGCTCTGCATTATATTTCTGAGGTTAAAGCATGTTGTGTGTCCTAGTAGTTTTTATTTTTCATTGATGTATGCTATTGTTTGAATATACTACAATTTGTTCTTTCTACGGGTTGGTAGACATTTGGGTTGTTTCCAGGTTTTACTGTTACAGTGAAGCTTCTGTGAACATTTTTGTGCCTGCCTTTTGGTGCGCATATGCGCTCATTTACATTGGGTATATTCCTAAGAGTAGTTAGAGGGTATTTTCAGCTTTCGTGATCGTTCCAAAAGCATTTTTCAAAGTAATTGTACCATTTTACACCCCCACGCAGTTTATGAGTTCCAGTCGGTCCATTTAGTAGTCACTCTGGGTTGTAGGGTGACTGACTGACTGACCCTGACTTCTAGCTGCCAGTGTCATCATCTGTCTCCGCTGCAGGACTTTCTCTGAAGGCTGGGACCTGCTGCGCCCATGCAGATGGCATCCCGGAAAATAAGGTTACTGCCTGCAGGAGTCGCGCTCAACCCATAATTGACAGGAGTTGGTGTATAACCCCTCAGTTCCCTCACTCCTCAAGTAGGGTAACTCTGAGGCAAGTGTTCTACAGTGTCTCTCAGAGTTCCCATGGGATTAAGCTTCAGTTACCCCCGGTGGTAACTTGCTTGATCATGCGTAATTTATTATCTGCCTTCCGTTCCCTATCTGTCTTCGTCACTTTTATTTGGGATCACATCCCAAATAAATTACCTGCCCTTGAAACCTTGTCTCAGCATCAGCCTTTGGGGGAGCTCAAATACTGGTCTTCCACATCCTTGTCACTCTCGTACTGCCAGGCCTTTAAAATTTTAGCCATTTCGTGTATGATGGTACTATGACATTGTGACTTCAATTTGCTTTTCCGTTATGACCATTGATGTTGAGAACCTTTTCATATTCATGATTTTATTTAAGATCATTTCCTCAGCACCCGTAAGTAAAGTTGTTCTTCAGTTTTCTTCTTGAAACAATCTTTATCAGAATTTTGTATCCCTGTGGCTCAGTTGGTTGAGCGTCTGACTCTTGATTTCAGCTCAGGTTGTGATCTCAGGGTTGTGGGATGGAGCCCCATGTGCTTTAGATTCTCTCTCTCTCTCTCACACACACACACACCCACCCTCTCTCTCTCTCTCTCTCTCTGCCCCTTCTCCAGCTCACACACTCTCTCAACCTCTCTCTCTAAAATAAATACATTTTAAAAATCACATTAAAAATTTTTGTGTCAACGTTATTCTTGCTTCATAAAACAAATTTGGTTTCTGTTCTACAATAATTTAAGTCTAATTGGGAATATTTGAACTTTGAAAGCTTGGTGGACATACCCTGAGAAACCACCTGTGTTTGGTTGCTTTATGTTGTGTGTGTGTGCATGCATGTGTATGTGAATAACCATTTTATTTTTTCTATGATAGGTAGTCTATTAAGACTTTCTGTATTTACTGGGATCAATTTTTTCAAATTGAAAATTATCCTTTAAAAATTATCCTTTTCATCTAGTTTTTTTTTTTTTTAAGTTTACTTATTTATTTTGAGAGAGAGAAAGAGCACGAACAGGAGAGGGCAGAGAGAGGTTGCAGAGAGAGAGGGAGGAGAAGGAATCCCAAGCAGGCTCCACACCATCAACATGGAGCCCGATGTGGGGCTGGAACTCACAAACTGGGAGATCATGACCTGAGCTGAAATCAAGAGACAGTTGCTGAACAGACTGAGCCACCCAGATGCCCCTCATCTAGGTTTTAAAATTATTTGTAGAGAGTTGTGCAAAGTAGTCTCATAGGTTTTTCCTTACTTCTTTCTCTTTGTTGGTTATTCCCATTTGTCACAGATACTTCGGTATATTTATGTTCTATTACTTTTTGTCTTGATCAGCCTAGCTAGTGTTTTGCCTATTTTGTTGAGTCAGCTTTTTGATTTGTTATTTCTGTTGGTTTTCTGTTGTTTAAATCATTAAGTTTGGTTCGTATATTTCTTCTGTCTTCCATTTTCTTTGGTTTTTCTTTTTTACTTGGGTGTTTAATTCATTTTATTTTAAAATACTTACTGGTATGACATTTAATGCTCTGATAACTGCTTTAGTTTTATCCCACAGATTCTGATATATACTGTTCTTATTATTGTTATTTAAAAAGAATTTTGCTATTTAATTTTATGTTTCACCTTTTACCCAAAAATTAGTAGCATTTTTTGCTTGTGACCTAAACTCTGACTAGTATTCTTGACTATTCCATGAGCACTTGAAATGGATGTGTACCCCTTATTAGTAGAGTTCAGAGTTAGGTGTATATCTATAAAATCTATCTTGTTGCTTGTGTTGCTTAAGTTTTCTATAGTTTTACTAATTTTTTAATCCATTTGATTGGTCTTGGACTGACAGAAGTATACTAAATTTTCCTATTATTTTATTTCTGTCATTTTTTACTTGCATCTCCTTTGTGAAAATTCTTGCCAAGCATTTGATACATATAACTAACAGTTATTATGTCTTATTACTATGAGTAGTTTTCAGGCTAATGTGGTACTGCCTGCCATAACTATAAACATACAGATTAATAGAATAGAACTGAGAGTTCAGAAATAAACCTGAACACTTATAGTCAGTTGATTTTCAAGGAGAGTGCTAAGACAGTCAGTGGGGGAAAGAATAGTCTCTTTAACACACGGTACTGGGACAACTGGATATCTTCAAGCAAAACAATGAAGTTGAAAAACCCCTACCGCACACCACATGCATAAATTAACTCAAGATGTATCAAAAGACTATTTTTTAAAAGACCATGTGAAAGTGTTAGAAGAGAAAAGGCATAAATCCTTACAACCTTGGATTAGGGAATGTTACTTAGACATGACATCAAAGGACAAGCACAAAAGGAAAAAAAAACAAGTAAATTTAACAAAATAAGCATTTAAAACTTTTCTGCCTTAAAGGATACCATCAAGAGAATGAAAAGACACCCCACAGAATGGGAAAATTTCTTATCAATCATAGATCTGATAAGGGAGTTGCATGTACAATGTAGAAAGACAATTACAACTCAACAATAAAAGAGCAAATAACCCGGGGTGCCTGGGTGGCTCAGTCAGTTAAGCGTCCGACTTCGGCTCACATCATTATCTTGTGGTTCGTGAGTTCAAGCCCCGCGTTGGGCTCTGTGCTGACAGCTCAGAGCCTGGAGCCTGTTTCAGATTCTGTGTCTCCCTCTCTCTCTCTCTGACCCTCCCCCGTTCATGCTCTGTCTCTCTCTGTCTCAAAAATAAATAAACGTTAAAAAAAAGCAAATAACCCAATTTAAGTGTTGGCAAAATATTTGAATAAGCAATTCTCCAACAAAGATATACACATGGGCAACAAGCACATGAAGAGATGCTCAGCATCATTAGCCATTAGAGAAATGCAAATCAAAAAGCACAATGAGATGCTACTTCATATTTACTGGGATGGCGATCCTCAAAAAGACAAATAAAATGAGACAAACTGTAAAATTCCTAGAAGAAAATATGGAAGAAAATCTGGACATTGGCCTTGCTAATGATTTCTTGGAAATGACACCAAAAACACAGGCAACAGAAGCTAAACTAGACAACTGGGACTACATCAAACTAAAAGCTTCTGCACAGCAAAGGAAACAATCAACAAAATGAAAAGGCAGGCTACAGCATGGGAGAAAGTATTTGCACACATCTATCTGATAAAGGGTACATTTCCACAATATATAAGAAACCCCTACAACTCAATAGCAAAATAACCAACTCATTTTCAAAATGGACAAAGTACTTGAATAAACATTCCTACAAAGAAATTGAAGCATGCTACTGTAAGATTCTTGTGTTATTTGTGAAGTGACACGATATTGCTTGAAGGTGGATGGATAAAATAAGATGTGTACTGTAAACCCTAAAGTAAATGCTACCACAACAAGGAGTTATAGCTAGTAAGACAACAAAGGAGATAAAATTGAATAATAAAAAATCCTCAGTGAAAGAAAGACATAAAAAGAGTATAAAGGGCAATGAACAGATGGAACATACAAAAAATAATAGCTGTATGGAAGATTTAAATCAAAGCATATCAGTAATTACATTAAATATAAATTGTATAAATATCTAATTCTCATGCAGAGATTATCAGATTGGAAAAAACAGCAATACCCAGCTGCATGCTGCCAACAAGAAACCCACTGTAAATGTGAAGAAGCAATTCAGTTAAAACCAGACCTGTGCAACCACCATTGCCATCTTTAAAGAATCTCCTCTTCATCTGATTATTATTATTATTATTATTTTCTTTTACGGAGAGGGCACATGAGCAAGGGATGGGGCAGATAGAGAATCTTTTTTTTTTTTAATGTCTTTTTATTTTAGAGAGAGAGAGCGTGAGTGGGGTGGGGGAGCGGGGGGGAACAGAGAGAGAGGGAAACACAGAATCTGAAGCAGGCTCCAGACTCTGAGCTGTCAGCACAGAGCCCAGCGTGAGGCTTGAACTCACAAACTGAAATCACGACCTGAGCTGAAGTTGGACGCTTGGCCCACTGAGCCACCTAGGCACGCTGAGAGAGAATCGTAAGCAGCCTCTGTATGGAGTGTGGACTTGGGGCAATGCGGGGCTCCATCCCATGACCCTGGGATCATGACCTGAGCCAAAATCAAGAGTTGGACGCTCAACCGACCGAGCCACTCAGGCGCCCCTTCATAATCTTATTTTTAAATCTTGTACTGTATGCCTCTTTATAAATCTTTTCTCAAATGAGGCGAGCTATACATGTTAAAATATTTATGAGTGATACTTAGGATGAAATATATAGCCTTAAACACTTATTTTGAAAAGGAAGAAAGGCTATATAATGTCAATATAATGAAACTGAAGAAAATAAAACAATAGAATACATCCAAAGAATGTGGAAGGAGAGAGAACATACAAAATAAGAGCAGAAATCAATAATAATTTTAAAAATTACATTAGAAATCATCAGTAAAACCAAAATTTTGTCCTCAAAAGAGGCTAATAAAGTAGTTACATCTCTGGTGAGATTAATGAAGGAAAAAATAGTAATATTAGGAAAGAAAAAAATTATGTAACTACAGATCCAACCAAAATTAAAATAAGGAATATATGAACAGGTTTATGCTGATAAATTTGGAAGCTTAGATAAGCTAGACAAGTTCATGGGAAAATATGACCTACTGAAATCGTCTCAAAACAGAAACAGAAAGCCTAAATGACCCAATATCTATAAAGAAATTGAAATAGTAGTTTTAAATTTTTCACACAAAGAAAACACCAAAACCAGAGGACTTTTACAGGTAAATTCTGACATATTTTCAAAGAACAAATCATTCTAATCTTAGAAATATTCTTCCAGAGAATAATAAAAGATCAAATAGTCCTCAGTTTTTTCTATGACCTTTGCTTAATCTTGATGGCAAAACCAGACATTCTGTTGAGCAGAAGAACCAGGCATAGAAGAACAAGGGTTTGATGATTCCATTTATATGACGTTCAGGAGTAGGCTGAAAGTAATCTCTGGTGATGGACTTGAGAGCTGTGTTGTCTATGGTGACTGGGATTGACCAGAAGAGGGCACAAGGGCAATTTCTGGAATAATATTCTGGAATAATACAAGTGGTTTTTTTGTTTTTGTTTTTGTTTTTTTGTTTTTGGTTGTGTTTTTTTTTTTTTTTTTTTTTTTTTTTTTTGTATCTTGGTTAGACTGTAGATTTATCAAACCTCAATGAATTGCACATCTAACATGCCTGCATTGCACTTCATGCAAATTGTACCTCAGGGGAGAAATGAATTTAACGAATACTGAACTCTAGTTAGTAGGTTTGCTTTTTGCAGTGGTCTGGGCTAACAGTTCTAAAACTAGTTTTATTGCCAGCAAAGGAAACAAACCATCAGCAAAATGAAAAGGCAACCTACAGAATGGGGAAAAAACTATTTGCAAACCACCTCTTTGATAAAGGGTTAAATATACAAGGAATTCATACACCTCACTAGCAAAAAACCAAACAACCCAACTTAAAAAATGGGCGACAGATCTGAAGATGTTTCCAAAGAAAACATACAGATAGAGATACATGAAAAAGTGGTCAATAACACTAACCATCAGGAAAAACAAAACAAAAGAACCACTAACCATCAGGGACATTCAGATCAAAACCACAATGAGATATCACTTCACACCTGTTAGGATGTCCATTAGCAAAAAGAGAAGAGATAGCAAACGGTGGTGAGATTGCTAAGTGACATAAGCCAGACGGAGAAAGACAAATTCTGCACGGTATCACTTATGTGTGGAGTCTTACAAAAACAAGTCAAACTCATAGAAACATAGAGTGGAATGGTGGGCAGTGGGGGTAAAGGGGAGAGGTTGATAAAAGGGCACAAACTTTCCATTATAACACGAATGAGGTCTAAGGATCTAATCTATAACATGGTGACTGTAGTTGATACTAGTGTATTGTATAATTGAAATTTACTACAAGAGAGAACTTAACTATTCTCACCAAAAACAAACAAAAAACCTGCTAAAAAACCTAAAAAAAAAAAAAAAAAAAACCCAAAAAGCAAATATGTGAGGTGCAGATGTGGTAATTGTGGGATTGTGGGAATTCTTTCATAATGTATGCGTCTATCGAATGATCACATGTACACTTACAATATATTATAGTTCTGTCAATTATACCTCAAAAAAGCTGGAAGAAAACTCCTTTTATTAATAAAATGCATGTTTCTCCCCACTGGAGAAAGCAGTCACAAATATGGAAAGGAGGAGAGTTTATTGCCAAAGCCAGCACTCTGGTTTGTCTTTTTCAATCTGAATTTTATTTTATTTAATTCATTTACTTATTTAATTTTTTTAATGTATGTATGTTTGTCTGTTTATTTATTTTGAGAGAGAGAGAGTACGAGCAGGGGAAGGGCAGAAAGAGAGAGAGACACACAGAATCTGAAGTAGGCTCCAGGCTCTGAGCTGTCGGCCCAGAGCCCGACACAGGGCTTGAACCCATGAACTGCAAGATCATGACCTCAGCCAAAGTCGGACACTCAACCGACGGAGCCACCCAGGCATCCCTCAATCTGAATTTTTTAAAAAATATCCCAGAATTTGGAAACATTTTGGATAAATGAAAATTCATCATAAAATCAGGAACTTGATAGTTACAACTTTTGATATGGGTTGATTGTAGCTTAGGATTATTCTAAGACCACATCTCAGATATCTGATAGCTTTTGCTTTGTTTTGGCATTTCCAAAGAAAATTCCTTTTAAAAATTATATCCTGTAAAAAAAAAAAAATCCCTTCCTTTCTCTCTGCCCTTCCCCTGCTCACACTCTCTCTCTCTCTCAAAAATAAACATTAAAAAAAAAAAATCTTTTGGGCAAAAAGTACAGTGGCTTTTAAAAATGCAGTTAACTGTTGAACAACAAAGGTTTGAACTGCACAGGCCCATTTATATGTGGATTTTTTTTGATTTTTCCTTATGGTTTTCTTAATAACATTGTCTTTTCTGTAGTTCAGATTAATGTGAGAATACCATATATAATCCATGTAACATACAAAATGTGTGTTGTTTATGTTATTAAGAGCATAAGCCTATTAAGAGTAGGCTATTAGTAAAGTTTCGGGAGAGTCAAAAGTTATATGACTGCACCAGGGTGGGAGTTCTGTTCCCCTAACCCCCACATTGTCCCAGTGTCGACTGTATGGGTGCAGGACCCGAGGAATTTCCTGTCAAAAGTAGGCAACATCCTTGACGAAGCCTGTTGTCTGGTGTTTCTACTTCAAGCCTCTTAGCTACATTTCTGGTCCTGTAGAACAAGAGCAGATTCCGGAAAAGTAATTTTTCTTCTTTTGTAGAAACTTCTTTATCTGGCAGAGAACGGTAACTCATCAAACCTGCATCAGAAAGCTACTTTTCAACTCTCAGTCAATATGACCAACATCAGGCATCCATCAAATGAAGGATTGCGAGCAATAACCTTAAAAAATCCTGCCGGGCGACTAGTTATTGATTCTGTGTTCAGCCTGATGGATGAATGCGTAAAGGCAACAAGTGACTGCAGAAAGCACAGAGCTGGCCGCCTGCCTACTCTGGCAGGCCCTCTGGCGAGGGAGCACCGTCTTTGGCTTTACCAGAAACATGGTTCTGGTCGTCATGATCAATGAGAATTTGATCCTACCCGGAGGTCTGCTCTTCCTCACCTTGCCTTGGAATTTTCAGAACAGCCCAGAGAACAATTTACAGTAAAACTTGATTAGCTTCCCCCAGGCTGGTTGCACGGTTGAGACTGTTTGTGGGGGATGGGATTTGTGACTGAATACCAAGAAGAAAAAAAAAAATCGGTATGTTAACAGTATGAAGGAGCTTGTAGGAAGGGCTTAATTTATTTTGGAGATTAAATTCATTTCAGGAACTTTAAAAGCATTGATTCATATTAAGCTAATAAATGTGCTAATTACAGTTTAATCGTTTCACCTCATTAAGCCACGACCACAAGACCTCTCATTAGTCATACCACCTTAGTGGGTGAGAATGATTTCATGTGTTTTCCAAGGACTCCTGGGGTCAGGCAGCTGGCATATGGCTGAGCTGCCCTTGAACAGAATCAGAAAGTAAGTGATCTCTCTGACGGCATCCTTCTCCCAAAGCCCGCTTTGACGGACTGTCAATGCCCTTAGGTTTTCTGCCTTAACACGTCTGAAAGCTTTCCCTGACCAGTTGCCTTAAGAAGGATCAACGAAGGGAACTGTGCTTTATTATGGCCCTTGGAACTTGTATATGGCACTTGCAACGGTTTATTTAGGTTTCTATCCCTACCAGACTGTAACTTCTAGTCAATAAGCTTTTATTGAATACATGAATGAATGTCCAAATTTATAAAAATGACTTATAAAATTGCCTGTTTGAAAGTAAAAGTAATTAAAATTTAATGAGCTAGATGGTCCGCTCCTGCTCGGTAAAGAGTAGGTCTTATTTAATCCCGAAGGACGACACGATATCTGGCCCCAAATTGTTGCTTCTCATAAATAATAATGAAAAAGCGATAATCTCTTAACCTCAAAGCAGCAAGTTCTAATGGGAGAATTCTTTTTTTTTTTTTTTTTAGTTCTTTTTAATGTTTATTTTTGAGGGAAAGACAGAGTGTGAGTGGGGGAGGGGCAGAGAGAAAGGGAGACACAGAAGCTAAAGCAGGCTTCAGGCTCCGAGCTGTCAGCACAGAGCTCCATGCAGGGCTCAAACTCATGAACCGTTGAGCTGAATTGGACGCTCAACCAGCTGAGCCACCCAGGTGCCTGTCTAATGGGAGAATTCTGATCTTGGATGAGAGCAGACTTGGATTGGCATCTCTCCAGGCGACCCTTGGAATCACGTGTCTCCTTCTGACACCCCCAAAGGGGGAAATGCTCGTGTGAACAACTCCCTTTGACTCAGACCCACCAGAACCACAGCAAACAACTGCCTGACAGTATTGAGTTGGCGGTCACTGGACGTGTTCAGGGATCATCAGCATGTGTCGAAGTTGGGGGCCAGAGTCCCTGCTTTGAGAGGATTACGTGATCCCCGAGTTTCTGTGGCTCATGAACCTAGTTACTGCATCATTCACGGAGCGACAACAGGGAACGGTCATTACCTCCTAATGAGGGCTCAGCATTACCGGGGAAGCAATGAGAATGTTTTCCAACGCTGAGTGTGAAATGCTTGTTGCTGCTAGCTGGGATGCTCCAGCCCATAAATCAATTCCTGAGTTAATTAGTCAGCGTCTGCTGAACACCTTGAAAATGGAAAGAGCCATATAACAAAAGTTATATAACAACTCTCCAGCTGCAGCCTGTCCCCCCCCCCCCCCCAAAATCTTTGGAATAACTTTGTTCTGACGATTCATCTTTGCCTGTCTCTGAAATTGTGAACAAACAGATTAAGGTAAACAATTAACAAGAAAACATTTTGAAACCTCTCCTCTGCTAGAGGATGTAATTTGGCTGAGTGTTGTATATTTACTTGAGTTGATTGAAAGAGGGAAAAGAAAAATCATCTAGCACCATATGCAAATCAGCCAGTGAAGTGTCGAGAGGGTGTGATATTTTTACAAAACAGTCCAGCTGGCTTACACTGTTGGTTTAGGGAAAAAAACGTTCTATCATTTTCATTCCTAAGTTTAAGGTTTGTTTTGGAGATGGAAGGAAACTTCACGACTTGCTCTTGTTCCTGGCTAATGCTGACATGGAAACAGTGGGACGAAGAGAGAAATGGATGGGTGACAAAGGTAAATCGAGAGACTTGTGTCTCATGGGTGAGGGAAAGAGAGTTTGGTGGTGAACAGTCCCACTTCTTCCCCCATGCCTCCCAAATTCTGTGATAATGAAGCATTTTGTGTGTCTGCGGTAGAATTTAAACTCATAATGTGACTTGGTACTGTGAGGAAAAAAATAACGTCCGTCCTGGTTTAAAAATTTAGTCTTATCTGGTCATTTGGTTGTGCCCAGCTTCCCTTGACTAAAAAGGCTCAGCCTGTCAGGTATGTTTTCTCTCACTTTCCATCTCAAAGATGGTATTTGGGGACGCCTGGGTGGCTCAGTCGGTTGGGTGTGCAACTCTTGATTTTGGCTCAGGTCATGATCTCACGGTTCGGGAGTTTGAGCCCCAAGTTGGGCTCTGTGCTGGGTGTGGGGCCTGCTTGGAATTCTTTCTCCTCTCTCTGCCCCTCCCCCGCCTTAGAATAAATAAACGTTTTTAAACAAAAGGAAAAAATAAATGGAATGGAGTGAGGCTTACACACATCTTGCTCGCGTGGTGGGGAATTGGTGGGATGCTTAGCAGTGCTCTGATCTTCAGGGGTGACCTCTCTTGTCCATCCGGAAGCTGCTCACCTTGCTAGGGCTTGCAGCTGAAGCTTCTGTCTGGTTGGGGCCCAGTCTAGACCAAAGCCGGGCTGTGACTCCCACTGGGCTGGGCCCCCATGGTGGCCCTGGAGAGCCACCACATCACCGCTACTGTGACCTCCTCTGGTCCTCTCCCACCCTTCAGACTCTGTCAGTCACTGGGGGTCTTGTATTTTGAAGGAGTGCAAAATACATACCCCAGGATGTGCCTCTTTGGCATAAGGATTATCTTGAGTCGGTTATTTTTAAGAAACAGCAGACATAGGAAAATCTCTAAAAAGGGAGTAGAAGTTACCATGTTGTGAGGGATATTAACATTTATAATGGAAGTCTCTGTTTGTAAAGTTGTCTTTCTCTCTCTGTCAGGCAGAAGAGAATAACTAAATCTCTGGAAACTTTTGTCAATGGAGAAGGAACTTAAATCTGCGTAACAACCATACCCTGGCCACCCTGCTTTGCCTGGTCACCTCCCATAACCTGCCTTCCTCCCCCCTAACACCTTCTTTTGTCTCTAACTGGAGATGGTATTTAAGGTGGTGGCTTGGGCCACTTTGGGGAGTTACATGTTGTTAAACTTCTGTTTGTTTTTGTCCTGTTAATCTGTCTTATTTGGGGGTGGGTGGGTGGGTGTAGTGATGGTGTCACAGCCTCGAAACCCAGATGGGCAGAGGGAAAATTATTTTTCTTCCCCTCCAGTATACCCCATTTGAACTGAGGGAAGCTGTCAAGATGTGCCCAAAGCCTGCTCACCTGACTCTGTGACTCTGTGGCCAAGTTCACTTTGAGTGGCAGCATCCTGGGTTGGTACAGGGAAGCCTATTATTGTGATCTTCTTCCAGAGCCCTAGATGAGGAGAGAGGAAGACACACCTTTCCTCTTCTCTCTATGGCCCCTCAGAGTGGAAAAGAGGGATTTGTCTGTCCTCTTCTTTTGGTTACTATATGAGTGCTCTAGGGCTGCCATAACAAAGCACCACAAAGTGGGTGGTCTAAACAATGGAAATGTATTGTCTTTCAGTTGTGGGGCTGGGAGTCTGAGATCAAGGTGTTGGTAGGGTTGGTTCTTTCTGAGAGCTGTGCGAGAAGACTCTGTCCCAGACCTCTCTCCTTGACTTGTTGATGGCCATCTTTATGTTCATAGGCATTCTGCCTGTATAGCCGTGTCCAAATTTCCCCTTTTTATAAGGACGCCAGTCATGTTGGATTAGGGTCCACCCTAATGACTTCATTTCAGCTTCATTACCGCTGCAAAGACCTACCTTCAAATAAGATCACATTCTGAGGTACTGGGGTTTAGGATTTCAACATATCAATTTGAGAGGGGAACACATTTCAACGTATAGCCATATTCTGCCTCTACCATGGAGGAACCCCGGTCATGGAATTATCTCCATGAAGTGGTTGTTATGGGCAAGTGGGTTACCTCTTCTTCATTGTGTGGATGCCTCTATGACCTGAATCACTCAGGCTTGATAGTTAATATTCCAACGGAGGAGAGAAAGGTGTTTAATCTTTTATTAAAGCTGCAGCCTTATTGCAAGACTATTACTGCCTTTGTAGTTAATCCTACTTTACATGTCAGAAGCTGAGTATTAAGCTGTATTTATCTTTATACTTTTTCTGTGACATGTTTAATCTTCCCCATAAACATCCCCTCCTCCCAATTTGTGCCTTCCCCTAGGAAAATGGATGCCCCAGACCAACTAGGACGAAGGTCATGCAATGAGAAAGGTAAAAATATCAAATATCGCTAAGTTTTAAAATATTATCCCCATTCCAATACATTGATGGATGAAGCCAGTAACCTTTGGAAGGAAGTTTGCCAAGCTGATTTTTAATCAAGTATTTATTGAAACCCATGGATCTTGATTGAAGAGAGAATCTGGTGTTCAGTTTGTAAATATGAAATTGGAAAAAAAATGTAATGCAGGGGAGGAATTGATTCCAGAAGCTGAAGACGTAAGCTCAACTTAAGACAAAATGTTAAAAGCAAACATAGATGGAACCTGAGGTGGTTGTAAGTCTTGATCCCTTTTCTCCCCTTCCCCCTCCTTCCTTGATTTTCCTCTCGTAGCCCCTTCTCTCTCTTTAATTTGCCTTCTGCGGAGCCTGTCTGCAGGCCCTACAGCTGGGGACGGAACATTTAGTCCTGGGATTAACTGCATAGGAGCTGAAAGAGCTTTTACGCATTGCTGCAGAGCTCACTAAAATTTGTGTTGCTTTTGGTTTCCGTTTTTATTTTAAAAATATTAAGTGCACCACTGGGGGCACCTGGCTGGTTGAGTCCATGGAGCGTGCGACTCTCGGTCTCAGGGTTGTGAGTTCCAACCCCACGCTGGGTGTAGAGATCACTTAAAAATAAAATCTTAAAAAAAATATAATATTTCACCATCCAGAGAAAACTGTTTCTCCTAATATCCCTTTTACTCCTATTTTAATACAACGCATTTCATTTTTCTATAACATGCTCTTGACATACCCGTATACATAAATATTTCTGTGATATTGTAAGCTTGGGCCGCATACCAGATACATCTCCTGATTCCCCACTTCTCATTCGATTTCCTATGCGACAGCATAATTGACATCATAATCACTTTTAATATTTGCATCATGTCTCAACACACTGATTTCTTCTCACTTATCATTTTTCTCTGTGGCACAATTTGATAGTGTCTAGTTCGGCAGTTTAATGATGACAGCCTTCCTCGAACATCTTGGCTTTCGTCCTCCCACCCCCATTGAGTTGGTGGCTTAGGACATATTCCTGGCAGTGGGATTCTGGGGTCAATAATTATAAACACTCCCCTGGCTTCTGATAATTAATTTCATTGGGAAATGAATACTGAATTTTACAAAGAAATGGTCATGCAGACCAGCTCTCCTGAATCACGTTCATGCTATATAAACCTAGCCTTCCAAGTACATGTTTGCTAAATGTGTCAGTCTTCGTGTGAGTAGCGTGTCCTTGGCTTTGGAGAGCTACAGTATTATGCCTGAGGGCAGGATTTCTGCTCTACTTCTGCTCCCTTTCAGTCCCTGGGACATTCATTCTTAGCCGGCTGGGAACTCTGATAAATGCATCCAGCCGGATTCTGGCTGCGTGAGGTGGAGCTTGGGAGGAGAGGTGGTGTCTCTAGTGTACTCATGTCTTTTTCCAGAATATTTCTGTAGGCGGAAGGAGTAGGTAGTGTTGTCAAGGCCTGAGAAACAGGACGCAGCTGCTTCTCAGAGCTCTGTGAGGAGACGGGAGGTTCACTTGTGAGCTGCTGTCTTTCCTCTTTCAGACGAAGCCAGAGTTGAGATATCTCACTAATGGAGTTCTCTGGAGAAACAGAGGTTGCCTTTCACGCTGCAGCCTGCAGCCGACTCTTAGATACTCGCAGCAGCTGGCAGGGCTGCTGACAAACATGTCCAGAGATAGGTTTGAAAGAGAAGGGAGATAGAAATGACTCTTCTTGCCGCCCTTCCTTCCTTCCTCCCTCCCTCCCGCCCCCCCACTCCCTTCTTCCTTCCTTCCTTCCTTCCTTCCTTCCTTCCTCCCTCCCTCCCTCCCTCCCTCCCTTCCTCCCTTCCCTCCTCCCTCCCCCACTCCCTTCTTCCTTCCTTCCTTCCTTCCTTCCTTCCTTCCTTTCTTCCTTCCTATTTTATCTTTCTCCTTTTTTAAGCATTAAAACACTCAGAACATTTTCCTTCATGGGATGAGCCAATTCTACGCTGCACACTTAATAACAAGACACGTAGCTCCATTACAACGAGCAGTGGGAAAATTCCAGCTTTTAGGCCCCTCCCCAAAGTTGGATGCAGGCAGCTCCCCGCCCCCCCCTCGCCGCCCCGGCCCAGACTTTCCCAGCTGAGATGGACTGAACCCGGAAGCCGGCATGGAGCCAGCAAGTGATGAAGGCAGGTGCTTGGTCTCACAGTATGACACCTGCTTTCTAATCAGCTGTGGAAGGAGAATGCTGTTGTTCATCTTGAAGTGATAGGTGATGAGGCTGGGTCTGGCTCTATTAAAGAAGCAGCAGTGTCTTATTCCAGAAGTGCTTCCAGGTTGGATGGGCATGGCCACATCCCCCGGGTATACTATAAACCCTATGGAAATAGGCTTAGAACAGTGCACATAGGAAGCACCTGATAAAAATGAGGCACGATGGAATACTCCTCAACAATAAAAATAATAAACTGCTAATACATGCTGCCTCATGGAGAAGTCTTCAAAACATTATGCTAAGAGAAAAAAAGCCACACAGGAAAACCCACATGTTACATGAGATTTCCAAAAAACGAAAAGATATAAAGATAAAAGCCTATCAATGAGGACCTCAGGCTGGGATGGGAAGATTGAATACGAATGGCCATGACAGAACTTTTTCAGGTGTTGGAAATGTTCTAGAACTGGATGGTACTGATGTTGCACCATTCCGTACATTGATGAAGAACAATTGTAGTGCAATCCAAAAAGATATATGCATTCCTATGCTTACTGCAGCATTATTTGTAATAGCCAAGATACGGAAGCAGCCCAAGCGTCCACCAGTAGATGGATGGATAAAGAAGATGTGGTATATATACATATGTACCAATATATATATAATATATATGGAATACACACACACACACACACACACACACACACACACAATGGAATATTATTCAGCCATAAAAAATGATATCTTGCTATTTGCAACAACATGGATGGAGCTAGAGGGGATAATGCTAAGTGAGATAAACTAGACAGAAAAAGACAAATTCTGTATGATTTCCCTTATGTGTGGAATCTAAAAACCAAAACAAACAAGCAAACAGCAAAAACAGACTCTGGAATACAGAGAACAAACTGGTGGTTGCCAGAAGGAAGGTGGGGGATGGGGAATGGGCGAAAGAGGAGAAGGGGATTGGGAAGCATAAATTTCCAGTTATAAAATAATTAGGTAACGGAGATTAAAAGTACAGCATATGGATCATAGTCAATAATAGTATAACACATGGTGACAGATGGTGACGACACTCACCGTGCTGAGCCCTGCGTAACGTATAGGCTTGATCACCATGTTGAACACCTAAAACTACTATAACATTGTATGTCGACCGTACTTCAATAGTAAATTTTTAGAAATTGTAGTGTACCATTAGAATGAGTGTATTTTTATGGAATGTACATGATACTTCAATAAAGCATCACAGAAACTAAAAAGAAAAAAGCAAACTTAAAATTCTCGAAGGAACGAAGGAGGGTGTCACATCCATAAAGCTGTTGATCATGAAGTGAGGACACGTGACTTTGAAGAAAGCCTACTCGGATACCTTGAAAACAGCCCAATTTTGCAAAAGCAATGTATTTTTCTTTGGCAACACTGGAAGTCAGAGTATGGGGAAGGAATATGTATAAAGTGCCGAGGGAAAGAATGTGAGCTGTAATTCTATCTCTGGCCAAATAATCACTTAAGAGTTGGAGTAACTGGCATTTTATGTCCTATAAGGTCTTTATAAAGTTGTCACCCATAGATTTTGTATGGTTGTATTCCAGTTAGCAGATAGGAGAGTCTAGCAGCAAGACGTGTTATACAAGGTGTAACAGTGGGAACATGTAAGTAAAGTGTGCTTTTTAAAAATGTTTATGCATTTATTTTGAGAGAGAGAGTGCAAGCAAGGGGAGGGGGGCAGAGAGAGAGGGAGAGAGAGAATCCCAAGCAGGTTCCATGCTCAGCGTGGAGCCGGATGCAGGTCTCTTAATGCAGGGCTTGATCTCATGACTGTGAGACGATGATGTGAGCCAAAATCAAGAGGTGGACGCTTAACCAACCGAGTCACCCAGGCACCACTGTACTTTTGTTTCAAATTCAGCCTTATATTAGAAAGATAGACCTCAGTTTGCAGGTTATGCATGTAGTGTGTAGAGATGAAACGAGAAAACGTGTGTTAAGGATCCTGGTTTATCCTGGGGGAGACTGTTGAACCACATAAAACTACCATCTTCTGCAAATAAGAAATGACCCAATATTGGCAATTTTACATGGTTCAACCAAATCAGTACTGATTTACCCTTTAAAAGTACCCACAAAAAGAATAGAAATGGAATAAATATTCAAGTCAATAGAGGGAGAAAGGGGGTGTTTCAAAAAAAAAATAAGCAGGGATGTTGAAGCTGCTTTGGGTGGGAGCCATGCCTGGCTGACTTCAGGACCCCCACTTTCACCGTGGGGTGCTAGGAGCCCACCTAGTGGTCCATGCTGGATGCTGCAACTTCCTCCCTTCTGACCAGAAATGTATGAACAGTGCAGATTGAGAAGCTGATACACATTCTAGCCTCTAGGAGACCTTCTGGTTCTCAACTCTCTGCCCTCTAAGGGGTGGAAACTCAAACCCGTGTTAGGGATGAAATGGGATCTGTGGTCATGGACCCCTCCCACCCCCATACAATAGGTGGAACTTCTAGCTACAGGTGCTGAGGGACTCTCAGCCTCTGTCCTGTGCTCTCGGGTGGCTCTGTCTCACAGCCAGTGCTCTGAACAGGTAGAAACAGGCTCTGGTTTGGGAGGAGGGGGCCCTCCAGGCCCCCATCCCCAGCCCAAACAAGGAAGGCCAAATGGAGCCCAGGGTGAGGTCCAGAGAAAAGAGACCTGGGGTGCTGCTCAGGAGGCTTCTGCTCTAGACTAAAAGGGGCTCAAGCGGCTCACCCCATGTTCATTAGCTGGGGTTCTCCAGAGAGCCAGAGCCAAGGGGGGATGCAGAGGTAAGAGGGAGAGTCTGAAATTGACTGTATGGAATTGGCCTACTTGACCATGGAGGGTGGCAAGTTCCGCAGTCTACAGGCTGGAGACCCAGGGAAGCATTCATGCTTGCAGCTGAAGGCTGAAAGCCATCTGGAGGCAGAAGTTCTTCTCCTTCAGGGACCTCTTCTTTGATTGAATGACCTACCTTCATGATAGAGGGGGATCTGCTTAACTCAAAGTCTGCCCACTTAAATGTTAATCTCACCTGAAAAAAATACCTTCATAGTGACATCTACACTCATGGCTGACCAAATGTCTGGAAACCGTGGTCTAGCCGAGTTGATACATAAAATTAACCATCGCCTTAAGGTTGGGGCCAGCTCCTCCAGGGACAGGGCAGCTGGAGACTCCACGTGTTCCTTGTGACTTTGGGGCTGCAGAAGATGAGAAGATGAGATCCCATGCTTCTGAGTCCTGCTTGGGGATCCTTATGTGAATACCAAGTACACATGACTCTGCCTCCCTACTCCCTCCCTCCCTGCCTTTTCTGAAATAACATGGGAAATGTTCTCTAACCCTGTTGGTATTAGGAGGTAGTTTGGTGATGTGCAAAGTCCACAGGATTTGGAGACAGGCAGGTGGACCTGGCTTCAAATCCAAGCTCCACCATTTATCAGTCATTGTAGGGCCTTGAGTAAGTAACCAAACCTCTCAGAGAATCAGGTTCTTGAAAATAAATCGAGAAGTTCTAGTGAGATAATGTGGGTAGGCCGTGGCAAATAATAGGCAATCAACAAGAACTGGCCTCCCCACTTATCTGTAAGGCAAGAATAGGGGAGCTCTCACAGGCCCAAGTGGGGGCACATCAAGATTATTTGGCTGCTTTAAAGCAAAAGATAACAAATGGAATTGTTAACTCAGGTTATATAAACACTCGTCTTTGGCAATGAATACAATTTCTTGGATACTTTCCTTCTGATGGTCTGTGTTTCCATGGGATGTGTACATTAGACACCAAAAAGACTTTGAACGGAGACTTCCAGGTTTATAGGCAAGCTCTGCCTGGAGCTGGTAGTGTAGTCTCAGCTGAGCCATTTCACTCTTTGTGGGGACATCTGTAAAGACGGGATTGGGCCTTGGTCTTACTTTCCTTTTCAGCTGTAATATTCCATGATGCTGCATGCCAGTGTTTGTGTTCTAAGATGTACAGTAAGGTGTGCCATTTTATAGTTGGCCTCAAGCTGTGTTTAGGAGAGTTACAGTGCGATGTGACTCAGCCATGGGACTGCATAGCTTACAGGTGGAACATCAATCATTCCCAAGAGCAGATGCCTGGGTTTTAATGAATTTTGCCTCTTAGTTCTCTTTTTTTGTGTATTGGCACCCTGTTTTCTCCCTAACTACTTTTAGTCTGGACATATTCAGAGTCTAGATTCTATTGACACAAGGTATACATTCTGAAGCCTTTAGAAATTAATTTTTCAGCTTGTTTGGAACTTCTGAATGCTAAACTGGTTTTTTTTTTTTTTTTTTTAAATCTTGCAGAGTACTTTCCTTCCTTCCCAAAAAACCTTTTCAATTTTTTTAAAGTTTATTTATTTTGAGAGAGAGAGAGCATGAGCAGGGGAGGAGCAGAGAGAGAGAGAGAGAGGGAGAGAGAATCCAAAGCAGGCTCCACACTGTCAGTGCTGAGCCTGACGTGGGGCTCAGACTCACGAACCATGAGATCATGGTCTGAGCTGAAATCAAGAGTCAGATGTTTAACCAACTGAGCCTCCTAGGCACCCGTTAAACCTTTTTGATTTTTCATTTGAAAACATAAATTCAAAATTATGAAGAACAGGGTATTTTCTTGGAGGGAAGATACCATGTGTCTAATCTTGTTTTCTACAAGGTTAAAATTCATGGGAATTTGTCTGAGATGTCTCTGCTTTTAAAGTAGCCAGGACTCAGCCTTGATGTCCTGTGGTTTGAGTGGGCTCCATCTGGTAGTGCCACGTTAGGGCAGGTTGTCTGAGAGAAGGATGTGTCCGTGGTTTGAAGGAGAAACTCTCCCTATGCTACTACTGCTCATGTGCTATGCTTCTAAGACACAATCCGTAGGCCACAGAATGAGAACCATGGACACTTAAATCCATGGGTAAATGAGGTGTAGACTCACAGTTGGATCTATTTCTTCTTTTTTTTCTATACTTTATTCCCTCCAAAAAAACACTGAGCTAGTACCCAGAACACCTGACTTCCAGTTTGTACCCTGCTTCTAACTGACTGTGTGGCCTTTAGGATGTCACTCAACTTCTCTAGACATTAGTTTCCTCATGTGTGAATTAGAGCAATGGAGTAAATTGGGAACAGCAAATACACTATGCACACATTACCAGTCGCCCAACTCATGCAAGGAGCAGACATCACTAATCAATTGTAGCACTGCCAGCTACATAATGGTTAATTGATCAGCATGGAAAAGGGCATCTATGTGTTGTCCTTGCATGAAATGTTATCTAAGGTCTGTGAAGGCAGTTTGTTTGAAATGTCAGAGAGTGGAATAGGTTGTCAGTGGGCCAGACTCTCATCTACCTAGAATTAGGAAAGTTGTACTTGAAGCAAGGGGGAATGGCTAAAATGACCTTCAGATTACCCAACATGTCTCTAATCCTGTAGCAATTGAACTCAACCAAGACAACATCTATTAAACATCTACTTTGATAAAACCCTCTGCAAGTGACAGTGGGGTGCAAAGACAGTTCCTGGCCTCAAAAAAGTCAACTAGAGGAAGCAGGTAGAATGGTCTAAGCATGAATAGCCTATAAGCAATGTGTGGGAAGTGTTTTCTTGCCCAGTTCTGAATGCTTTAAATACAAAATCTTGTTTAGTCCTCTCAACGACTATGAAAGGAGGTGTTTTTATTATCCCTGTTTTTCAGGATGAGGAAACTGAGACCCAGCGAGATTCAGAAAACTCCCTAAAGTCACACAACTAGTTAGTAGCAAGCTGGGACTAAAACTCAGGTTCTCTCGCTCCGGAAGGGGATTCTAAGGAGATTAGGCTCATTGTTAGAGAGGGCAACATCTGCCTCAGGAGATGAGAATGATTTTAATAGGCGAGGAAGAGAGTAGGGCCTTTCAGGTTGAAGGAATGGAGCCAGCATTGGGTAGAGTCATGGAAGGGCAAGGAGAGCTCCAGGGCCAGCACTGACCACGTGCTCATGTTCTGTTTACCAACACTCCTGAGCTGATGCGAGTCCCCTGCTTGAGTGCAGGCTCAGTAATGTCGGTTCTGTGATGGCTGGTGCAATAAATTGTCAGTGCATGCAGTGGGTGATGAGGTCGGAGGTACCACTCCTGTGGGACTAGGAAGACCCATGATTGGCTGACCTGATTTAAGGGTGATAATTCAGGCATTAATGTGATGAGGGCAAGTGGTGCAGGAGGCTGGTAGAGTTGTCTGGGTCAGAGGAAAGGAGGAGACCCCAGATAAAGAAAGTATCTGTGGGACTGAGGGAAGAGTACTGACTTTTAGGGGGAGCCAGTGAGTGTGGATGGGCAACCCGAAGACTGCTCTGCATGGTCTGGGTGATGGAGATGATGGGACACACACATACACACGTGGATGTGCACCCACACTCACACTTGTCTGTCCTGGTCTGACACTGTTGTCAAAATCATTCAATGGTTAAGTGAATTATGCTTTAGGGCAATGAGATTTGACTGCATAATATAGTGGCTCGTCAGATTCACTACATAGAGAGTGGATCCAACCAAATATGACCCTCCAGTTATTGAGTTATTGAAGCAGATAGCATGTAAAGGGAGGCAGATATGCACAAAAACAAAGCTGGAGGGTATTGCGAACCAGGTATCCCTTCCAGAAGGTGCGGACTGTTGCCTCTGATCCCAGAGTTATTGATCTCAAACAGCGCATTTCCAAAGCATTAGGGAAATATTCTGTCTGCACACACAGTCAAGGCCAGGAAGCAGTGACATGGTGCAGAGATAAAGGTGATGTGAGAAACTGTCGGAATCAACATCAGGAGCAGAGAAAACCTATGGGCCCGGCAGCTCCAGCCCAGTCACCATGACGACGTCTGGGTGCTTGTCGTGGGGAAGCTGCAACCAGGGCCTAGGAGCGGGTTCCTTGCTGGGACTGGTTTTCTCTGCCAATAACCTGATGAGGTGGTCAGATGGGCGTGACATGGATAGGAAGTTCTCGCTCCCTTACTTATCGGCTTTGACTTTGGCATCAGCCAAACTCTGGGAGCCTCCATTTCTTCATCTATGACAAGGACATGAAGGATCGTTCCTTGTAAGTGGTGCAATTCGCACGTAGTTAGTGCTCAGGAAACATGAGCCACGGTCGTCTAACCATTAGACTCATTTAGAATTCTCCTGTGTCTACGTAGATTCTGTGCTTTAGATCTCAGACGATTCCAGGCAGACTTTTTATCCATCAGATTTTGGTTTATTTACAGCCGATTCTGGCAGGAGTCTTAGAAGTCATTTACTCTAACCTCCAGAAAGAATTCAGAGTATAATGCGTGTGCTTTCGTTTGTATTTCTTACACCAAGCAAAGCCTCCCCCCTGGGAGTAGATGTGTGACCCATACAGAAATCAAACCAACAGCAAGTCCCAACCAGGCGGCAGGTGGACAGTTTTCAAAGCGGCTGCTCACGCCAAGGTGGGTGGCTGTGGTAAGCACAGGGGGCTCTGTGGGGCGCAGGCCTTCTGAGTCATGGGGAGACTTTCCAGTAACATTCAGGCTGCTGTTTATTACCAGTGAGATCTGGGGCAGGAGAGGGAGGGGGTGGGAGCCAGTGGAGAGAAAAAGAGATCTTTTACTCCCCCAGCAGAAACAAGTTTGCAGCACAAACATTGAAGATGGGCCATGCCGCCTTCTCCTCCTCCTCCTCCTCCTCCTCCTCCTCCTCCTCCTTCTCCTCCTTCTTTTAAAGTTTCATCCATTTATTTTGACAGAGAGATAGAGCTGGGGAGGAGCAGAGAGAGAATCTCAGACTCCACATTGTCAGTGCAGAGCCCAGCGTGGAGCTCGATCCCACGACCGTGAGATCATGACCTGAGCTGAAGCCAAGAGTCAGACACTCAACCGACTGAGCCACCCAGACACCCCGAGCCATGCCTTCTTGAATTCTAGGATTTTGACAAAAATTCGCAGCAGATAGGAGCAGATGGAGCCAGAGCGATGGAGGTAATGATGAAAATTCTAGATGTAGCTTGAAGACCTTCACCTGTTAGTTAGGCTCTATTTGCTGGGCTGTTCTAATGCATCCGTCACAGCAGGTTTGGGTGTGTCCCCACTGGTGGCTGGAGGGAGCTAGCCCCGGGGTGGGCAGGCACTGTGGGCCACACAGGAAGGAAGGACAGCAGCTTCCCCCCCTCTCTCTCCCTTCCTCTGTATCTGCTAGAACAGTTCATGGCTACCAGTCTCCGGCTCATTTCCCAGCCGGGCAGGGGTCCAGCCCTCACCCCGGCCTGGGTGGTTGGGTCCCTGGACTTCTTGGCCAGGTTTTGCGAGCGGCTGCTGCACAGGGTCTGAGCCCTGCTCCCAGCGGTTCCTGCTGCGATGTGGACAGAACTTTCCGGCTTCCGACCCTTGTCTTCTGAGGCATTGACTCCCTGCTGCCGCCCGTCATGTGTCTTCCCAAGCCTTTGGTGGGGCAGGCCCGGGTGTGATTGTAGGTTAGCTACCGCCCTTGGATTCACTGATGGCAGCTGTCCACCCTGTGTGACAAGGAGGCCCTCCGTGTTCAGGTTGGTGCCCTCCACCCAGCTCTGTCTGGTTCGTCCCCCTCCTCCACTAAGAAATCCCTATCTCCTCTTCTGAATTACTGACCTGGAGCCTGAGAATTTTCTGCAGTTTATACCTTCGCTCTGTGATTTGTGGGGCCCAGCACAAAATAAAAATGTGGAGTCCCTTGTTCAAAAATTCTGAAACATTTCAGGATGGAGAAAACTGAGCAGTAAACCAAGCACGGGGCCTTTCTCAGCTCCCCGTCCACAAAGCCAGCCCTGGCCTCACTGAACGAGGTGTGACACAGCCGAGGCCAGGGGGCTCATTCAGAGCTGGTGCTGGGCCTACAAAAGGGACCTGTCCCTGTCCTGGGCAGTGGGACAGAATTGGGTCCCACACTGTGGTCGTCTGTTCTCTACCGTTGCATGTTGTATATGTGACTGTGCACTTAGGAAAACTTTATTAAATGATACACTGCTCGTTTTATAGTGGGGGGGGGGGGCTGTCCTTAGTAAATAGCTTTTACTATCGTTGTCACTCTAAGTCCTATTTTGAAGAACCTCTTCAGGTACTGCTACAGTGAAAAGTCTAAATTGAGTGACTCTGCATGAAGTTGTACCTGAGTTTCTGTTGCAGACGGCCAGCTTGGTGAGTGGCCACCCAAATTCTCGAATAACACAGAAGGAGCTTGGCCAGATGGCTAGCAGTGACCACCTGAGGAGTTTGACCAGGTCGCTCGTGATCCTTGTATATACCTTGGATTAATCCAGACCTGGCTTTGGCAAACAAAACAAAGACAAAACAAACGGGATCATACTGACTCAGTCAGCAGATGTTCTGTTCATCTAGATAAGTCTCTCCCTCAGGTGTTTCTAGGGCTTTGAGGGGGACCAAGATGCAGTTCTGGCCCCCAATCTCTATCCCAGTTGGGGTAGAGATTGCGGTGTGATACCGCTGGGTTAAGGGGTGGTTTGGCCCTGTGTTCCCGAGAAGTCCAGCTCATGCCGGCTGCGGGAGGCTGCGTAGTGGTGGGATGAGCGAGGTGCCCAGGGTGGACCGCAGCAACCCTGGGCGGCCAGAGACATTGTCTTCGTGGGTCTCGACGGTGTCGGGTCTGAGTCTGGGCTCTGGGGTTGCTGGCCTCGAGCAACGCACGCATCTTTTCTGAGATTCTGGTTCCTCATCCACAAGATGGAGAACTCCTCTCCCTCCCACAGTTGTCAGGACGAGATGCTGACGTGAAAGCACTTTGGAGCCACGTAATCCTCCATAAATGTCAGGTGTGAGTGCTGACATGATCTCCCTCCTCCCCGTTCTGCAGCTCTTCCTTCCAATCCGACACACCATCCTTCCCGCGTGCTCAGCTCTCGTAATTCTTTGGAAATCTTCTCCAGACCTTTCCCTTCTTGGGAAGAACCTATTTCTCATCTCTCCTCCAAACTTGGACTAGTCGGCAAAGAGTGGAGAATCAGATAAACTAATTCACATTAAGGTGTGCGTTAGTCTGCCAGTGTTGTCGGGATAGAATACCACAGACCAGGAGGCTGAAACGACAGCTACTTGTTTTCTCATGGTTACGGAGGCTGGATGTCCAAGATCAAGCTGCTGACAGGGTTAGTGTCCTCGGAGGCCCCTCTCCTTGGGGCGCAGATGGCTGCCCTCACATCCTCTTTTCTCTGTGCTCGTGTGTCCCTGGCATCTCTTGTGTGGCCACATTTCCTCTTCTCGTGAGGATGTCAGCCGGGTGGACTAAGGCCCACCATATGATATCATTTAACCGTAATTGCCCCTGTAAAGGTCCCTTCTCGAAACACGGCCACATTCTGAGCTTCTGGAGGTTAGAGCTTCATCATAAGAATTCTGGGAAACACAATTCAGCCCATAACAAAGCGTTAAGGATCAATGATCTCCTTCTAAAGTGCCTTGCATTGATGAAGAGGATGCCGAAGGAGGAATCATAAAGGAAGATTCTAGCATCTCATGACCAGTTGGGTGTGGTGGGGGGTGGATTTCTGGCCGCGGATTTTCTTACCACCCTTCACAGACCAATATATAGGCAGCCACCTGCTCTGTCCGTGAACCCAGCTGACGCCGAGTAGATGGACCGCATTTCGTTTTCTTCCTGGATCCCAGCGAAATATGCCACTCTCACCTCCCCGCCTCTAAGGAACACCAGTATTTTTTAAATAGTTCCTTGAATAGCAGCTGTTTCAGCCCTGCCTGGAGGATTGAGCCGTCAGCCTTGCCAACTGTTGAGTACTACAGGGAGAGGCGTTCTGTGACTCTGAGAAAGGAAGAACTCCAGAGTGCCCCCTGGCAGGGCACAGCCGCGAAACAGCCACTTTTCACAGTCACGAAGCCGGCCCTGCTCCAGCCGCAGCGAGTGCTAGAGAGAAATTACTCGCTGTGGTTTGGGGGGGAAGCAACAGAGGGGATTTGTTTCTTTTTTTTTATTTTTCTTTTTTTTTTTTTTTTTAGCTTTCTGCAGAAACAGCAGGGTTCTTGCCGTGGGTCATTCAGAGACTCGGCGCGCTAGAATCTGGATACGTTGCTGGCAGAAAACAGCAAGCTGAGCCCAGCGGCCACCACTGTCCTTTGTAGGGGGTGTTAGGAAGTCCACCTGTTCCCCCAAAGAGATGGGACTTCTTCACCTATCTATGACTCCCCCTTTCATTATCCCCTTGCTTGTAGAAAATGGGTATGAGTGAGTGAGTGTGTGTGTGTGTGTGCACGCGCGTGTGCATACACAGGCACACTAACAACTGTGCCATTTGAATTCAGAGATCTGCTGGAGCTTTTAGAAACAAAATACTCAACAAATGCAAAATAATTTTATCTTGCTAATCAGAAAGGATGTCCTTAGCCCTTAGTCCCCATTCCTGTGGGAGGAATGCCCTTTCATGGCTACACACACACACACACACACACACACACACACACACAGCTAATTTTATGCACTAAGAAATACATGAAATATTCTCCAGCCTCCCTGTCCTTCCTTCACAGAAAATGTGATGCTCGCTGTGGCCTCCAGGCCATCGTCATAAGCATTGCTTTCTCTAGTTTCATCCAGCTCTCAAGCTATCATCCAAAGCCTGTTGTCTGTTTCCATTTGCAGCACTCCGGCAGCCTGCTAGGGGCTGGCCCAGAATCCATAACTAACTGTAGTCTTTGCCAGTAGGAGTCACCGGCTGAATTCCCCGGTCAGACAAGACCTGGGGAAGCTTCTCCATCTGCCTGCAGTGGGGATCGGCCCTATGCTGGCAGAATGGCGGCAGTTCAGAGAAGACTGGGGCCAGGCAGCTTTCCCCTAGGATGTGATCTGTAGTCATTTGCCAAGAAGCTTCCCTTGCCGTACTGAGCTGCAGCTGTCTGGAACAAAGGAGTAGAGACAAGGTACATTCTCGGGGATAAAGAAGGTCACCACCTTCAGCAAAGATAAATAGGGGATGAGAAAAGGTACAGAAAAGCTAAGGGGAAAGTAAGATTCCATCACCCAAGAGACAGAAAGGAAGCAAAGGTCTCCTGGTGCCTGGATTGAAATAGGAAGTAGATGGTGAGAGCAGACTGAACTAGGTCTGCATGGGCCGAGTCACACGGTGGTTGGTGACAAAGAGCCCCAGTGTTCAAGCGACAGGTTAATTTCTTGTGCGTGTGGCTTGTTGCTCGTAGATCAGCCAGAAGCTCTGTCTCTTGTGATCATCCAGGAACTGGGCCCATGGAGGCTCCGTCTTGACTTCTAGGCAAGGAGACGAGAACGTGTGTTAAGTTTCTATTGAGCGCTGGGTCTTTAAGCTCCCACACCAAATAGACATGTGACACATGTGACTGTCACATGTCACTACTAAGGTGACAGCTGGCTCACACCTAACTTCCAATCCTACCATGCTTAGAAGGAGAACAAGAGGGGCATCTGGGTGGTGCAGTTGGTTACGCGTCCAACTTTGGCTCAGGTTATGATCTCGCAGTTGGTGGGTTCGAGCCCCACGTCAGGCTCTGTGCTGACAGCTCGGAGCCCGGAGGCTGCTTCAGATTCTGTGTCTCCTTCTCTCTATGCCCCTCCCCGACTCATGTTCTAGCTCTCAAAAATAAATAAATATTAAAAGAAGGAGAACCAGAAATTCGGGTGAACAGCACTAATGATTACCGGAGCAAGCATCAGAGAATGAGAGAAGGACAGAGGGAGACACAGTGAGTGGGAACCAGGATCACACGCATCAGCAGAGCTGGGTGGGCTCTGGGTAGGGACATCTGCATGTATCACGGAGGGCAGAAGTCTGCCAGGCAAGTGGTGTTACCATGTTCCTACACATGGAGTCTTGAGGTCAATATAACCTTGCTCCTTTCAGCTGCTACATTGCTATGAGGGGACACACACACACACACACACACACACACACACACAACCATGAAATCTCATCAGCTGAGTAAATTCACCTTTGCCCCATTCTCTTTGTGTTTTCCACCTAGGACACCAGTTCAACTATGTCAGAACTTTTCACAATGTCCTATTTGTCTTGTCTCTTTTTGTCTTTTCTGTCTTTTTGTCTCTCTTTTGTCCCTCTATTTTTTTTCTTGCTTAGCTTCCAGTGTACCTATTTTCTTTTCTGCTGTATCTAATCTGACACTAAACCCATCCAAAGTGGTCTTGATTTCAGTTGTGTTATTTTTCCACACTAGAATTTCCATTTGGCTCATCTTTTCTAGTTTTTAGTAGTAATTTCTTGTTACCCACTGAAATCTTTCATCTTGTCTTTTCTTTCTCAAACATATTTGTCATGGTTGTTTTGAAGTTTGTGTCTGTTTTATTATCTGGACCTGTTGTGGGTCTGTTTCTGTGGTCTATTTTTGTCTCCATTTTTCGTCATGTTTTATCTTTCTATGCACCAAATTCTCTTCTAATGAGTGCCAGATATTGTATATGAACATCTGCAGAGAGAATTTGAGGCTTTTAATGCTGTGATATTCTTCCAGAGAGGATGCACTTTTGCTTCTGGCAGGCATCTGGGCTACAAACACTCATAATTCCAAGTTGCCTTAATTCAATCAAGGATTTAGATTATTTGAAATTGAGCTTCAGACCCTGAGGGGGCTGGTCTGTTGGTTCACACTTATTTCAAGGGCAACTGATAGCCTAGGGTATTTTCCTGGGCTCCCCTCCCCAGCAGTCTCTGAAACCCATAGTGTCTCTGTCTCTCTCTGTCTCTTTATGTTTCGTATTGAAGTATAGCTCGCAAAACGTTACGTTAGTTTCAGGTGTACAACATAGTGATTCGACAACTCTATAGGTTATGCTATTATGATATCATTGACTGTATTCCCTATGCTATAACTTTTATTCCCATGACTTATTCATTCAACTGGAAGCCTGTGTCTTCCCACCCCTCTTCACCCATGTTTGCCCATCCCTCCCTAGCCCCCTCCCCTCTGCCAACCATCGATTTGTTCTCTGTCTTTGTAGGTCTGATTCTGCTTTTTGTTTGCTTTTCAGATTCCACCTATACACACAATGATGTGTGGAGAACGCTGCTCAGGGTTGCAGGCTCTCAGCTTCCACCTGCAGAATTTACCAACGCCTCTAGGGGCAAGTGGTCCCAGATGCCAGACTCGCCCCTGGGCCTCCTTTCTTCCTTAGAACTGTGATTCCTCGCTGCTTCGGTGGCTCTCTGATGCCTCCCAACAGATGTAGTTCTGGTTGCCCCAGCCTTGCTCGCTGTTCTTGGGGGAAGAACCACTTCCAGAAGTGGAAATTTGGGAGGTGACATTTGGACCAAGACCTGAGTGAGAAAAGGCTGGCATCGTCAGGACCCGGGATCTGGGGAAGAGTGCTAAGGCCAGGAGATATCAAGAACAATAACTTGCAGTGAGTGACAACGTGGCTGTCTGTGTCCAGGGAGTAGACAGGCCATTGTGGGTGAGGATCAGTGAATGAGGAGGAGAACGGTAGGGTGAGAGGCCAGCTAGGTAGCCGGGGCCAGACCATGTGGGTGCTGGAGGTCATGGAAAGGAACACAGGCCCTTCCCTTAAAGAAGATTCAGAGGGATGTGGACACATGTGTTTGTGGAAAGGGCTCCTTCTTCTTGGAACTGCCATCGTAGAGTGGCTCATGGATTGTGTTCAGTTCCCAAACACTTGAAATAAATGATCCAGTGGTCCTACTTGTAGATCTGAAAACCAACCAGAATTCCTAAGTTTTTGGCTTATTCATAAACCAGGCAGTTTCCCTCCATCAGAGCACATTGCTAGAGAGAGCAAATGGGAATAAACTCAGAAATGCCATTCATTGGCAGATAGTAGCTGCTGGGATGCTAGGGAAATGGCCAGTTGATTGGATGCTTTTCAATCCTCCTTTTTTCTTTTCCTTCTCCCTCCTTCTTTCTCTCCATTACCTGTTGCTTCCACGCCATCCAGTGTGCCATCCAAAGTCCCCACGATGTCCAGGCCTTCCAGAAAACTCAAGCTATGCCTCCTGTTCCCTGAGCTTTATGACTACATTTACTGATGGACCTCTCTGCCTTGGAAGGTAAGAAATACACATTGAGTAAGTGTGTGACTGAGTGTCTAGGTAAAGCAATTCACAAAAAGGTCTAACTATACTTGACTGTCTCTGGACAGCACAGTTTACCTAAATGAACTTATTATTTCTAGATGATGTATTAGAGCTAATTTTGAGCAGGATTTCAACATAGTTTTCTTTCCTTAAGAAACCTTCCAGGGAATAGAATGCCTGTTCTCAGCCCAAAACCCCGACAAATTATCTCCGTTCCTCTCTCACTGTTTGGAAGTGGCTCGGCACCTCACGAAACTTAGGAGACAGAGGTTACTGCTTCTGGGGACACGCCTTGGTGTGGGAAGGAAGGTACTAAAACATTCAAAACTGGAAGTCATGTCTCCATAAATTCGAGGGACTCACATTGTTTTCAGTTCATAGGAACTTGAAATCAAGGACTCAGAGTCCTACTTGTAGATTGAAGATGTTATCCTTGGTTCTGAAGTTTTGGTGTTTTCAGAAACCAGGGAGCTTAGCTACAGAACCTCCTGCAATACGTACCTGGCAGGCCAAACGTGAAAGAGAGAACCTGTGTCCTAAAGTTCCTGCTCCTGTTTAGCCGGTGACACTTAGCAGGGTCGATCTCCTTCTATATGCTTGAGGATCTTAATTTCATATGGTCATATGATTGGTCTGAATCCAGGAATGGATGGCTGCAGGAGTTTTCCACCAAAAAATATCTCTGAAAGAGTGAGGGGGGAAAAAGGACAAGAAAAACATCTCTGTTTATATTAACATTTTCTCAAATGGCATTATCTAATCATGTGTCCTTCGGGCTCATCCCACCCATAGTCAAGATTTCTGGGCCTATGAATGCATCTTGTGCAGGAAATTCCATCCATTCCATTTAAGGGGGTACAGCATGCCTTGTCATGCTCAGCTAGGTGTTTCCTGCCTCCCCTATTTGACTGATGATGTGCCCTTGATACAGCTGTGTGTGCGATCCACTGTCCTTTCTGGAAGCGCTAACTCGTTCTCACTCCAGAGTCCTTCGTAGAAGACATGTCTACTTGCTTTGTTGTTTCCTGCGACATGTCTGATGAGCTGAGCAGCGTTCTGATCGTGTCATTCCAAACTTACCAGGAAGTTATCTCCATACTGAGCTCTTTGACAAGAGAATTCAGTGACAGCAGTATGCAAGAACAACAGCTCTGGGCTCCAGAAATGGCGCTGTTTTCCTTCCCCATAGCTTCAGCTCAGGCAGTTAGGCTCACAGATGGCAACACAACAGAGGGCCCTCCTGGGAACATTCTTAAATGTGATTCTAGAATCAATACACATAGCACAGGAAGTGCCTGCAAACAAATGCCTTGCATCCATGAGGATGAGGCTCTGTTCCCCGCCTGACCTGCGTCATCGGAACATGGCCCGTCCATCTGAGCAGAGCTAGGTGAGAAGCATCTCATGGGAAGGAAGTGAGCAGTGGATGAGGCAAAGTGATTTACTTGAGGTTACTTCACAAATCAGTGCCAGATTTTCCTGAGAGAACCTAACCTCCTCTTCCCCAAGCTCAAGACACGGAAGCCTGCTGCTAGCCAGCACGAAGGGTCTGAGGGGCCAAGAATTGATTCACTGGTACATTGAGTGACTCTTTTGGGAGGGAGGTAGGGGCATCTCTCATGCCAGGAATTGAGAACACAGCTGCCGACAAGCTGATGTGGCCCCGTTGTCACAGAACTTTCATTCTATGGGGAAAGACAGACAACAAATAAAAAACGGACACACAAACAACGTTGTGATCAGTACTGCGAAGGAACCCCACAAGATGAGGCTCGAGAGTTTCAGAGAGTGGTCAGGGAGGTCAGGAGAGAGGTCAGGCCTCTGAGGAAGGAACATTCAGGACTCCCAAGATCAAAGGAAGAGCTGGAGCCAGCCAAGCACAGGTCAGAGAAGTAGGGGAACAGCTTGGCATGTTCCAGAAACTGTCACAATATCAGCGAGCCTGGCAGTGTGAGCAAAGGGCAGAGTGGCAAAAGATGAATGGAGACAAGGGAGCTGCCAGCCTGGATTCTATAATAGGTTAGGGGCTTTGATTTTACTCTGGGCACCCACAGAGGCTAGTGAAGCTTTCCAAGCAGGAGTGGCTGGCCACAAGTTGATTGGTCCCTTTAAAAGACCATTCTGGATACATGTGGAAAACTTAGACTTTGAGGGGCCAGAGTGGCAACGGGAACTTCTTGCATCACCGAGAGATGGCGGGGGTGTGGTGGACCAGGTGGTGGGCCATGGGGTGGCGGGAGTGGGCAGAGTCTTGTTATATTTTGGGTGTAGAATTGGCAGGGCATCCAGATGGTGGGCTGTTCGGTGGGCAGGATGAGAGGATGGAGGAGCCCAGGGTGTTACCTAGATTCTTGGCATCAGCAACCGTCTGAATCGAGAGAGATAGCAGAGGCCACTCTCAAGGCGGGGAAGACGCGGGGAGGGACGGGTTTGCATCTCCTCTCCAAACGCACAGGTGAAGAAAGCTGTTGAATGTATACATTTGGCGCTGAGAGGCGTTGTCTGGGTTGAAGATAACAATCTGAGAGTCCTCGAGATATAAACGGTATTTAAGGAAATTGGAATCAACTAGACTGCCAGGGAAGAAAGTGTAGCGAGAAAGCAGACACGAACCTGCAGCACGTCAGAGTTTCCATGTCTTACAGGGGAAGGGGGACTAAGCATAGTCTGTTCATTTCCTGTTCTACTGTAAGCAGCACCACAGACATGGTGGAAAGGCATGTGAATGGGAGAAAATATTTGCAAGCCACAAATCTGGTAAGGGGTTCACATCCAAAATGTACAAGGACTCATACAACTCAATAGGAAAGAAAGAAAGAAAGAAAGAAAGAAAGGAAGGAAGGAAGGAAGGAAGGAAAGAAAGAAAGAAAAAGGAAGGAAGGAAGGAAGGAAGGAAGGAAGGAAGAAAGCGAGAGAGAGAGAGAGAGAGAGAGAGAGAGAGAGAGAGAGAAAGAAAGAAAGAAAGAAAGAAAGAGAAAGAAAGAAAGAAACACCCAAACGATCCAATTAAAAAATGAGCAGAGGAACTGAAGAGGCATTTTTCAGAAGAAAACCTACAAAGGGTCCAGGAAAAGATGCTCAACATCCATGATCGCCAGGGAAACACAGATCGAGACCACAATGAGGTATCACCTCTCACCTGTTAGCACGGCTGTCATAAAAAGACAAGAGGCAACAAGCGTTGGCAAGGGTGTGGAAGGAAGGGAACCTCGTGCGCTGGTGGTGGGAATGTGAGTTGGTGCAGCCACTCTGGAAAACAGTATGGAGGATCCTCGACAAATTAAAAATAGCACCACCATATGGTCCAGCTCTGGGACAAGCCATGTGCCAACGTGACTATGCCAGGTGGAGAGGACCTGGCGAACAGAGCCTCTGAGGTTTGAGAAACTGTAAGAAGGCCAGTATAAGTAAGGGGAATTAGAGAGAGAGAGAGAGAGAGAGAACGAGGAGATAAGGTCAAAATGAGAGGTCTGCCAGATCACAACAGGACCGAGTAGGCCATGATAACGATTTACCCAGGGTGTGATGTGAATTCCATGGGGCTTCTGAGGAGTAAAATACAACTTGTGATTTTTAAATTAAATTTTGAAATTTTGAAATGATTTCAGATTTACGGAGGAATCATGAGGATAGTAGAGAGAATTCCCGTACGCTCTCTGCTGGTGTTCAGCCCAGCTTGCTCCTAACGTTGGGGTAATTAAGAGGCACACAGGCATCGCCATGGTATTGGGACACGGTGATCCAAGGGATAGTTTCATGGAGGACCCCACTAAGTACAGGTCAGGATTTGCAGGTAGATTCCCAAACCACCGTCACCCACCTATCCTTAGTTTGCCCAAATTCCCAACAGGAAGGGGCACATTGCTCAGCAGTGTCTACCCAACCTGCCTTTCTCAGGGACTTTGTGGTCGGAACTCTCTTCCTACACTCCAAGATGCCAAGGTTTCAGAAAAGGAAAATTTTTTCCTGAATCATCAGGATCCTCTCGTTGGTGGCGCCTTGTAAGAGGTGTTATTCTACTCCGCACTTGTCCTCTTCTGTGCCCAATGCCTCCCTGGGATTCTGGACACGATTCCTTCTTCCTTCTCTGTTTCCTCCCTTCCTCCCTTCCTCCCTCTCTCCTTCCTTCCTTCTTTCCTTCCATCTTCCCTTCCTTCCTCCCTTCCTCCCTTCCTCCCTTCCTCTCTCCCTCTCTCCCCCGCTCCTTCCTTTCTTCATTCCTGGGATTCACATGCTCATTGGGATTTTCTCTGCCATCTGCCATTGTGGGTGAGCAGGAGTGAGCACCCACCCGGCCAGTTGTCCGGCTGCCCCACCTTGCTGGCAAACAGGGCCCATCATGGCACATTCGTGAGGAGAGGTCACGGTGACCACAGGAAGAATTTCATCTTTTAGCATCATCCCCCATCTCACAGCTTGGATCAGTTGCATGCTTTGCTTTCCTGGCTTTTGTCAATCACAAACTTCGAGGGCTCTGTTTCTGGTAGAAGAGGGGGAGGCAGTGGAGGCCGGGAGAAAGACACCCTGCATTCCACAAATATAAAAACGTAAAAATATCTCTCCTCAAGACAGAGTGATAAGAAACTGCAAAACCTGGCGGCAGAATTCCTTTTAGGGAGGAAATGGTTTTTAGCACAGCAGCGTGATAAACCTTTTGGCCTGTGAAATGATAGCTGTCAGAGGTGGCTTGGGTGGGTCAAGGGAGCTGCAAGACATTTGAATACCTCTGAGCGAGGGTTTCAGAGAGCTGGTGGCAGGGAGATAGGGGACATCCAGGGAGAAAGAAGGGCCAAGAACCAAGGCAGGATGCTGGCACCTGGGGAGAAGGGGCCACTCATGGTGGGAACAGCTGAAGAGCTCTGAAGGGCAGGGATGTCTAAGGCTCTACTCTACATGATCTGCTAAACTGGCTGACAGTGTAAACACCTGCCCTAACTCCCAGAATCCTCAGCAAAGTCCACCATGTAAATGGTGTGGGTTGTAAATCAAGGAAAGGGGCTGCTTTTGCTCTCTGCTTCCTCTGTAAAGTTCTCTGCGTGCCATTTTCCTGGTCCTGAGAAAGAGGAGAAGGTCAGCACACTGATTTGTATCATGCCCCCCAGTGTCTCACTTCTGTGGTAATTCTTCCCATATTAATTTTTTTAATGTTTATCTATTTCTGAGAGAGACGGCATAAGCCGGGGAGCGGCAGAGAGAGAGGGGGACAGAAGATCCCAAGCAGGTTCCGAGATGACAGCAGTGAGCCCGATACAGGGCTCAAACCTGCAAACTGTGAGATTATGACCAGAGCCAAAGTTGGATGCTCAACTGACTGAGACAGGTGCCCCCCCATTAATTTATTTTTAATTTTTTAAGTTTATTTATTTTAAGAGACAGAGACAGCATGAGTGGGGAGGGGCAGAGAGAGCAGGAGAGAGAGAACCTCAAGCAGGCTCTGCACTGCCAGCACAGAACCAGCTGTGGGGCTGGAACTCACGAAACCATGAGATCATGACCTGAACTGAAACCAAGAGTCAGAAGCTTAACTGACTGAACCACCCAGGTGCCCCATCCCCCTTTTAATTTTAAGATAAGAGCTTTGCCCTTACAGGAGAAAAGCTTACCATTTCAGGTTGCCATTATTTTTTATATCATTTGGTAAAGAAAGAGTTAAAGCTTCGTCGGTGAGTATAAAAATCAGTAAGTTTTATGATCTCATAGTCAGATCTACCAGAGAGCCCCAGGAAAGGGAGAAGGGCTTAGACGTTAGTGATGATTTTCCATCACAACAATCCAGTTAGATAGAAGTGGGAGGCGGGGCAGCGGCTTGGTTCAAAAGAATGAAAATGAGAAATGGATTTTGAGCTGAGTTTAATGAGGCTGCTGCAAAGGTTGGCTTTAGGTCTAGGCTAACTTGACATTTTAAGGAAAAAAAAAATATCTGGGAAGAGAATCAGCAGCAAAGTAGATGTTGGTAGTACTAGATTCTAGGGGGCAGGGGGGGCACCACTAGGGAGATCAAAGACACACTACAGAAAGTTAGGATGTTTGGTGGTCATTGGCCAGTAAATAACCAAAGAGGAGGAAACTACAACTAATCTGATTGTAAATTCCGTGTGGAATGAATTAATGCTTCAAAGATCACTGGGGAGGGGTGTGGGCAGGATGGTGATAAATTAGTAAATTAGGAAGGTTTGCCTCCAGGTTTGCCTCTGGTGGCTCCAGAGAAAATCCTTACCCTTTGTGGGCAGGGGGAGCTGGTCTTGACTTCCTGAGACGGAGTCCTCTGGGAATGGGCTACGATACCTTGAGGGCTCAGGAAAGTGACTCCTATTGCTTTTAATTCCTTTCCCTCTGGAATTTCCAGCAGCTGTGGAAGCAGGGACTGTGATAGGATAGCTTTGTTTTTAAAAATGAGATTTAGATTTAGCTCCAACTCCTGCTTATCAGGATTTTGAGCAATTCAGTCTCAATCATGCATTTTGGAGGAGGGGAGGGAAGGAGGTGGGTGGGGAGGGTGACCACCTCCTAAGATCATTCAAGAGTTCTTAGGGTTGGAGATAAATGCTTTCCAGAAAATCTGAAGGGAGACCGTATCAGTTTCTTGTGACTGCTCTAACAAATTAACCCAAACTCAGTGGCTTCAGACAAGAGAAATGTAGTCTCTTACTGTCCGTGTGGCCAGAAGATGTAAAGCAAGGTTGTTGGCAGGGCCACATTCCCTCTGAAGCCTCTAGGGGAGAATCCTTCCTTGCTTTGTCCAGCTTCTGGTGACTGTGGTGTTCCTTGACGTTCTTTGACTTGTGATTGCATCGGTTCATCTCTCCCTCTGTCTTCACATCACCTTCTCTGTGACTTCTCTTCTCTGTCTTATTTTCTGTATCTCTTATGACGATATTTATGATGGTGATTAGTGCCCACCAAGATAATCCAGGCTTGTTGCCTCATCCCAAGATCCTTAACCACGCCCTCAAAGATCCTTTTTCCAATTGAGGTAACACTCAGAGTTTCTAGGGATTTGAGATGGGTATTTCCTGGGGAGCCACTATTCAGCCTGCCCCAAGGACCTTCTGGTTTTCAGTCTGCTTTTGCATAATTGAAATGCTACATTGCCCTGGGGCATATGGTTCTTACTAAAGCTGGGGCTCAGAGACCTCTCAAGGAGGCTCCCAAGCCTTGATGTTTGGCCATCTCAGGTCTCTTCAGGCAAGAAAATTCTACTCTATCCCCTACTCAGTCTCCAAGATCTTTCTGTGGACCCTAGATATGTTATTGCAAGCCCAGTCTCCATCCTCCAGCCAGCTTACTCCCAAAAAAGAACAGATTGCCAAACAAATTGACTGTTGTCCAGCCACAGACACACAATCTAGAGGTGGTGGGGGTTACTGGGGTCAGCCAAGAAAGATGTGAGCTGGGAAGTGACAGTAAAGGTTGGGTTATGGAAAGGCTAAAAGACATAGCAATGATGTGTTGGCCTATGGGTCCTTGAAGGTGTGGAAAACAAGCCAGCATGGAGAGTAATTACTTACAGCAGATGGATGGGAGCAATGGAAGGAAGTTCATAATGATCATAGTAATCAATAGTAATAATAACAGCACCCGGCAGGTGTGGGCTATTAATTATGACTGTACACTATGCTAAGCACTTTACAGGCAGGTACTTTGTTTGTCATCAAAACTTCCCATTTTACAGAAGAGAAAACTAAGACTCAGCAAGACTGGGTAATTTGGTCAAGGTCATCTAGTTAATAAGGCAGAACCAGGATGGCCATTTAGGTTTGTCTAGTTCCATACACTGTACTGGGCTAAGTATAAAGAAAACTGCTTTCCTGTGAAAGCCATTGCTTTGTTTAGAACATATAGCTGAGCAAGCCAAGCACTTTCCTTACTGTTTGGATGGTTTCTGAGTGCCTAGGAAGCCCTATAATGATGTGATATGGACACAACTCATTCACATTCTGCACCGAAGCTCTGAACTTACAGCTTTTCTGTCCAGAGTTCAAGCTCCTGTGGGCAAACAATCAAATCTCCCAACTCACTGAGGAAAGGAGAAGCCCACACATACAGAGCTTCTAGAAAATGCTACTGACTCTGTAAGCATCCCTTTCCCTATCAGTATGAGAGTCTAAAGGTCCTCTTATGGCAGAATAAAACAGTTGTGCTAAGACTAATACTTAGTCTTAATAAAGATGTAATAAAATGTGATAAAGAAATACATTTATTGGGAAATTACTCACCAGCATCCTAAGTTCTGGAACGTATCAGAACATTTTGTGGTTTTGTCTCTGACCTGCTCCCGTAAAAGATCGTGTGGCAGACCTGAGCTTCGAGCTCCTACTTTACCTTTAGTTGTTAGAAAATGCTTTTATTACAGAGTAAAGGGAGGAGTGAGCCTTCGCCAATCGCAATCAAGGCATTTCACTCTCTTACCGCAAGACCTCCGGGGTCCTCACCACGTCCTACAAGGAAGGCCCTGGATGCTGCTCTTGGCCCCAGCGTCCACGGACCCTGTGTAAAACAGGACCTGCAAGCTGTCTCCCTCCTTTGCTCTGTTTTTCTTCAGGGCACTCCTCTCTTCTGAGCCTAGCACAGAGCCTGGCACATAGTGCTCAATACGATCTCGTTGACTAAATAAATGAAGGAAAGGATAATTAACATATATTCACTCTTCATGCTGAAGAGGATCCAGGTTGTGCTGGTGTTTTCTTCACAGAAACACCAGCGTGGACTCATCCTCCACCAGAGAAGACAGAGAAATGGAGCAAGTACTGAGTTCTCCAGTCCCGGAGACGACTTTTGCTTAAGTGACCTAGAAAATTGAGATCAGACTCTGTTTTGACCCAAATAGAACAAGAACTGCTTCAAATTACTTCCTCATTTTGTCAGTGACAGCCACGCCCCAGTTTGCTGAGACAAATTAGATTTTATCCCAATGCTGTCATGGATCGCTGCCTAACTAATGATAAGTAAATGAAGTTTCCAATTTATCTCTTTTAACAATGAGCCCAACTTACCAATTTTTTAAAACTTAAGACTATGATTTACATGCGGAGTTCTTCAGGTACTCCAAACAGATAACTGTTCATAGGCACCAAATTCTTTCAACAAAGAGCTTTTGTTTTAGGGCTTATATAATCCTATTTATACACTATATGCTTTGTCTAAGTATCAAAAGAGCTCCTGGTCTTTGCTTATTTGTTGTATATGTGATTTAAGGTCTGCCCCTTCCTTATTTGGATGATATTTTTCTCAGTTTTATTTAAAAAGAAGACGTTTGTCTTACGTCCTCACCTGAGTCACCTCCTTAGCAGCTATTTCTTTCTGCCTCATGCTCTATTCCTAAAAGAATAGACAACCATAAAATACAACATTCAAAAAATTAACCGGAGAGATCTTTTATGTTCATAGATAGGAAGACACTATTGTTAAGATGTCACTTCTTCTTCCTTGATTCCATGTAATTTTAATCAAAATCCCAGCGAGTCCTTTCATGGATCTAGACAAACTGATTCTATGGTTTATGTGAAAAGCTAAAAGACCCAGAACAACCGACACAATCCTGAAAAAGAAGACAAAGCTAGAAGGCTGCCTGTTGGACATCAAGACTTACTATTAAGCCACAGTCATTTGGACAGCATGATACTGGTGAAGGAACAGACCGTTGGATCAGTGGAACAGAATAGAGAGCCCAGTAATAGACCACACAAATGTTGTCAACTTATTGACATAGGAGCAAGGGCATTACAATGGAGAAAAGATATTTCAACAAATAGCACATGACCATATGCAAAAATACGTACACGCACACGCACACACACACAAAGCCTACCCATAGACTGTCCAGCTTCCATATAAATTAACTCAGAATACATCTTGGACTTGATACATAATGCAAAATGAAAAAAGTTCAAGAAGACAACATAGGAAAGAAATCGAGTGACCTTGGGTTTGGCGATGAGCTTTTAGATATGCCAAAAACGTGGGGTGCCTAGGTGGCTCTGTCAGTTAAGCGTCCGACTTCATCTCAGGTCATGATCTCATGGTCCGTGAGTTCGAGCCCTGCATCGGGGTCTGTGCTGACAGCTCAGAGCCTGGAGCCTGCTTCGGATTCTGTGTCTCCCTCTCTCTCTGCCCCTCCCTCACTCACGCTCTGTCTCTGTCTCTCTCAAAAATAAATAAAGATTTAAAAAAAAATCTTTAGATATGCCAAAAACGTGATCCGCAGAAGAAAAACGTTGGTAAATTGGGCTTTATTCAAATTAAAAAAAAAAAAAAACTTTCCTATAAGAGATACTGTCAAGGGAATGAAAAGAGAAGACCCAGCCTGGGAGAAAATACTTGCAAAAATGACTTGTATCCAAAATATACAAAGAAATCTTAAAACTCAACAATAAGAAAACAAAAAACCCAAGTTACAAAAACAATGGGCAAAATATCTGGACACCTCACCGAAGAAGATTCACAGATGGCAAATAAGCATATGAAAAGCTGCTCAACATTATTCGTCATTAGGGAATTGCAAATTAAAACAAGATACTATTGCACACTTACTAAAATGGCCAAACTCCAAAAAGCTGACAATACCAAATACTGAAGTCTTTCTTAATGTGTATTTAGAATATATTGTTTCTCAGAATAATTGTGTATCCTTGCAAGAGAGGAACCAGAGAGGATATTTGCACCACAAAACTAACCAATAAGGTTACTCAAGAATAAGAGAGAATTTGGGGGCGCCTGGGTGGCGCAGTCGGTTAAGCGTCCGACTTCAGCCAGGTCACGATCTCGCGGTCCGTGAGTTCGAGCCCCGCGTCAGGCTCTGGGCTGATGGCTCGGAGCCTGGAGCCTGTTTCCGATTCTGTGTCTCCCTCTCTCTCTGCCCCTCCCCCATTCATGCTCTGTCTCTCTCTGTCCCAAAAAAAAAATAAAAAACGTTGAAAAAAAAATTAAAAAAAAAGAATAAGAGAGAATTCTTACATCTCAGTAGGAAAAAGAAAGCAAACCAATATAGAACACTGGGCAAAAACCAGAATAATGTATTTTATCTAAGAAGAACCACATGTGGCCAATAGACACATAAAAAGATGGTAAGCCCCCAGGGGATTGTAAAGCCTGTGCACAAGTAGAACCCTATTTGATACCCATGTGATTATAAAAGTTAAGAAGTCTGACAATGCTAAGTATTAGTGATAACACGGTCATTGGGATCTCGCATATAATGCCAGTGGGAAAATAAAGGAGCGACCGCTTTGTGACATAATTTGGCATTATCGTGTCCATTTCAATGTTTTCACATTTGCAATTCCACTGTAGGTAAATATCCACCAGACCTTTGAGCGCTTGTGCATTAAGACGCACGTGTGAGACTGTTCATGGGAGTCTTGTTCTATACAGTAAAACAATGCAAACAACCGATGTCCTTCGACAAGAGAATAAATTGTGGTATATATGCACACAATGGACTATCACAGCACAGCGAGAAATAGATTAGCTCCAGCCACGTGAGACAACTTGGATGAATGTTAACTACGCTTGTTAAGTAGCAAGCGAAATCAAACTATGTATTGGTGGACAGACATATAGATGGGGTAAAACACAAAAAAGGAAAAAGGCTAAGAATGATCAACACAAAACCCAAGGTGTTAACTTGCTGCAGGAAGCAAGCGGGGAAGTGGGATAGTAGATGAGCATATGGGTGCGTGCGTGTCATTGGGAAATTTTTAAGTCTTTGGTGAGGTTGGCTTGGCAGTTTGTTATATAAGAAAAATAAATCTGAAAGCAAGAGGGGTTATGTAAGGACCAGTGATGATTATGCATCAGGAGCCAAGGAAGACACTTGGTACAGGGCCATGCACTTAAGGAGCAAAACTGAACAAAACAGAAAGCTCGCTGATAACTTGTGTGATAACAAAGAATGTCCAGCTTACTCGTGGGCATAAGAGCTGCACTTGGGGACAGCCGAGGGGTAGGTGACAGTATCCCAGGGGGAAGCCTTTCTCCTCCTCAGAGGGTCTCTCTGAGCCCCAGGATCCCCTCATCTACCCCCGCCGGGCCCAGTTCTCTGTCCTAGCCTCCCCGTGTCCGCCGGTCGGTACACCTGCTGGCCCGTTGTCCCCGTGCCCACGGTTCTCCTCATCACATATTTGTCATATTTCCATTCTGTTTCCACTCCCAGATTTATATGATTTTGCTTTTGCCTCTGACGTGTACTAATTATTGTAATTTGAAGAGTGAACCACAGCAAAGCAAAGTGGTGGAGGCAGAGGACGAGGAATAGGACATGCCAGCCGAAGTGTGCTGAACCCCCTGCGGCACCCCATGCATCTCGCCTTTGCGCCTTGAAGAGAATGATAACTGGTGCTTTGGGGTGCCTGGGTGGCTCAGTCGGTTAAGCGTCCCACTTCAGCTCAGGTCATGATCTCATGGTTGGTGGGTTTGAGCCCCGCGTCGGGCTCTCTGCTGACAGTTCAGAGCCTGGAGCCTGCTTCGGATTCTGTGTCTCTCTCTCTCTGCCCGCCCCCCCCCCCCCCCCCCACCGCTTGTGCTTGCGGGCTCTCTCTCTCAAAAGTAAATAAACATTAACAAAGAGAGAGACAAAGTAACTGTTGTTGGTAGCAAATCGCACAAAACAAGGAATCTGGACATGGGCGTTTCCAGATGGTGTTGATGCACTGGTTCAACCAAGTCAGGACCCTGGATCAGCACCCGAGTTGCTCTTGGCTTTCCCTTGCCGGGTGCCAGAGGGCAGCGGTAATGCCCAGCACCGTTGCCTCGAGTGGCGACATCAAGCAGAAAGGAGGAGGGCTCCTCCTCACATGGCTTCCTCCTCATGTCAGGGAGGGCTGTCTTTCCCACCACCCCTCACTGCACCGTGTTCCTGCAGGTGTCATGCTTCTGAACCAGATCACATGCTTACTTCAAAGTAGCAAAGAGGGGATAGGATTTCCATGATTCCTGTGGTTCAGTCGTGATCCCCTTGTGCCGAGCACAGAGCCACCCTCCACCTGCACACAACTGGGGTTCGGGGAGGAAGGACTGAGGAGGACGTGGCAGTCAAGAAGGTAAACAAGGGTGCCTGTCCCCCTATCGGTCTCTTGTGTACTTCAGAGTTGGTACCGCAGGGGTGACAACAACGCTGTACGTCCACTAACACTTCTCAGTTTGCAGAGTGTTAGCGTACATTGTTTCACTGATTCTCACCATGAGCGGGAGAGATAGGAGAGCCGTTCTTCTTTGTCTTTCACAGAGAGGGGGACTGAGGATCGTAGGTGGTGAGTGATTCACCCATGATCTTGCAGCTTCTGGAAATAGAACGAGGGTTTCCGACACTGGCATCCAGCGTCTTCCACTGTCTTCTCCATGGGCACGTGGCAGGGTAACTGACAACCCACGGATGTGGCTGGACTGTGAGTTCCCTATGAATTTCCTCTAGGAGCCACTGATGCCCCACTTGTGCCCAGCAGATGTCGCGTGATGGGTGCTGGTTTGGGGACAGGCAGTTGCGGAGAAGGAGTGGGTGAGGAAACAGCATTTTTACACAGACACATCTTGTGCAAAGTAAGCGATGCCAGAGCAGAGGATGAGGTCCCGCAACAGAGGAGCAGATGTGTGAAGGCTGTGTTCAGCCCACGTGGTAGGCAAGAGCTCCAAAAAGCGTCCCTGCAGTCCAACTTGCTGTCAGCATCAGCATCAGCGCCTAGCCTCCTCTTAGTGATTTAAACCGAGAAAGATAGAGGTGATGGCTTTCAGGAAGCACTTGGGAACATGCACAGAGGACAAGAAAAGCATCCGGTTACTCTGAAGCCGAGGACCCAAGGCCATGAGATCCCACAGGTGCTCCTAGCCCCGCCCCTAGGAATCAGCCAGAAGCTTCTCCAGTGACGCGTGCTCAGGACAGGCAGGGGACTGTCTTCCCTGGAAGAGTAATTTGGAAATACATGTCAAGAGGTATAAGAATGTTAAGACCATTTAAACCACGGACAGCCCTCTTGAGACATCATATTAAGGAAATAGCTAAAGGGGAGGAAAGTGGAGGCTGGAGGGGTGGAAAGTGGATACCTATTTTGTTATACATACAGTTTTTCTACATATGTTAGAGAAAAGTTGGAAGCAAACACTCAACGGCAGGAAATAACCATATGATCTACTCAGTGGTATCCAGGCAGCTGTTAAAAAGCATAATTGTAAAATTTAGGTTTATTCAAGAAAAATATTTATTGAATGCTTGCAATATGCCAGACCCTGAAACAGTGAACCAAGCACACTGGGTCCCCTGCTTCTGCTAGTTTCTGCTGTGGTGTGCGTGGCACAGAAGGGCAGATACAGCAAGAAAAAGAATTGAAGGTTCGGAATTCAGGGAAAAATACAGAAAAGAAAGATCGTAAGTACAACATGGTCCTTTCTATGCAATGTATGTTCCAAGTCTGTGAACAAAGACCGGGAGGAAACAAGGAAAAAAAAATACATGGCCGATAGAATGATGTGATTATGAACAAGTTATTTCCTTTATTGTTCCAATGCTTTCAATGCAACACTACAAAAAAAAATCTAAATGGGAACACAAATTATCTGATATTTTTAGCATTCACTCTGGTGTTTCAGAAGAAATGTGTTTATCCAATTGTGTAGAAGTCAAAGAGAAACTATAATAAAAACATATTTGAGGAAGGAAGGAAAGAAAGAAAAAGAGGAGGAAGGAGGAGAAGGAGGGGAAGAGAGAAGAGTAGAGGCAGCGTTTGTGTTTGTGTCTGGTTTTAAAAAGACCCTCTTTCGTTCGTACTTGTCTCTAGGTCCCAGGCCCATGAGAATCAGGCAAAAGATCTAAAATGCCCTTCTGACCTAAATTCTGATTTGCTTGGGCAAATCAGAACCTTCTTACTCTTACCACCACAGTGGACCAGCGAAATCCAGTAAAGGCACGTTCTCTGAACAACTGCAAAACCAGCAAGCATTTGCTGGCCACCTGTAGCCAGCTTTGGTCACAACCTTGAAATTGCAAGTCTAATTATAAATATGGAAACTGTGTTTTCATGCATGTTGCCTGCGTCCCAGCCGCCCAGCCCTCTAGACACAGATGGCTTCAGGTATCGAAGGGCTATAATGTGTTTCTTTAAAATATCTTCTCCCCCCACCCCCCCTTCTTGTTTTCTAGATCCAGCCATCATCTGTTTCAGGTTTCAGGCATTTGGGGTCATGAAGGAATCCACAGCACTTTGGGTAAAGAAGCCCTTTTTGGCTGCTCTGTTTTTACCATCTGCTCCTTCTATTCCGGCTGCTTGGAATCCCACCTGCTGCTTCACTTGCTGTGTCATTTGTCTTCAGGTCCTGCCCCGGGCTCTTCTGTGCCATTGCCCTGCGCTGCAGAACAGATGCTGTCTTGGAGCAGGCTGCATTTTTGTGAGCTGCAAGATGGTCCTTGCAGGTGTCTGGTGCATGAATTTTCAGCTTGCCAAATGCTTTGAGATAGGAAGCTAAAAATACACATGTGCGTGTGTGTGTGTGTGTGTGTGTGTGTGTGTGTGCGTGTGTGATTCTTCTTTGTGATTATGAGCAGCAAGGAAAAAGTGACAAGGGGATAAAGGCTGTGGATGGCTGCATTGTCATCATCATCATCGTCATCAAATAATATTTAGTAAGCTTCTTCTATATGGCTGATGTTAAGGGCAACTGTTGTCATTGTTGGACAAACGCTGTCACTCACTGGCATCCCAGTTGACACACTGCAACAAGAATCACTGTGAGAAAGAAAAGAAGGGAATCTTCTACTAGATTTACCAAATCAATAGCAAGTGAACAAGTGTCCGCTCTCACAGCTGGGAGACCACTACAAAAAAAAGGCCGAGCAGATTTCCAACAGGAGAGGCTAAGGAGCAGATTTTTCGGGACATTGTGTTTCGATTGCTTCCTCTCTCTCACTTCTTAAAGAGCATTGGAGGTTGTTTTGCAAAGGTGAGTGATATTTTTGGTGGAGAGACAGTGGCAGTAAAGGAGGCAGGGATCCTTAGGTACGGAATTGGCTCTTCCACCGGGAGAATTTCCTTGGGAAAATTAATTTAGCCCCATGTGGAGAATTTAAAATTTCTTCGTCTAAAAATTGAGAAGGTTGGACGGGGTGGTGCCCTGCTTGTTTTAACACGGACATGCCACATCAATTTATGGAATTTGAGAGAGCCTTTTGGTCTAACGCTGGCTCTCGGGCTGGAATATTCATGCACGGTGCTCTATTCCGCAGTGGAGTGTCATATATTGTGAGACTCTGGCTTTGTTCTTCTGGGAAGTCAAGAGCAGTGAATAGTATTGTGTTGTCCCAGCACTAAGCTTTCTCAGTCTTTGATCACAGAGAGGACTCTGGATCCTACTCGTACTCCTTGCAAAGAACTATTCCTTCTGAATTGCTGCAGATCTCATAATTTTCCAATAGCCTGTTAGTAGGTATGATTTCTGTGGCAACACATTATACGGTCGGCACCCCTTTTTGTCCACGGAGCTCTCCCATCCTGTGGCTTTTCTGATGCTTTTTCCGCAGAAGCAGACATTTCTCAAACTTCTGCCCTTGCCTTCTTTCCTCCTTTCCTCATTGTCTCTGTAAGTGAGATTATCCACTCTTGCAACTTCAGCTGCTATCTTTGTGTATTTCTTCCCCAGAACCCATCTGTACCTCTGACCACTTTCTGGAATTCTCAGTATCTAACTGCCTGCTAACCATTTCACCCAGAGGTCCTGCCCATGCATTGAGTTCAACATATTTGAAATGGACCTCATCAAGTCCTCAAATCGGTCCTGGTTCCTAACCAGTGTTCCCCAGGTATTGTGTCCAAATTCCAAAGGCATCTGTCAATTACCCTTGGTGCCTACCTTCCCCTCAGGCCCCACAACCAATTTGGCCTCTGTAGTGTCTTGGCAAGCCTCTAACCTTCTGGACTTTCTGCATACTCACTTAGCTGTATATCTGCAGCTCTCATCCTTCAGTATCAGTATCGTAACATCCTTCAAGTTTATGGAGAAAGTGTTGCCTACACTGCCTTTATCAACCTCTTCCTCCTGTCAGTTTATTAATTGAAATGTAATTCACACACCATAACATTCATCTGTTTAAAGCATACAGTTCAGTGCTTTTTAGTACATTCACAAGGTTGTACAACCATCACCCTTATCTAATTTCAGAACATTTTCATCAACCCGACAAGAAACCATGAACCCTCCAGCAGTTACTACCTTCTTTCCTTTTCCCAGCTTTTGGCAAACACTCATCTACTTTCTGTGTCTATGGATTTACCCATTCTGGACATTTCATATAAATGCATGGATACAATATGTGGTCCCTGTGAGTGGCTTCTTTTACTTAACATAATGTCATCAAGGTTCATCCATGTTGTAGCATGCATTGGGACTTCATTTCTATTTTATAGGTGAATAATAACTCCATTGCATGGATATACCATATCGTGTTTATCCTTCTGTTCATTGATGGGCATTTGGGTTGTTTCCATCTTTTGAATATTCTGAATAATGCTGCTATAAATATTTGTCTGAACACTTGTTTTCAACTCTCTTGGCTCTCTTGGATATATACCTAGAATAGGAGTAGAATTGCTGAGCCTACATTCGACTTTTTGAGAAACTTCCACCTGTTTACCAAACTGGCTGTACCATTTTACATTCTCACCATCGATGATGAGGGTTCTAATTTCTCTACATTCTGCCAATACTTGTTAATGTCTTTTTCGTTCTAGCCATCCCAGTGGATGTGCATTGGTATCTTATTGGGGTTTTGATTTGCTTTTCCCTAATGACTAACGATGTTGAGTATGTTTTCATAGGATCATTGGCTTTTTAGGTATCTTCTTTGGGATAATGTCTAATCAAATTGCCCATTTTTTCCATTAACTATTTTTTAAGTACAATGTTTATCTTATATTTTTGTTGGTTTTTCTTTTTTCATTGATACATAACTGACATTTAACATTATATTAACTTCAAAGGTACAATGTAATGATTTTGGTGTTTGTATATATAATGAAATGATCACTGCAATAAATTTAGTTAGCTCCATTATTGCACATAGTTACATTTTTTTCTTATGATGAGAATTTTTACGATCTGTCTTAGCAGCCTTCAGATATGCAGCACATTATTAACTATGGTCACCATGCAGTACATTATATACCCACATACATATGTTACATACATACCAGTATTTACACCTGTTTTATTCTGGATCATTTTTAAAAATATAAATTCAGGTTTGATGATTTTTCTCCCTCTGCTGTATCCAATAGCCCATCAAAAAAATTCTTCATATCTGTTATTATGCTTTCCATTTCTGGCATTTCTATTTGACATTTTAAAAATAGGGGCGCCTGGGTGGCTCAGTCGGTTAAGTGTCCGACTTCTGCTCAGGTCATGATCTCACAGCTTGTGAGTTCAAGCCCCGCGTCAGGCTCTGTGCTGACAGCTCAGAGCCTGGAGCCTGCTTCGGATTCTGTGTCTCCCTCTCTCTCTGCTCCTCCCTTGCTCACACTCTGTCTCTCTCTCTCAACAAACAAACAAACATTGAAAATAGTTTCTGTCTCTCTTCTTACATTAAGTTCATGCACTGGTCCGTCTTTTTTTTATTAGATCCTTTAACATTTACATCACAGTTATTTTCAAGTCCCTGTTCCTGTTATAACATCTGGATCATCTCTGAATCTGATTCTATTTATTACTTTGTCTCTTGACCATGGGTTGTGTTTTCTTTGCTTTTCTATGTGTCTTGTAATTTGTTATTGAATGATGGGCATCATTTATAGAACAGTAGAGACTTGGGTAAGCAGTATTTACATCTGGAAATACAAACTCTAGTTCATTTGTTAGGGTGTGTGCGTGGGGGGGGGGTGGGAATGAGTCAATCTAGTTGAGCAAGATTTGAGTTTCCTTGCTGTTTGTTACCCTCAGTGTACCAAGGCTCCATATTCCTTCAGGGTTGGGCTGCCAGAGGGTTTTCCTCAGTGTTCTCATTCCACTTTCAGCCTTCAGCTATCTTTGCACATCTAAGCAAATGTGGATTCTCTCTCCACATTCATTCCTCTTCTCCATTGGTAAACTGTTACTGTTGATTACTCGGTACTGAATTTATTAGGAAGGGGTAGAGAGGTTCTCATGGTCCTGTTGGTCCAACTTCAGTTTTAGGCTTAAGGTTTTTGCTTCTTGTGAGAAGAACGTCTGGGGAAGCAGATGATGTTTTGTGACTGGCCGCTAAAGGCAGCATTCACCTGCCACACACCTGTGTCAATGAGAAGAGCTCTCTCGGGTCCCCTGCCCTGCCACCTTCAGTCTTTCTGGTGAGTACCATGTGTAGGTTCATGGAAAAGTCTTGGGATGAGTGCAAATTTTCTGTGTGTCTGGGGCTCCCAGTTCTAAACTGATGGACTAGGCACATGTGGCCTTAAGGAATTTGTTCACTTTTTAGCTGATTTCTATTTCCCCTCCTCCTCCTCCTCCTCCTCCTCCTCCTCCTTCCCCTTCCCCTTCCCCTCCCCCTCTTCCCCCCCACCTCCTTCTCCTTTTTCTCCTTTTAAGTAAGCTCCACCCCCAGCATGGGGCTTAAAGTCATGACCCTGAGATCAAAAGTTGGATGCTCTATTGACTGAGCCAGCTGGGCTCCCCTTAGCTGATTTCTTACCCACTTCTATCACAGCCTCTTTTTTGACCCATGTTCCTCCAGTGGTGAAAGAGTTACTATGTCCCAGTATTCTTGGAGGGGCTTGCCACTCTTTGGAATTCAGCTCCTTTGGTTGCCTTGAAACTGCGGCTCTCTGTTGGGTTCAAGACAAGTTAGGATTTTGTAGACTATCCTGCTTTTTCTCATTGTTGGGATCAGAGCCACATTCTCCTGGAGCTTTGCACAACATACATAAGGAAAGGACTCCCAGACTCGTCTCCTTTTGTCCTCTCCTCTTTGTGTCTCTTTGCCTCTTCTCCTCTAAGCCTTACGCAAGCACAACATCCTGTGCTGCTGATACAATGCCACGCCATTTCCTCTGCCAAGGATATCTTGTCCTATCATTACCGTTTGCTTTTATTATTTATTTATTGTTGTTTTATTCAATTTTTAAATTAAAAACAAATATTTTAAAAGGCTTGCTACTGAAGGCAGACACCCCTTGCTCCTTCTCTCTCCTCTGAGCCCCCTTTCTCAGAAAGAAACACTTTAAACGACACTGCTGGCTGGTTATTTCTGGATTTTTTTAGTTTTAGACAACATCAATTTATATTCCTCTTCCACCCTTCCCGCCTCACCCCCACCTATTTGGTCCTCCTACTCCAACTTCCAAAAATATTTGCCTATATAATAATTTTGGTGAGATCAATATTTAGAGCTTGCTTTAATATGACCTTTGAAATGGTATTCCAAACTGAGCCATGGAGTAAACTGTAATTATTTTAACTTTCCTGAAAAATCTTCTGCTTCCTCTAGAGTAATGAATTGTCTTGATTGCTTATTTGCTTAGTTTGTGTACTAATCTGGTACTGGTCATTAATTCAGCCCCAGGCTCTGTGTTTATGTCTCCGTTTTCTTCTCCGTACATTTAGATGCAGCCAGGTATTTTATCAATTTCATATTCTTTCTCATGTGGTTCAGCCTGACCCGACTGGCTGTGTTCTGTGCTTGGTGCCTCATTGATCTTGCTTGAGTCTTGCTTCTCTATCAGTCAACCTCTTGAATTCCGTTTCCTCTGCCATTTTTTTTTTTTTTTCTCTTTTGGTTTATTTCATTGTTTTGATGGAGAATATACTCAGATTGCTTCCTCGGGTAATTATAGTTTCTAAGGTTTTTGTCATGTAAATTAAAGGTAGTAAAGCTACCTTTGAAAAAACTACCTTTACCTTGTCAGAGTGATCATTTGATTGGATGTAGTGCTCTACCTTGACGATAAGGCTCCTTTCAAAAGCTTAAAACATTGTGACATTAGTTTCTGGTGCCATTTTGATCTCTGCTTCATTGTTTGTCTTTGGTATTCCGAAATTTTATGACATTATCCTGGGCACTTCTCGGGCCCTTTCAAATGGAAATTCACGTCATTTGGTTGTAAGAAATTATATTCTTTCATTAACAATTTCTTCCCTTTTCTCTCTTCCTCTCTGACTTACCCTTTGGGTGTTAGACCTCCTAAATTGGTACTTCAAATTTCTTATCATTTCTCTCTTGTAATGCATCTCTCTTTCTTTCTGTTTCATTTTCTGAGAAAATGCTTCAATTTTATTTTTCATTGCTTCTGCTTAATTTCTCATTTTTGCTCTTATGTTTTTAATTTCCAAGAGTTTTTTTTAATTCTCTGAATATTCCTTTTTGAAAAAGCATCTTGTTTTTGGTTAGTGGAGTAAAATCCTCTCTCTGATAAAGAAATATTTTTGAATTTTCTTCTTACATAGACTTTGTTTCCTCCAAGTTCTTTTTTTTACTATTTAAAAAATTTTTTTGGATTCTTGCACCTATTTTAGAACTTTTCTCAAATGTCTGGTGATGCTTAGTTGTCTGTTCATATTTCAGAGTGGGATGTTAAGAAGACTATTGGAAGCTCTGTTTGTTGATGGGGCATGAGGAATTTTGGGATTCGCTGCAGGGAATGTAGCTGGCTGCTGCATTGGAAAACTCTGCCAGTAGGCGTTAATTCTTTCAGAGCCGTCCAGATTCCCCAAAGGTCTTCCAATCTCCCACCTCCTGGCATGCTGGGAGCCGATTTGGGGAAGAAGGCTGGGGATTTCAGCATCTGTAAATAGATGTTCACTTAATCCCCTTGCTTTCAGTATGGCACTTCATCCCCAGCTGGGCCTGCCATCACTAAAGTAGGGACCCTTTTCAGAATAAGCCCTTAGTCTGTCATTGGGCTGGGAAGGGCCATCCACTCATTTGTATGGAGGCAGTTGGCGGAGTAGGTCTCGGGCTCTCCTTTGTAAACAGTTTAGCACCATTTTACTTGGTCTTGCTTCTCTATCAGTCAGCCTGTTGTAATCCCTGTGTCCCATGCCTATCTTTTTCTTTTTTTGATTTATTTCATTGTTTTGATGGTGAATATACTCAAATGATATTTACACTGTCCCTACACACACACACACACACACACACACACACACACACACACGCACACATGCACATCTTCCAGAGGTAACCATTGCCACCCATTCGTCAGCCTCTGGCCATTCTCTGATGTAAACCAGATTGAGTTTTGGCTTTCTCCACTACTGGTTTAGGATTCAGCTTTCTTGGATCTTGCCAGCTCCCACTCTTCTCCCATCATCTTATTTTCTTGAGAATTGTTGCCTTCAAAAAAATTTCCTTTTGCTATCATTTTAGACGGAACAAGAGTAAATGTATAGGCTCAAGCTGCCATCTTTATGCAGAAGGCTCCAGCCACCTGTTTTTACTTGAGTAACGTCCATTAGGCCTCCCCTTGAGCCTTCTCTGGTTCTTCTCCTCCATGTCTTCCCTGCCATTCCAGGTCATGTGCTTCCATAATTCCTCCTATGTGCTTCCATGACATCGCAGTGCTCTCTGCAGGTAGTTCCTTTATCCATCCATTCAGTAAATATTTACTGAGCACCTACTATGGGGCCCATGAGGGCGCTAGGGTTACAGCATTGAATTAAGTATGCAGCCTTCACGGAGCTTTCATTCTAGGGGGTGAACCAAACAACATGCAGGTGAACATACAAACGAACATGATAATTTCAAGTAACGGTAAGTATTATGAAGAAAATAAAACAGGGTACCAAATAGAGAGACGTGGGGTGAGAATGGTAGGACCCTTTTATAATGGGTCTAAGCTGTCTTTTCTGAGGTGGTTAATTCACTCTCAGTTTGAGTGCGTGCAAAGTAATCAGGGTCCTCATTTAGAGCCCAGAGGCAGATGGATAGTTGAGAGAAGGGTTTGAAGATCCAGAGGAATGTTTTGACCACAGACTATAATTCCCCAAGGCCCCTGGTGGGGGAGGTGGGGAGGGGGGTTGGGTAGGTGAGAAGGGCAGAGGACCAGCAGTGCAGAAGCAGGAGTCAGGTGATGCTGAGAGGAAGGTTTGAGCTGCTTGTGGTGGCTGAGGCGAGCAGGGGGGAAGGGCCCGATGGGGTAGTTCTGCTGACATTTTTAAACGGAAGGTGAGGCAGACATCCACGCTAGAGCCCAGTGTATTTGGCCATGGTTTGTATTGGGATCACCAGCCTCCACTGGAGTCCTCAGGTGGGGATTCAAAAGCAAGCACGTGGGGCTGCACTGTCTTCTTTGAGGGGTTCTCATGAATGTGTGTGGGAGCAAAGGTGGGCCCCCATTATTCATTATGATTGGTGATGGTGATAAGGCCTTTGGGAGGCAGAGGTTTGGGGAAGAATATTCTGAAAATTGCAGATTGTGAGAAAGCATCTGTGACCCTTTGGTGTCCTTCTCTCCTCTGTGACTCTCTTTCTGGCCTGGTCGGTCACACTAGTTAGATGATCTCTTGCCCAACATCCTTGAATGGAGACACACAGGGCTGCCAGTGTGAGGAACACCTGGCCAGCCTCTCCTGTGGACGTCACCCTGCTCTGTCCTTTGTCCTCTCCCCTGCCCCTTGCTGACAGGACTGTGCTCACGAGTTTTGGCAAAGCTGGCAGAGAGAATCGCTTTGTGTCACGCTGCTGTTGAGATGGCTTCTGTATAGGGTGGCCTTTTGTCTCCTTGGCTGTGGCCCTTTTGATAGGTCAGTGTCCTCATTTCCCCCATGAATTTGAGGGTCACTGACATTCTGTGTCACTCAGTGACTTCACATGCCACCAGAAGGGAAATGGGGTCAGGCACTCTATGTTTGCTCTGATGTCGGGGTTGCCCTTTTACCCCCAGAGCACTTTGTGGAAGGATGGACTTTTCTCCAGACTTGCAACGGAGGAAGAAAGGAGGGACACCCTACCAGTTAAATAAAAAGCCTCAAAAAGCTCCATAAATTCAACACCAAGAGTGAACCCTGATGTGAAAACTATGGGTTCTGGGCAATGATGATGCGTCAACGTAGGTTCGTTGATGGTGATGCATGTGTCGCTCTGGTGGGGGCCATTCATAATGGGGGAGGCCGCGCATGTGTCGGGGCAGGGGGTGTATGGGAACTCTCTGTACCTTCCTCTCTTTTTTTGGTGAACCCAAACTGCTCTCAAAAAATAAAGTCTTTAAAAAAAATAAAGCACTGTGACTTCCCAAAGCAGGATTTTAAAAACATGGTTTAAATTATAGGACGAAATAAGGTTACCTGACCCATGTGCCTAGAAAATTCGACTGACTTCTAAAGAGCTTTGTTTTTATTACCTCATTTGCAAGCCAATTAGCCTGGGCAGGGTCCTGGATGTGCCTTGCTGCCCAGAATGCGTGGGGACTGTTGGTTTAGCGCAGGCTGAGGCTCACTGGCTGTGGTTTCCCCCCCAGGCTCTCCCCAGCCACCAGATGGACACTGTGCAGGCGTCCAGTTCTTATTATCTCTGTCGTTACCACAAAGACAGAGGAAACCAGTGGGCCCAGGGGTCCAGGCAGGGTCAAGCCAGTGGGTGAGCCTGGGTACACTTCTCTCTCTCCATTCCCACTTGGGGGTTCTTTTTGAGAGCAAGGAGGTTGGGGTTTCTCTGCACCATGTCACCTCTTGGCCTGTCTCCCCATTACTTTGTGAGGCCAGTGGGATTCCTGATTGTGACTTGTGTCGGCAAAGCCTGTTCAGAGAGATGAGTCTGAACCAAGACTCTGCTTACCAACTTGCTGTGTTAGTGGCTAAATCACCAGAATTCTGGGCATCCGTTTTCCTCTCTGTACAGTTGGGGGAACTTTCAGAGCCTTACAGCTCCAAATATTCTGTAGTTCTAATGGTTTTCTGGATGTCCATAGGTGATGCACGCTTCTTTTTGCCCTTTACTGGCAGGAGCTGAGGCTTTTATTGATTTGGTTTGGTCTGAGGAGAAAGGAACCCCAGGCACTCATATTCTCCTCATTAATTTTTCATGTTTCACAGGCAGCTCTTACTCCTCCCACCAGGAAAGGCTGAGCAGTGGACCAGCAGTAGCTTTTGAGCATCAGCTATAAGCTGAGCTCCCTCACCTAATGGTCACTGAGTCCCAGTGGGTGACTGGGGGTGGAGGCACAATGCTTCCCTTCTGTCTCCTCGGAGGTAGTGTGGCTGAGAGAAACTGGGGAAGGAGAACAGAGAGACAGGGGAGAGGCAGGGCAGGGTGGGTGGGGGAAGAGAGAGCAGAGGGGTGGCTTGAATAATTGAATGGCAGTTGCCCTCCCCACAACGAAGCCGCACCTGCCCTCCCTGGGCCCAGAGGATGGTGGTCATTTCCCAGCCAGTGCGGGGCTGGAGCCCAGGGTGGTCCAGTGGCTCTCTCCAAGTAAGAAACGGCAGCATTGCAACTTGAATTCCTACTGGTTTCTTCCCTGAAGCAGAGCTGGCTTCTGTCACCAGGGTACGTTTTGACCTTTCCAAATCGTCACTGAAGATAGTACCGTGTGTGACTGTTTGCTACCGGAGGACTCTTTTTCTCTTATCAGGGAAGTTCTGTGCGTCATGCTCCACAGGGCTATGGAGACCTGGTTGGCCTGGGGCACGCAGACATGGGTGACCACAGCGCCCTCTGCACACTTTGTTAAAGCACACATCACAGTATCGGGAATTGCTTGTGTTGAATTCCTTCCCCCTGGATTCTGAATGCTCCGAAGAGAGGTCTTCCTTACTTGTCTGGTTCCTGGGATCTCATCCAGAGCCAGGCACACAGGAAGTGCCCATCAAATAGTTGTCCAGTGGGTGGGAAATAAATATGACCCTGGCTCGTATCTTCCCCTGGGGGTCCTGAGCTCTGGCATTTGGACTGAATGGTTACGGTTTATGGAAGCAGATTCTGTAGACCGGCATCAGGGAATAAAGGGGGTCAGCCGAATTAAAGCCTTTCAGTGTATTAAATGCCCTGGCTTCATTTCCAGGCTTTTTGATGTAGCTGGGAAAATCCACACTGAAATTCAAAATGATCTCCTTGGAGATCATCTAATGCAATTCCCTCATTTTCTTAAACAAGGAGATTCAGAGAAAATAAATTTATCAAGTTCCCCATTGGTAAGCGCCCCTGCTAACTGCCTATTAGAAATCCTGCTTTGCAGTCCTATATTTTGACCAAATTATCTCGACTCCCTGTTTATTCACTTCTTCTAAGAATAGAAATGGCATGGAATTTAAAGAACAGAAATTGGAAAACTAGCATAGTAAATGCATGGTAAGGAGAATATTTAGGTGGCTTGCTTCAGAATGCAGATACTTATCTTTGTCTTGTTCATTGGCTGTCCACGAAGGACTTATTTATAGATGTATTTTCTGGAAAGGACAAAGGAGACCGAAGTCTATATTCTCATATCTCTTCCTTTCTTTCTCTTATGCTTAAGGTTTCCTGGGGGAGTTTTTTGTTTGTTTGCTTCGTTAAGTTTGCTATGTCTATTTTGAAACATAGAAAGTAAGCTAAGCCTCTCTCTCTTTTCTCCATTCTTGCCCAGGCTGTGTCTCTGTTCCCAGGTGAAGACTGGCTCTTGAGCTACATTCTTGGTGGCCTTCCCTTCTTCCTCTGATCACCAGTGAGGACACTGAGGAGGAAGAAGAGGAGAGCGAAGATGAGGAGGAGGAAAAAGAAGAGAAAGACAAGAAAATCAAGCACGGTCCAAGTCAGGAAATGAGCCAGCCAGGCTGCCATTGACATTGTGGTGAACGCGGGTGAAACCCTCTGGAGGTATGCAATGACAGCTGCCTACTATGGGGGCCTTAAAGTTAATAATCCTGGAACAAAGGATCGTGGCCTACCTTCTACAGATACCCACCAGCTTGACCTCCTTTTTCTCCTTCTGTGAAGGACTGCGGGAAACTTCATCATGGCCCTGCGTCTGGGGACGGCACCCTCAAAGGAACTGCCGAACTTCAGAATCCAGGAGAACTTGACAGATAAGCTCTCCAGGGGGTTTGGGGATCTGACTCCACCATGATTACTCAGGCCAGTATTAAAGCGGATACTTACTGAATCCTTTCCCTTATTAACCCTTTAATCCTCACGATATCCCCACTTCACAAATGAGGAAACTGAGGCAAAGTCCCCACAGCTGGCAAATCTGATGTGGCTCTACCACAGCCATTTGCTAGGGTGCATGCCTGGCCCCCCATGGTAAGAGGGTTAGTTCTAGTGGCTGCTGTCTGGTGGACCCCAAACCCCCTTTCTCTCCCTCATTGGCTAGCCCTGGCCTGCTCCCTAGTGCCTGTCATGATTCCCTCTCAAATCCTTGCTCTTTCCTCCAGCCACATAGTTTCAGCAACCTGGGGCTATGGGTAGCAGGTTGGAACAGTTTCCTTCAGGAAGGGACTGAGGTTCCTTAACCCCGCTTAGCAGTTGTGCGGTGTTGGTCTTGATCTTTTGACACCCATGCTATCCCCTCAGAATGCCCGGGCCCGTATAATGTATCTCTCAGCGAGGCCCCGAAGACATTCTCTCACCAAAGCAAGCGCTGGGGCTGGCCCAGCCTTGTGGTTCTTGCTTTGGCTTCAGGATGCACTTTGGCAAAAACCGTCAGGGACCTTTGAGGAACAAAGTTTATTACTCACAGATCATTACACGGCACATCCGAGGGCCGCGCAACAAAGTAGAGAGAGGGGATGGGCCTGGAATTCTGAGCATAGGGTGTCTTAGGTTTCTTGGGTTCACTCTTTCTTGGATCATTTAAGGCCTAAGAGTGGGAATTAAGGCACTGGCAGGAGAAGTGGAGTCACTCAAACTGTCATATGTAGCTTACCCAGAACCTTCTGAAAGAGGGGACTTTATGGGTTGGGGTGGCCTCATTCCTTATCTGGCTGTTTGGCCGGTAGCTGTGTCTTACGGCTGGCCACGTGTTTATTGGAGGTGGATGTCTGTGCCGTGGCTGTCTCGGCAATCAAAAGCTTCACGTCAGGCGCATACATTACAATCAGAAAGCTCGATGTCGTGCCTACGCCGCACGTATTTTTATCAATTATTTTTGGTCAAATATTGTGTCCCACTAGAGACTCAACACGCTGGTCGTGTGTAAGGTGGCTTTTTGCTGATGGAGAAAGTGGGAGCATGAGAGGTGGGGGAGGTGAGGGCTGTGTGGTCTCCTGCCTGCCTGTCTCTGGTGCTTTCTCTCCCAGGGACAGACTGAGCTCTGGAGGGACACCTCCCACTCACTTCCGGCCAGAACGGCAAAGAGGAGCCCTCCGTCCACCACGGACCCCCGAGTTGGAGACAGAAATTCATTTTTTAGCCTAACTGGATGACTGGTCTTAGTTTCTACTTTTTTTTTTTTTTTAATTTTTAAATTGTTTATTTATTTTTGAGAGAGAGAGAGAGACAGAGCATGAGCGGGGGAGGGGCAGAGAGCGATGGAGACACAGAATCTGAAGCAGGTTCCAGGCTCTGAGCTGTGAGCACAGACCCCGATGTGGGGCTCGAACTCACCTCGAACTCACAAGATCATGACCTAAGCCAAAGTCGGAGGCTTAACCACCTGAGCCACCCAAGTGCCCCTGGGTGCCCCGGTTTCTACTTTTTAATCTCTTGATGGTTTCTGAATGTTCCTTTCTCTTTTTGCAGCCCTGAAATGCCATGCCATTCTTTAACGTCCAATTGAACCGGTGCACAATAGAATATTTCTGACCATTTGGGTACACATCAGCTCTGAGGGCTAATTTTACGGCTATGCTTTCTGACCAGACATTAGTAATATTCTGAAGCAAAAAGCGTAAAAGAGAGCTGTTGCCATTGAGACAGTACATACGCATAAACACATTTTTAGAAGCCAGTGATTTTGTTTCAGGCTTTTGGGAAGTCTGGCTTGTTATTTTCCGATTGTAACACAATGGAGGACTAGGTCTGAAATTATACAAGGATGCCTCAGGAGCGCCGTGCCTATTTTGTTTGCGTTCTTAATGCCATTACGAGGACTTGTCATAAAGATTCGAATTTCTGTCCCAATTGAGTCTCCAGTCGCTGAACACGCCTAATCTCCAGTCTTCTCTTGAGTTCAAATCTTTATCTCACGTCTTCCTTAATGTAAATAGTAGTGCTGGGAAAGAAAACACGACGCACAATGTTTCACACATCGGACGCTGTGAGTTCGGCTCTGAGGGGCAGGTAGCATGTCGTCCTGTGCACAGCTCTGTCTTGGCTCTATTTTTAAATAAAAAATACCTTTTTCTGTAAGAAGGAAAAGGCCCCCGGTGAATATTTGTTGAATGATTAAATAAAGGAACGAGTGGATGAATGCAGTGATGCTGATATGTACCAGTAAAGAAGTCACTTAGTCATGAAGCATATTTTTAAGCATCTGCCCATCCCCCCTCACTAGGATGAGGCCAGAGTTTTGTCTCATGTGTTCACAGGTACATCCCAAGTGCCGAGCACAGTGTCTGGCCCATAGAAGGCACTCAGTAAAGATATATATATGTATATAAACATTTTTTAAAATGTTTATTTATTTTTTAATTTTATTTTTAATTTTTTTTAACATTTATTTATTTTTGAGACAGAGAGAGAGAGAAAGAGAGAGAGAGAGCATGAACAGGGGAGGGTCAGAGAAAGAGGGAGACACAGAATCTGAAACAGGCTCCAGGCTCTGAGCTGTCAGCACAGAGCCCGACGCAGGGCTCGAACCCACAGACTGCGAGATCATGACCTGAGCCGAAGTCGGACGCTTAACTGACTGAGCCACCCAGGTGCCCCAAAAAATGTTTATTTATTTTGAGAGAGAGAGAGAGGCAGAGTGTGAATGGAGGAGGGGCAGAGAGATAGAGACAGAATCTGAGCTGTTAGCACAGGGCTCTAATGGGGCTTGAACCCACGAACTGCGAGATCATGATCTGAGCTGAAGTCAGAGGCTTAACTGACTGAGCCACCCAGGTGCCCCAGTATTTCTTGAACAATTAGTGAATCTGAGGCTGTCACCCAGACCACCCTCCCTCATCTCAGCCGGCTGGTTCCTAAGTGTATAATTTTGGTCTCAAAGGGAATTGGGAGAAATATTTCAGGTGTGTTACAGGATCAGAGCAGGGCGCTTGCTGTTCCTGGTGCTGTGATACGAATGTCTGTCCATGGAAGCCCTTGCTCGAAATGTATGGAAGGCAGCTGCAGACAGCAGCCTGAGCTTATTCATGTTTAAGGATTCTTCCAGATGACTTCTAACTTGTTTACAGTTTCCGACCAGTGATTTTGCACTTTCTGATTCCTCAAAATAGTCAGTTCTGGTGACTGCAGGGGCTCCAACGGATACTTGGCCACCCATGTTCCAAGCAGCGTTCTTTACAGTAGCCAAAAAGCGGAACCAGCCCTGGTGTCCACCGACGGATGGAGGGGTAAACGGTGGTATTCACTGTAGTACGGCCATACCATGAAACACTCTTCAGCCTCGAAAAGGAAGGGAATTCTGACACAGAGAGCCTAGGTGCTGAGAGCCCCAGACGGGCCCAGCTTTCCAGACGACTCTACCACAGCCCTAGACACGTGATGGAAACCATCCTGGACCCTCCTGAACAGGCCCCCTGCCAAGTGAGTAGCACTGAGAGACCCCCTGGAACAGGAGAGTTGCCTGCTGAGCCCTTCCTGAATTCCTGACCCACATGGCTTTGAGATACAGTAAAATGGCAGTTGTGTTAAGCCACTAGATTTCGGGCAGTTACATTGCGGTAGATAACAGCTTTGCCACTCAAAGTAGTTTCGCTTTTGGAGATTATCTGCTGTCGTTTAAGCTAACAAGGGTCAATTAACTAGGGAAATTCTCCTGCAAAGCTGCTCTGAGTCTTAAGAAATCTCTGGGTGGCTAGATTTCCTCTGTCTAAGCCAAGTGAGCACCATTGCAGTTACCAGGACGATTGAGAAAACCCTACCCTTTCTGCTGCTACTGGCCATGCATTTGGGGGTGGTCACAGCCTACTGACGCGGGACCGCACCTTTGCTAGTGGAAAGACCTGAGCAATAACACTAATGGAACTGAAGAAAAAAAAGAAAGAAATGGAATAAAATTCCTATTATATCTTGAAAAAAAATTAAGCTCCCGAACCATTTTGTTGTGGTGGTTTGGTTCTTGTTTAATCAGAGTAATGTGTTTGTATGTTTCAAAGAAATTCAAGTGCTAAAGGAAGGCATTCAATAAAAAGCATCTCCATCACCGTTGTAGCGCCATGTTGAATAGACATGGTGTGAGTGGGCACACTTGTGTTGTTTCTGGTCTTAGAGGGAAAGCTTTAAACCTTCCTCCATTTAATATGTTAGCTGTGGCTTTATTATATTGAGGTGTGTTCTCTCTACACCAATTTTTTGAGAGTTTTTATCATGAAAAAATATTGGATTTTGTGACATGCTTTGTCTGCATCTATTGAGCTGACCATATGGTTTTTGTCTCTCATTCTGTTAATGGGTATTATCACATTTGTTGATTTGCGTGTGTTGAATCTTCGTTGCATCCCGGGGATAAATCCCACTTGATCACGGCGGATGATCCTTTTAATGTGCTGTTGAATTTGGTTTGTTAGTATTTTGTTGAGAATGTTTGCATCTATGTTGATTAGGGATATTGGCCCATAGTTTTCTTTTCTTGCACTGTCCTTGTCAAGCTTTGGTATCAAGGTAATGCTGGCTTCATTAAGTCAGTTCAGAAGTGTTCCCTCCTCTTCAGTTTTTGGAAAGAGTTTGAGAAGAATTGGTGTTACTTCTTCTTTAAATGTTTGGTGGAATTAATCTGTGAAGCCATTTGATCCTGGAATTTTCCCTGTTGGAGGGTTCTTCCTTACTGACTCAATCTCCTACTTATTATTGATCCGTTCAGTAGCCATTTCTTCATGATTCAGACATGGTAGAAATATCCATGTCTCTAGATATTTATCCACTTCTTCTAGATTGTCAAATTGTCGGCATATAATTTTTTATAAATCTCTTATAATCCTTTGTATGTTTTGTGGTACCACTTACAATGTCTCCTCTTTCATTGATAACTTTATTTGAGTCCCCTCTCTTTTTTCTTGGTAAGTCTAGCTACAGGTTTGTAAATTTTGTTTATGTCTTCAGAAAAGAACATCACTGCATTTTCTTGATCTTGTCAATTGTTTTTTCTATTCTCTATTTCATTTATTTCTGTTCTAATCTCTCTTCTACTAACTTTGTGCGTAGTTTGTTCTTGTTTTTCCTGGTTCCTTGGGTGCTAAAGTTAGGCGGTTTATTTGATATTTTTCTTTCCATTATTTGTTCAGGAGTTTATTCTCCACATATGTGTGAACTTTCCAGTCTTCCTCCTATTATTGATTTTTAGCGTCATATTATTGTGGTCAGAAAAGATACCTGGTATGATTTCAATATTTTTAAATTTGCTGACTCTTTTGGTAGCTGAATACAGTATATGAATGTATATATTAAGGTAATGTATGAATAAATGTAACTTAATATTCTCTTATTATGGAGAGGTCCATTTAGTCTAAAGTGTAGTTCAAGTCCAATGTTTATTTATTGGTTTTCTGTCTGGATAATTTATGCATCATTGAAAGTGGGGTATTGAAACCCCTGCCATTATTGTATCATGGTCTCTTACTCTCTTCAGGTCTGTTAGTATTTGCTTAATATAATTAGGTGCTCCGATGTTGGTTCCATATAGTTTTATATTTAATTTTTATATCATCTCGATGAATCGACCCCTTTATCCTCAGAATTATCTTGTCTCATACTCCCATTTTTGACTTAAAGTCGGTTTTGTCTTATAGAAGTATAGCTACCTCTGTTCTCTTTTGCATTCCATTTGCATGGAATATCTCTTTCCATCTTTTCTTTTTGAGCCTATGTGTGTCCTTGAAGTTTAAGGGTGCCACTTATAAGCAGCATATAGTTGAGTCTTCTGTGTGAGTATGTGTGTGTATTTTCTCTATGTTGTTTTAAAAAATATCTATTCCTCCACTGTGGGTTTTTTTTTTGTCTTTTTAAAGTAGGCTTCATGCCCAGCATGGAGCTCAGTGCAGGGCTTGAACTCATGACCCCGAGATCAAGACCTGAGCTGAGATCAAGAGTCAGATACTTAACTGACTGAGCCACCCAGGTGCCCCGCCCTATGCCTTTTGATTGGAAAATTTCATCCATTTATACTAAAAGTAATTATTGGTAGGTAACGACATACTATTGCCATCTTGTTAATTGTTTTGTAGTTCTTTTGTTCCTTGCTTCCTCTTTTGCCATCTTTCTTTGTGAATTGATTTTTTTGTAGTCATAGACTTTGATTCCTCTGTCTATCTTGTGTATATCTACTATAGGTTTTTGTTTTGTGGTTACCCTGTGGCTTGCTTGAAACATCTCATAGATGTGATAGTCAATTTTAAGCTCATAACACTTTAATTTTGATCACATACCAAAACTCTATCCTTTGGGGTGCTTGGGTGACTCAGTGAGTTAAGTGTCCAACTCTTGATTTGGCTCAAGTCATGGTCTCACAGTTGTGAGACTGAGCCCCACATCAGGCTCTGCACTGGACATGGAGTGTGCTTAAGGTTCTTTCTCTACCTCTCTCTCTGCCCCTCCCCCACTCATGCATACTCTCTCTCGAAAAACATTTTTAAATATAATTTATTGTCAAGGGGCTCTTGGGTGGCCCAGTCAGTTAAGCATCCGACTTTGGCTCAGGTCATGATCTCACGGTTTGTGAGTTCAAGCCCTGCGTCAGGCTCTGCGCTGACAGCTCAGAGCCTGGAGCCTGCTTTGGATTCTGTGTCTCCCTCTCTCTCTGCCTCTCCCCCACTTGTGCTCTGTCTCTGTCTCTCTCTCAAAAATAAATAAAATGTTAAAAAAAATATTTTTTAATATAATTTATTGTCAAGTTAGCTAACATAGAGTATATACAGTGTGCTCTTGGCTTCGGGAGTAGATTCCCATGATTCATTGCTTGCATACAACACCCAGTGCTCCTCCCAACAAGTGCCCTCCTCAATGCCCATCACCCATTTTCCCTCTCCTCACCTCCCTATCAACCCCCAGTTTGTTCTCTGTATTTAAGAGTCTCTTATGTTTTGCCTCCCTCTCTGTTTGAAACTATTTTTTTCCCTTCCCTTCTCCCATGGTCTTCTGTTAAGTTTCTCAAATTCCACATATGAGTGAAAACATATGATATCTTTCTTTCTCTGACTGATTTATTTCACTTAGCATAATATCCTCCAGTTCCATCCATGTTGTTGTAAATGGCAAGATTTCATTCTTTTTCATTGCCAAGTAGTATTCCAGTGTGTGTGTGTGTGTGTGTGTGTGTGTGTGTGTGTGTGTATCACATCTTTACCCATTCATCAGTTGACAGACATTTGGGCTCTTTCCATAATTTGACTATTGTTGATAGTGCTGTTATAAATGTTGGGGTACATGTGCCCCTGTGAATCAGTACTCCTGTATATTTTGGATAAATTCTTAGTAATGCTATTGCTGAGTTGTAAGGTAATTCTGTTTTTAATTTTTTGAGGAACCTCCACACTGTTTTCCAGAGTGGCTGCACCAGTTTGCATTCCCAACAGTGCAAGAGGGTTCCTGTTTCTCCACATCCTCTCTAGCATCTGTTGTTTCCTGAATTGTTAATTTTAGCCACTCTGACTGGTGTGAGGTGGTATCTCAATGTGGTTTTGATTTGTATTTCCCTGATGATGAGCAGTGTTGAGCATCTTTTCATGTGTCTGTTGGCCACCTGGGTGTCTTCTTTGGAAAAGTGTCTATTCATGTCTTTTGCCCATTTCTTCACCGGGTTATTTGTTTTTCAGGTGTTGAGTTTGGTAAGTTCTTTATAGATTTGGGATGCTATTTATCCCATATGTCATTTGCAAATATCTCCTCCCATTCTGTTGGTTGCCTTTTAGTGTTGTTGATTATTTCCTTTGCAGTGCAGAAGACTTTTATCTTGATGAGGTCCCAATAGTTCATTTTTGCTTTTATTTCCATTGCCTTCAGAGACATGTCAAGTAAGAAGTTGCTGCGGCTGAAGTCAAAGAGGTTGATGCCTGTTTTCTCCTCTAGGGTTTTGATGCTTTCCTGTCTCACATTTAGGTCTTTCATCCATCTTGCATTTATTTTTGTATGTGGTGTGAGAAAGTGGTCCAGTTTCATTCTTCTGCCTGTTGCTGTCCAGTTCTCCCAGGACCATTTGCTAAAGAGACTGTCATTTTTCCATTGGATACTCTTTCCTGCTTTGTCAAAGATTAATTGGCCATACATTTGTGAGTCCAATTCTGGGTTCTCTATTCTGTTCCACTGGCTTATGTGTCTGTTGGGTTTTCCATGTAGAGTATCATGTCATCCGTAAAAAGCGGAAGTTTGACTTCTTTGCCAGTTTGGTTGCTTTTTATTTCCTTTTGTTGTCTGATTGCTGAGGCTAGGGTTTCCAACACTATGTTAAACAACAGTGGTGAGAGTGGACATCCCTGTCATATTACTGATATCAGGTAGAAAGCTCTCAGTTTTTAAAATTAAGAAAACTCTATCCTTTTATTCCCTCACCCCCATGCTTTGTTTTTCATATGTAAATTTATATATTTTTATATTGTGTAACCATAGTAAATTATTGTAGTTATAATTTTTTTGTTTCAGGTGTACAATGTAATGATTTGATATTTGTATACCTTGCAAAATGACCACTGCAATAAATCTGGTCAATATCCATCACCATACATAGTTACCTATTTTTCCCCTTGTAATGAGAACTTTCAAGGTCCACTCTCCTAGCTACTTTGAAATATACAATATGGGGGGCACCTGGGTGGCTTAGTCGGTTAAACATCTGACTTCAGCTCAGGTCAGGATCTCACAGCTCGTGAGTTTGAGCCCTGTGTCAGGCTTTGTGCTGATGGCCCAGAGCCCGGAGCCTGATTCAGATTCTGTGTCTCTGTCTCTGTCTGTTCCCCACCGCTACTCATGTTGTGTGTGTGTGTCTGAGTCTCAAAAATAAATAAAAAACATTAAAAAAATTTTTTAAAAATGAAATATGTAATATGGTATTATTAACTACAGTCAGTCTGCTATACATTATTTTGTACTTTTGACTCCCTTTACCCATTTTGCCCTCCTCGGGGAACAGGGCAAGTAGCAAGGTCTGAGGTCAACTGCAGGCTCCCTGGCATCTTCAGGGACCCTGGATATTGGTGTGAATGACCACGTGTGCTAGTTCTCAGCAAGGGTGCATGGCAGTGGAGGCCGGTGTCAGGAGTCAGGCTGGGGGCATGCAGGTGCACAGCTGAAGGGGCTGTCCGCAGGTGAGCCTAGCACTACAGGCCCGCGACAGGAGACGGGGCCGGACCCAGGCCCACCAAGACTACAGGGGCCCTGGCTGTTGCTGTGTCCTCTGTGACTGAAGACTCTCTCCATGGGTGTGCAGACGGCAGTGGAGGCCCGGGTTGGGCATCACCGGGAACCTCCATTACTTCCATCGTGTGTCTGCTGTTGTCGGCTGCTGCTTTTCTTCCTCGCTCCTAGCCGTCTCTGTTCATCCGAGCTTTGCTTGTCCAGGTGGAGTGAAATCAAAGCAGGACCTTTGCGCCGTGCCCCAAAAGGCTAGAGAAGCTCAGCAGTCACCCCGCTCCCCCTTTCCTGGTGAGGGGAATTCTTTCCAGCTGGAGAGGTTCCTCTTGGTTCGGAGTAATGTTGGCTTTGGGGAGGGGATGATGCAGGCGAAAGGAGGTTGCCTTCTCTTCATGTGCAGTTATTCTTTTTGTTCCATTGTGTTGCTGAAGTGTGTTAAGTGGACTCCAGAGCTGTCTCAGAGCTGTTTTCACTCAGGGGCGGCTATCTAATTATTGACCTTTGTGGGGGGTCGGAGGCTGGGGTCTCCAACTCCATCATCTTGGTGACGTCACCCCCTGCCCCCCAATCCATTCTTGAGTTTGGAGCCTTGACGGATGGAGCTCCCCTACTGGCATCCCCTGCACTCTTCCCTAATGCAACTTCTGGACAGTAGCTTCTTCCACTCTTTTTTTTTTTTAACTATTAAAATATTCCACATATGTACCATATTCTAGAATTTGTCAGATTTATAAAAAATCTTAATAGCTTACTTTTCCCATTTCTTGCACTGCTTGGGGTTTAATTCCATTTGTATCTCTTCCCCCCCCCCCCCCCAGGTGAACAGGATTTGGAAAGAAAAGAGCAGTAGTCATGTATGTTCCATTTGTTCATCATCTTGAACCTAAAGCAAATAATACACTTTTGGACGTTGTCTTGGTTGAACCCAGGAGCCAGCATATTAGAGCTGTTTATTCTGGGTTTGGGATAGCCAGTTAGCATTATTCAGGTCTCCACCAAGGAAGGAGAAGTTGAAAAGGTTCATGGAAGCAGTTACTATAGATTATAATTATTGTACTATGAAGGCAGTATTGCAGATAGGAAGGAAGTAAATATTTAAGTAGAATACATATATCTATGTACACCATATACCTTCGAGTCTGTATATAAATAAGTAGGTGATATATACATTTGATTATTACTAGCTTTTAGCATGTAAATTTAGGAAGGCAGGAGTTTTTGTGTCTGTTGTTCATTATTCTATCCCCAGTGCCTGTTATGAATTAGGTGCTCAGTTAACACTGATCAAGTGAATGCATAAGTGAACTTACACACACACACACACACACACACACACACACACACACACAGCCATTGCTGCTCTGGCTTGTTGCCAAGAAGTATTATATATATAGAAATTCAAATCTATGGGAACATTTAGCATTTGATAGGCTTTCCTTCTTCTTGCCAAACCATAACTGTGTACGGTTGGAAATGGTATTTCCACTCATTCTTTGGAAAGTTGTCTTCATTTCTAAACTGTTTCATCATCTAAGTTGATTCTCCCTTTCTACACTGTGTGCATACTTTCAATTTTATGAGCAGGTTGAAGATAAATTTTAAGGATGTTAATGACTATGTTTTGAGGATATAAAGCAGGAGAGCACTGAAATTTTCTTTGTACAGTTTTTAATGCTTGAGGAACCTTAGCAGTTTAACAATGACTATTTAAGCAGAATGTAGAAAGTCATGTAGATGTTTTGGATGTAGTAATGCGATAATTGTGGGTGTTAGTAATACATGTTTATTTTTTTTTTTTTTTGAAATTTAGTAATACAAGTTTATATGCAACACCAATATTTGTTAAACATTTTGTGATTAATTATGTTCATCCCCTTTGGGTCATTCCTGTGAGCAATATACGTGACTAAGTATTGCTAATCCTCATAACATTCTTGGGAGCTAAATACTATAGCCTGAAGGTAACACATGTCTCAGATATTAACTGATTTTGCCATTGAAGAAAAAGGCTAAGAAGTCAGGAAAATGGGAGATTATGGTACAAATATTATGAATTGCTCTGAAAGTACGTGAAATTCTGCACAGTCCGTTCTGTCCAGCAGCAATGCTGTATCTTTTCTAAGCTTTTAGCTTTTCTTTCAAGGCAAAGTCAAGCTAGGTTTTGTTCCCCGCCTTCAGGCAGTGAAGCTCAGCCTCTTTGAGGACAGGGTGCCCGTGCTCAGTTTTAAACAACATGGAGATCTGGCACTTTCTGAAAGCCAAGAGAAAAGAGGGAAAGGTGGAAGTGAGTTCCATCCTTAAATTCCTACTTTAATGCCAAGGCACTTCTTTTTTTAAAAAAAAATTATTTATTTTGGGGAGAATGCAGGTGGGGGAGGGGCAGGGAGAGGGGGACCGAGGATCCAAAGTGGGCTCTGCTCTGACAGGCTGACCGCAGTGAGCCTGATGTGGGGCTTGAACTCAGGAACTGCGAGATCATGACCTGAGCTGAAGTCGGATGCTCAACCGACTGAGCCACCCAGGTGGCCCCCAAAGGGCCTTCTGAGGGCTCAAGCAGAGAATGAAGAATAAGAATCGGAAATGATAACGGGGAGAAGACAAGAGCTGGATGAGCAGGAAGGAGCTGGGTATGTCCCTGATCTCTCTCGTTTCCCTAGTTTCCCAGCATGTTGCTTCTAATCTTCTTACTCCTTGCCCCCGCCCCCCAGCCCCCTGCCATCCCCTCCATCTTTACTGGAGGATCCACCTCAGCAACAGGAAAGGGAAGGCAGGGTGGGAGTACCGGTGAGCGCTGAGACACCACAATAGGGGAGGCAGAAGAGGAGGGCTTGGTTCTCACTCAAACTATTCAGTTCCTTCTCTCTCTGCTCCTTTTACTGGTCCATTTCACTTTGGCACACCACCGGTCTTTGCCAATACAGCCACAGAGACTCTTTAATACAGCATTAAGAATCCGGTTACAGGGGTGCCTGGGTGGCTCAGTCGGTTGAGCGTCCGACTTCGGCTCAGGTCACGAGCTCGCGGTCCGTGAGTTCGAGCCCCGCGTCGGGCTCTGTGCTGACTGCTCAGAGCCTGGAGCCTGTTTCAGATTCTGTGTCTCCCTCTCTCTCTAACCCTCCCCCGTTCATGCTCTGTCTCTCTCTGTCTCAAAAATAAATAAACGTTAAAAAATTTTTTTTTTTTAAAAAAGAATCCAGTTACAAAAAAAAAACATCCCGTTACTAAAAGTGAATTGGTCTGTGCAAACCAGGTATACCAGATAGAGAGGGTGCTCAGTCTCCAGCTACCGGAGCGTGATGAGCAGAAAAAGTGGAAATGCCACGGGGCTGCCCTGACATCCAGTACCCGTCACACGATGATCCCTGTCCCAGTGGTGAGCGGCAGAATTAGACAGAACAACTTGACCTAGCCAATCAGGATGAGAGAAGCCCTTTCGAGATTAGGAACCCACAAGGCAAAGAGATAAAACTACAAATAGAACATGCTTCACACACAGTAACTGTGGCCTTTGTGCGTAAGCGGTGGGGCTGTGGCTTAAGCGTTGGCATTTATTGTTAATATTTCTAAAAATGGTATAATCTAGAGTCAGAAAGCAACTGTGCATGTCTGAAATGAATAATGAAGACATGAAATCACTCCTAAGAGGACAGCAGCCCCCTGATTAGCATACTAAGTCCAACATTTTCTAATTCTAGGTGAGATACACATCTTAGATGACGGTTAAAACCATTTCTCACATAATCTTACAATAATCCTGTAAAGTAGGAAGGAAATTCTTCGCACCCTCATTTGACCAGTGGGTCAGCCAAGGGCCCTGCCCTGCTCAGCTGACAACTGTTTCTGTCTTTGGCACCAACAATCACCTGCTCACCCGGTGATTCTGAGTCATTTAAAGTTTGTGTCTCCCATGTCCGGGTAATATCTCTCACTTCTTTTGAGATATCCCACTTTTCTCTTCCATATTCCCTAGATCCTCACCAGTATAGTCCGGAGTCCCCCAGCTGAGCCCACTTGCTTCCTACTGCCTTCCCCCAACCCAACCTCAGTTTCACACCACCTCCATGCCTCCTGATGTCAACATCATTTTCCCATGTCCCTGCAGTGCCTGGCCCGTGGCAGGTATTGGATGAACCCTTGGGGCACAGACTCCTTCCACACTCTATTGAGACTCCCTGGTCTGGCTAACTAGTTCTCTGTGCGTGGTCCATTCCCGGGGTCTCCCAGAACCCCACACTGGCTCCCACCCATGCTCCCGTGAGGGGCTCCTGATCCAGAAGGTGCTCTGCATTTCCCCTTTCCCGCCCGGCAGTTTCCCTAACAGTCCAGGGCCAGCCTACCATCTGCCCCATGGAGGATGCCATGGGCTCTCCCTTTCCCTCATTCCTCTGAATGGTGCATCACTGTGGAACCTTCTTGCAAACTGTCTTACTGGTATCACTGTCCTTCGGTTGCAATTTTGTGACACCAGCTAGATGCTAAACCACTTGAGGGAAAGGACCAACCCTCTCTTCTCCCAGAACACTTATTTATTCATAACTGTGCTTTAGCGCATTCTCAACACTTCTTGTCGTCCAGGGCAGGGGAATAGGACTCATGTCTCCAATTCTCTCTCCACAAACCCATTGTTCTGGAAGTTACAGCACTTATGCCCTAATTCTCTATTTTCTATGTTCAGCCAGACAATTGGCAGACAGTTCTATTAGTCAAGGAAAGTCAGAATTGTATCGTTTCACTGGAGACCAGATAAAACCACTTGCCTTTAGTTGTTCTTTTTTTTTTTTTTTTTTAATATGAAATTTGTTGTCAAATTGGTTTCCATACAACACCCAGTGCTCATCCCAACAGGTGCCCTCCTCAATGCCCATCACCCACTTTCCCCTCCCTCCCACCCCCCATCAACCTTCAGTTTATTCTCAGTTTTTAAGAGTCTGTTATGGTTTGCCTCCTTCCCTCTCTGTAACTTTTTTTCCCCCTTCCCCTCTCCCATGGTCTTCTGTTAAGTTTCTCAGGATCCACTTAAGAGTGAAAACATATGATATCTGTCTTTCTCTGTATGACTTATTTCACTTAGCATAACACTCTCCAGTTCCATCCACGTTGCTGCAAATGGCCAGATTTCATTCTTTCTCATTGCCAACTAGTAGTCCATTGTATATATAAACCATTTCTTTTTTATCCATTCGTCAGTTGATGGACATTTAGGCTCTTTCCATAATTTGGCTGTTGTTGAAAGTGCTGTTATAAACATTGGGGTACAAGTGCCCCTATGCATCAGCACTCCTGTATCCCTTGGGTAAATTCCCAGCAGCGCTATTCCTGGGTCATAGGGTAGATCTATATTTAGTTTTTTGAGGCACCTCCACACTGTTTTCCAGAGCGGCTGCACCAGTTTGCATTCCCACCAACAGTGCAAGAGGGTTCCTGTTTCTCCGCATCCACTCCAGCATCTATAGTCTCCTGATTTGCTCATTTTAGCCACTCTGACTGGCGTGAGGTGATATCTCAGTGTGGTTTTGAATATAACCAATTTGACCACATTTGGAAAAAGTGATTATTTACATTCAAAATCACTTCATATACTTGTAGAGATTTGAGTTTTTGTTTTTTTAAGAAATTGACAGATGGGAATATTTTTGTCTCATTCTGTGATTAAAAAAAACAATCGAATGTTAGTATTGTCTACTTTCTAGATAGGATAGTCTGAAAGTTGAGGTAATCTGGCCTGGCTTTATGTTATAATTCATATTTTCATTTCAGTGCATGTGGAATATTTTTGAATACTTACGGAGTCACACAGTTCCATAGTTAGCTCTTTGGTGTATAAATAGAACACTATCTTAAAAATAATTGTAACTGGGTGACTAATCTAACAGAGAGGTAGAACGACTTCTTGTTCACCCAAGTTGATTTCTCTGAGTTTCAGGGGCCGTGGCCAAGGGCAGCCTCCTCACCGCATTTCTCGTCACCCCACGTTTCTTTTGCCCAGCTTCCCACACCTGGGCCCTGGACCATTCTTGTGAAGATCCAATCCAGTTTCTGTTTCTAACTAACCTGCATGAATGGTTCTGCCCCTCCTCTGTCAGGATTCACAATGAAGACTGTGAGGTGGGGTCCTGAGTGACACCAGGGCCCCCAGAGGAAACCAGCTTCTTCCATGTGTGGCGACTCCTCCCTATACTCCTCACTTTTTTTTTTTTTTCTCCCCACCTCGGAGCGTTCTATGGAGTAGTTTTGGCTGACCCCACCCCGGCCGTGTTGTCCACCCTCTGACAAGGTATCCAGTGCAGTAGTAGGCACCCAGTAAGTTCTGGGCTAAGTGGTTGGAGCCAGGCACCCTACTGAATAGGTCCCAGCTGACGACGGAATGTCTAGGTTGTCTCTGACCTTGATGATCCAATCATTGTGCTTTCTCTCTTCCAGAAGGCTGGGTCTTAGGAGTTAGCTTCCATAGCCTCCTGGTGATCCCAGCTCCTGGTTATTCCTGCCAGCACCATACTGCTGGCAGCAGGCCACCATACCTGGGCCCATGTCCTAAGTTATGACAAGGGTGGGAGTGAACCTATGAATGATGACAATAGTGACAATTCCATGTATTGCATATCAGTGATATGCCAAGACATTGTATTAGTGCCCGTGAAATGCTTTCTCATTTAATCCTCGCAATGCCCTCATGAGGTAAGAATTTCCCCCTCCCTTTTGCAATTGAGGAAACAGAGTCAGTAAGTATAGGTGACTTGCAAGGATATATAACGAGTAAGGGAAAGTTGGAATTCAAATCCAGGACCACGCTTAGTGGTCAAGCTCACACGCTTAACTATTAAGACATGTTGACTTCCAACAGGATTTCGGATTTTCTTTCCTTCCCACGAGTCCTTTTTTTTTTTTTTTTTAGACTTACAGGGTAAAACGTGTGAATCACACAAGCATGAATTTATTGTTCATTTGCATTATATCTTTGTCCAGTTTAGGGTAGTTCTTTTTTTTTTTTTAATTGTTATTGATTTATCTTTATTTCCGAGGCCTCTGGTTCAGTGCTGTGCGTGTACTGGGTCCCCAGTAGATAGGGACTGACTAATTAATGGTAGAGCCATGTTTCCTAAGTGTAGAGATACTAGACATCGTAGGACCCAGCTCAGACTTTGTCCCAGAATCCAGTACCACTGGCAAAATCAAGTCCCTGACAGGGCGTCCGCCTCTGTGCCCTTGGTGACGCGTGTACCTGGTGCCTACAAGCAGCCGGGCTCCCAGTGACTGCCCTTCATGTGCTGACGTCTAGCCCTGTATAAACAGTTCTTTTTTAGAACAAGTTCTTAATTCCTACACCCTTTGGTTTATCACTAGTTTCTTGAGAAAGTAATCTGTCCGCATTCTCCAGTCATAGGATGATGATTCAGGCCAGGGATCTGGGCCATTTTCCGGGCAGTAGCTGGACTCCTGGCCTCGTCCTGTGAGGACCAGAGCCAGCACACCACAGAGAGGTGCTCCTTCCACCCTCTGCTACTGATGCCAAGCCTTCTGCTCCCTTCCGCCTGCCCACTCATGCCTCTGTGGTTGCCAGAGTAACCATAAAAATATTACTCCACATGCTCTTGGAACAAAATGTCAGTGCACTTTACTATTGTTTTAATTTAAAAACCGAAGTGTGAAAATAACTCCAGCCTGGAAGAAATTCCCTGTCTGGCAGACAACTCCCTTTGGAAATCAGAGATACAAAATCAGGATGAAGAACTCAAGAGTAACAGCAATACTTAGGTTTATTAAAAGGACCCACACTCCTATGGCTAGTGCAATAGTCAACGTGCAATAAATGCTTGTTCAGTGAGTGAATGACCCACACTCCTGTGTCTAGTGCAATGGTCAATGTGCAGTGAATGCTTGTTCAGTGAGTGAATGAATGAGTGGAGAATGTGGCAAACTTTGGTGAAAATTTTAGGGAAAAAGTATTTGAAATTTAAAGTAAAAGTGCTAATCCCCGAATGCTATTATATATTTCAGGATGGTAGGTAGAGTCCACCAAGGACCTGAGAATGTGACTTTATTTAAACGTAGAATCTTTGCGGATGTAATTAGTTAGAGATATCACAGTGAATTGTTCTGGTTTTAAGGTGGACCCTAAATCCAATGCCCTTATAAGAAGAGAGGACACCAAGATATCTATATACAGAGAGGAAGGCCATATGAATATCATGTCAAGAGAAGCAGAGATTTGAGCTTTGCTGCCATGAGCCAAGAAACACCAACAAGAACTGGAAAACGCAAGGATGGATTCTTTTCTAGAGACTTTGGAGGGAGCATCGCCTGCTGGCACCTTGATTTCATACTTCTGGCCTCCAGAACTGGGTGAGAATACATTTCTGTTGTTTAGGACACCCAGTTTGATATAATTTGCTATGCAACCCTTAGAAACTAATAAAGTGGGATATATAAGATTAATATTGATGTTTCCTTATTTACTTAGTAGTCAGCATGTCATGAACTCCCAAGGTGTGTGGAAAAGTGAACTTAGCATAATTATCATGGTAAAGAAAGATAATCTCTTTTCTACCTATTTTCTGTTCTTTGGTACACCTTTTCTCCATACATTTATAGTTGCTCAGTGATACAGATGTAATAGGAAGAAAAACAACGGGAAGTTTTGTCTGACCGGCTAAGGAGGAAGGTGGGATAGTAAGGGAGAAGATCTTATAGGTCATCAAGATTGTGCCTCTGGAGCCTAGTCTGGATAATCAATTTCTTGGCATGAGAAAGTGAGAAGAACTTAGAGTTCTTTTGGTTGGTCCCAAAGAGGACAAGGGTCTTGAAAAAAACAGAGAAAAGGTGATGTATAAAGATGTCAAGGGAGAGAGAGTGGGGAAAAAAGGTGAGGAGACAGAGAAGAGGTGAGGAGAGAAATGGAGGGGAGAGACAGAGTGGAAGAGGTGAGAGAAGGGAGGAGAGAGGAGAAAGTCCTTGGGGGCAGGGGATGGGGGTTGAGGAGAGAGAGAAAGAAAAAGGAGGTGGGGAAAAGGGAGAGGAAGAGGAGTTAGAAAGAAAGGTAATTGTATCCAATCTGCCTTTTAATTGGAATGTTTAGACCATTTATATTTAATGCATTTAGTGACTTGTGTTTAAATCACCATCTTGCTATTTGTATTGTTTGTCCCATTTGTTCTTTCTGCTTTCCTCTTTTTTTCCTTCCTTCCTCTGGATCAGTCAAGGTTTTTGTTTTTTTTTTTTTTTCTTTTCTTTTTTTGTTTTTTCCTTTTGAAAGAGAGCAAGTGGGAGAGAGGGGCAGAGGAAGAGAAAGAGGGAGAATCCCAAGCAGGCTCACGCTCAGCATGGAGCCCCACACGGGGCTCCATACTATGACCCTGGGATCATGACCTGAGCAAAAATCAAGAGTCAGATGCTTAACTGATTGAGCCACCCAGGTGCTTTTATTATTGTATTTTGTGTCTTTTTTTTTTTTTTTTTGGTATATTAGCTATGCCTCTGTTTTACTCATTTATTTTCTGTGGTACCCTTTATGATTAAAAAGATAAATCTTTAACTTTCACAGTTCAGACTGCAAATAATATCACACCACTTCATATCTAGGGTAGGAACCTTGTATACTTCCATTTCCCCTTCCCATCCATTGTGCTACTGTTGTCAAACATTTTACATAACATTATAACATGTATTATAAACTTCACAACACATGGTTATTAGTTTTGCTTTTAAATAGTTTACCACCTAAAGAAATTTAACAATGAGAACGATAAGAAAAAAATGTGTCTTATTATACAAAAAGATCATATCATGTTACTTTCTTGCTTAAAACCTTTCAACAGTTTCCTCTTGTGCCTTGAATTAAATCTAAACTTAACATGTCCCAGAGCTTAAATCTAGCTAGGGGGAAGGAATGTGTTTTCAGCTGGTTCCATGTTCATTTCATGAAAAGTTCTCAAGAAATGATAGCTAGCCTTATGATTATTATGATGATTATGATTATGATTATGATTATGATTATGATTATGATTATTTTAGAGAGCCAGCACAAGCAGGGGGGAGGGGCAGAGAGAGAGAGAGAGAGAGAGAGAGAGAGAGAGAGAGAAAGAGAATCTCAAGCAGGCTCCATGCTCAGTGTGGAACCTGCCCCAGGGCTTGATCCCATGAACCATGATATCATGACCTGAGCCACAATCAAGAGTCAGGCACCTAACTGACTGAGCCACTCAGGCACCCCAACTAGTTTCATTATTAATTTAATTTCTGTCTCAGTGTAATTTACATAGCCCCAAAGAGGAGTCAACCTAGCTATAAAAGCTCCTTTCTCTCCTTTCCTTTCCTTTCCTTTCCTTTCCTTTCCTTTCCTTTCCTTTCCTTTCCTTTCCTTTCCTCTCTAGCCCCTTCCCCATCTCATTGGCCATACTCTGCCACCTGGTCACAAAGGATTTTTGTTACAGAATATAACCTTTTGGATTTGTCATGTATCTCTTACATTTACCTTATGTTTTTACTAAGATATTTTGAAAATATGAGATTTCTGCTCTAGTTATTTGCTCTTTTTTCAAAGACTGCTTTCTTCATTGTCAGTGCTCTATATTCTGATGGGAGGGACAGGCTTGTTCTCTTCTTCAGAACACTGAATTTAATTGTACTGTGATTACTGTTACACTGAGTTTCTCAGCACCCATTTCTCTTAACACTTTGGTAAACTGGCAGGTTTCCTTTTCTTGTGGTCTCTAAAATGACTGGTTTTGGGGGGCGCCTAGGTGGCTCAGTCAGTCAAGCATCCGACTCCTGATTTTCACTCAGGTCATGATCTCATGATGGGATAGAGCCCTCTGTCAGCACAGAGCCTGCTTGGGATTCTCTCTCTCTGCCTCTCACAGCTTGCACTTTGTCTCTCTCAAAAACAAATAAATAAACGTCAAAAAAATAAAATGACTGGTTCTTATCCCCAAACTCATCTATATCTGTGCGTGGGCTATTGAAGTTCTCCATTATTGCTAACTCACCTAATTTGACATTTCCCCAGGGCTGCTAGCTTTCCCTGCTCAGTCTTGTGGCTGCACTCCTGACATGGTATCACTCCTCATGGTTCTACTTTGTCCCTGTCCCTATCTTTCTGTGTCTTTCTGGCCCTTCTGACTCACCCGCTGAACAGAAGAACACAAATCTTGACACAGAAGACCTCCTCTTCCCAAATAGCCTCCCCATACTACCATTGCAGGAGAGCTCTTTGTTCACTTAGTAGTTCATTCATTGCTTCTTTCAATCAATGTCCACTGACTCCCTCCTATGGACCAGGCACTGGGAACGAGAGTGCTCTGCGTGCAATGAATTAGGTCACTCTCAGCGACCTATTGGCTTCTTACGGCTGATAAGTGTTCTAATTAAGAGACTTGGATAAGGAAGTTTGGGGTAGGTCCTTTCCTGATTGTACTGATGACGCTACATGGTAATGATGGGGTTACTTCAAGGTTTTTCAACTCTCACATCAGTCTTCCAACTGGTCCTTGTTTTCCCCAGTACTGCCTGCCCCTCCTTCCCCCGGGGCTTAATGGGCACGTTGTTATCAAACAGAAGACACTCTCTTCTTTCAGGTAGAGCTCAAACACAGTGGAGCCAATACTCCTCATGCCGCCTCAAACTCTCTACTTGGACACTTCAGTTCTGTAATATGGTTTGATAATTTGCTCCCTTTATTTCCTTCATTCTTTTCTCTTTTAACTACTATGAGCTAGATGCCATATCGCCTAGATTGAGACCCCAGGTTTTTCCTCTTTCTCTCCTATGTTTCAATTCTGTCTTTTTATTCCACTTCCAGGAAAGCCCCTCAGTTTTAACATATAACACTTGGTTGAACTTTTAATTTTGGTTAACATTTGAATTACTAGGAATTCTTATGTGTTTTCTTATTATTCCTTTTGCATAGGCACTTGTTCTTGTTTTATGGGCATGATATCCTAAAATGAGTGATGATATTCCTTGTTACTCTTGTTATTATTTAGCTTTATTCTACACCTTGTATTTCTTGTATCTTGAGGTCATTTTTCCTGTTTTTGCTGGTTTCTTTTTTTCTCAAGGTAGTGGCTTTCCTAAAACATCTGCTTTATCCTTGGCTTTATATTCTTATCTAGTATTAATGTATAGTGTACGTTAAGGGTCAAGCCCAAGCTGTGGTAACACAGAAGTTCCCAAATTACAACCGCCTAAACCAAACAGAGGTTTGTTTATCTCTCTCAGAGAGGAGAGGGGTCCCGACTGGTGAGGGGCTCCACTCTAAGGGTCAGTAGAGCCCAGCCAAAGGTGACCGCAGAAGTTAGTAGTGCTGCGGGTTTGGGGAGGTGTGGTAGAGGGAGGAGATAGAGAATAGAGAGCCAGGACATAACAAAAATCTCTGACACAGGATAGAGGGAAGATGAGTAGGGTTGGTGGCAATTACAGACATAGGTGGGAGCAACCCCTGGCCAGTGCATGATTTAGGGACAAAGTTCCTGTGCCTGGGGTGGGACCTGACAAAGGTCAGGCAGACTCTCAGTCTAGAAAGAGACAAGGAGTCAGAATAGGACCCAGGGCAGAGCCTGAGGTGCTGTACCCAGAGGGACTTAGAACCTTCTCCATTAAAAGTTTGCTTCAGACTGTGAGGCCACAGCTGCAGGGTTTCTTGCCTTAGGCTCTGTGACTGGGGCTGAATGTTTGTGTCACGCCCAAAATTCATATCTGAAATCCTAACCCCCAAGGTGATGGTGTTAGGAGGTGGGGCTTTGGGGACGTGATTAGGTCATGAGGGTGGAGCCCATAAGGGATTAGTACCCTTATGTAAGAGACCTCAGATGGCTTCCTCATTCCTTCTGCCACATGAGGACACAGTAAGACGATGATCGTCTGCAGACCAAGTAGAGGGTGCTCAGAGATCTGCCAGTGCCTTGACCTTGGACATCTTAGCCTCCTGAACTATGAGAGGGAAATGTTTGTTGCTTAAGCCACTCATTCCCTGGTATTTTTGTTGTAGTGTGGCAGCCCAAATGGACTAAGACAGGCTCAGACTGATTTGGGGACAGAGGGGAGAGACCCAGCATATGTATGGGATCAAGTGACTCCTTCTGTGGTTGCCTAAATAATAGGCTTTTGTTGTTGACGCTCTTGATTGACTTTCAATGTTTGGAAACAAGAAGGGTCTGTTTTTTTTCCTAAGATATTTTATACTGAACAGACTAAGATTTGTGAACAAATAATTAAAATGCATTTTGGGGTGATTCCAAATCAATGCCTGGGTGATTCCATCAGTTAAGCATCTGACTCTTGATCTCAGCTCAGATCTTGATCTCAGGGTGATAACATCAAGTCCCATGTCGGGCTCTATGCTGGGTGTGAAGCCTGCTTTAAAAAAATGAAAAATATAAAAAATGAAAAAAAAATACAATTTAAGGATACACGAATTGAATTTGTAGAAACTGAAAATGAAATATAAAATGAAGCCAGAGCAAGAAGCCTGGACATTTTTTTGCATATACTTTTAAAAGAACAATATAGTAATTCCCATATATGGAAAAACAGAAAAACATAAAAGGAAAACTAATTGACTAAGCAAAATACTTTATAGGATATGGAATATAAGAATAATACGGGGCTGAAAGTAGGGCAGTTTACAAGGAGAACCATGAAGAAATACTGCCATTGAGTAGGTAAAATGTTCATAGAGCAAAGTTCATAGAGGAAAATTTAAAAAGACTAAACGTCTTAGTAATGAAATATGTAAATGAAAGATTTTTGTTCATTGGACAGACATAGAAATCTGATCTTAAATGATACCTACAGGGTGGAGGCATTTAAAAACAATTTCGTATCCACCCATGTATTTATCTCTATTGGAATAACACTATGTGATTTGACTTTGGAGGTATGAATTGAATCTAAGACTAAGGGGAAAAAAATCTGGGGCATCCGTGTCCACAAGTTTTGCTTATTGACAATTTTATGTATGGGGAAGCATTGGTTTTTTAGAGAATTTGTGGAGAAGCTTGAACATTAACAACAACAGTAAGTTGCCTGTTTACAAAAAGAATAATCCAGATGTCTTCAGACTGACAGACACAACCTCCATATCAAGAAAGAAGCTGGAAGAAAATAATTGTGAAACCTTTTGATGAATATTTGAACAAGAGCAGTAGTGAGCAGCATGGCTTTGGGAAGAACAAATCCTGTCAGACTAAATTAATCTCCTCCTATGACAGAATGACAAGTCTCTGGTTTGAGGGGGAGGTAAGAGATATTCACTATCATGACTTCAGCAAGGATTTTGATTTCTGCTTGGGAAGCAAGTAAATAGGTTAATTCCAGGCAATGGTGACTAGTTAAGAAGGAAATAGGACAGAATATCGAGAAGAGAGGTCAGGGGGGTTTCTTGGAGAGGATGCTTGAGCAATCACAAGGAGCCAGTCATGCAGCGGTCCAAGGGGGAGAGCCCCATGGAGCGAGCAGCTGGTGGGTGACCTTGCCCTCTTTGGTGGGTAGAAAGAAGTCCAGTGGGGTTGAAGTGTAGTGAACAAAGGCGGAATATGGATGACAAGGGGGCTCAGAAGAAACAGAGGATGCAGGACCTTGAGGGTGTGGGATAGAGGGTACGGATTTTATTTAAGGGCAGTGGGAAGAGGTTTGAAGATTGTAAGCAGGGAATAACATCCATTTTACTTTTGTAAAGGGTCCTCCTGGCTGCTGTGTGGGGTGACAAGAGTGGGTGACAGGGGAAGTAGAGAGAGGCTACAGAAGGAGAGCAGAGGGCGAAGCCTTGGACTAGGATGCTGGTTGTGGGCATAGTTCAGAGGGCCAGACCTGGAACACAGTTAGAGGTAGGACTTGCCATGGATTACACATGGGGAATGAGAAAAGAGAGTTGACCCAAGGGTTATGCCTGGGTCTTTGGCTTGATCAACTGTGCACCACCATTAGCCCAGATGGGAGAAGACTCAAGAAGGAGTGGTTTGGGGCAGAAATTTGGGGAATTGTTAGTTCCGTTAGGGATATGTCGTATCTGACTGTCTGCGCTCCATCCGCATGGTAGTTGGATACTCCCACCAACTACTCTGGAGCTCAAGCAGCAAGGTTAGTGTTGGAGACAGACCGTTTATAAGTCATAGCATAGAGATGATATTGAGATGACTTCATTTCGATTCTCATGATTTCTCTGTGAGGTAGCTATACCCAGCAGCAATAGGTGAGTGGTGGGTATGTAGTGGTCCAGGTGTGACCAGATGTGTCTGTAGAACCCAAAGTCCAGGCAGAACAAGAGCAATAAGGAGGACAGATTACATCAATAAGAGGGGTTCCAGAGGCTCCTGGGTGGCTCATTTGGTTAGGCATCCGACTCTTGATTTCGATTCAGATCATGATCTCAGGGTTCATGGGTTCAAGCCTTGCATTGGGCTGCACGTTGAAGGCACAGAGCCTGCTTGGGATTCTCTCTCTTCCTCTCTCTGCCCCTCCCCTGCTCGCTCTCTCACACCCTCTCTCTCAAAATGGATAAATAAACATAAAAAGAGAGGGTGGGGGGCTCCAGGGCCAATCTCTGTCCCGTGAGCATAGCTTTACCAGATTTAGCAAATAAAAATATTGCACGGGACAATCTTATACTAACACATTGATTTGTTATTTATCTGAAATTAAAATGTAATTGGATGTTCTGTATTTTATTTGGCAACCCTAGTTGAACATCTAAAAGAGTCTGAAGCCTTCCATATATCTTCCTCTTTCTCCATCACATACGTCCCCCCCACAGTAGTTCTACTTTTTAGTACGTTGGGTTCTAATGCTGTAAACCTCTTTCCCCTCTTAGACTTTGTGTGTTTCCTTCTACAACCTTGTACAACCCTTACACTGGAAGACCAGAGCTGAGTAAAGGACATTCCAACATTCATCTTTTGCTTGTTTTTTGTTTGTTTCTTTGTTTGTTTGTTTTCTCCTGTTCCATGAATGAAATCTCAGGCCCCTAATGGGGGCCCCTCTTGTCACTTTTAGTCATAAGATCAGTCTTGGTTCAATACCAGAATGTTTAGGCCAGTTTTATAGTCATGACTTTAAACTTCATCTCCTCTCTTGGAACTTAGGAGCATCTGGCAGGGAATCCTAAAGGTGGGGATGATGGGGTCCGCTTCTCTCTTATTTTCCTACCTTATCCCTGTCCTTCTCCCCTCTCTCCTCCTCCAGGCTTGGAAAGTGTCACCGAGAGGGAGAAAGAACTGGAAGGAAGCATGAGTAAAGTTACTCCCATTTGGCAGATCCTTAAAGGTGATTCTCTCTCTCTGAGATGCCTTCAGGGGTTTTTCAGAGGGCCCCCCTCCCGCGCCCTCCCTCTGCTCCCTATAAGCAGCCATGCCCCTCCCCACTTCCCCCTCCCCTCCCAGTTTCTGCTTCCATCTCTAGCCTCTGTGCTGTGGTCATCTTGCCCTGGTGGGAAGTCCTCTTGGGTCAGGTGCCCTTAAAAAACAACAACAAAAAAAACCCTAACTTGCAGGAAAATGCCTCTGATTGTGCTAAATGCATCAGGCTGCTGGTGTGGCCTTGTCCCTTCCCCAGGGGAAGCCTCTCACTATTTGCCTTTCTCAGGCAGGAATCAGATATGAATCTCTAGGGGACCCACATCACACTTTCTGTATCCCCTCATTGGCTTTGAGTGAGGGATGCACCTGTCCTCTCCTCCCCCAGACAGGGTGATAGATCCAGGATTTTGGCAGCACTCCACCTTCTCCAAAGACATCAGATCTCTCAGCCACTTCAGACTCGATCCTTTTATATCCGCAAGCACTAAGGGCTTCAACGTCAGTTTCCAGCACCTTCTCTGCAAGTCCTACATGGGTGTTCTGGAACTTCTCTTTATTATGTGGGAGTCTTTGCCACTTATTTTGTTGCTTTTGGCTTTGGTGCCTTAGCTGAAGTGGTAGATGAAAGATTATCATCGTACCATCTTTTGTTATATTTGTCTTTAGCCCCTAGTTCCGTGCCTAGTATAGACACCCAATAACTGTTTTTTGAACCAATTAATTATTAATACGAAACTACAGTTGGGAAAGGAGGTTGGCAATTCCCAATCCAGACAATCCATTAGTCTAGCACATGCAATTCCCTGAACCCTGAGATTTCACAATCGAAATGAGATGGGACATGAGGGAATTCAGAGTGTCTGCTCAATTCCTGGCTCTCCTAAGCACAATATGAAAGAACATCAGTGACGGGCTCTTATGTAATGCGTTGGGCCATTTCAGTTGAAGTGGATCTTACGATGGGGCCACCACTTTTCAGCTTCTTAGGTCCACCCCTGAGATCTCTCCTTCTGCCTTGATCCTTCCTGTATTCCTCAATCACGAGGACCACTCTTTCTGTGTTCACCCATCCCCCAAATCTGGATGACACCTTCTTACCATTCAGCTTACAAATCACTTCCTCCCTATCACCCTCATCAGCCTGCCCCCCCACCACCCCCAACTCCTCATCCTAAGTAGCTGTCACAGCACTTACCTTTCTGCATTGTGTACCCCTGGAAGCTACAGAAAGGCCGGCACTATCTCATTCACTCTGCATTCCAAGAAGAGAGCACAGAACAAGGCAGTAAGTAATAATGAATAAGTGAGTGAATGAGTGAATGAATGAATGGGCACTAGAGTATCACTTGTAAAGCCTCCTAGGTTGGGTTTCACAGTGGATCTGTCCTGGCCTATAGCCTTCAGCTCTCGTCACACCCCAACATATGTCAAAGGGAGGGTGTTGGCTTGGGCAACCTCCTCCTTTATGACTCCCATTGGTGGCACAGTGCACCGGCTAACTGAAGTTTAAGTAGAGAATTGTGCCCAAGTATCACATCACAGAGCTTGATCAATGATTTTCATCTTGAGGTCCATAGATCCTTTTCTCAAACTCATATTCCTTAGTTCCACCATCGTTAGAAATGTCACCGTGATCATGGCATCCAATGGCAAATTAAAAGATATAATTCTGTTTGTATCATAACACTGTTAGTTAGTATGTAGTTGAGCACTGTAGAAGTCAGTGTTTAAATTCTTCTGGACTTTCTACTCTTCCAAAAGTATTACAGCATTGGATGAGCATGTCACCTTCTCTTTTCCCAGCACCACCTGTGCCCCCAGACAAATGGATCTCTTATTGTCAAATCAAGTTGAAGCTAGAATATGGTAAGAACTTGTAGCTTAAAAAAATCGGTATGTTTTGTGTAGAAGAAGTTTAGTATGTGTGACATACTAAACTGAATATTAGCAAAATAGCAAGAGGCTATTTTGGTGAATTACATATTAATTTTCTTAGGTTTTGGCGAATGCCTGAAGTATTTCCATTTGGGAACTAAGCAAATGGATGTCTTGATTTGATGACATAAAATATATTTCTTAAGGGATTGAGGACGTTCTTGAGACCACCCTCTTAACCATAAAGTTGTAAAAGTATGTACATATCTCACACATAAAGACAATTGTAAGGAGGTTGAGGCCAAATATATTGGTTGTCGACCCAATGTTCATGTTCGTACACTTTCTTACCAACGGATCCATGATTTTGTAGAGGCTGTAATGTAACCAGCTAAAACCTGTATTTCATAGCCTCTCATATAAAGAGAGAAGACCACATTCTGGTCAATGAGATAGAAATGAAGGTTATTTGTGGGGATTCTAGGAAAACTCCTTACAGGGTGGGTTAACTCATATGGCCTGTGCCCTTTGTCCCACCATACACCCCTTGTTCCCATTTGGAATGGTGCTACAGCAGCCATTTGCGACAATGAGGCTTGATTCCATGACCTAAGGATGATGCAGCTGAAACATACAAGGACGACAGCACACTGATAACATCACAGGAGCCACTGCACCAGTTTTGGATTGCCCAGTTTTAGATTTGTTAGTTTCAGGCATGTTACATGAGAGAAACAATCCCCTATGTTGCTTAATCTCCTGATTTTTAGGTCTTTGTTCCTTGTAACCAAAAACGTTCTAAAAGACAGTGGCATATTTGTGGGAATGTAGTTCATCTACCAAAGAAACTCTTTACATATAAATAAGCATGACAAAATTAGAAAAATTTTTATTTTTGAAGTTGTTGCACTGAACATACCATCTGATTGATTTTATTTCAGAGAATATAAGTAATTTTAGTTCTAAATTTAAATCACGTACACACACACACACTCTTCAGTGACTGTGTCCATATTCCAGGCATTGTGTTCTGCAAATTATATTCATTATCTCACATGATGTTCACAGTAAGCCTGTGAGGTATTATTATTATGATGCTCATCTTATACATGGGGACACAGAAGTCTAGACTATCAAGTAACTTCATAGTAAGTGGCAAAGAAAGGCCTGGAACTGAGTTCGTGTAGCCTCAAAGCCCACACTTATGATTGCTACCTTGTCCTATTTCCTGGGACGTGAACAGACGAGCATGAGCCCCTTTGTTGGAGACAGTCACCAGCTCAACAGCAAGGGTGATGGAATACAGGATGCCTTTGTGTGTGTGTGTGTGTGTGTGTGTGTGTGTGTGTGTGTGTGTGTATGAAATTCATCAAGTTGTACCTCTGGGCAAAATTCAACAGGTAAAGATACTCAGATGATTCCTAACACCCCAGAAGCTGACATGCATAGAGCATGGAGATTCAGGTTAGATGTTAAAGTGTGTAGCCAACTAGGCTTAGTTTAAACCAGACTGAGCGTGTTAGGGCCTTTTCCTGAAAACAACGGTGGGTGTTCCCTCTTGGAATGGGGCAGGATACGTACCATGTTTCCTGCCTCCCTGGCCTCATTGCCCACCACTCTCCCGCTCTTTTGCTCTATGTACTACACGGCCCTTCTTGCCATCCTACAAACAAGGCAGCTCACCTCAAAGCTTTGGCACACACCAGTCCTTCTGCATGGAATGCTCAGCCTCTAGAAAGCCACGAGGCACATTTCTTCACTTGATTCAAGTCACTGCCATGTGACTATACCAGCCTTCCCTTGACCACTTTATCTGCAAAATGGTCTCTTCTGTCACTCTCTGTCTCCTTATCTTGCTTTATATTTCTTCATAGCATTGAATGTATCTGACATCTAGATTTATTTATTGAGATCTATCTCCTTCCCTACAAGAAGCCCCGTGATCATGGACCTTATGCATTATTCACTAAGACAAGGCCTGCTCCAGTAAGTATTTGTTGAATGAATGAATTAATGAATGAATGAGTGAAGAGTGAGTTCAAAGAACCTGCTCATGTGTTATGTTATTACATGAAAACTTGGAAGACATTAGGGAGATTGGTCCTATTTGGGGGTAGATTCTAGATTCACAAAGGTTTCTGGGTTACTTTTGTGTTGTGAGCACATCAAGGTGGTTAGTACCTTGCAACTCATGAATGACCTCCATGTAGGGGAAGAGATAGAAGGAAAAATGGTGTTTCCAAATTTTCTCAAAAGGAAAATAAAGCTGGAAAATTGTGTACAAAGTGGTAGCAGTGACCTGCAGTCTATGACCATGGAGAATAGAGATTCTTAATTACTACATGTGAAGAATGAGCACAATAAGAAGTAGAAGCCTCTAGATGGTTGTTAGTGCATTTGGGGGATACTATCCTTAGACATGTGACTAGAATCCTGGACAATATGGGATGAAGGGCCGTGATTCACAGAAGGGAGTTACCATCTCCTGCCAGGGTAATGCAAAGCTCAGAAGTGGGCTTTGAATTTACTCCTTGGAGGATGGAACAGATCTTGACAAGATTTTGTGGCCCTAGGCGGCAGAAGAAACAGCAAAAGAAAAGGCATGATTGCTTAATGCCCATATTTTATCTGAAGAACGGTAGCTTGGTTTGGGACCAACACAAGAGAGTACTCGAAAGTAAATGTTGGAAAGGAATCTGGAAGGCTTTATCATGGAGACCCTCAAACACCAGACTGAGGGGTTTGAATGTAATATGGTAGGTATCTGGAAGTCATTCTTCAATGGCTCCAATTCCTACTGTGCAAGGAAGTGGCTAGTTGTAAGTATCGTTGTAGGAGGTTATTCTGGTAGAGTCTGGAAGATGGCTCACGGTAAAAAGAACAAAACCCAGGAAGACTAGTTAAAAAGTTAGTGAAATAATTGGGGACCTAAAGACAAGAATCAGGAAGATGTCTCTTGACCTAGGAAAGGACACTGATGTTAGGTGGCGAAGGTCAGGGAGTGTCTTAGTCTGCTCTGGCTGCCATAACAAAATCCCACAAACTGAGCAGGCTGCCTAACCAATAAAATTTTATTCCTCAAGGTTCTGGAGGTGCTCCCAAGGTAGGTTTCATTCTAAGGGCTCTTTTGGCTTTAAAATTTTTTTTTTTTAATGTTTATTTATTTTTGAGACAGAGACAGAGCATGAACGGGGGAGGGGCAGAGAGAGAGGGAGACACAGAATGGGAAGCAGGCTTCAGGCTCTGAGCCATCAGCCCAGAGCCCGACGCGGGGCTCGAACTCACGGACCGCGAGATCGTGACCCGGGCTGAAGTCGGACGCTTAACTGACTGAGCCACCCAGGCGCCCCTCTTTTGGCTTTTAGGTAGCTGCTATCTCACTGTGTGCCCACAGGATCTCTGTATTCTCCTTTCCTCTTTTTATAAGGGCATTAATCCCATCATGGGGGCCCCCCTCTCTCTCATGACTTTATCCAAACTTCATCACCTCCCAAAGGCCCCACCTCCAATACTGTCATACTCGGGGTTAGGCTTCAATGAATAAATTTGGGATCCCACAAACATTCAGTCTATAGTAGGGAGGAATCAAAGAGGATGATTAGCTTTTGGATCCTAGTTTTGGTACAATAGGCATAGGCAAACCAGGAGAAAGACCCGCCTTAGGGAGTATATGACAGCCATAATGACTACTTGTGCAGGCACTGAGGCAGTTTGTCGTGGAGAGGTCTCTGGGGAGCCCATGGCTCCTCAGCAACCCTTTTTCAGCAGAGAAGGGCTTAATTAGCAAACTTTTAGTCATGTAAGGTCAACCCCCTCATGGTGTCAGGGGCTCTGCTGACCCCAAGAGATAGATCATGTTCACTTTTATCATCTGTATGCAGTTTAGTCTTGACCCTGGATAGCAGAATACTAATTTTAGTTTGCGGCTTCCAAATGGTAAGCTCAACTTAGGGAACTGATACGATAGTGACGAATAACTTTCAAGTCTTGAAAAACTGATCTCCCCTAAGAACCCAAACTACAGGCCAGGACACAAGTTGGATTTTATTTCTGATCACATCATAATCCCTGTTTCCTTTTCCAGAACTCATTTGGCATCCCATGAGCTCACAGGACCCCTAGGGTTGGTATGAAATCAGGAATAAATCTCCAGGGGCTGCCAGGACCTTTTTTAGTTGGTGTTAGTCTAGACTCTTCTGTGGTTTCTATGCTGGGTGGGGGAGGGCCAATGGCATGAAGCAGTGACAAAGATCTAAGGTTTGGAGACCCCTGACCCCGGCCTCACCACTCAGCAGCTGGATGATCTCAGTCTTTACTTAGCTTCTCTAAGTCTTGGTCTCCTTTTCTCTAAAATGGCGCTGCTATAAAGATGGAAAGAAACAATAAAATTAAGTGCCTGGAGCACTTGCTCTGGGAGTAAATGCTCAGTGAATGAGCCTTTATCATCATCACCATCAATCACCATGACCATGGCCATCACCATTACTATCATCATTTTGATGCCATTCCTGACCACCTTGCATCAGTGCAGACCCAGAGATTCAGGCTATGCCCTCCAAGGATTTGCTGGAGTTTGTTTTTAGTTCAGGTCTACATCAGAACGGTACTATTTTAGGATGCATGTAATAAAGATGGAAATACAGTGGACATTTTCTAAACTTTTGCTTTGTCAACTTCTGAAACAGGATAGGAAGAGATGCTGTGAAGACCTCCTTAGGTATTGACATTGGGAATCTGAGTTGATAAGCAGTAGGCTCACCCTTCAGATCCTGGGTCCTCTCCAGCCCAATTTCACCACGATCTAATGACAATGGCAGAGGCTTTCCCCTCAGCATTAGGGTCTTTAATTTATAACTGAAAGAAGCTGAACTAAAACGATAACCCTGAGTATTTTAGCTCATTTTCTGTAGAAATCTTCAGCAAGAAGTTACTTTTTCTAATGCTCATGTATATCATTGGTGAGTTTAGTAAGTTGTACATGTAAATGAAAAATCTCATTACTTGTCTTAGTTTTTTCTTCTTTAAGGATGTCTAGAGTTCTGCCTAGGGAATAGTGGGCTACACTGGCCCACTCTGAGTTGATGATTGTAGAAAAATTCTAATTGAAAACAAAACAGGAAGTGATGGTTCCCCCCCCCCCCCACTTGCAGGATATAATATTGATCATAAAGTAAAACACCATTCAGATATGGACTAAAACATATGGAGATAACATCCTCTCAATGATTTTATAAAGTCCTAAAATGGAGTGTTATGGGAAACAGGTATGTTTCTACAGAGTACAAAGACTCCAATAAAGCAATATTAAGATGACAAATTTCAGTAACAAAAAGCAAAAAAAAAATATATGTAATATTGATATAAAAAAAGAAACATTTTCATAAGAACTACAAGAACCAGGGGGAACCTGAGTGGCTCTGTTAGTTAAGTGTCCAACTCTTTTTTTTTTTTTTAATTTTTTTAATCTTTATTTATTTTTGAGAGAGAGAGACAGAGTGTGAGCAGGGGAGGGGCAGAGAGAGAGGGAGACACGGAATCGGAAGCAGGCTCCAGGCCCTGAGCTGTCAGCACAAAGCCCGACTCAGGGCTCAAACTCACGAACCGTGAGATCGTGACCTGAGCCGAAGTCAGACGCTCAACCGACTGAGCCACCCAGGCACTCCAAGTGTCCAACTGTTGATTTCAGCTCAGGTCATGATCCCAGGGTCGTGGGACTGAGCCCCACGTGGGGCTCCGTGCTGAGCATGGAGCCTGCTTAGGATTAACTTTCTCTCTCCCTCGCCCCTCTCCCCCACTCACTTCTCTCTCTCTCTAAAATAAAAATAAATAAAGCACTATAAAAACCAGAGATATTAAGTGTTGGATGCTTATGGAAGTTCTAAATAGACAAAATCTTTTTTTCTATTTTATGGAGTATAATTTTGTGCCTGTGAAAATATGTACGAGCTACCCCCAATATGTTAAGTCTACAATAAGAATTAAAGACATTGAACGTAAATTTTAAGCTGTAACCAAAATAGTTCCTTTTCTCAATTAAAATTATGGTCAAAATGGAGATAAGTTCGCATTCTATCATGCCATGATACTTCCAGTCAAAATCAACTTTTCTTGCCATGGTTGTTCACCAGAAGAAACTAGGAAATCATATCCGAACAAACTGAACCCGTCAGCTTTTTTTAGTTTTAATTTAAATTCCAGTTATCGATCATACAGTGTTATATTAGTTTCAGGTGTCCCGTTTAGTGATTCAGCACTTGCATACATCACCCTGTGCTCATCACAAGTGTGCTCCTTAATCCCCATCACCTGTTTTACCCATCCCCCTACCCACCTCGTCTCTGGTGACCCATCAGTTTGTTCCCTGTAGTTAAGAGTCTGTTTCTTGGTTTGCCTCTCTTGTTTTTTTTTTTTTTTTTTCTATGATCATTTGTTTTGTTTCTTAAGTTCCACACATGAATGAGGTCATATGATCTGACTGACTTAATTCACTTAGCATAATACTCTCTAGCTTCATCCATGTAGTGCAAATGGTAAGATTTCATTTTTTTATGACTGAATTATATTCCATTATATATACGTATATATACCATATACATACACTATTATATATATATGTATGTGTATGTATATATATATATACACACACACCACATCTTTATCCATTCATCAGTCAGTGGACATTTGGGCTCTTTCCATAATTTGTATTATAGATGATGTTGCTATAAACATTGGGGTGCGTTTATCCCTTTGGATTAGTGTTTTTGTATTCTTTGGGTAAATACCTGGGTAACCAGATTGCTGGATTATAGGGTAGTTGTATTTTTAACTTTTTGAGGAAACTTCACACCGTTTTCCACAGTGGCTGCACCAGTTTGCATTCCCACCGACAGTGCAAGAGGGTTCCTTTTTCTCCACATCCTCGCCAACACCTGCTATTTCTTGTGTTGTTGGTTTTAGCCATTCTGACAGGTGTGAGGTGTTATCTCATTGTAGTTTTGATTTGCATTTCCCTGATGATCAGTGGTGTTAAGCATCTTCTCATGTGTTGAAACAGTTTTAAAAAATATTTCAAAAATTCCCCTAGCTTTTAGTAACTTATTAGTGTTCTTGTGAAAATCATCTCAATTTTTATAATAACGAAATATAGAAAACATATCAGAGTACCAAAAATAGTATTCATGCATACACTTATCACCAATATTAGATCACATGCTGTATTTCCTTTAGTTCTTTAAAAAATGAATATTATGATCATTCTCAAACATGTTTTTATCCTTCTAGTACAGATTAGAGATCTATAAACCTCATAGTATTGTATTTTTATGTTCAAGTCCACACAAATGTATGTTTTACAAAAGTTCTCTGCTCGGTTTGCTACTGAAGACTTACAATATGGTGAATATTAAGTACTCAGGCCATTTAACATGTTATCACTTGAGAGAATTAAAGAAGTAAATATAACTCTTGGTAGAAAAATGTGTAGCTTAGCTAATATGCCAAAATGTAAAACCAGTGAGTTAGAGTTTTTATATTTTACCTACTATGTGCGTAGAATGGAGTAATTCCCAAACGTACAATGTGCATGTTCAATCAAGAAATGGTCTGTGTAGGCATAGTTATGCATAAAATACAGAAAAATTCAATTTTATGTCATACATTTGGAAGATCAAACTATTTAATGTGAAATTATGAGCCAACTTCAGAGTATAGTCATCCTTCATGGAGGACTTTTACCTTTTGTGAGGACTCTGCTCATTTAGAGATTCCTAGGAGTAAAAATACACATAAATAGTAATGGTTTAAGATTTAGTTGTCATGGATCACTGTACAAGAATATGTCAAGCACTTTAGGTGACTAGTATCATTAAATATAACAGAACATTCCTGCTCTTACAGGGGAGGGAGAGTATTTATCACACCTGTTCTTTTTGGCATTCATTTTACTGGAAACAGGCAAAACCAGCTTAGCAAGTATAAAGTTGAGGAAAGCTGAAAATAAGATGTACGCCGCATAGAACTTGCTGGTAGGTTTTAGTAACTCATTCGATGCCGCAAAATGTGTGATGTTAGGTAAACTGATGCAAAACCTTAATTTTACAGTTCTTTAATCTTTGTAGGACTGACGTTTGGAAACTTCGCGTATACTTATTAAGTATCTTAGGTAGCTGCGGTGGGCTAGGGACAAGAGATTAGTGCTTCTTGTCCACATCGTCTCAGACACCCTGCATTGTGTTAAGTCACAGCCCTTTGTCAAATGGCGACGTGGTGAGCTGTTGGGTGGATTTGTGCGAGGTAAAGATCTTGTGATATATGGTGAGGTGTTCAGATGTTCTGAATTTCTTCAGAAATAAATGGGTACCAAAGTCAATTTAGCTCATCAGCGATTCAAGTTTATTTTATCCCCTCCTTCCCTGCAGTTCCTAGTCGAATCAGAGTTTACACTCTGTTGTCTGCCTTGCACTACAGGTGTCCGCCATAGGCACTCCCCACATACTTGCGGAATGAATTTGTTCCAGTTCTGTGCACCGCGCACTTTGTACGGATGGCCTGTGAAAAGCAAGGTACACCGAGACTAGATATTGCAGAATCCCCTTGTCGGTCAGAAGGAGAGGAAATCCAAGTTTTAAAATACCCTGCCTGTGTGGGGCGACTTAATTTTCGATTACCCCCTCCGTGCGTCCAGCTGAAAGATGATTCTTGCGCGCCGCCCGGGGTGCCGCGCGAGTTACCGCCGCAGTCCCCTCCGGGAGGAGAGAACGCTGAGCCCCGGGTTTCACCGAAGGTCAGAGGGGCGGGCGGACCCGCGGAGGTGGAAGGCCGCGCGCTCCTCGGTGCTCGGGGCCCCGATACCCAGGGCAGCCAGTAAGCGGCGCTGGGCCTCGGGTTTGGCGGGCCCGAGCGGCGGGCTGCGGATTACCTGCAGCAGAGGGGAGCCGGCGAGCTCCTCCCCGCCCGCCGCCCCCACTCCCCGCCCCCACCGCGGCACCAGCCGGGGCTCCGCGGGCTCGGCGCACTCGCTCGGAGGAGCCGGGGCCGAGCAGTCGGCCGGCGCGGGCAGGGAGCGCGGGGCCGGTGCGGCTGGGCTGCGGGGTCGCCCTCCTCCCGCACAGTGCGGCGCAGGGAGGCTCCCGCCTCGGCCGCCCCCGCCCGCGCCTCCTCCTCCGCTCTGCAGGCGGGGACCGCCCGGCGCTCGCACCCGGCCGCCGCGGCCCCCTCCGCCCCCGGCTCCGGGCGGCGCAGCGGCAGCGGCGGCGGCAGCAGCAGCGGCGGCGGCGGCGGCGGGAGGCAGCGCGAGGGGCCGCCGCCGGGCTCCGCGGGGCTCGGGAGCCAGCCCCGGCGAGAAGGCGCGGAGCCATGGCCGATGGGGGCGAGGGCGAGGACGAGATCCAGTTCCTGCGAACTGTAAGCGGCACGCAGCCCGCGTTTCCCCCGGGGGGCCGGGGCCGGGCAGAGCGGCGGGGGCGCGCGGGCGGGGCGGGGTGCCCCCGGGGCCCCGGGGGAGCCGTGTGGGGGCGACGGGAGGGAAGGGTGCGTGTCCGTGCGCGCGTGGGGGAAGCCGGGGCCGGAGCGCGGCGGGAGCGCTGAGAGCGGGCGGGAGGCGCGCAGCCTCCGGTCCCGGGGCGCCGAGGACCGGCGCCTCGCAGCCGCCGGAGTCCCGGAGGAGGGCCCGTCCGGCCTGACCCGTGGCGGGGCTTGCGCCTTCCGGATCGCCGCTGGGGGTGGTGGTGGTGCGGACCGGGGGGCCGGTGGGGCCCCGGGACGAGGGCTGTCGCCGGGAATTCCGCCGCGGCGCGGTTTCCCCGGCTTGCGGGCTGGACCCGCGCGCTGTCGCGCAGCCCCGGGACTCGCCTACTTGGCGTGGAGCGCGCCGCGGTCGGCTGGTCCGGGAGGAGGTGCGGGACGCGGCCCCCCCCCCCCCCCCCCGCCCCGAATCTCCCCCAAGTCAGGGTGCTGCGGAGGGGAGGAGGAATCGCCCCGGTGGTCACCGAGGTTCCCTGGCACGCGGGTCACGGTGCTGCGACCGTTTGCAGAACGTGGAAGGGATGGGAAGCGAGTGTGTGTGTGTGTGTGTGTGTGTGTGCGCGCGCGCGCGCACGCGGGGGTGGCGGGGACATCGTGAACGTGTCGTTCTCTCAATGCTGGCTTATTGAATGCCTAGTGCAGCAAAGTGTGAGCGCGTGTGCGTGTGTAAGGGCAGGGTGACTGCCCGGAATTTCCACACTGGGTGGCAGCAGGGAAAGGTTGGCTCCACACTGATAGAATTTTTTTTTCTCCTTAAGTACCTCCCGGCGCTGCTCCTTCCCCTCGCTGATTTGTTCGAACGCTGCAGATACTTCCCAGGCTGAGGCATTGCTCACCTCAGAGCTGGGACTGGAGAGCCTCTTGGCAAAAGAAAATGCCGTAACTTCGCGGTAGGAATAACCTAGTTAGCATTTGCAGCATCCTTTCTTTCCGTCGTTCCTTTCCCGGCACTTGTTTCCTCCCCTCCGAAAGATTTTTCCTTCCAGGATTCCCCCCACCCCCGCCCGAGGACTGCAGCTTCTGCTTCTTTTCCTCAACGGTGCAAAAGAGATCACTTCCCAATTACCTGCACAGTCACGAAAATCATAGATTTAAATTTTGAAATATTAGCCAGACAGTAACTTTTAGGTGTGAAAATAGTGTAGATGATGTATACAGGAGCAGAACAAGTGAAAATGGTCAGTTTGTTCAGGAACGTTGTAAGTGGCCATTTTTTTTTCTTTCGGCCTTCTAATTTTTGAAGGCATTTATTTTTTCCTTAATATTTACGGTGGGGGTGGAAAGCCTTTGTAAAGGATAAGATCCAGGGTCGGCCTCAAATGGGGAATGATCTGAACTAACGGCTACACGTTATGCACCATTATATATGCTGTTTGAAGTACAACTGGCCCACGACTGGACTCTGAAGAGCCTGTAGGCGAAAACCTTGCTCGTGGGGAATGTTTTAAGCCTACTCATAACAGTTTTTTTTTTTTAAGTGAAAAACTGTCCATAAGGTTTTAAAAAAATTAATAAAAGACGCATGGAAATAAATATGTTTCCCAAACCACAACAGCTTTTGTTCAAGTGGACAAAGCATTATTTCCTGTGTAATTTTTAAATTTTTTTTTTTTTTTTTTTTTTTTTCCCAAACCCCATAGGGTTAAAATCAGCTAGAAAAATTTGGAAGTCTTCACACATTCAAGGGCTTCCTGCAGGCTTAAATGTTAAGCCACGCTGGTGGACGTGGTGTTATCAGAATACTTAATAGAGACCGGGGTAATGTGCGTGCTGATGGGGTTCTGCACATATAAAGTAATGTTAACTCCGTGCCACTCAACAGCTGCCTTTCAGCTGGTGCGACACCTTTGATAAGTGGGTCCTGTGTAGAGATCTGGCAGTCCTAGGCTGGGATTTTTCTTTTAATAAAACATCCGTAGGTTGTGCTGATGATAAATGACCTTGAAGGAGGTGGCACAGTGGAGCAGGGGAATATTTTTGGTGTCGCTTAACGTTTAAAAGGAAAACATGCCGGTGCCTCTAAATTTTACAATTTTACGTGGCAATTCTCCAGTCCTTTACCACCAACTCCACTGCTTTCTGCCCTTGCTCCTTTCCATTTTATTCTCTTAACCTGAGACTGTGTTAATGATTCAGAGATGGTAATGGAGTTATTAACGGAGAGAATGTAGTTCTTACAGTAAATTCATCTCTCTCTCTCTCTCTCTCTCTCTTTTTTTTTTCCCCAGGGCATTTCTCTGTTGTGTGCAATCTTCTCATTATGAGTTATTTCTCCTTCTCCTTCTGTTTTAAAGGAAATGGCCCAGAGAGGGTTAATAATCTGTATATTAGATGAAATAGTTATAGATCACAGTTGAAGCTATGGTGTTTAAAAAAAAATGAATATCAGTCATTAGGAGACCTTAATTGTGTAGTTGATTGATCATTTCATATATCTGATTAGAGCACCTTAAGTATTATCTTGGATTCTTATTTAAGCACTATGGCTCATTGACACATCCTTGGGATCCTTCTGTCCACAGAAAACTTGATTTCTTCTTCTTCTTCTAGAAGACATCGGTGATCACTGTTAAGGGAAGCAAAGGTGAAATCTTTAATGAACTGTGTCCATGAGTTATGTCCACTGCTGTGAATAAACTCGTCATTTGTGAAGGGGAGTTTTGTCACTGGTTAGCCTGTGCCAGGCTTTATCATTATGCACCTGTGAGTTTGCTGACATTTCTTGCAAGTGGTTATGTGGATGAACGATCATCTTTGATTCAATGACTCCCCCACCAGCTGGAAGCTTGCCCACTCTGATGTGTTTATCTTGGAGAGAAAGTGAGAATGTGGACGTGTAAACCCTGGATGTGCTAAGGACCTAATCCTATCGTAAAATAAGCCTTCAGCCCGTGATGGATTTGTTCAGTGTCCTATCCAAACATGCCTGTGATTTGGAATGGGTGGTTTATTTTATTTTAAAATTCTCAGTGAACTGTAATTTGGTACTGAAACCATGGATCTTTTTAGTAACACTCCTCTTATTTTCCTAGCAATCATAAAATTTTATAGAGGGAATTTCTTGACTTCAAGAAAGCCACGGTGGAAGATGACCTTGGTCAGGGGTTAATTTTCCCAAGTACTTTGCTTTTCCTTCATTTGTGTCGGAAACTTGAGTTACTCTTTTTTGTGTTTATGCGTAGATCGAGATTGCAAACTTAATCCAAGCTGCAGACATTATTCCTAGGGGGATGTTTTGGCTTTCCTCCGGCCTTCCTTTGCAGAATGAGCAATTTAACTGTAGATTTCTTTGCAGGACGTGTACATCTTGCAGATAATAATAATAAGAATTTTAGAAAGTACTCAGCAATTAATAGTAAGAATCCTAAAGTATCAGGTCTAGCACCCAGCAGTGTGAAGTAGATTGAGCCGGAAAGTTTAGCCTCCTTTGTGGAGGTACAGGAAGGTTAATTGTACAAAGTCAGTGACTCAACAGTGCGGAACTGAGGCTGAAATTCAGATTTTAGGCTAATGTCCTTTCCAGGAGAGAAAGGCTGCATATCAGCAGTTCAAGTAGGTTTCAGCGCTCCAGCAGACAGGGTACCCAGTGGCTTTTGTCAGCTGTAGGAATGTCATGGAGTACAAAGGAAAAGACTCTGAGTGGGCCGTGGGAATTTGCACCTTTTGTTCACTTGATAACGAAGGCATGACGATAGATGTGCACTGTGGTATTTTGTCAAGCGACTGATAGAAAGTGCACCCAGGCTTACATAATCGGACTTTTTTTTTTTTTTTTTTTTTAATTTGTGTGTACACATTCACAGGAAGGGCAGGATCTGAAACAATTAGGGCACTAATTTATTTGACATTCAGTCTTATTTGTGCTTGGGCTTTAGGTAAGTGTTTTTTTTAATCAAGGCTGAATTAGCCGAGAAAAGATTACAACTTCTGGGACTGTCCTTGGAGACAGGAGGAAGGCACACATTTGGCTCCTGAAACTGTGACATTACGGGACTTTTATTAATTCAGAAAAACATTTGTTGAGCACCTTCCGCACGCAGGGCGTGATATTCAGTGTGAAGGAAGCATCCAGAATACGGAGAGAGATGTGGTTTGCAATTATAATTGCAAAGAAGCGACTTAGAGGCTGGCGTGAAATCAGAAGGGAAGAAAACACATGTAAAAATTCTAGGATATTAGGGTAGGAGGAGACCTTTAGAAAACGACATCTCGTCTACCCCCCTCCCCTCCCCCCACCCCCCACGGTCATTTAAATAAGGACTAAAGCTCAGAGAGCTGAGATGCTTTGGCCCAGTGTCCTACTCCAAATTAGGGGCTGTCTTGGTTCATGCTGTTATAACGAGACCATACAGTGGGGGAGGGGGGCTTAAGCAGATACTAATGGCCACGGTTCTGGAGGTTGGGGAGTCCAAGATCCAGGTCAGGCAGCTGCCATGTGTGACCTCTTCCTGGTTTGCAGCTGGCCGTCTTGCCGTGTCCTCACAGGGCTGAGAGAGAAAAATCTTCTGCCCTGTGCGTCTTCTTATCAGGACACTCACTCCATTCCTGAGGGTCCTAGCCTCCTGCCCTAATGACCTCCTAAAGGCCCCACTTCCTGATGCCGTCCCATTTGGAGTTGGCATTTCCCCGTATGAAATTTACGGGGTTGCAAACATTCGGTCCGTAGCAGTGGCGTAGAGTCAAGCCAGGTGCGTGAAAATCTCTGCGGAACGGTCAGGGAGCCGTCCTCCCTACAGAACCCACCTGCCCGGTCGTATCCTTCTCTTTCCCCTTCCCAGGGTTCCCTGTCCACATCCGCCCCCGGCCTTCCAGCCACTGACAAGGACGCCGCTTTCCTTTTCTCTGAAGCTGCCGTTTCTCGCCCGTCCTAGACCTTGGCCCCTGCCCCCTGGTGCCGGGCGGGAGTCCGCACATACTCCTCCTTTCCCTGCCTCCCTCTCCGCCGTTCTTCTGGTCCACCTTGACGCACTCGGATTTCTCCCGCCCTAAAGTTTCTCCATTTAGCCGCTCAGCTCTTCCAAATGTGGGCTCCACCCACAGCTGGTCTCTGCCTCTCCTTGTAATTGCTACCTAGCTGCTTTTACCCCGAAAACCGCAGAGCTGGACGTTTCCGGTAGCCCCCTCCATGCCCAATCGAGATGCGCCCCTCCACCCCTGTTCCTGTAGTCTCCACACGCTCTGCTAGACTCACCCTCCCTCCCGGAGTTCCTCTGTGCACTTTTGGAGACCTGGCACATTCGGAGTCATTTTGATATATATTTCTGATCAGGCTGGATCTTTGGAATAATAGAGTTTGAAAAGACTTCACGATGACCTCATCCAACTCTGAGAGCCAGAGCAATTACAGGAACTTTGTCAAAGTCACTCCTTCCTGTGGGAGCAACCCACCTCAGAACTGACCGTGCTCTGCCCCTCGCTGCCAGCTCTCCCGTCCTGAGCTCATGTGTATTCAGCCCCCTAAGTGGCTCTTCCTCCAGTGGCTCTGTGTCGGCCAGTGGCACTGCCATTTTGAGCTCTTAGAAACACCAGTGTGGTCCTAACCTTCATAGACCTGCTCTGAGGTCTTTCTCCAACAGTTACCTAGCTTATGTACTTGGGGAAATTTTTTTTTTCTTCAATTTCCCTTATGGCATAAAGATAATATTAGGCATCTCAGGGGGATTTTTGAAGATCATGTGATAGAATTTATGTGCAAAGCCTATTCCACTGCCTGGCTCATGTAGGCACTCCATGCATCTGTTGAGTTCTTTTCTCTTCCTGTATCTTACTTGTCATCATCTCCTGGGGTGTTTTCCTTGGCATCTGGCTCAGATTTAGATTTCTTTCACACCCCAGTACTTGTTGTGACCCTTCATTGTCCCTCTACCCCACCAGCCAATAGCAACCCACCTTGAATTCTCCTGCCACTTGAATCCTCCTAAAACCCTGTGTCCGTGATGCCACTCCCCAGTTCCACGTTCCTGTCACATGCGGTCTAGTTGCTCTGCCTGGTTCATGACTTTCTATAATCTGATTTTTGACACCCTACTTAAGTTCCCCATCCTCTTGGAGCCCCTGGGTCACTCTAGCCAATTGTGATTTTACCTTTCTTGAACCATCTCTCGAGTGTCCCTGTTCCACACATTTTATCACTCATGTGTGGCCCTAATATTGCTCCCCTGAGGCTCTTTGGGGCGTTTTGTGACTGTTGGGGGCATTCATTTCCCATGATGCTTAGCGCAGTGTTCCCTACAAGGACAGGTTTGAGAGGAATCATGGAAATGGAGGACCAGGACAAGAGAAGAGTTCCTCCCTCTCTCCTCCTCCTAATAGTTGTGAAGATCACGTGAATGTGTTCGAATGCAGAAAGAAGTTATGTGTGATGAGAGAAGTAGACAAACATCGTGGGGATGGGAGAGTGTTAGTAAGATCCCTCCTACGGGCAGAAGAGTAGGAGGTTAGGGGAGGTGCGTGGGTGAGACAGACGAGGTGATGGTGGGCTGTGGGAGGGCTGCGGGGGCTCCTGGGCCATCAGGGGAGGGCATTTGGTGCTAGACATGTGAGGAGCATTCCAGAGAGGGAAGTTACCGAGACAACTGACCTAAGGAGAGAACGAGACTAAATGGAGGCCTGAGTGAGTCTGAGTGAGAGACACTGGGTCCCTGTCAGAATTTGCATTTCAAACGAGATGCTTCTAGATGGTGAGGTGACTCTCAGGGCTTCACAGGCGCTTCTGGTGGGGCAGTTGCGTCCACTTATTTTCATCTCTTGAATCACGGGAAGAATATTGGAACATGAATGGCTGTGTGACTTTGAGGGTGGAGGTGTCCTATGAAAATTCTTCTGGGAAAGGTCAAGTGGGCACTTGGCTCTGAGGGGCCCTCTGAGGTTGCCGTGTTAGGAGTTCCTGGGGTCAGCCAAACTCAAATCATTTAGAAGGATGAGTATAACAAAAAAACCTTACCCTTTTGGGGCACTTGGGTGGCTCAGTCGGTTAAGCTTCCAACTCTTGATTTTGGCTCAGGTCGTGATCTCGTGGTTTGTGAGATCGAGCCCTGCGTCGGGCTCTGTGATGACAGTGTCCAGCCTGCTTGGGATTCTCTCTCTCCTTCTCCCTCTGCCCCTCCCCTGCTTGTTCTCTCTTTCTCTCTCTCTCTCTCAAAATAAATATTAATAATAAAAAACACCTTATCCTTGTGCCGGAAGTACATACTTTCAGTGACTTTTGAGGTCCTTGAAAATTCCCATCCTGGTAGATCACAGGGTCAGTGACTAAACTCCTAATCAACCTCTTTTTTAATCTTCTCTCCTGGCTTAGTGAGGACTTCTCGGGCTTCCTGTTCTTACTTGGGTTAGTGAACAAGTGAGGATAGTTCTGGGGTTTCCTAAAACATTACAGTTGGCCTCAAAGCCCAGCTAGGAGGTATATTTCCTGGTTCCTGTGGCCGAATGAAAGTTCTGTAGTGATGTTATTTTGCAGTTAAACAGAAATTTGAAGTTTTCTACTCACTAGGAGTGTCCAGAGGACCTGCGGGTCGTTGCCTCCGGGCTCGTTAACCAGGCAGAGTTGTCTCCAGGGTAAGGGACCAAGAGAAGAGCCAGGGCCACCGAGTGCCCCGGTGAGACCTCCGCTAGGCGGCTGTGCGCAGCCACTGACCCGTCGCCGACTGGAGACGAGGATTTGCCAGTTTACCTGAAGAAAACCTTAAATCTAGCTGGGGAGCCAGGCGAATGCAGGGCAAAGTGAGGAACACCGCGGAAAGGGCTATAGGAACTCACAGGGCGATGGGGCCTTGTTGGGTCCGAGGGGGGGCTGAGGCAGGAGTCACCCAGGGGGCGCCATGAGCACACATTTGTTCACAAGGACGCACACTTATTAATGTGCGTCGGAAGGTCACGTGTGGCTGGCCAGTGAGGGTCACGGGTCCCACATCGTCATCAGCACATCAGGAAGAGCAACCGAGTGTGGTCCGCTTAATGTTTCCTTCGACAGCAAACAGTGTTTTCCCCCGTGAAACTTTGTGATTTAAAAAACTCCCTGCACACGTGTTCCCCTTCTAACGAAATTTTTAATTATTTCATTTCTCTCTGGATTTAGAATCTGACTCATGATGGTCACATGAACCCGTGAATTTTACTTGTGTTTTAACACATAACCAAAGCTATAATACATAAACCAAAGATATAAACCAAAGATACGTGTATGGTGCCTATAAAAGATATGTTTTTGGAGGACAAAAAAAGAAAAATACGGGACAACTCAAATCCTTGAGTGTTGAGTAAATCGGGACATTGTTAAAGTCAGTACTAAATGTCACACTGAGTTTATAGCCATTGAAAGTTGTGTTCACTTGCTTTCCACAGCAGGTTTCTGATTATCAAATTAAAAGGAATTATGATTTAACTTCTTTGAGATTTCGGTGGAGTTTGTATTTCTTTCACATTCAAAGAAATTTTCATTAAGAAATTTTGGTCTCACACACACACATACACACGTATAACGCACTCACGTGAGAGCAAGATAGTACTCCATGTATATTTTTTCAAATCATTGTTTTAAGCCACTAAGCTTTGGGGTGGCTTCTTCTTTTTTATTTTTTAATGTTGATTTATTTTTGAGAGAGGGAGAGGGAGGGAAGGGGAGGGGCAGAGAGAGAAGGAAGACCCAGAATCTGAAGCAGGCTCCAGGCTCCGAGCTGTAGGCACAGAGCCGGACGTGGGGCTCCAACCCACAAATCGCGAGATCGTGACCTGAGCCAGAGTCGGATGCTCAACCGACTGAGCCACCCAGGGGCCCCACTCCATATTTCTTTTTTTACCAAATTTTGACCCAAAAGTGAAATTCTATTAAATTAGTTCGGGGTGGCAGTGAAATGTTGTTCTCTGTTACTCCTTCTCATACTTGAATGTCTCGTTTTTGTTCTTTGAACGCGGTAAGCGACAGGGCCCACGGGTGAGCCGTCTGTGAGAGATGCCATTTTGATGGGGGCAGGGCCAGAGACAAACCAGCATCATCCCATGTGTCTCTTGAGGTTGTCTGGGGGAATTCTTAGGGACATCTGGACAATTCTAGAGATTGACGGAAGTCACTTGAAGTATGGTGGCAGCCCCGAAGGGCCGTCATCTCTCTGGTGTGGTCAGGAGACCAGGGCTATTTTACGGAATTATCTACCTACCACTGTTAGTGACTTCATTTCTCGTAGGTATATTCGTAGTCACTGTCCAGAATGTCTGCTCTCAGTATTTCACTTTTATCTCCTCATGAAATCCGTACAAAATCCCTCAGAGGCAGGTACAAAGAAGTTCAGTCACTGGCCCCCTATTGCCAGACACAGGCTGTGGAGCTAGGGTTTCAGGCCCAGGCAGGTGGCTCTAGAACCTGCACACTTAAAGACTGTATGGGGTCCCTTTCGGCTGGAGATTAATTTGTTTTAAAACCAGAGGGAAGCTTGATGCCTTGCTTTTCTCTGTGGGAATGTACTTTATAATATCGAGTGTGAATTTCTTAAACTACCAGTGCCTCACAGGGTACGTGCCACATGAGAGGCCCTCCTTAGATGTTTGTGGAATCGAAGGGACTGGATTCTGTGAGACAATACGTTGATAATATGTTGACGATAAATACAGAATAGAGCGATCGTGTGCAAAGTTGACTAGGCTGTCCTAACTCAAGAGGCACACATCGGAAACTGAGTTTGTTCACGGTATAATAATACCAGGTAAGTGGGAGACACTTGGCAGGCAGAAATCAGTCCCGTAGAGCTGAGGTGTCGAAACAGCGGAATTTTGCACACGTCACCTGGGGACCGGTAGGCTCGTGGTCCTGGAGGGTTGTGCTCTGTGTAAATTCAGAGGAGACAAAAGGTGAAGAGTGGTGAATGTAGCCGTAATGGGAGGGCTCAAAGGCCACCTCCGCGAGGTGGGGTAAATTGCCACGAAAGTAGGTTTGATTTTATCTAAGACGTGAAAAGAATGCACAAAGGGCAGCATCCAGAATGTAGAACAACGTGTCAGGCAGGAGCCGAAGCTCAAAATGCCACATGATCTCTGAAAATGCCCCCATCCCGATTCCTCTTTAGGGTTTCTGAAAGTTTGGATTCATTTTATTTTTGGAACAGTGGACATTTGGGGGAATAGGCTGAGGGATGAAAATACATATCGAAGCGCCTTTTTGAAAGGAGAGAATATTTTAAAGAACTGCCCTTCAGGGACATGTACAGTTATGAGCCTGTAGGGCAGAACATATTTTCTTTTCTTTCAGAGAAGAGCGTGATGGAAGGGTGATTGAGGCACCTGAAAAAGTTCGCAGACACACACACACACACACACACACACACACGCATGCTCGCACGTCTTTACTGGATTTAATCCCCGATGGCATTTTATTTTTTTCCTTATTCTCTCTTAGCATATCCCTTCCATCCCTTCTGGTCCGGGACACCTCTGTCATGATTTGTCTTCACGGACAAGGCTCACGGTTGGGAGTTTTGCTCAGCTTACAAGTTCTGGCTTGTAGGTTCAATGAAACATCAGGAGAACGTTTCTTCCTGAGTCACAGACAAAATGAAAAGCTGAGCTGAATGCTTTCTGATTGATGGCTGTCAAGGAAGCCGGAAGCATCCAATTCTTCTGCTGTCCTCTCTGTGACAGTAAAGGGGGCCACTGTCTCCTGAAGACGGGGTATCATTATGGAGTATAAAGGTCCCACGACTGTGGCTACGGAGAACAGCATCCTTCAGGAAAGCCTGCAAAATTGGCCCAACTTAAGTCCTTTGCACACACATGAGGATGCAGAAACTGCAAAGGAGAAGAGAGAATTGGGGTTTTACCTCTTCCTTCTCCTGTTTACTGTCTTGTCTCTCCCACCCCGCCTCCCCTGCAAGACTGCTTTGATATGTACGTATGTATGTAGTTACTTATTTGAGATATAATTGACACATAACATTATATTAGTTCAGGTGTACAACACGATGATTCGATATTTGTATACATTGTGAAATGATCAGCACGGTAAGTCTAGTTAACGTCATCCCCACGCATAGTCACAACATATTTGTTTCTCCAGATGAGAAATTTTAAGATCTACTTTCTTAGCAGCTTTCAAATATGCAATACAGTGTTATTATCTGTAGTCACCATGCTGTACCTCACATTTCCAAGGCTTAATTATTTTGTGACTGGAAGTTTGCACCTTTTGACCCCCTTCACCCATTTTGCCCACCCCCCCCCCCCATCCCCCAGCTCTGGCGACCACCCATCTGTTCTGTGTATCTGTGAGTTTTCGTTGTGTTTCTGTTTTTGTTTTCAGAGTCTACATACAAGTGAGATGAGACAGTATTTGTTTTTGTCTGGCTTATCTCACTTGCTGTCATGCCCTCGAGGGCCATCTATGCCGTCACAAGGGGCAAGATTTCGTTCTTTTTTATGCCCGAGTAACAGTCCATGGTGTGTAAATGTATACCGCGTTTTCTTTCTCCGCTCATCCTTCTGTGGACACTTACGTGGTTCCCATGTCTTGGCTGTTGTGGTCATACTGTCGTGGACGTGGAGGGTGCAGGTCTCTTTTGAAATTAGTGTTTTCCTTTCATTCAGTTAAATACCTAGAAGCGGATCCTGTGATAGTTTCTATTTTTAATTCCTTGAGGACCCTCCATACTGTTCTCTGTAGTGGCCGCCCAAACTTATATCCCTGTTAATAGGGCACGAGGGCTCCCTTTTCCCTGCATCCTGGTGAACGCTTGCTATCTTTGATCCTTTTGATAATAGCCATTCTGACAGGTGTGAAGTGATAGCTCGTGGTGGCTGTGACCTGTATTTTCTTCTGGTTCATTTTGAAATATTTGTTGACCACCTACTATGTGCCGAGCACCATGCTAGGTGCTGGGACTCAAATCTCTCTGGGCCTGTTCTGCTTCAAGGAGTTTATTGTATCTCTGGTGGGTGGGATGGGGAATAAAGAAACAGCAAATGTCCTACCATGGATCAGATGCAAGAAGGAGATAACTGCTACGAGCCAGGATGTTGAGGAGGGAAGGATGTGTGTCTGATAATTATGGTTGCCTAGGGCTTCCTGGAGGAGACATTTATGGTCACAGTGTTTTCAGACTCAAAAGGAACGTCAGGTCCAGCTTAAGGATTTTCTAGTGGAGGCAAATGAAAGTTCCTCAAGAGTTTTGGCTCAGACAGGATAGCCACCATTCATTCATTCAATTCCCCCAGCAATCCATTACGTCCGCAGGGCAGTTGACTGCTTTCATGCAGATCAGAAGATAGATGTAGGGCAGTGACTTGCTCAAGGGCAGCGAGTGAGGACAGGATGTGGGTGGTGAGCCCAAGGTCTTTGTGGCACTAGACCCCGTTTCTGTCCTTCCCTCTCTCCCTCCTCCTCCTGTCCTTCTTTCTTTCCTTCCAACAGTCGGGAAGAGTTGGGCAGGACTGTGGATGTGGCCGATGAAAAAAGAACTGTGGGTGTCCTGTCTGCCTCACTCTCCTATTTGGGTCATCTCTGCCTCTCCTTGGTCTTTTGAGCTGTTTTACAATTCCTTAAGTTGTGGGAAACACAGAGCAGTGATTCCTGAGTGTTTGGTTGTCGATCACGGAAAATGCAAAGTGTCTGGTGGAACGTGGGCACTCGGCAGTTTTGCACATTGCTAGCAAGTTCAGGTTCATTTTTCTGGAGGACTTTGATATGCACACGTCCTTCGGATTCTCCTTTGAACCTGCTCTCTTGTCATACTGGTCCTTTATTGCTTAGGAATTCAGGAAAACCTCAGACGTGCGTTCATTTTATGTTTGCTTAAGAGTCGTGTTTTTACCTCTTTAAAAGAAATCTTTGATGTCACCAGTGCCTTTTAAAGATGGGTAGAGAGGGAGGGAGCTAAAACATAAGAGACTCTTAAGAACTGAGAACAAACTGAGGGTTGGTGGGGGGTGGGAGGGAGGGGAAAGTGGGTGTGGGCATTGAGGAGGGCACCTGTTGGGATGAGCACTGGGTGTTGTATGGAAACCAATCTGACAATAAATTTCATATTAAAAAAAAATAAAGATGGGTAGATTTTGATGACTTGGGTGAGGAGGGTGGGCAGACAGGATCCCAGGTGAATCGGAACGCGAGTGGAGGCAGGGTGTGGGTTTTCTCTGTCTTCCCCATCCCCGATGTGTGTTTACCCCTGTCTGCCCTGCTCCGTGTCTGGGAGGCTCCTGTTCTCCCCGGGCACTGGGAACACGCTCCTCCCTTGCTGCCTCCGGCCCAGGGCTGGTAACAGCTCCCCACCATTGCTGGCCCTGCTCTGTTGGACCCTGTCACCCTCCCTAGCGACTCCTTGCTCCTTTCATTAAACACCTTGCAGTGGAACCTTCTGGAGGGGCCGTCTCTTCTTGGCAGGACCCTGGACTGTATAGCCGGGAGACACATGGGGCCATGGCCGGCGAAGAGACTGTGTGAGAGTGTGGGCTGTGGTAATCCCAGAAGGCTGGAGAGCCTTGACCCCAGCAGGGGCAGGGATTTATCCTGAATCGGGAAGGTCAGAAGTGCCTCTGAAGTTATTCTTCTGTTTTCTTTTTCTTTCTTTTTTTCTCCCCCCTCTCTGGGGAGGGAACTGGGTCAGAGCCTCTGTTAGGAAGATTAATACGGCAGCAATTTATAAGATGAATTGGTGTATGGACAGATCAGATGGAGACTGCAGGTCGGAAGCCTGTTAGGGGACGGTCGCCGTGGAGTTGGCGTAAGATAATTCGGCCCGAATTTGTGTGCTGGCTGTGGGAATGCAAAGGAGGGGAGAGGTTTAAGAGATGCTGTGGAAGGAGGAGAGGAAGAAAAGGAGGAGCTTAGGAGACTCAGCGACACGTGGCCCAAGTGAAGGTTTCAAGGGAGGGCTGTGGGGTTAAGTGTGGACATACTGATTTAGAGGTACATCGTGGACTACCTTGCGTCCTCCCCGAAGTGATGCACGGGAGTCCTAACTGGTGACTCAGAGCGCGATCTTATTTGGAGACATGGTCAGTTAAAATAAGGTCGTTAGGGGTCGGCCCTAATCCAAGGTGATTGGTGTCCTTATAGAAGGGAAGTGTGGGCTCAGACACGTACAGAAGGAAGATGATGTGAAGATAAACAGGGAGAGTGCCGTGTGCGGACAGGACTGGAGCCGTGTTCCCGCAAGCCAAGGGATGCCCGAGGCCCTCAGAAGGACCCAACCCTGCTGACTCTCTGATCTCGGGCATCTGGCCCGCGAGACGACAGATACTGAACCACCCAGTTGTGGCTCTTTGCCGCGGCGGCCCCAGGAAGCGAATACGCGTGCAATGCTGGAAATGTGCATTTAGCGTTTGAAGAGGATGCGCCGGAGGGGGCAGATTTCGACGCCGTTGGCCTGACAGCAAAGGCGGGCGGATGGTGGTGTCCCATCAGGAGCACGAAGGGCGCCTGGTAGCCAAGGCTTGATGCGGTCTCTCCGAGGAAGGTGAAAGCAGATGCCGGGTGCAGGAGAGAGGTGAGGGTGGCCGGAGCTGAGGAAGACGGTGCGGACGGACATTTTCATCCCGTACGTTGGTGATGAGGAGGAAGGAGGGAGGGGGGGTGGGAGCCTGGGGGGGTGGGGAGGACGCGAGCTTGGAAGAAGTTATTGATTACTTTTTTCTCATGGGCGAGACCATAATCTAAGTTAAGGAGGATGAGGGATAGTTGCTGGAGCAAGACTGTAGGTGCTGGACAGGAGAGCGGCCGTCCTCCCCCTGCTGCCGTCCTCCCCCTGCTGCCGCCCTCCCCCTGCTGCCGCCCTCCCCCTGCTGCCGTAACCGGGCACACGGGGACACTGATGCATCATCCCCTTATTGCAAATCCTTCATCACTGCTTTACCTAATTCAAGAGCACACGCTCTTTTCATTTGGTTTTAGGTTAGCTTTGCACAATTGCATTTTCAGCCGGGGACCTTTTGGTACGCGGTTAAAGTCAGAGCTTTGTTGGCTCTAAACTGGGCGTGTTTTGTTTGGATGTTGCATGGCGTCGTCGGTGATGGAATGAGCCACCTGGGCTTGAAGCAGGCCTATCTCAGTGGGGTGTGTGGAAGTCCCCAGTGCTGGTGTGTTTTTCTTTCCTTTTTTTCCCCTTTAGCTATGGACTCAAAAAGATTACAGGGCTTGTATAGGTATTTACAAATAATTTTTTAGCAAATGGACAGCTTAGGAGCATATTAAAACAATTCTCTGACAGTTCAGGTCAGGGGAACGTGTTGAAATACCTTAGGAAACAAAAGGATTCTGCTGCTCGCAACTGCCCTTGGCTCTCCTAGTATGATAAATAGCTTAGCCAGCTCAACAAACTTCAGTAATTTTTCAGAAAATTAAGCAATTTACACTTTTGAGATATTTTAATTTCCATAAAAATTACATTTGTATGTAATTGGCACTCTACGGCAGATATAATTTGTAGCTTGCAAAACTCTGTGTTTTGTTGTAAATCTAAGTAGTAAATGCATATAGCATTTAAGCGTGCACATCCCAATTTGTCTCATACTTGAACACCAGGGATATAAAAGTAAAAGCTGTCAGCAGATGTCTGTGCTTAACAACAAAGAATGTATCTTAATCTCTTTATTGCCCTCAATCACTGCCTGCAACACTTTCTTAAAAGGAAGCTGCTTTTGGGGCGCCTGGGTGGCGCAGTCGGTTAAGCGTCCGACTTCAGCCAGGTCACGATCTCGCGGTCCGTGAGTTCGAGCCCCGCATCAGGCTCTGGGCTGATGGCTCAGAGCCTGGAGCCTGTTTCTGATTCTGTGTCTCCCTCTCTCTCTGCCCCTCCCCAGTTCATGCTCTGTCTCTCTCTGTCCCAAAAATAAAATAAAAAACGTTGAAAAAAAAAAAAATTAAAAAAAAAAAAAAGGAAGCTGCTTTTGAGATGACGATTATTGTAGGATCTGCCCCACTAGCCAAAGCACAGGCTCGCCCCCATGCATCGATACAGAATTAAGATAAAAGTATGTCACCTTTTGCTGCTATTAAATTAGATACATCTGACCTTGTTTAATGGACATAGGTATGTAATGTATGTGTGATAAATATGTATATGTAATAAATATGATATGCCACATATCAAGCGAAGTTATACACTTTGCAACTTTTTAAGAACCTCTTCAATCAGTAATGTACTAGGTGAAGAATTCAGACACGTCCTCTGTCTTTTTGGTCTTGCTGGGATGTGCCTGGGGTGCCAGCATTTGCTACACAAACAAGTTCAAAGACTCTACCTTTCCGTGTGCCAGGATTAAATTTTAGAACGAGCCCAGACTCAGACGTAGCAAGCCACGCATACCCGGTTCTCACTCCTTTCTTAGGAAATGGAACCACTCCGGGTGCCTGGGTGGCTCAGTCGGTTAAGCGTCCAACTTCGGCTCAGGTCGTGATCTCACGGTTGGTGAGTTCAAGCCCTGCGTCAGGCTCTGTGCTGACAGCTCAGAGCCTGAGCCTGCTTCAGATTCTGTGTGTCTCTTTCTGCCCTTCCTCTGCTCGCTGGTGTGCACTCACTCTCCCTCTCCCTCTCCCTCTCCCTCTCCCTCTCCCTCTCCCTCTCCCTCTCCCTCCCCCCCCCCCAAATAAATATTTTTAAAAAGTTATAAAAAAGAAAAGAAAATGAAACCACTCTTGTGCAAATGTAAAAGGGTTTGGGCATGCCATGGGGGGCAAAGAGGAGCTGGACCAAATGATCTAGAGGCTTCTTCCTGTTGTCCCTGGGACTCTGTCGTCATTTCAGCCGGTTGCAGTGCTTATGGATGCTGATCCAGAGAGAAGGGGAGATGAGGACAATGGTAACACTCAAGCACAAACTAGAAGGTGGGAGGGAGGTAGCCACCCAACATTTTTATTTTAAAGTGGTAAGAAACTGCCATATCTACTGTGAGTAGAGCATTTTCTAGTTTTAGTCCTGCCAAGGACATTTTCTGCAGAACAAAATCTTGAATTTTGGATTGGCAGGATCGGCAGAGCAAGAAACAGGGCATAAGTTATATCAAAAAGAAATATTGTTCTGGAACGGCCCAAAGCAAGGACTGATGTCAGTAGGGAGTGGCACCAGTGATCCTATAAATCATACAGGGGTCATGCAGTCACACAGGAGGGAACAGAGAGACATTTGTCCCTTCCCTCTGCAGATGGGCAGCTTGAAGCCCAGAGTTCTGGAAGAGGGGGCACATATAGAGATAACCCTGATGACTCAGGATATAGAAATGGGGTTTAAAATCTCAGCGTTAACAATGGTGATGCTGTTGCCCTCTTCCGTGAATAATGGAGCAAACTAGAATCCGACTAAAATGGAGCCTGGTGAATAAATCAAGGAGAAGGGCTTGTGATCTTTGCATAAGAGAGAAAATGAGTAATGGAACCCTCTTTTGCTTATTCAGGCCATCAGAAGTCAACAGAATTTAATAGTACAACTTCCAAGATGGGGGCCAATATTGTGGATAAATGGAGTCTATTTTTTAAGGTTAGATAAATCCAGCCTATTTTTATGGGCAGAGGAAAATTATTGCTGACATGATTTGATAAGGTTCTTCTGTGCCATAAACTGAACTACTGAGAACATAACAGTTTTTCACATGAAGTAGAAGAAAAACTACTGTAAATTATAGGAGACTAAGGCTGTGTTTATATTTGGGCGTTGAATTGATATGTTTTGGGGCACTCATTTTTATTTACACGATTGGCTTTGGGTTCCTTCAGTTCCTTATGAATGCCATAAATATCGGATTGACCATTTTTTAGGTTGATGTTTTCACTGAATGGTGATATTATGAATATACTGGGTGGGAGGGACCATGATTATTTATGTGCGTGTGTTCCTGTTTTCAGCAAGGATGTATTCACTAGCTTCTATGTATCAGGAATTTGTGGGGTGCTGGGGGTTACCCTAGAGCTTCTTTCTTCATTTGTATTTTCAATTCGTTTTTATAGAGTCACTAATAAATCTCCTAAATAGCAAAGGGCTGAGGCTAGAACCCAATACACCAACCTAGTAAGATTTCCTTCTAAGTCTGTGTCAAGTCAGTTGTGTATTAGAATCATCCGGTCTGCATTTTCCCATTTTGTCCAAGGGGAGATTAACAAGGATTATCACATGCTGGCTGAAAACCCTCGTATTTGTAACAGTGGAAATAGAAAGTACGTGTAAATTTATATATTACTATTGTTATTATTATTGTATTCTTAGCGTTTCTAAATACCTGTTATGTATCTGCCAGGCATTTTGCTTGACTCCATGGATATAATGAGATATATAAGACATAGTTCTTGCCTGTAGGCAACTTTTCCTAAGACTGATTTATTGGCCTTCCCTAGACTCTTTTTCCTGTTGAATTTTTCTTAAGTAAATAAAAAAAAAAAAACAAACAAACTCAAATTCACAGTGTAATTAGATTATACCTATAGTAAAGCACGTAAGTTTTGTTAAGCTGGTTTAGTGCATTTTTTATTTGTTTTTAACATTTTTTAAAGTCTAGTTGACACACAATATTATGTTAGTTTCAGGTCTACAACTTAGAGTTTCGACAAGTTTATACATTATGCTATGTTTACCACAAGAGTTAACTGCCATCTGTCCCATTATGTTGCTGTTGCAATATCATTGGCCATAAGTCTTAAGTGCACAGCTTGATGAATTTTTTTCAGTATGAACACACCTGTGTAACTACCACTCAGACCGATCTGTAGAATGTTGTGTGCAATTAGAAACCTCTCTCACCCACCCCCCCCCCCCCGATGGTTACCGCCTCTCCAAAGGTAACCACTGTTGTAACTTTTAGCAAAATAGATTAGTTCTGCCTGTTTTTGCATTTTATGTAAAATGGAATGTTACAACATGTGGACTTCTGTGTCTGGTTTCTTTGCTTAATATTATGTCTGTGCGATGCGTCCATGTTGTTGTATCGAATGGTGGCTCATTATTGTCATCGTTTTATGCCACAGTTGATTGAATCATTTGGTTAATAGATACCGGCTTATTTCTAGTTTTTACTGTTATGAATAGAGCTGGTATTATGAATAATGCTGGTGTTCTCAAATGTTGAATGATCACCTGAAATACAGGTATGTGTACATTTCTCTTAGGTGTGCGCCAATGAGTGGAATTGCTTACTGGGGATACTTGAGGCTCAGGCTCTGAACACTTAACCAAAGTGGTTTCACCAGTCAATGCTCCCACCAACAGGACTTAGTCAATGTTAGTTTTTCTAATAAAAATTAATCCCTATGGCATATATCATTGTGATTTTAATTTTCATTTCATGATAACTCATAACACTGGACACCTTTTTGTATCTTTAATGGCCATTTGGATATTCCCTTGTGAAGTACCTATTCAACTGTTAACCCATTTTTAAATAAAATTATCATTTTCTCATTAATTGTTGACTTGTATATGCTGCCTGTGTCAGGCCTTTTGTCAGGTCTGTTGCAGAGATCTTCTCCAGCACGGCTGCTTTCCCCCTCTTTTATGGGCATTTTGTTGTGGTAGTTGAACGGTAGTTTTTCGTTTCAGTGAATTTCAAGTTACTTTTTGTTCGTGATGTGTTCATGTTATACCTTGTTTAAGAAATCTTTGCCTACCCAAAGGCCACAGAGATTTTCTTCCGTGTTTTCTTCTGGAGTTTTATTATTTTAACATTGACCTTGAAGTCTATAATCCATGTAGAATTGATTTTCCATTATAGCTTGAGGTAGAGTTCATTTTCCCCACCACATCGCCATGGATGTCCACTCGATCCAGCACCAGTCATTACAAAGACCACTGTCCCCCCACTTTTTTGCTCTAATCCCGTGACTTTTAACTTGGTCCAGTTTTATATTGACTTGTTATGTGTTGGTGTTAGTCCTCTGACTTTGCTCTAGTTCCTCTTTCATTTCAGTTTAAATTTTGGAATTGGCTTGTAAATTCCAACAAAATAAACTGCTGGGACTTTTTTTTTTTAATTATTTTTATTTTTATTTATTTATTTTTTTTAACATTTATTTATTTTTGAGACAGAGACAGAGCATGAACAGGGGAGGAGCAGAGAGAGAGGGAGACACAGAATCTGAAACAGGCTCCAGGCTCTGAGCTGTCAGCACAGAGCCCGACGTGGGGCTCAAACTCACGGACCGCGAGATCATGACCTGAGCCGAAGTCAGCCGCTTAACCGACTGAGCCACCCAGGCACCCCAAACTGCTGGGACTTTTAATGAGATGACATTGAGTCTATAGACTAATTTGGAAAGAACTGGTATCTTCACGGTATTAAGTCTTAAATTTCTCTCAGGGATTATACTTAGTTTACTATGAGAGGCTTTTTGGATCAGATATATTCCTACGTTCTTGAAACTTATTGATGTTAATGTAAATGGTATCATTTAAAAATTATTTTCTAGAACCTAAGAATATAGTTACCTTTACATATTGACCTTGTATCCAGCAACCCTGCCAAGTTTACTTATTAATTCTAATAGACTACCTGTTGATTCTTTTGGATTTTCTCTGTACCCAATTATGTCATCTGTGCCTAACGACCCTTTTATTTTTTGCTTCCCCATTTTATTTCTTGTTCTTGTCCCATTGTACTGGCCAGGACCTCAGTAAATGACAACTGTAAGACATGATGGCAGATCTTTGATCCTTTTTCCCCAATTTCAGAGAAAACTTAGAGAATTTCATCAACTATGATTGCTGTAGTTTGGTAAGAGGTTTTGTCGTGTTTTATTTTTTTGAGAGAGAGGGAGAGAGCGAGTGAGAGTGCAAGTGGGGGAGGGGCTGAGAGAGAGGGAGCCAACAGAATGTGAAGCAGGCTCCAGGCTCCGAGCTGTCAGCACAGAGCCCAATGCGGGAGTCAAACCACGAGTCCAGAGATCATGACCTGAGCCAGAGTTGGATGCTCAGCTGAGCCACCCAGGCGCCCCCATATTTTCCTTCTTTTAGATTAATCATGATTGATCGATTTGTAATTATCTTGGTATGTTAAAATCCTATTTAACTTTCAGCAGATGAAACACAATCTTTGAAATGTAGAGATCCATGGTGAATATATATCAATTGAGGAGCGTCTGGACTGGGACCAGAGAAGGAAGGGCAGAGTGGAAAGTAAGGTGGCGGGGCAGTGATCGTCTCCCTGTGTGTGGCCAAGTTCAGAGGTTCCCAGTGGTGGCGGCAACGGTGTCCATCGGGAAATTGGCTATAATCAAGTATCTATTAACACTAGCCTGTGAGTTATATGTTCTTTTATTGCTCTTTCAGTGTTTATGGTAGAGATTATAGCATACATTCTTATTAGTATCTACCGTAAATGAGAACTTTTCTATGTACTGGACACAAATAGTGCTGTAAAGACCCCATAACATTTTAACTTCATTTACCCCCTCCTGATTTTTTGTGCTATTGTAGTCATGTATTTTAATTCTCTCTCTCTCTCTCTCTCTCTCTCTCTCTCTGTGTGTATATATATATATATATATATATATATATATATATGTGTGTGTGTGTGTGTGTATGTGTGTGCGTGTATATATGTATATATGTATATATATATATATATATATACACACACATATATATAAACTCCACAAGACATTTTGATTGTTCTTTTAATAGTGAGTACTCATTTAGATTGATTTGTATGTTAGGCTGCCTTGTATCTTACTTTCCTTCTTGAATCACCATGCTTAAATCTGGGATCGTTATTCTGCTATCTGAAGAACTCCCTTAGGATTTTTTTTTTTTAAATCATAGGTCTATGCAAAATAAATTCTCAGTTTTTTTTTTGAAAGCATCTGTATTTCTCCTTGTCTGAGAATAGAATTGGCAGTTGTTGGTGGCTCTTTTTTTTTCAGCATTTGTAGCTTCTGTTTCTGTTTGAAAGGTCAGCTGTAAGTCTTATTTTTTTCTTTTCTTAATGTTTGTTTATTTTTGAGAGAGAGAGACAAAGAACATGAGCAGGGGAGGGGCAGAGAGAGAGAGGGAGACACAGAATCCGAAGCAGGCTCCAGGTTCTGAGCTGTCAGCACAGAGCCCCACGGGGGGCTCCCAACTCACCAACTGTGAGATCATGACCTGAGCTGAAGTCAGACACTCAGCCAACTGAGTCACCCAGATGCCTCTGGTTTTATTGTCAAAGATGATATTTGCTTTTCTGTTTATCCCTGTTTGGGATTTGTGAAGTATCTCAAATTTGTGGCTTGATATTTTTCATCCATCTTGGCTAGTATTTCTTCAAATATTGCTTCTGCCTCATTTTCTCTCTTCCCTCTTCTTTTGGACTCCAATTACATGTATATTTCTCCTTTTCCCTAAGTCTGTTTTATATTCTTGTTATGTTTTTACTTTTTTTCCTCTTTGTACTTCAATCTGGATATTGTCTTCTGACCTTTCTACCAGTTCCTAAATGTCTTTTGCTTTGTCTAGTCAAGCTGGTAAACCTATGTACTGAATTCTTAAATTTGCAGTTATTTTATTTTTTACTAATAAGATTTTGCCTTGATTCATTTCCTACATGCTTACTTTCTTGTCATAGTCTTCCTCTTTTTATCTGTTTTCAAAAATATTTATCACAGCAGTTTCCTAATAGATAATTCCAATGTTGATATCACTTGCAGATTTGTTTTTATTGTCTTTTGTTTTTTCTCTTGGTTTTTATTCATTTGGTCTCAGTTTCTGGCAGCCATGCATTTTTTTTTTTTTTTTTTTTTTTGACAGCTGGGCATTATGTAAGGAAAATTGTAGAGGTGTGGGTGATGTTCTCTTTTTCCACATGTATTATTCCACAGAATATTCCCTATTCTTCCATAGATATATTAATATCTGGGAGGTAGGTAGAGTACGGGCATATCCCACTAATCTACCTGAGGTTTGTTTGTTTCCAGATTGCTTATATTTATAAGTATCTCTCTTCCAGAGTCTTATCTGAATGCCTGAAAAACTCTGACCTGCAGAGACTGGGCTAGTGGTTGGGATCCCACTTACCAATAGGCAAAATTTGTGCCTTGGCCAAAATACTAGTTTTATAGGTCACGATCCATGGACATGGCTTAAGAACAGTTGAGGGTGCTATTGTTACACAAACGCTGTTGAAACCTTTTACGGTAGACAGGACTATGTTCACTGTCCACTGTCCCTTACCATTGTGGCTGTTTATGTAAGTGAATTCTCTGTCTTATTCTCCAGTTCCATATTTTCACAGGTGGATGGATGTTCTTTATTCTTAGGAATGAAAAACCAAAAACTTCCCATTTGTTAATTCAGTGTCATCCAACCTATATTCTTATTAGGATTACATTTGTCCTGAGTTCTGCAAAAATGGGTTTGGGTATGGGAATTTCTTTAAGAAAGTCCTACTCTGTTATGATTGAAGCTAATGTTTAAATGAATTCTTGTTCACCAAAATCCATTTTTATTATGAGCTTAAGTAGTTTCACTGCCTTTGTTTTCTGGCTTTTGATGTATAAAACGAAATTCGTGGGTGTGTTGGTGGCTCAGTCGGTTAAGCCTCTGACTTCAGCTCAGGTCATGAGCTCATGGTTCATGGATTCGAGTCCCGCATCAGGGAAGCACAAGGCTTGCTTGCTTTGGGTGAACATGAGCCCTGCTTTGTGTGAGCCCCTGCTTCTCTCTCTCTCTCTCTCTCTCTCTCTCTCTCTCTCTGCCCCTTGCTTACTTGCTCTCTCTCTCAAAAAAAATTCTGTTGCTGTTTTTAGAATCTCCCTCTACTGTGGCCTTTAACTAACCTTGTCTTCCAACCTGCTCCTAGGTGAGCCAGTTGAGGAAAAATATATACAATGGAGACATTGTCCCGGGGCAAAAATCTCTTCTAGCTCTTAAACTTTGGCATAGTCATGGCAACCCCAGGAGAAGTGCCTTTTTTTGAAAAGAGTTTATTTTTTTTTAAAGTTTATTTATTTATTTGGGGAGGGTTGCGGGGGGTGGGGGGAGAATCCCAAGGACACTCTGTGCTATCGGCGCAGAGCCTGACATGGGGCTCAGACCCACAAACTGAGGTCATGACCTGAGCCCAAACCAAGAGTTGGATGCTCAACTGACTAAGCCACCCAGGCGCCCCTCTGAAAAGAGTTTATTAAAGTAAGAAAAGTTTAATGATGGATGGGGATAAATGGTCCTTTAGAACATTGTGATCTTGAACTGCTGATATTTTGTAAATGGAATTAAAAATCTTGTCTTTAGAGGCTGCTCTGGAAGAGTGTTAGTGAATGTATTCTAGGCCCTCAAAACCTTGATGTAATATATTTGCAGCTTATCCTTGTTACCCATCGTTTACTGATGATCTGGCTATCTTTTGTGAGAAGAGGAAAAGTGAGGGGAAAGACAAAACCACTCAGATGTTTAGCAATAGAATTTAAAGGGAGTGATTTTGAAAGGCTAATTGTCTCATGTGTATTGATACATAAACTTACTGTTTATGGGATTTAATCATTCTTGAAATTATTTGTGTCTAGAATAAGTAATACACTTCAAAGTGGGTGCAGCAAGTTGGACATTTACAACTTGCACGATGGGTACACAGTGGACTTTTGTACTGGACTTAATTATTGATGTTTGTCATCTGGATGGCTAAAAGTAGCCCAGAGAAATCGGGAATGTTTATATAACATTTAACTTAAGAGAGAAATATTTCCCAAGGAAAATCCGTGATGATGCTTTTTGTCAGTCACTGCTGTTGCCTTTCACAGTTTTTTTTTTTTTTGAACTTAAGAAAGTACTGAATTATCAGGAGTGAATAATTTTCTTCAAGTATTTTGACAGAGTCCAATTCTTTCTTGTAAATAGTGTTAGCCAAGAGTTTGGACATTTATTTATTTATTATTATTTTTTTAAATATATTTTTTAATGTTTATTTTTGAGAGGGAGGGAGGAAGGGAGACAGAGTGTGAGCAGGGAAGGAGCCTTAGAGAGAGGGAGACACAGAATCGGAAGCGGGCTCCAGGCTCCAGGCTCCGAGCTGTCAGCACAGAGCCCGATGCGGGGCTCGATCTCACGAATCGCGAGATCATGACCTGAGCCGAAGTCGGACGTCCAACCGACTGAGCCTCCCAGGTGCTTTTGTACTTTTTAATGTTTTATGTCGCATGCTGACCTGAAGCAGAGTAGGCCACACACATCCTGTTCACAGTCGGTCAAGAGCAAATCACCCGAGGGAATTAGAAGCAGTGAGATACGCGGGCCCTGCTGTCAGGGACCCTCCGATGTGGGGGAGGGAAAGCTGGCCACCTAACTGTGTTAAGCGGGTATTATCGATGCCGAGAGAACCGTGTGGCTTTTGAGGTCGGGTGGAGTTTGGGACGTTCTACTTCGCACCAGTCAGGATGGGCTTCCTGACTTCCTCGATGAGCAGATAGGGTGACGGAGAGACCGGTGAGGGGGCACTGCCAGCCAGGGAACAGAGGCGAGGAGGCGTGAGGCGTGACCAGCTGGCGCCCGGCAGCCAGGGCTTCTGAGTATTTCCATCAGTGCGCCAGCTGGCGGGAGGGGAGCACCGGCCAGCAGGAGTGCTTGGACGTTTGCTGCCGTCAGCTTAGAAAAAAAAATTTTTTTTGTAATATTTACTTTGTTTTTGAAAGAGAGAGGGTGAGCAGGGGACGGGTAGAGGGGGAGGGGGACAGAGGATCTGAGGATCCCTGCTGTCGGCACAGAGCCCGATGCGGGGCTCGAACTCATAAACTGTGGGATCATGAGCTGAGCTGAATGTAGTTGGACCCTTGACCGACTGAGCCACCCGGGCAGCCCGGGCTGGTGTCAGTTTTGAAGCTGCGTGCTGTAAGCACAGAATGTATTTGGAGACTTGTATTTACTCTTAACAACCGTTTGGGGTTTTAGTCTTCTCTTGCGTTGTATATCAGAGCATTTCAATATAAAAACATATTTTTTAAGTTTATTTATTTTGAGAGAGAGAGAGAGGTGCTCCTTAATATAAAAATAATTTAAAATACTCAGCAGGTAGTTTAACTGATGCTCCAGGAAGATGTAGCATGTTCACTCTGTGACCTTTTACGACCTCCAGCCCCCTTGCACTGCTATAGACATCTGGGGCCTGGGGAAGAGGCTTTACAAATAGGAAGGTGGGGCAGCTAAGGAGTTAAAGACTAAACCACAATGTCATTTGAAGGAATTTGGATTTCATCTTGGAGTATTTAATTGATTGACTGTAGAACAAACATTTACCGAATGTCTAATTTGTGGTAGGTGTTGACAGTACAAATATGGCTCCTGCTTTGGGCCCCTACCTTGAGCGAGTGAGTCAGACCGTGATAGGTGGATTAATCCAGCTACAACATGGGACATGGGTGGTAAGAGTGGGTCACGGCCAGAGAAGAGCTTCAGTGAGAGAACTTTCAGTTGGAGGCCCAGGAAGCAAGTTTGTGGCATGGTCTGTATTCAGGATAATCGTTAGAATGATTGCTGTCCAATATGGCAGCCAGTCACCACACACGGCTGTTGAACACTTGAAACATGGCTAGTGGGAACTGAGATGTGTTGTAAAGTGTAAAACACACACCAGGTGTCAAAGACTTAGTGGGGCCAAAAACAAAAACAAAAAAAAAAAGTAAAATATTAATACTTTTGCAAAAGTGATTGCATGTTGAAAGAATACTTTGGACATATTAGATTATATAAAGTATACAGTTAAAGTTAACTTCACCTTTTTATTTTCACCTTAAAAAAATTTTTTTTAACGTTCATTTTTGAGAGACAGAACGTGAGTGGGGGAGGAGCAGAGAGAGGGGGAGACACAGAATTGGAAGCAGGCTCCAGGCTCTGAGCTGTCAGCAGGGCTTGAACCCACCAACCGTGAAATCATGACCTGAGCCGAAGTTGGATGCTGAACCGACTGAGCCACCCAGGTGCCCCATCAAATATCTCATTTTAAACGTAAAGGACACCGAGGGACACAAACAGCTTAGATGCACTGTCCAAAGTCTCACGGCCGCTCCTCATTCCTTCGGGTGTAATTCGTGCAAGCATTGCCCAGTGCCCGTCGCATGTCAGGCAGAGTGTAGGACAGTTACCCAGACTTCTTGTCCAGGGCTCTCCTTTTATATTCTTTTAGTTACGTAAATTAGAGGCATCGGCCTGCCTGTCATCTGTATGAGGAGCTCGAAGAGTGAGCGAATCACTTGATAGCAACCTGTGTCTTCTCCCTGAACATGCGAGCATTTGATCAGTTGCAAAATATGGAGAAAATAGTTTATCCTCCAGAGATGAAGCTCTTGTGAATTTTAGGTTTGCAGCTTTCTTTTTTCATGTTTATTTTTGAGAGAGAGAGAGAGAGAGAGAGAACAGAGAGAGAGGAGACAGAGGATCTGAAGCAGGCTCTGGGCTAACAGCAGAGAGCCCAAAGCGGGGCTGAAACTCACGAACCATGAGATCATGACCTGAGCCATTCAGACGCTTAACTGACTGCGCCACCCAGGTGCCCCTTTTCACCTTTTAAAAAAAAATGTGGCTGTAAGAAAACTTAAAATCATACGTGTGGCTTGCGTTACATTTTTCAGACAGTGCTGCCCGGAGCTATGTGATAGTCTCGAGACCAGGAAGAATGGGTGGGTCCTCGGGGAGGCAGATGTCGCAGCGATAGGACACAGATGAGGCTCCTTTAAACCATAGGGGCCTCGAGCAGGATTCACCGTTGGGTCATTTGCATGCATCCCGTGTCACCTGCTCCTTTTCCCATAACCTGTTTCAGATGGTCTGCGTTGCCCCAACTTCTCGCTGCTCAGATGTATTTATGCTGTCGCCCGATGACTAGTCAGTGGCTCACCGTGGGTATAAGGCGTATTCAAATGCAGCATCGGCTGGGACCGGTGTGGAACCAAGGCACGTACCTTCCGTGTCCTGTGTAGAGTCTGGCCCGTGCCTGGTCACTGAGGATTGGGGAATTAAGTTCTTCAGAGATGACTCGAGAGGTTTTACCCTTGAGATGTGAATAGAGATGTGGTTGTCTTAATAGAGGTTGCAGGTGATGGTGATGAGTCCTTGACTTCACAGCTGTAGCGTAGCTGGAGTTGTGTGGCTGGGCCTTGGGGGAGGGGTCGGGGCCGATACCACGGTTTGGGAGCCCTGTCCATAGAATGGCGTGTGGGAGTCCCTCCGTTGTTAGAGGATTAGAGCCTCAAGAACTGGACCCGCCCTGGGGTGCCTGGGTGGCTCAGTTGGTTAACCACCTGACTCTTGATTTCAGCTCAGGTCATGATCTCAACAGTGGTGAGATGGAGCCCTGTTTCAGGCTCTGCACAGACAGCACAGAGCCTGCTTGGGATTCTCTCTCTCCCTTTGCCCCTCCCCTGTTTGCACGCTCTCTCTCTCTCTCTCTCTCTCTCTCTCTCACTCAAAAATAAATAAATATTTTTTTAAAAGCTTAGGAAATGGGGTGCCTGGGTGGCTCAGTAGGTTAAGCGTTTGACTTCGGCTCAGGTCATAATTTTGCAGTTTGTGGGTTTCGAGCCCCATGTCGGGCTCTGTGCTGACAGCTCGGAGCCTGGACCCTGTTTCAGATTCTGTGTCTCCCTCTCTCTCTGCTCCTCCCCTGCTTGTGCTCTGTTTCTCTCTTAAAAATAAATAAATTACAACAAAACAAAACTACATTGTTTAAAAAAAAAAAACTGGACCCTCCCTGATTTAGGTTGCATGCTTAGATGTCGGCACTGTGATCGTAAAATCTGAGGCTCTAAGCAAAATTTTGGAAAGCCTGTTTCATGGTTCTGCTCCTTCAGCGTTTTCCACCTTTTCTGCCCTTGTTTTTTTTTTTTTCCCCCCTACCTTCGAAAGAGGGTAAAATGTGGGAAGCAAGTTTGTGGGAAAGGAGGTCAACAAAAGTTCTGAGCCACAGATGTGATGTGTCTCCATTGGCATTGGTCCAGGATGCTCTGGTTTATTCCTTACTCCCTGTGTGTGGACACCCCATGTGTGTGAGTTATAAAGGGACAACCTGGACCTCTGAGAGGTCTCTCCCTGTGTACATACCCATATACACACACATATGCGTCCCCATATGTATATGCACCTACCTACCTACATACATACATATGTCTGTGTACAAACGCACTTGAAGTTACCAGATAAAATTCCTCATGACAGTTTAGAACTTTCTTGATGAATTTATGCTAAGATGTGTTACATATGCCACACTTAGGTTGCATGTATGCCCCACACGTCTCTCGCCATACTATTTCACCCCCAGTGACCCATGCAGATAGAAGGATGGTTTTGTTGGTGATTATCTGGAAACTTGCACTTCCTATTGGCTTCCCTTGCTTACAGCGGTAGGAGACCGCCACCCAAGGGCTAAAGACACAAAACCGTCACTCCTAAAAAATCGGCCTTTCCTTCTCCCAGTGCAGCTGTTCTTTCCTGGCTGCCATCACTGGACTCTTGTTTTCTTTTAAATACTCCCTGGAAGGCAGGACTTATCAGGGCCTTCAAGAAGGGAAAAACCAACAGCTGCAAAAGTCACTGTGAATGTTTGATGGTGGGGGGAAGAACTGGAGACAAAAACTGACTGGAGGTGAAGCTTTCCGGCCTCATCACACGCTGTGTCTCTGAGGTCACCAGCTGGAATGCTGGCTTGCTAAGATCAGGTTCTCAGAAGCTTTAATTGTTTAACACGGTGGCTAACGTTGGCGAGCACTTAGTAGGGGGCAGGTCCTGTTGTGAGCAGGGTTAGCTCATTTTCTCCTCCTGTGACCACGTGAGGTCTGTACTGTTATTGTCTCCCTTTTAATGGAGGCACAGGGAGGTTAAATCACGCGGCTCGTCATTTTGAGCCGGCACTCAGAGCCTGCATGCTCACAGCTTTCCCAGGCTGCTTTAAAACAAAAGGTGTGTTGTAGGGGCCATCAGTGAGCTAAGATGCCACATCTTTCTAGTGGTCTGGAAGTGGAGTATTAAAAATGTTATTGTCGGGGTGTCTTTGTATGTTGATTTGTGGGTGCCACTTTTACGCCCGGCCCCATTATCTTGTGGAATTAAAACCCTCGTGTTATGTTTCTTCAAGTATGAAGAACATTACATAGGTATCATCTATATGATATATATACTATATATAGATATATTTATCTGTCCATAGGAGAACCTTAGATTGCGAGTGACTTGTTCTGCGAGCGTTCCACAAGACGAGCAAACATTTCTAATAAATTTTAACTTGATCAATGAGTGACGTCTTGCCGTACGAGTAGTACGTGATGCCCGGTGTCCCATGATCCCAACGGAGCCGATGGTTCTTGAAATCCGCTCTGATGGATGAGTGCTTCGGTTTACAAGCATGTTTCTGGAACGAATTATGCCCGCAGCCGAGGTTTCACCGTATGTGTCGTATGCATCTAGTACCCAGGAGAGACTTGCCTCTTCCAGCTGCCCCCTCCTGCAATCTGTAGTGATATCAAGTTCTTAGTACCAGAGGCTTAACCACCGAGAGCTCCGATAAGCAGACGTGCGTGGGCCTCTCTGTGTCTTCTCTATGGAAAGAGTGTCAGGTTGGACCCTGCTATTGTTACGGTCCGTTATTTGAGGAATAAAATAAGAAGGGAAATACAGGGCAAGTTTATAATGGACTCGGTTCACGTGTGACAGGCATGAGAGTCCAGCCACACCTGCATCGTCCGGTGACCTTGATTCTTGTGTCTCCTTGCCGTCCTTATAAGATACTAGAGAAACCGCAGGAAGCATGAGGAAAATCTAGCTGTTCTATGAACTGAAGACTGGATGTTTCCACAAGTTACCACATGACTTACCTTCTGTAGCCACTTGAGCTCTTTCTTTTTCCTGTGAGCGTTTTCAGTGTTCTGTGGGGATCAGAACGTGAATTTGGGAGGCAGCGGGTCTGTGTCTTGCTGGCAAAAAGGCAAGGGGGCCGGCACACTGTTTATAAACATTCACAGCTCTTCCCTTTCGTAAACAACAAACAAAATATTTTTGGACCACACTCCGTGATTTCCCTGCCAAAAACGTTTGGAGGCAGCAATGCTTTATTTACTCACTGCCCCTGCTGTAGTACGGCTCACCACTCTCCAGGACAGGTGCCTGAAAGATTCCTGGTGGCCAAACGCTTTCTCTCAGCATTAGTCACCTTGACCTTCCCTGGTGGAGATGGGACCGTCTATTTAGGCCTCAAAACCCAGTGTATGTCTTAGACACAGGACATCTCAGTGTGGACTGGCCACGTTTCACGTGCCCACTAGCCACATGAGATGGGTCGTATGGGATAGTGCAGCTCTACGCAGAGATTATCTCACTCTCCAGCCTGGTTTCCTTTGCTTCCCACGCTCCTCCCACTGCCCAGACGTGAATGCCTCAGGAGTCTGGTCTTCCCTCATCCGCACACTCTTTCTCCCCTTTGACCGTCTCATCTGCTGCCGGCCCCCGGCACACAGCATCGAGGATGCTACCTCAGTGGGCCAGGGTGCTCCGTTGTTACCTCCAGTTCGGCTTGTCCAAAGTCAAAAGCTGGCTTCTCTCCTTTCGTCTGTTTTCCTGGCCTCTAATGTTGCCTCTGATTTTATAAAGCAGTAAGAGAACAATCAGGCCATGTAAGCAGACTGAATACTCAGAACCCGAGGGCTGAGGGCATCGTGGAAATTGAATGGCACTTACAGGAAAGCCCAACATACTGAATGACGTGCATAATTCGTACGGGCAGCAAGGTGACGACGTATACATAGCTATTCGCGAACATTAAGGTGGTGATTGCTTTTATTCATGGGCAGAGCAAGCATGTTGGGAGCAAATGGGCAAGCGGGGGAGGGAGTGGCTCACGACCCTCTTTTTGGAACCTCCTTGCTGCCGGTGGAGTGGGGAGGGGAGTCGTGGTTGATGCCCTGCTTTCGTCAGTCCACGTCCTGGGAGCTGGTCTCGCCATTTTTGGTCACTCTTCCCAGTTTTAGTGCTTAGGGACTAGTGTTTTGCTTTTCATCAGGCACTTCCGGGATGAAAGAAAATTAAATTAAGAGCCGATCTGGGGTTCATGATAAGGTGAAATTAAGTGCTGGCTTCACCTGCTGCACCCACTCAGGAGGCCGGGGCTGACTTGCTCACGGACCCTGACCTCTGAGAGCCCGGAATAACCTTGTCACCGGAGCTGTAGCCCCAAATGCTGAAACAGGAGAGCTTGGGGTTCATGTGGCCTTTTTATTACTCTGTATTTTAAAAGTAGGTATTTCCCTGAGTTATCTTTCAGTCAAAACTATTCAAGGGTGCTATCGTCATTTTGAGCATGATTTGTAAAATTTGAAGGGAAATCTTAGTTTCTCTACAAGCTCGTGTAGTAGAGAACATCTAATTCATACCATTTTTTAAAAAAGTTTATTTTTGAGAAAGTGTGCATGCGCATGGGGAAGGGAGAGAGAGAGAGAGAGAGAGAGAGAGAGAGAGAGAGAGAGAGAGAGAGAATATCCCAAGCAGGCTCCACACTTCCAGTGCAGAGCCCGATGCGGGGCTTGAACCCATGAACCGCGAGATCATGACCTGAGCCAAAACCAAGAGTTAGATGCCCAACCGGGTAAGCCACCCAGGTGCCCCTATAGCAGTGTAATAGTGAGCTCTAGGGCTATTTGAATACTGTTTACAGTGGCATTTCCACCCCCTCCTCATGTAACTATTTTATAAAACATTCGGCCATCTCAGCTGCGGGAAGGAAACTCTCACATGGTGGAAAAAACAAGGGCTTGGCGACCAGAAATATCTGGGTTCAATTCCTGCTTCCACTGTTGGAAAAGTGACTTTCATCTCTCCGAGTCCCTTTCCTTTTGCATCAAGTAAAATCTGCCTCAGAAGATAAAATTCTTAACTTGCTCAATAAACGTTAATATCCTCTCTGCTCTTCCTGGGGGCTGGAGGGGGCAGAAGGAAGCCACAGGGTGTACAATAGCTGTACCTTGGAAATGGTGCAATTGTGTGTGTGTGTGTGTGTGTGTGTGTGTGTGTGTGTGTTTAAGCAGATTGCTTTTCTGACATCACGAGCCAGGAGTGTTTGGAGTGAAATGCTCTGTTACTTGATTTCAGGTGGGGGCAGTATGAGGCTGATGGGCTCCTGGGGACTTGAGGGGAGAGAACAGCAGGGGGCAGGCTGCTGTGTAGACAGGGGCAGGAAGAGCGTAAGGCCCCTCAGACACTTGAAGGCGTGCTGTTTCTTTCCGTGGTAGCCTGCCAGGGTGGGCATAACAAAGGACCACAGGCTGAGGGGCCTAAACAAGTGTCCCACGATTCTGGAGACTGGAAGGCCAAGATCAAGGTGTTGGGACGTCTGGCTTCCCCAGCAGTATCTCTGCTCTGCTTGTAGAGGGCTGACTTCTCACGGCCTCTTCACACGGTCTTTCCTCCGTGTGTGTGTCTGCGGCCTAATTTTCTCTTCTTACGAGGACACCAGTCAGATTGGATTAGGGCCACCCTAATGGCCTCATTTTACCTTAATTACCTCATCATAGATTTTGTGTCCCAATACGGTCACAAGCTGGTAGTTAGGGCTTCAATGTATACATTTTTGCGGAGGACACAGTTTAGTCCATAACACTTCCCATCTTAGCGACCAAGTTTGTTTTTTTTTTTTTTTTAACTCTTCTGTCTTCTGGATTCATCCTTTCCTCCTTCCCCTCTGTCACCTTTATCTTACGAAGCCTCCCTCAGTGGGAAAGGTGGGGAGCCGACCTCACTTTGAGCCGGGGCTTCCTCACTGGCCATCCTACAGTGTCCTCGGTATTGAGGATGGCAGGCGGCAGGGGGTGGCCAGGAGCTCTGGTCGGGGCACGTCGCTTGGCTCTGTGAGGCTGGGAATGCCGGGGCCTCGGGAGGACAGGTCACGGGCATTGCTGTGGTCCGAGTGTGTCAAGATACAGGGCCTCCCTTCTCTCGCCGCAGCGGACCCTCGTTGGCTGAAAGCCGTAGACGTGATGTTTGTCACTTGGATAGAGCTGATGACAGCGGGCGAGTTGACGCTCAGCCTGGAGGACCATGGATCGCCTGTATTGTGTGTGGACGTGTACCTGCACCTCTCAGATGGCAGTGCTAGGCGTGCTGTGGCGTGAGTTCTTCTCTTTCCGGAGGGCGCAGTGCATTTGCACGGCCACTGGCCGTGAGAAAACTTCTCAGCTTGCACTGGCAAAAGATGGGGGGGGGGGGGGGACTTTAAAGCTTTAATTTCCCTGCAGGAGGGACTGTTTTAGGAACAACTTACGAATTGCCAACCGGTTGCTGTTGCTTTCCAGTACCGCCTGAACTAGCACCTGGGCCGAGAGAAGAATGTACTGACTTAGCTTCATTCACTGGGCTTGGCTTTTACGGGGTATATTTGTAGGAGAGCGTACCCTTTCGCTTACTGTTTTGCTTCAGGCGCAATCCTTGGCTTAGGATACGCTGCTTTTTTGGCTTCTGTCCTTCCTTCTCTTCCCCTCCTCTCCCTCCTTCCCCACCTTTTTTTTTTTTTTTTTTTTTTTTTTTTTTAAACGTTGCTAACGTGATTACCTACCTGTGATGAATCATCCGGTTTTATAGTCTAGCAAAGTCAGGATAAAAAATGTAAATGTTTTTGTCTAAACAGAGATGCAAAGTGTGACGACTGTAGTGAGTAATGACTCACGCTTCAAGTACCGTGTGTGGATGTAGATTTATTCCTAATACCAGATGCACCAGGACATGTTTTTTTCCCCCTTCAGCCCACAGAGATGTCAAGAAGCAGAAAACGGGGTTCACACATTTTTTTGTGTACAGGGGTGAAACCGGCCGGATCTCACCACATTCTCCGATTTGAGATGTTGACAGAATTGATGTCCCTCTCTGGGTCCGGCTGGCCATCTTCGGTTTCTCTTCTCATATTCCTCCTACCACCGTGGGGCTTGGACGTGTTTCTGAAATGAGCCTTAATAAAAATTTGAGATCTCCATTCAGCTCTCTGTGGTTTTCATCTCAGAGATTCTTCTCGGGGCGCCTGGCTGGCTCCGTCGGTTGAGTGACCGACTTCGGCTCAGGTCACGATCTCACGGTTCATGAGTTCAAGCCCCGCGTCGGCTCTGTGCTGACAGCTTGGAGCCTGGATCCTGCTTCGGATTCTCTCTCTCTCTCTCTCTCTCTCTCTCTGCCCCTCCCCTACTCACACTCTCTCTCTCAAAATAAACATTGAAGAACAATTACAAAAAAGGAAATTCTTCGCATTATTTAGAATAGAGAACACACTCTGGACCACTTTAAAGAGACAGTATTCCCTGCCCTTACTCCTCTGTGAATGCTGCTTTAAGTCACTGGTATGTGCCATCCATTTGGCATCTGCTGACACGAGGGGAGAACTGTGTCCAGTGATACCTTCACATCTAGAAGTGCAATGATGGCCACATTTGCTGTTTCTGTCTTTCAGAGAATGCTGGAAATTGATGTAACTAGATGGCAGATGTCATGCTCCCTGAATTTACTCCTCCCAATCCCAGATCGCCTGGGACTAGCTACCTACAGAGACGTGCCTGGGATACATACCTGGCATATGTACATTCATGGGTTGGTGGCCTTTGGGATTTGGTCAAGATGTGGACGGTTAGCGAGGTCCTCCTGGCCACCACCACTCTCTTTGTGACCACGACTCATAATAAGTCTCCATGGCTGGTCGGGAGAGATGGGAAGCAAGCTCTCTCCTTTCCTTCTCGTCCTTTCCTTGCAAGAGTGGATCCTGTTGAACACACGTGCAAACATCTATGACGTGTCTGCTAGGTGCTGGGCAACAGGACATAAATGCTTTTCGTGACCTGTCATCGCAAACACCTGTGCCGTATGAGACCAAACAGAAACAAGAACAAAACCAGGGGTGTGGATGTTGTCCCTGACTTTTCTCAGCTAGTATCATTCCGTGATTTTGGGTCCTGTTACTTCGTCAAAGAATAAAACTAGGGACTCACAAATGAGTCTGCGTTGGTTTTATGTTGCAGAAAATACTGAAGGGGTGAAGTCACTTTTCTACCCATCAGGTTAATTCTTTCCAGCCTTGTTCCTGTGGTAGGTGGTATTTTCCCCGTAGTACCTGATGTGTTTAGATGAAGCTGTCGTGTGAAGGACACGTTACGTGCAAAATAGGTGGCAGGTCAGTATTCTGAGACACAGCATTGTATTGGATTTCGGTTAAGTGTTTGTATTATTTATGAAGCCAAAATAACCCTTTCTTGACTGAGTTTTTACTCTAATGGGAAAAACGCTTTAGCTCGTTAATAGCAGCCAAACCTGTATGGTTGCACGAAACTGAATCCCTCATTCTCGGGTTAAACTCGAAGAGAGTCACCGTCTACTTTCTCGACCTTTTCACTGCTGAGTGCTCCCTTTGAAGTATTTCAGACCTCAGGAGGCATCTGCTCAGTCCGTCCTTTTCTTCTGCCTCCGTATTAGCCTGTTCCTGATATGGAGTGGCTTTATTCCATCACTGATCTCAGACTAGTGTTTCTTAGGTGTAAATGAAGACAGCTAACATTTTGGTAGGCATGTCTCAGAATAAGCAGAATCCTTTCTTCCTATCCATCAGATTTTTATGTGCATTTCCAAAGAAGATAGTGGTTGTTAGAATAACCATCTCTTTTCTCTTGAATGCTTTTATTGTTGGAAATCATTTTTTGTTCAGCCCAGTTTACATTTGTCACTAAAAGGTAGTGAATCGCTAAGAAGTAACCTAAAGCCACGTGATTTTTAAGAGCTGAGCTCCTGAGCATGACTTAAAACTACAATGTATCATGTCAGGTTTATGTATGACCTCACATTTTATCACCAAAATCTCTCAAAGGATACAACAAAATCCACACTAGTTTTGGCAAATGAATATTACATATTAGTTTCAGAAATGGGGGAAGATAAATAGGCTACAGTCTAGAAAAATAATTCACATGCCTTTACTATTCCCAGTGTATCCCGTGTGATAGTGAAATGCATACTACAAACGTAAAACTTAAGTTGGTAAGACTATATAATGAATTAAAAAAAATTTTTTTTAACTTTTACTTCTTTTTGAGAGAGAGAGACAGAGCATGAATGAAGGAGGAGCAGAGAGAGGGGGAGACACAGAATCCAAAGCAGACTCCAGGCTCTGATCTGTCAGCACAGAGCCCGATGCGGGGCTTGAACCCACGAGCTGTGAGATCATGACCTGAGCTGAAGTCGGATGCTTAACTGACTGATCCACTAAGGTGCCCCTATAATGAATTTTTAATTAATCCCTGGCACTTCAGAAGATTACTCTTTTTTAAAAAAATAATTTAGAGAGAGAGAGAGAGAGAGAGGAAGAAAAGAAAGAGAATGCTGTCCATGCTGTCAGCACAGAGCCCAGCTCGAGGCTCAATCTCACGAACTGTGAGATCATGACCTGAGCCGAGATCAAGAGTCAGGTGCTTAAGCCACTGAGCCACCCAGGTGCCCCCAGAAGATTACTCTTAATCAGGTGGTTTGCAGAGATAAGTTTATAAGGTTGGTGTGCTAGATAGGAAAATCACCCCCCCCCCCCAATATCCTGTCCTAATCTGTGGAACCTGTGAATGTTCCCGTACAGGCCACAGGGATTTAGCAGGTGTGATTCAATTAGGGATCTCGCGATGGGAAGATTATCCTGGATTATTTGGGTGGGTCCAACATTATTACAGGGTTCTGAGAAGAGGGAGGCAGGAAGCGGGGGAGATGCTACGCCACTGGCTTTGAAGCTGGAGGAAGGACGCCACCCAACAGATGGGTGCTCAGAATTTTAAGAAAGAATACAGCCTGGCCAACCCAGTTTAGACTTCCAAACTCCAGAACCGCGTGATAAGTTTTAAACTTTAAAGACAACAAAGGGCACAGGGAGTGGCAAGGGTATCTGAAATAAAATTTATAAATCTAATCAGTTTGCCTTTGCAAAGGGAAGCCTTGGCTTCAACTACGAGACTTGGATTACATAAGCCAGAGTTGGGCACTGCATATTTCTAGAATTTGGTCTTCAAATGGAATCCTATAAATACTCCCAAGTATGTACCACATACTTCCTCCGCGGCTGCCTCCGTGGGACCGTGCAGCGCTCTTCCAACAAAGCTGATCCAGACCTTACAGGACGGCCACCCTCTGCGTGTCGGAAAAGCTCAACATTTTACTGGGCCCTTGTCTGAAATCACTCTGTAGCCAAAAAGTGCCACACAAGATAAAAAAGCGTTATTTTTCATAATTTTAGCTGACCGCAGGTACCACTGACACCTCCTTCTCACTAAAGGGAGACAAATGCCCCCGAGGCACGCCGTAGTGCCTCCCCCTTAGCCTGGTATTTGGAGATCAAGGACTAACAGTGTTCCATCTGCAAGGGGGATTTGCTTTGCTTCTGCGAGGCTTTGGGAAGCATTAACCAGCCACCGCCAAACAGTGCTCCTGGCTGCGGAGAGGTTCCAGGCAAAGGAGATCAACCAGAGAACGAGATGGCATACAATAGGCTTGTTATGAACTACTCAATGCGTGGCTCAACTTGGCTCAGGCAAGAGGAATCAGCAAGTGATAAGGCTGTCAGCTGGTGATACGGGAAGGTAGACTTATGGTTGACCTTGAACTCTGGACATTGCACGCAGGAGGGACAGCATGAGCCCCGAGAAAACTGGGTTTCCCTTGAATTGTTCTACTGGTTTCCCTTTTTTCATGCAGAAGTCTGCATCTTCAAATAAATTATTGTGACAAGTTGGACTTCTACACTGTCACAGGAAGATGGTAAAGGTCACGGCCCCCTGCGATCCTGAAAATTGTTTTGTGTTTTTCATTGACCTTCACAGTGTTGGATTTATGGGAAGGGGGAATAAAAACTGGATTTGACAGTCTATTCCTTCAACAGAAGGGACATGCCTTTGAGTTTATGACATTAAACAATGCCCTATTTCAAATACTTTCCACGGGAGAAAGAGTGCCCTTCGCTGTTTGACTACCAGTCTGGGAAATCTCTCCTTGGACTTGTTTTGTTAGGGATTAAGTCACGTGCAACTCTCTTCTCCCTCTTTTGCCATTGTACTCAAGATAATCCTGCTTCCTCCCTATGTGATTTTTTTTTTTTTTTTTTTTTTTTTTTTTTTGTAAATCAGAAATTAACACTTCTAGTTCACGGTTCCTATGAGAGTAGTTTCTTTACAGCACCTTGTGGAAGGTAACGAGATTTAAAACTTAAAGTCTTGGGACTACATAGTTCTCAGTTCTCATTTCCCTGAGCAGCTTTGCTTCTTGGCAAACGGAATATACATTGGTGTTTTATTATTCTAACCATGGTAATGGTATTTGGGAGTAGTATTGACTCTTATGCTGGTTCCTCTATCATCGGGAACCTGCTTCAGAAAAGAAAATATGGAGATCCTTGACTATAAAATTAAGTAACTATAAAATTACTTGGACTAGAGATGCACATTCCAGAAGAGTACTGAGTGAGCTCTCTGGCAAGTTTGGAACATGTCTTCTGTGACCTAGACGCTAGAGGGCAACAGCTCGTGCCCCCTTTCAATCTGTGGGGGTGTGTTCAGAAAGCCTTTCTCCTAACAAATATCTAATTAGGAGTCCTCCACCCCCAAGGAGCTGGAATGGAGGCCTGTCCCACCATCGGCTGTGGGAGGAGAGCCCCAAGTGAAAGCTGTCCAGTCATACTTGTGATTTTAGTCTATTTTTGTCTAGCCTGTTTGTTCAAAACCTTACTAAAATTGGGATAGACTAATGGCCCTCTCTTAAAATTGGATTGATTTTAGCTTGAATATATGTTTTCTTTTCTTTCTCAACTTCTGGATGGCTCCTATTCCAACTGGTATGATTCAAGTATTCCAGTGCAGTCAAGGATCCAAACTATGTCCCTTAGGTAGATAAATAAATAGAGAGTGGAATTCTTTAGAGCTGCCAGACTGACCTTTTCCATCAGCGCTAAACCCTGAAAAAGAGTACAGAGATTTAAAGCCTTGAGTTAAAAGGGGAAGAGATTGAGCTATTTGCGTTAAGGAATTCAGAACACTCTATCTTGTTGGGTTCTTCATTCTTACGTATGAGTTCATTTTCCTTCTGCTCAGCCGGCACGCTTATTAGCATTGAACACAAGACCCCTGGGGACCCCAGGAAACCACACCCACAAGATCCCAGGTTCCCAGAAGCAGGGTCCCTCTGCCCCATTTCTGAACCAAGCTCTCAGGCCTTGGCAGTGGCCGGAGCTGTCCCCAGGGCTGGGAGCCTCGGGGTCTTTTGGCTCATCATCTCCATGACAGCCTGCTTCACGGCATGCTTCTCCTGCAGAACTCGCTGGGGTTTCTCCATTTGGTTGGTGAGGAAGCCTGTCTTCCTCTCGAAAAAGCCCTTGGCTTCCTCGGCTGTCTGCTCCCCGTCGATGAGCACGTGTTCCGCATCATGTAGCTTCCTGGGGACACATGTAGAGCTTGTCGGTGGGGCGAGTCATTCTTACCTCTCTTGCTAGTGTTGGACGCGTTCAGATAGTCCTGGGCTTCCACATGGTTGGTCTGTACCACCTTGAGCTGGGTGGCGGGCACGGGCAAGGTCTCCGCTTCCTGGTCCGCTGGTTCTTGAACATTTCTAGCTGTGGTGGGTTTCTCTTGGTGATGATCACTGACTGTGAATTTTTAATAAGGAAGTGAACCCCAGATGACAGAACTGATTTTCTTTTATGGGGTGGCTGTTGAGATCTCTTCTGTTACTTAAATCAGGTTAAATAAGACAGAATTTTGTTTTGGTAAGTCTGGCCTCTGGGTCTCTGGTATATTCACGATTTCTACTTAAAACCTATTTGTCTTTCTCAGGGATCCTGGTGACACCACCCTCTACTCTAAGAGATTGAAAAGATGAGACAAAAGGAAAGTATCTTTCATAGTACAATCAAAGCAACTTTCATTTTTGTTGGCACGTAGGATATGGGTTTTAGGTAAAATACAAGTGGATGATGGGCATTAAGGAGGTCACTTGTTGGGATGAGCACTGGGTGTTATATATAAGTGATGAATCACTAAATTCTCCTGAAACCATTATTACACGATATGTTAACTAAGTTGGATTTTTTTTTAATGTTTATCTTAGTTTTGAGAGAGAGAGAGACAGAGAAAGAGAGGGAGAGAGAGAGATTGACAGAGCGTGAGTGACAGAGGGGCAGAGGGAGAGGGAGACGCGGAATCCAAAGCAGGCTCCAGGCTCTGAGCCATCAGCACAGAGCCCGATGTGGGGTTCGAACTCACGATCTGCAAGATCGTGACCTGAGCCGAAGTTGGACACTTAACTGATGGAGCCACCCAGGTGCCCCTAACTTGGATTTAATTAAAAAAAAAAAAAAAGAAAAAATATATAATTCGTATATGTATATATGTAAATTGATAAATATATAAATTTATATATGTAAGATCTACATATATATAATTTATATGTAAATTTATACATATATAAATTATATATATAATTTATATATGTATAATTTATATGTAAATTTATACGTATATAAATTATATATATATATGTATATGTATATGTATATGTATAAGACTGCATCTTACTCCTTCTGGGAATTTATTTTTTTTAACCAAGTATGTACTCCATGTACATCTGTTAGCAGTGATGTTAGTGATCATCACTTGGGCTGGAGACCTGGAGAAACGCAGCCTTACATTGTGTGGTATCTTGGCTAGCAAACGCCCCCAGGCCCATTGGCATTGGTGTTGCTCTGGTTTTGCTGATGCACATTTGTATTTTAGATGAACAGATTGGGTCATGAATTTCCAAGTGAATTTCCTTTTCCATTTTCTTTCTTAAGATGCACGCACGCATTAAAATTTTTGCACTTCAGATAAAAATCAAGATCAGCTCTGATGGTCTCTTTGGCTCCCTCTTCGTTTCCCATAGGAATGGTAAAAATTTAATTATTCATGCATGAAAATGGCATTTGAGACCTTGAAAATGGAGACTGTTTGGAAGGGAAAGTCACTTGTGGCATAAGAGCTCTGAACACAGAAGAAGGGTGAGTGGTGTAACCTTGACCGTAGGAGAAGTCCAGGAGACCCGGAACGGACCCTGCTCACTAGTCAGCAGGGCCCGAGATAGCCTCTCCCTCCTGCACATCGCCGCCCCCGAGTCACATGCCCTGTGCCGCACGACACGTGATGCAGAAGGGATCCGACGGCCACCAGGGTTCCTTGCCTGCATGGACTCTGAGTCCCGTTACCCATCTGATAAATGAGAAAATAGTGTGGGTGTTAAGGAACAAGAACTCAGAATATGCAATACCAAAATATAAAGACCGTATTTAGGTTAACTCAGCCCAGCTGGTCCACAGACATTGCCGTTCTCTCCACATTCCAGAACCACAGATGGCCAGTCAGCCTCAGTGGCTTCCTCTCCAGCCCTGTGCCATCGGTTACGGGATGAATCCAAGGACAGGGGCATAACGTGTAAGGACAAATGATAAGTTAATACTCCTGCTCTGTTTCACATCCCCTGTGGTGGATCAATAGGATCTTTTGTTCTGATAAACTTTGTGTTTTGAAACATATTTAGGTATTTATTGGGGGGAGCAGTGAAAGAAAGAAGAGGTGAGTATTTAGTGCCACTCACTATTCTGAGTATTTATTTAATTCTTCCCAAAATACTATAAAGTAAGTGCTCTTATTTTTTCTGTTTTACAAATATGGAAACTGAGGCAGGGAGGATTTTTTTTTTTTTTTTTTTTTTGTAACTTTCCCCAGGTGAAGGAGCCAATTAGAAGCAGAGCTGGCCTCAGAGCCCAGCCCCTAATCTCAAGTGCAATCCGCTTCTGCCCCGTCTCAGCCTCAGTTCTGGGGTTAGGGTAGCTGCACATCCATACTTTCCTCCCCGGGCTTCCCACCTGCCCTCGCTAGCAGCTTAGGTGAGAAATGGGGTAGTTTCCATTTTTCTTGGGTCCCCATTGGGATCAAGTTTGGAGCTTTTTCAAGGAATGCTTTCTGAAAAAAACCAGGGGCAGGGGGAGGATATGAAATGAGGAAAAGGAAAACGGAAAAGCAGAGAAGGAAATAGATGAGGGTGAGGAGAATGAATTTCTTTCCCTCATCCTGACATTCTGCACTGAGCGTCTCCTGCACACGCCTGGGCTTTCAAGGAGTTTCCCCGATCGATCTAGAATGTAAGTAGGCAGTTGCTGGGTGAGCAGAAGCCACAGCAAGAAAGGCGTTGTGTACCTGGAATTCTTGGGGTCTTTGAGTCAGCCACTGATTCTTATCTTTTTGTGTGTGGGGGCTCTTTGGTGTCCCTCTGAAGTTATCCCGGCCCCTGAGGACAGAAGATAGTTCCTCACGTGGCCCTGCCCCACCTCTTCCCTCCCTGCTGCACTGACCTCTTGGTCACCCCTTCCATCCCATCCATCCAGACCCCATAGTGTCCCCTTCCCCCAGAACCCATTCTCTGTCCTGCCTGGTCTGTCCAAAGGGGACCGTCCCCATGGCTTATGTCTGCCACCGCCCCTCCTAAGCTGACAGAAGGCTCTCCTGGGGGCTGCTAACTCATTGCTGCATGACGGTGCTTCCTTTCAGGGTCCAGAAGCTTCTCTTTTGGTGTCTGGCCGATTGCCTAATGGCCTGTTGTCTGCGGTTCAGCTCTCTCCCTTTCGGCTCACTGGCGTGACTTCCGGGTCCGTGGCTCAGTGAATAAGCAAGTTCAGACGCTTGGCTCTGGCCCCTTTGTTCTTGTAGACTCATCCCCTTATTGCCTCCAGGAAAATTATCTGCCAGATTCGACTTAAGACAAACAAATAGGACCTCCCAAACAAAACTCTGTTTCTTTAGGGTCGATGCAACAATACGTGGTCCCAACGTTAGCAAGGGAAGCTGTCTCATTTCTATTTTTTTCTTCTTTTGGCTCATCAGTTACATATTTATTGAGCACTTACTAGGCTCTGTAGAGGTTGAAGACAAACATACGGACATAGCGTGCGGGAGAATTCCTGCTCCTATAATGTTTTCAGTCTTGGTTAAAGCACATATACACAGGGGGCCTGAATGGCTCAGTCAGTTAAGCATCCGACTTTGGCTCAGGTCATGATCTCGTGGTCCATGAGTTCAAGCCCCGTGTCAGGCTGTGTGCTGACAACTCAGGGCCTGGAGCCTGTTTCGGATTCTGTGACTCCCTCTCTCTCTGCCCCTCCCCTGGTCACAGTCTGTGTCTCTATCAAAAATAAACATTAAAAATTAAAGCACATCTGCACAGAAGGGGCTAATTAATAGTGTAAGGTAAGTGCTGAACGGGCCTCCAGACTGGTTTATAAATACCACAGACCTTTATTTGTACAGAAGCAAAAGCAGTGCCCCATCGTTAATAGAGGAGTTACTGTCCTACACACCCAGGAAGCTCTTAAAGAATTCTACAAAAGGCACTTTTCATGTGTTTTTCACTACTTCTGTTTTTTTCACTTCGTTAGTAGCCTGGGGCTGTGGTGAGCCCCCAGAGATAGGATTGAGGCAGGTTGGTGGGGAACAGGACAGCAGGCGGGGAGAATAACCAGAGAGGACACAGAACAGGAGCGGGAATAGATCAGTGTACCCAGAGTCGAGGGTTCGTTTAGGGCCGAAGGTGGTGCTTTCTCACCTGAGAAACACCCAGAAAGGTCAAAAACAGATTTCTGTCCCCAAACCCCACCCTGCGTGCACACACATACACACACATACACACAGATACACACACACCAACAGACCTTCCTCTGTCAGTGTGTCTTCCTTCCAGATACAAATACAAGTATGTGCACTGCTCATTTAGGAAAGTAGTTTCCACACCCAGGGCATTGACCTGACCTCCACACAACCAGGCAGACTCTGGCCTGGGCCTCGGGGCCTGAAGCGAGTGATGTGAGGAGACAGGGGACAGCGGAGAGCCCAGTCGGGTGTTGGTGCTGGGGTGCCCTAACTGCTCCCGTGTGGCTCTTGGCTGTGGGCCTCGTTTTGGCCCGCAGCTTGCTTGGGTTCCTTCCGGGCCTGGTGTACCGTTCTCCCTGTCAGTCCGTGAGCACCCGTCGGCACGCCGGCCCCGTTGACCTCTGTGTTGTTTGCAACCAGGAGCTCTGGTCTGGTTGTCCGTCTGTGGTCACCCGGGCCTTTCGTGGCCTACATCATCCCGGCGAAGATCCTCCGTGGGTTCCCTTGTGGCTGTAACGTGACCTTTACTGCCCGTGCTCCTTGTCACTTCTCACCTGGACCCGGACAAGGCTCCCTATCTCCAGCCCATCTCCCACCCTTGTTGCTTGCAGTAGGACCTGGAGGGGCCACAGTGACCTCTCATCCCTGGCAGGTGCCTTCTTGAGGCTTGGCCCGTGGGGATTTGTGTCCGTATTGCATTACATCTGGTGCTTGGAACTCCCCTCGCCGGCGGTCTCCAGCTGTGCAGACCCTGCAAGGGGTTGGGGGGGGGGGGTTGCATCATGCTCTGGGCCATTTTCTTCTGTTCCACCAAACTGCATACCTTTTCCCCGCTGCCCCGAGTCTTCCTAGGTGATTGGCGGGATAATTCTGGCTCATAAGTACCTTCGAGGGTCCTCCTTCGTCTCCTCGTTGTTCCTGCCTTGGTTCGAGCATGCCTGGTTTCTCACTGGGGCTCCTGTGACGGCCTTTTCATTCAGGCTCCTCCGGTGAGGTCTCTTCCCTCCGCCACCCCCTCCTGCCTGCCCTTGGGTGCCCCCCAAAACTGCCCTGTTCACACACCCCACTGCTTTCCCCAACCTAGAAGGCAGCCAGTGCTTTCTCCCTTCGGCCTCCTCTTCCTCTGCTCCTTCCAGGTGATGTTCTAGGGCCGTGAGTTTGCCAACATTGTTGTTTACATGTGCTGTGCCTTTCACAGCTTCGTGGCTTTGCAGGTGCTGTTGCCTTTCCCTCCTTTCTTTGCCAGGCAAATTCTGCTGGTTTGTCAGCCGTCTTTCTCCTCTCACACTTCAGGATGCCGTGCACAACTTGATTGCATGTTTAACCACAGACGGTTCTTCGGTTGTCTGTGAATGCACCTCTTTCTCTGCTGAGACCCCAGCATCTTGGAGGGTGGGGACGGCGTCTCTCGCGTTAGCCCCGAGTTTCTAAGCACAGCGCTGGCGCACGGCAGGCCCTATGTACATGCTTACTGTTGTAGGATGTATTCTCAATAGGACTAACCTGTGCCCTGATGGTAACGACTGTCAAGATCTCACCACATTCTCTCCTCTGTGGAGGCCCCGTCAGAAGTGTCACAATATGCTGAGAGTTTCGGGCACTCTGGCCAACTGGGGGGAAATGGTGCAGAAGGGCCTTCTGGAACCTTCCAAGTAAGATGTCAGAGAAAGGTTGCTGCTCCCTCCATGTGGGTCATCCCTTCTCCCGCGAGAAGGTTGCCAGTCTGGTGCACATGGCTGGGGGGAGTGGAGCGGAACCCCGCGCTAGCTCAGGGGCTTGGGGAAGGCTCCGGGGTTTATTAGGCACCTGCTATGCTCTAGACTTTAGATGACTGAGCTACATTGTTAATAAACACTGTGCCCTCATGGAGCTTAGATTCTGGTGGGGGAGACATAATGAAAGATAAACATATTACGTGAATGGCACGGTATGTTAGAAGGTACTGGGGCGCCTGGGTGGCTCAGTCGGTTAAGCATCTGACTTTGGCTCAGGTCATGATCTCGCGGTTCGTGAGTTCGAGCCCTGCGTCGGGCTCTGTGCTGACAGCTCAGAGCCCGGAGCTTGCTTTGGATTCTGTGTCTCCCTCTCTCTCTGCCCCTCCACCGCTTGTGCTCTGTCTCTCTCTATCAAAAAAAATAAATAAAATGTTTAAAAAAATTAAAAAAAAAAAGGTACTGTGGGGAAAAAATGAGAAGTAGACCAGGATAAGGGGGCTGAAGGAGGGAACGAGTAGGATTTTAAATAGGCGACAGTCAGGATGGGGCTGCTTTAGATGGTGCCGCTTGGGCAGACTTGGGGGAGGTGAGGCTATCTGTCCCGGGTCGTCCCGGCGGAAGGGGCAGCCACGCACGGAGACCCAGGTCGGGGGGTGTGCCCGGGGAGTCTGAGGAGGAGCGGGAGAGCAGGGCAGAGGACCCGGCTTCTGGCTGGCAGCGATCAGGGAATCCCTGTGGGGCTCTGAGCAGAGGGATGACTCCTCTGGCCGCTGTGTTGAGAACAGAGCAGGGGAGGGGAGAGGGTGAGGAACAGCAGCTGCCCCAGAGCCGCTCCTGCTGTGCCCCGGGGTCCTGCCGGGCTTGTCCCTGGTGGCAGCAGGTGGAAATGATGCCGAGGGGCAGGACTCGGTGCACTGGGAATCTGGAGGCGGCGCAGGATTTCCTGGTGGTTCCCGTGGGGGCTGTGAGGGGAGACGAGGGCTCAGGGTCTCTGAGGTTCTGGCGGGCGCGTGGGGCAGGTGTGGCCAGGAGGTTGGTTCTGGATACGTGGACGTTTTCCACCCCTGCCGGGGAGTCACGTGGAGCAGCTGGGAGGTGGTTAGTTCGGGGGTCCAGGAGAGAGGTCTGCAGATACAGACTTGCCCTTGGGGACAAGGATTTCTCAGCATGGGGTATGTAAGGCGTCCCTTCCCCAAATGTGTGGAGGTGAAATCGGAGTAAGACATCTGAGAATATGTGGGAAAAATAGGGCTGGAGGACTCACGTCAGGAGTGAACCAGAGGAGTCTCATGAACATTCTTATGTTTCTTTATATTATTAAAGTTGTTTTTAATTTTTATATTTTTTATTAAGAAAACAAGTGTTTTTAAACGTTTGTTCAGTTTTGAGAGAGCACGAGCGGGGAAGAGGCAGAGAGAGAGGGAGACACAGAATCGGAAGCAGGTTCCAGGCTCCGAGCTGTCAGCACAGAGCCCGACGCGGGGCTCGAACTCACGAACCGCGAGATCATGACCTGAGCCGAAGTCGGATGCTTAACCGACTGAGCCACCCAGGCGCTCCTATTAAAATATTTTTTAATGTTTATTTTTGAGACAGAGCGCACATGCGTGAATGGGAGGGGGCACATTATGGAATGATATCAGAATGTCAGTGTCAAGGGACCCGACCACACAGTGCTCTGTCCTTCTTAACTTAGAGGTCATGGGTGCTGTGCTATAAATGCCCCGTTATGATTCCTTGCTTATTAGAAAGCATTCCCTGCAATTGTAGTTTATCTGAGATGCTTATAAACTCACCTTGCCCTGTTACAGGTGATACGTGCCTCGTTCTGATTTCTGGCTCAGAGCTCGTGGCTTCCATGTCCTGTTCCTGAGGCACAATCAGTCTCTGTTATGGTTGTAGAGATGCAGAGGGGAGTGGGGCTTGGGGTGGAAGACACTTCAGTCTGAACTTGACTGTCCTTAGCCTTTTCTTGTGTCCCTGGAGCCATCCCTGGAAAACCTCTCCTCCTCTGCTAGGCTGCTTTACCTGCTGGCAAAAAGGTTCGAGCCCAGAGCTCCCAGTTTCTCTCATTTCCCCCGTGGGAGTGTTTCAGACTGACCTGCTGGATGGTGCTATAAACCTCAGTGCAGCTGGCTTATACATACCCAAATTTTGCATAAGCGGGACACCTAACACTACACTAATCATCAGGTTCGGATTAGGATTACTCACTTAGGTGAGCAGCACCCCTGGGGAGGACCTGGGAATCTGCATCATAAGACCACACCCAGGGGAGGTATTCCAAGGGCCCAGTGTCCCCTAGTCCTCTTTCCCGCCCAGGTTCTGAGCAAACTGAGAAGAAAAACAATGACTAGGACAAAAGGGAGGTCAAAATGTCATTTCTTCCCTAATAGAGGCTTGGCTGGAGGATGTTGGGTTAAGTCAGCCGGCCTAGAGGCTTGCTGATTGAATTCTTGGAATGAGGCTTCTTTGCCTGGAGGCCCCAGCAGACCCTCCCTTGGGGCAGAGGCCTGGAGCCCCACAGAACCTCACTGGCTTCAGAAGTTCACTTCCAACGAGAGAAGGGGTCCCGGCTGGGCTGAGCTGAGCAGGGTGGGCGATTCTCCCAGATCTGTCAGTCTGAGAAGTTACTTCTTCCAGCAGGAACAAAGGTAGAGGAGAGACCGAGAGTCCAGGAGTGTGCTGGGGGTGGGGTGGGGGGAAGTCCCTCCTCTTGGCAGTCAGGAGTGAGAAAAGCCTTCTCCCTCCAAACGCCCCAGGTGATTTGCAGAATCTGGGAAGCCTGTCCTAGGATTCCTACAGTATTGTCTCCGGTCTCTGATTTTTCTCTGGAATGCTTCGCTTTTATGCTTTCAGGATCTCTGAGCTAACTCAGTTTCTGTGTTTTGGGGTGCTGGCTCCCAAGTGCAGCTACGGTGTGCGCCCCATGGTGGTTAGATGGGGACCTGCCTCACTGGGTCATCCATCACCAGTGGCCATGCTGGTGATGCTGTTGTTTCACACAGACCTGAGCAAATGGGTTTAATTTTGAAATCACCAAAAAGTTTTTGGCTTGTGAGTACTTGTCCGTATGTATGGAACAGAATAATCAGGGGAAAACCTAACTCTCTTTCTCTATAAACTATATATATACATATATATATATATGTATATATATATATGTATATATATGTATGTATGTATATATACTTGCATTTTAAAATAATTATAGATTCACAGGGGTTGCAAAAATGTGCAGGGAAGTGCCACATGCCCCTCTATTTTTTTAAAATTTTTAAAAAGGAAAAATATTTTTTTTTAAGCTGGCAAAAAATACATGCAGTGAAATTCAAAAGAACATGCAGTAAAATTCAGGCATGGTTTCACTCAGAAACTGGACTTGAAAAGGAAGACATTTTGTTTTGCATTGATTTTTGTCTGCGATGTTAACTGTATGTTTTGGAAAAATCTGCAAGCAGCATCTGATACCTGTGCTTCACACCCCCCGAACGACCAACACGCCTGTGGATTCTCCAGAAGGGCCTTTGTGGTGGGCCCGGTCAGGGGGGGCAGCAGACAGGATCTCCTGCCTGCAGCAGGGGTGAAACTCATTTAAAAACTATGCACAAGAGGGGTGCCTGGGTGGCTCAGGTGGTTAAGCACCTGACTCTTGATTTTGGCTCAGGTCATGATCTATCTCAAGGTTTGTGGGTTCAAGCCCCCTGTTGGGCTCTGCACTGACAGTGTGGAGCCTGCTTGGGATTCTCTCTCTCTCTCTCTCTCTCTCTCTCTCTCTGCTCCTCTCCCATGCTCTCTCCCAAAAAAAGAAACCAACAACAACAACAACAACAACAAAATGTGCTAGGGCAGGTGGGGGAATAGGGAAAGCTAGATGATTGCTAGCCTACCACCGTTTTTTGGGGAAGGTTACCTCCCGGAGGACTTTTGCTTTAAATGTCATCTTCATGGCGTTCAGCGACCTTTATGGGGCATATAACCCAGCTTTGAGCTCCAGGGGAATTGCACAATATTACAGGTTCCAGAGTTTGGCTGTAAGATACACACATGGTCAGCTGCACTCCTTTTAAAGCTGAGAAAGTCTAGTCCCCCTGCTGTGCCTTCCACGGGTAGGAATGTTGGAGACCCTGTATCCTGTATTCATTTTCCTTCTAGAGATGGAGAGCCCTAGAACTAAGTGTCCTGTGCTCGCTAGTGCTTCTCAAACTTAAGCACACATTGGAATCTTCTGGAGGGCTTGTTAAAATGTCTGGGGTACATTTCTAGCAAGTTCCCAGGTGATGCTGCTGCTGGTCTGGGGACCCACTTTGAGAAGCGCTGCTGTAGACAAAGCCTGCAAATTCAGCGCACCCCAGGCACACACCTTCTACTTTGTGTCACTCTGGGTCTTTGCTGCCCTTCCTTCCTCCCTTCCGTGTGGTGCTCAGGAACCTCCTGGTATGTGCAATCTAACTTTCTGTTTTGATTAATTTGAACTGAGATTCAGTGTCCGCACATCTTTACGTTACTGCTGCTGGGCCATCGGCTCTGATGCTCTGTTTGTTATGTGGTCTCTCCCACAACCTCCTGGGGGAACTCTTGTGAGTCTCCCTTCATTGAGACTAGAGTTGGGTGGCTTTATCGAGGTCCAACGAGATCGCGGGTCTCAAATTCACAGCCTCTGTGAACAGTGCTGGGCCCGCTGTTCTCCCTGTAGCTATCATTAAAGAGCACCATTCAACCGAGTATATTTGAAGGTCTAATTGGCTTTATTAACTGATTCATGAGTCGAGCAGCATCCCATTTTGCAAGTAAAGGGGAGCTCCGAGGAGTTGTAAGTTGTACAGAATGGAGGGTTTTGTAAGAAGGAGGGTGGGGAAAGAAAGTATTTGCAAAAGAAAAGACTTGTTCCAGGCCAAGTAGCTTTCCCTTAGCAGGAAGGGCAAGGGGTGTTATCATGCAGATGACCTCATCATCTTCTAGGGGATGGACAGTGACCCTGTGGCCAACTTATCGGTGCTTATTGGAAATTTCCAGACTGACCTTAAGGTTATATTTCTGGGGGAGGTTGAAACTGCAGTTAGATTAGGTATTAAGCCCTGGTTTGGGGACTTGGCCTAAGGGACACCAGTTTGGGCCTGGGGTTTTCTTCTCAGAAGAGCCCTGGGAAGTCCTTACCTGGAGCATTTGCATCCTGTGTGAGGAATTGGAGGGTGGAGTGTGTGACTGAATATTTACTGTGAACGTGCATTTGGTGAAATTTCTGACACTGTTATGTCAGGCTGCTACAGGGAACACATTTGGTTAGATGGACGTTCACGGCACTGTCCTTGTTGAATCAGTTGTAGGACTGTCTATTCCAGCTGTTAATATGTTGCTGTCCTTTCTGTCAAAAGTAGCAGAGAATGGAGGAGAAGTTATTCTATTTATTTCTGAGAGGAAATGATTGTATCTCACTCCTTGCCGGCGACTTCCCACACATAATGCCTTCCACGCATGACAGAGAATTTCAGTGGTCCTGGCCAGTGGCCACTGCTGTGAGGACGTGGCCTGTCAGGCAGTTCTTGAGGGAAAGTAAAAATCTGAAGTCCTGTGTGTGAAGGGTGCTTCAGGGTAGGACTTGGAAATCCAGTGGAAAACATCAAGTAGAAGACCCTGCCACCTTTGGGATTCCCTTTCGCGGTGCTCATTTTTGCCTCTCCATACAGGGTCACAGAAAACTCATGAATTTGAGGTCCTGTAAACCTGCTTGGTCTGTGCCCTGCTTCTGCCCCATGAGAGCTCTTCTGTGGGCTGTTGGGTGAGTTGTGGGGTTAGATGTCTCGGCCTGTAAAACTGGGATGATAAAATGTAACTCATGCCACGGTAAGGTCCATGGAAACAGGCGCCATATTTGTTGGTACCCTGGTGGCATCCCCCTGTCCCACCTAGCGGCCATCAGATGGACACCTCATCGGTCATTCCGCCAGGGGGTCGCGGGTAGGGGCTGGCTCCAGTGGCTGGTCAGGAGGATTAAGTGTATGAGGAAAACAAGGGTCCCTCTCACTAATTATTTCCTCTTCTTCTCCATCTCTACCCTTTTTGGTTCCTTTAAAAATTTTGTTTACCTCCGCTAATATTTTTTGCCACGCTTATTATGCCTTAGGCAAGCAGAAGTCCAACCCACCTCTTTTACCTAAACTACACCATTTAAAAAAAATTAGTTGATGGCTCAGTCCTTCCAGGCAAATTTCTAGGATTCAGGGACTTAATGTTTTCTTCCTCTGACAACAAGCGCTCACCTTTCCAGCCCACGTGTAACAGTCATCATAGTTTTACGTTTCTGGGGGGGGGGTCCACGTTTGTTTGATTTATTTCCCTATGAGGATGCGAACCTCTTAGGAATGGGGCCCATGATTGTTTCATGACACGTAGCTGACTTTTAAAATAACGGTTGAGTTTCTGGCTCATATTTAGTTTATGCTTCTTTGTGTAATTTGCTGTCATTCTTGTGTTTAGCTGGTTTATCCTTAATCCTGTATCTTGGTTGTTTGCTTTTTTATCCCTAAGTGCCCTAAGTCGCGGGGGCTCGGCATTATATAAATATTTGTTAAATAAGCTTCCTAGAATCTTACCAGGGCTGTGTTCACATATCTCAGCAGTATGCTGCTTCTCACATGTGCTGGGCACTTTCTGCATCACGGACCCAATACTCGGTAGGATGGAGAACCAGGCTCTGCTCTTGGGGTGTTAAGAATTCCTAAGGTTCAGCTTTTATAAGCCTGGAAAGGGAACTTTCCCCCCTCCCTCTGGTAGTAGGACCTTGCTGGTTCCTCTGTTACAGGACTCTGTCCCATGGTCATTTAAGGATGTGCCTGATGCTTGGAAGGTAGGATCATGTTGTACTAATGCGTCTACTGGCACCCTGCGTAGTTAGTTGCCCGTCTGGAGGAGGGCACTTCCTAAATGTTTGTGGAGTGGAATTGAAGCTTCCGTGGAATGGGGTAGAGAAGCACGCAGCACACTTGGGAGGAAAGGAGATAACCGGAACTTTGCAGGCAGAGGAATAGACAGAGCTAGAAGGTGGAATTCAGTAGGCTAACACCTGTTGGCCGGTAGAGTGCTGAATTTCAGTCCCTTTTATCTCGACATCTCAGAGTGCATTATTTTTAAAGATCCCATGAGGATAAACACTTGTTAAAAATATAGTATTGAGGGGCGCCCTGGTTGGCTCCGTCGGTGGAGCGTCTGACTCCGGCTCATGATCTCACGGTCTGTGAGTTCGAGCCCCGCGTCGGGCTCTGTGCTGACTGCTCAGAGCCTGGAGCCTGCTTCGGATTCCGTGTCTCCCTCTCTCTGCCCCTCCCCCACTTGCACTCTGTCTCAAAAATAAACATTAAAAAATTAAAAAAAAACCAAACATATAGTATTGACATGCTGGTTCACCCTTCTTTGATGAAGTGAGGGAAATGGAAATGGAAAGCTCGGGAGGGCTCTCAGCTCGGCAGAACAGCTAGCCTTGGCAGGACACCTGCTCTGTGTCATTTCTTGTTGCAAACAGGCACAACCATTTGCTTCTTCCTCTCAAGGCCATTTGCTCAACCAACACGCTGTCAGCCGGGCACCTCTTTGCGAAGGGAGGAGAGACTTTTATCTCACAAGTAGAGTATTTAAAGAAATACAGATGTCCCCGGGAAACCTAATAATCCAGCTGATCTCAATTCCCATCTAAATTGTACAGAAGTGATTCTTTTTGGTGAGACATTTTTCACAGGAGTGTGGAGAGAGGGAGAAAAGTCAAGAGGCCGGGGTCCCCCAAGACAGACCTGGTCTATTCACTTTGACTAGGACGGAGCTAGGTGCTAACAATTCTTTCCTCTTTACTGTGTTTACGGTTTCTTATCAAAAATATTGTCAAATTTGATCTGTAAAATATGATTTCTCTTTAAAATTTTAACCTCTGTAGATGACATTTCCCTGAAAAGTATTTTTTTTAAATTTATTTTTATGTTTGTTTATTTTTGAGTGAGTGAGAGAGAGAGAGAGAGAGAGGGAGGGAGACAGAGTGTGAGCGGGGGAGGGGCAGAGAGAGGGAGACACAGAATCCAAAGCAGGCTCCAGGCTCTGAGCTGTCAGCACAGAGCCCGAGGCAGGGCTGGAACCCACGAGCCGCAAGATCATGACCTGAGCCGTAGTCGGACATTTAACAAACTGAGCCACTCAGGCGCCCCTCACTGAAAAGTATTTGAATAACAGAAGATGTTCTACCATGTGAAGGTTTTCGAAATGACATCTGCACCTTTAGTGTGTGATCCTGAATTCTAGAAGTTTCTATCATAGAATGTAAAAGTGTCAAGTGTTTGAGTTTGGACACTGCAGGTCTGTTAGAGCTTGTAAAAAAAAATACTTTTTTATTTTTTTATTTTTTTTTAACGTTTACTTATTTTTGAGACAGAGACAGAGCATGAACGGGGGAGGGTCAGAGAGAGAGGGAGACACAGAATGCGAAACAGGCTTCAGGCTCTGAACAGTCAGCACAGAGCCTGACGCAGGGCTCGAACTCACGGACCGCGAGATGGTGACCTGAGCCGAAGTCGGACGCTTAACCGACTGAGCCAGGCGCCCCCCCCAAAAAAATTTTTTTTAAAAGCTGCCACTCTTCTTTTTTAATTATTATTTTTTTAAATTTTATTTTTAATTTTTTAAAATTTACATCCAAATTTGTTAGCGTATAATGCAACGATTTCAGGAGTAGATTCCTTTGTGCCCCTTACCCATTTAGCCCATCGCCCTCCCACAACCCTTCCAGTAACCCTGTTTGTTCTCCATGTTTATGAGTCTATTCTGTTTTTCCCCCCTCCCTGTTTTTATATGATTTTTGTTTCCCTTCCCTTATGTTCATCTATTTTGTCTCTTAAAGTCCTCATATGAGTGAAGTCATATGATTTTTGTCTTTCTCTGATTTCACTTAGCATAATACCCTCCAGTTCCATCCATGTAGTTACGAATGGCAAGATTTCATTCTTTTTTGATTGCCGAGTCATACTCCATTGTATATATACACACCACATCTTTATCCATTCATCCGTCCATGGACATTTGGGCTCTTTCCATACTTTGGCTATTGTTGATAGAACCACTCTTCTTCTACATCACTGGAAAATCCTTTTAGAAACCCTGCTCTTAAGGGAAAAACACCTGAGGGTAGATAGAACAGGATTCCACTGAGAGATGCCAGTTTAGGGGAGTAATGGGGGTGAGGGCTGGTCTACCCTAGAGGGTAAGAGCCCATGCTCTGGAGCCAGACTTTCTGGAACCCGCACTGTGGCCTTGAGCAAGTCGCTTGGCCTCTCTGTGCTTTGGCAGCCTCTTACTGTAGAAAGTGGGAACTCAGGAATGGTGTTTGCCCTCAAGGGTTGTCTGGAGGATTATTGGAGCTGATGCCGATCCTTGGGGTTTCTCGGTTTATACGTGCTTAGTATTCATGGGGACTAGCGATTGATGCCCGATATACATAGTATGTCTTATGCAATACTAATAGATTATTGTACATGCCTAACATTCATGGGGCTGATAATTAATATGCCAGTTTCACATGACACGTTTTATGTAATGGTAATAGGGATTTCGTACATGCCTTGCTACGGGGAAAATGAAGACATTGGGCCAGCACGGTACGAGAATATGCAATATTTGAATTATGAAAGTTGTGGGGTTAGTTTCTGGTATTAGCAAGGAATAGTGTAAAAAGAATTTCAGCTTTGGGTGCCGAGGGTGGGGCTGTTGCTTCTTCCTTGAAGTCTTAGGGAGGGCATCTATTCTCCTTTTTTGGTTTACAAGACCGAAACACTACAAGGACTCTTCATTTGAAGAGGCGGTAGGGGTCCTCGGAAGGTAGTGACTGAACGTGTATTCAGCTGTGGGCCGTTTGGTGGCCAAGATCATCCAGGAAAGCAGCAAGGGTAAGGTAGTCACCACCAAGTGGTAGTAGGGGGGGGAGGGTGCCCAGACTTGGAGATCCAGATTCGAAGGGGTTGGGAAGGAAAGGAGGGCCAGCAGGGAAGGCCACTGAGGACTCTGGAGCGGCTGGCAGCCCTGTCCTCTTGAGGTCCGTCTGCTTCCCTGGCACGGTCCACTGTGCAAACCCTCCAGAGCCCCCAGCTCAGCCCCACCTTAGCGCGAAGGAAGACTCCCCGTGGTGGGTTAAGAAAGAATGGAAAGTGTTGTGGAGGCTTTCTTTAGGAAATGGGATCGATTTTATTTTTTCCTTGTGAGGACGAAAGTGTTCTTTTTGGAAACGAAGTTGATTTTGTAGTACCTACCCCTAAAGACAAAGGTTCATTTTCACACAGAAAACCTGAAGCCCCAAACATCAGAACTGGGCTTTGATGACCATCAGAGGTGTGAAGTCTCCTGGCGAGAACCAACTTCCAGGCCCTCATGCTTCCAAAGGTGTGAAATGTTACTCTTCAAAAGCTGTAAAGATAACTTAATAACGTCTGAAACTTGCTCCATAGTTGTTTTGTTTTTTTGTTTGTTTTTTGTTTTTTATCCTAGTCCATAGATAGGAAGGTGGAATGAATGTGATATTGATGTTAACCTGTTGCCGTTTTTAGTTTTAGCGTATCAGTTAGTTCTGTACTTGGAACAAAAGCTGTCTTGTGTTTTCTCGCCTATAGCTGAAAAGTGGAAGAATGTGTGGGCCTAGAAGAAAAGAGGAGAAAACTCTCATTTTGATAGGGTCAAAAGATGATTTCAGTTGATCTTAAAGTCTGCAATTAGGATATCAAAATCTGAATACCTTCTGTTGAAGAATTCGGATTCTTGCCTAGTGACTTTGTAAGCCTTCTGGGTTGACCCTCGCAAGAATCTGCAAAGACAGGTCAGGTGTGATCGTGGTCCTGGTTTCGTAGGGGAAGCTGAGCCCGGCTGAGTGACCCACCCACCTTGCATGGACTTGTCACTCAGGGAGAGAGGAGGCAGGTGGGGGATATGTTCCAGCACTTGCTTCACTGGGGACCTGTTCCAAGTCAGGCTTTGGAGAGTGGCAGCCGGCCAGAGCACCCCGCCTGTACTCTGGGAGTCTGGTCTGGTGGAGCAGGCAGACATAATGGGAGACCTTCTGATCTCGTGAAGGTGTGAGGAGATGGTCTGTAGTCCTAGAACATCGAGGCACACATCCGTGTGTGTGAGTCCGGGAAGAGCCGGGTCACGGGAGTCTGCATCTTGAAGGGTAAATAAAAGCTTCTCAAAGAAGGAGATGCTTAAGAAGGAAGAGAGAGTAGCACATGTAAAAGTGGACAGAGAAAACGTAGAACATGCGGTATTGATTGGGCGGGATGGAGGAGTTAGGTCGGGTTCATATCACAGGAGACCCTCTCTGTTGCACTGAGGGATTTTGACCGAATTCTCCAGGCAGGGGAGGTCACTGGAGGTTTGTAAATAGAGGAGAAACATCAGGTTGTGTTATTAGGAAGATAAATATGGTAGCACTGTGGAGGATGGACAGGGTGGGTGGAGGGATTTGTTTTTCTATTTGATTCTCTAAATTGTGTGTTTTGGATTTCTGCACTGAGGTTAAGGAAGGCTTCCTGCTGAGGCTGAGATATTGGACATCCTCAGGGAGAGCTGGGGTCTGTGACTGATGGGCTATCGTTTCAATCAGTTTTCATTTTTCCAAATTTTTATTTAGATTCTGGTTAGTTAACATACAGTGCAATATTGGTTTCAGGAGTAGAATTTAATGATTCATTACTTTCATATAACACCCAGTGCTCATCACAAGTGCCCTCCTTAATGCCCATCACCCATTTAGCCCATCCCCTACCCACTTCCCCCCATCAACCTTCAGTTTGTTCCCTGTTGTTAAGAGTCTCTGATGGTTTGTTTCCTTCTCTGTCTTTTTCTCTTCCCATTTGTTTATCTGTTTTGTTTCTTAAATTCCATATGAGTGATATCATATGGTATTTGCCTCTCTCTGACTTATTTTGCTTCGCATAATACATTCTAGCTCCATCCATGTCGTTGCAAATGGCAAGATTTCATTCTTTTTGATCAGCAAGTAATATTCCATTGTGTACGTATGTGTGTGTGTGTATCACATCTTTTTTTTCAACATTCTTTTTTATTCTACTAATTTTATTTTTTAAATTTCAATCCAAATTAGTTAGCATCTAGTGCAACCATGATTTCAGGAGTAGATTCCTTAATGCCCCTTACCCATTTAGCCCATCCCCCCTCCCACAACCCCTCCCGTAACCCTCTGTTCTCCATATTTAAGTCTCTCATGTTTTGTCCCCCTCCCTGTTTTTATATGATTTTTGTTTCCCTTCCCTGATGTTCATCTGTTTTGTCTTTTAAAGTCCTCATATGAGTGAAGTCATAGGATTTTTGTCTTTCTCTGACTAATTTCGCTTAGCATAATACCCTCTAGTTCCATCCACGTAGTTGCAAATGGCACGATTTCATTCTTTTTGATTGCCGAGTCATACTCCATTGTATATATATACCACATCTTCTTTATCCATTCATCCATCGATGGACATTTGGGCTCTTTCCATACTTTGGCTATTGTTGATAGTGCTGCTATAAACATGGGGGTGCATGTGTCCCTTCGAAACAGCACACCTGTATCCCTTGGATAAATGCTTAGTAGTGCAATTGCTGGGTCGTAGGGTAGTTCTAGTTTTAGTTTTTTGAGGAACCTCCATACTGTTTTCCAGAGTGGCTGC